>NW_027117398.1:0-706858 GCF_038362705.1 Apiospora aurea | reverse complement strand
TGAACACACGGTGACTTACAGCTGCTCGATCTTCTGTGTGCTGTTCAGTCCTGTGGTTAGACATGCACATCGTTGCGATGGCGCGGAAGGCCTACAAAGTCGTCAAACTTGTGATGTGTGGGCGTGGGTGAGTAGGAGAGCTCTGCCGTACGAGGGCGGGAATAAACTTGTCGTTGTGGTAGGCCAGCTCGGACTCGACGGCGTTGAAATTTTCCAGCAGCTACTTCACCTTGTCCAGCAGTTCTTGGGCGTCGCCCGACGTTCTTCGACTTCAGCTGGTGCAGCGGAAAGAAGGAATATTGCTGGATAGTTCTGTGTCACCAGCGAATCAGCCGCTACACCGGACAATGCAAGGGGAGCAGACAGTTGGGAATCCTACATATGCTCTCCGGTATCCACGCAACCCCGTATATACGGCGCCAGCGCCATTTGCGACACAGCTACTGAGCTTTTATTCAAAACGACTGGGACCAGCGTTGAAAACAGGTTGGCTCGTCTCAAACTTGCCGAAAAGTGCTATTATAGTACAGTCGTCCATTTTCGTGCAAGCTCCGCCGGCTCATTCCTCATCAAGTGAAGCCACACCGGTGACTGTACTCCGGTGAGCTACGATCAACGCGATTAGCTGTCAGATTTGTCGCTTCACAGTCGCCCTGTTTATTTCTGCTGAGTTAACTTTGCAGATCTCGGGGTAACAAGCAAACAAAATCGCTCTACTCATTCCCCCGCACGCAGCTTCGCACGTAAACTCGCAAGGAAGCTCGGGAAACGCCAAAAGACGCAGTGTCACATAATGCCCTGGGATGCGAAGGTATTTTGGGCATATCTCTTTTGTGTACCGTGGCACAAAGGGCGCAGCTGAGGAAAGAGCACGTGCATTACGGGACATATTACAGACTCATGATCAATTCATATGTTCCCACCCCCGTCCCAGATCTCGGCATCCTCGTTGGCGAATGCAGCCTCAAAGCTTCTTGAACTCGAAGAGGGTAATCCCATGCATCCGTCGAACCAAGCCCATACCATCCTTGTCAACCACATACAACTTCAGCTTTTCCAGGTCGTACTGGCCTAGTAGTTGATATCCGCCCTTTGGATGAGGTCTTGCGATGACATATTCCCAGTCTTGGAAATGCGGTGCCGCAGCATGCATATAATCGCCATCATGACTTATGTAGCAACCGGTCTCGGGATTCTGAAAGCCAATATGGTTATTACCCTCAACGCACAGCCACTGGGACTTGGCTGGCATCCTTGACGTTTCCTCCGTGTCCCCAAGCACGACTCGGCCGTTGCTGTCGCGGACAATGGGTCGGCCGCTCGCTTTCTCGATTATTAGATAGACATTTCCCGGCCATGGGACAGCAGGGAAACAGTGTCCGTCCCAAGCATCGCCACCAGCAATAGTTGGGGGGTAGAGGTCGGCAAGATTGCTCTCGATCGTCGAGGTGGCCGGTGTGAAGTTGGGTTTGCCAATTTCTTGCGATGAGTTTCGAGAGGAACTGTTCTGGTCTGCTTCAAGAGCCATATTGGAACGATTGAGAAGTGTAGCGCTAAAGGTGGACAATGCTCTGGATATTGGAAGTCATAACAGATAGTAGTAGAGATAAGTGTCACGGCCCCACTTAGGTGGTCGATATGGTGATCCGTGCGCCCGAGGCCATTCCCATGACCCCCACCGCAGGGCCTGATGCAGCGGACAGTGCACCGACAGGCAATGCCAGCACTTGCCTCTGTCCGTGGACTTGGATAACACCTCGCCGCTGCGTCGTACCTTGCCCAGCGCGCATCGGGACACGAGTAAGTGCTGTCGACTCCATAGCCACGCTTTCGATCACAACACGAAGGGCCAGCACGACACCAAGCCGACGCCAAGCCGAGGCACACGACGGACGCCGACGTGACGCGACAAAGGACGCGGCCGCGACTCATTCACTTCCGTATTGCACCACCCCTTTCCCGTGCGGAACGTGGCTCGCCTACATTTCTCTTCTTTGTGCGGCAGTTGTCACAGGCAACTTTGATGAGTATCCTCTATGGTTTCTGTAGAACCTGCACTTCCGGCGCATCAGAGCCTCCAGACTTAGGCTTGATAGATCTCCAACCCGCCAGCAATCTGGATGCTACCTCAATTCAACGATGCACGAATCTTTGATGCCGTACCGCTCTGATGCATAAGGCCAGACAACAGTGAATAACAATTGTGGTCGCTATGCCGTCGTCTCTTTTGTTGTACAAGAATGCCGCGCCATGGGCGGATGGACTTTTCCATTGCCCCTGGGAACATCAGCCTTCATGCAGCCACCAGCCGGCAAAGTTGATGTGTAATTACGAGTAAGTTCCCTTTAGCTTTTGCTTTTCGGTTTCGCTTCTAACTAAGATTCCAGCAAATTCGTCGACTCACACCTCAAGCCATACCGATGTAAGGTTGATGCGTGCCAGAACGTCCGTTTCTCTTCGACTGGCTGTCTCCTTCGACATGAGCGTGAAGCCCACGCCGTGCACGGCCATGGAGACAAGCCCCATGCTTGCTCTTACGAAGGCTGTAGCCGTGCCGTGCCTGAGAACGATTCTTTCGCAACTGGAACTTAAGCGACCACATAAGACGTGTCCACAGCGGTCACGGAGCGTTGATCAACTTCCAAAGTGGCTTGTCCTTTTCTAAACGTGGCCTAACCTCTGTCCTGGTCAAGAGCCGGGAAATAGATCGCAACCGTTCTTCAAAATCCATGAGCCAGATTCGCAAGCTGTTATTGGAGCCAGAACCGGCTGATGACGTCGTTGGTGCTGCTAGAACTGCTGAGCAGGCTCTCATTGATCGGTGGTACGAGCACCGTTCTGTGATGCAGCAAGGCCTTTAACACTATGTCAGCCCTGTCCCTTTCGACTTCTTGAAACAACCTAGTGACGCTAGAGTACACTTTGCTGTCATGGCAAAGATCACACGCAAACTGAAGAAAACCCAGTGCTCGAATCGTCAACCTCGCGAAACCATACTGGTTGAATAAAGAATACGGTATTCATGCCCGATCGGCTTCTGAGTGGCGACGAGCCTGCCGCGTAAGTGGATCGTCCCAAAAGGTCGGGCAAGATACAGTAATCTTGAAGCGGCTTGCGTATTTGCTCGTGGTGCGCCCATGCCCAGGCCGTTGCTGGCTCCACGGTCGTGAGTCGAGCACCCGACTGCAGACAGACAGCCGTCGTCTCCAATACCCTGCTAAGGTAACCAGATTCCGTTTGATGCTGGACGCTGGATTGCTGGATTGCTGGATTGCTGGATTGCTGGATTGCTGGACTGCTGGACTGCTGGACTGCTGGATTGACTTCGAGCGTGACGGCCTACTGCAGGCGGCAGTCAATCCGTGCCATGATAGGGCACAATGAACAGGAGGTATGTCAACATGCCATCCAGGTGCATCACTGACAAAATTCATTCGACGATCAACAATCAAAAGGGAGTCTTGAACACTGGCATGATGCCCAAAACAGCTACGGTGTCACGGGCTATGGCCCGGGTGAGGGCCTCGGCATCCGTGGGCCAACTATGGATACGCACAAGCCAAGACGCCCTGACTGCCACGAAGCTATTTCTACACAATCATAACCCCAGCCCGGAACGGGCTTCCTTTCCTTTCTTTCCTTAGATTTAGAATACTCGTATGTAGCAGGATCAAGTCCGTTGAATAAACCCCCTTGAAACCTTACATACAACCACTTGTTCCTGCTCAACGGGACGAAGCTCTGGTGCATTCGGCTGACCGGGGAACCATTAGTGTAGGTACGATTCGGGCACGCTGGGTGATTCAGCGCGTGACTGCACAAGGAGGGGGATGGTGCAAGGCTGTCACGAAATGTGTGATAGTGAGCTTCCGCTCTGGACGTTGTATCCCTGAATAGTTGCCGTTCACCTGCTAGCTGCGGTGTATAAATCATCTGCATTCTGGTGGATTAATTGGTGTGGCTCTAGAATGATATACAGTACCTGGCCTCCGGTACAGCGTACATGCTGCCATGGAATCTCTACGGAGACTTCCTTCGCGACAACTTTGCATGGCTGGCCTCGACGACGGTCTACATTGCTGTGGTACTCATGGTTATGCAAGTCGGCCTTGCGACATCGCTGGCCACGAACGAAGCGTTCCAAGCGGCATCGTATGGGTTCACCGTCTTTTCCATTCTCGGCCCTCTTGTTGTCATGTGTCTAATTCTGGCCACGTTTCTCTGTATATTCGTATGGAACTGGGTAGCGACGGTTGCATTCGGCAAGGGAAGGCTCACTCAGATCCCAGCCTCCTGGAACGTTGTAAGTCGACGTTCTCAGTCCTCCCATGTTAAGCTGAAGGGTTACTCTCATCTCCCCACTACATATGAAGATGCCGAAGATCAATCCGTCTGGTGGTGCTGTCAAAATACACAATGTCCAAATCAGCCCCGATCTCGGCGTCCTCGATCCAGTTCCGCAGTAAGCCGCACGAGTCGGTGGATGTCGAATGAGCCAGGTGTTTATGGGTCGGGTGTTTCTTTCTCGATAATAAAGCGTAGCCCTCTAATACCTTTCAGGCTTTATCTTTTCTTAACTTGTCCTTCCTGGAAAGCTGCAATATCGGGACGTCTTTCTCTGCTAAGTAATAAAAAAGCATTAGGTGTTATGTAGTACCAAGCGCCCATTTCTCGACTACATGATTAAAGGTGAATCCCTAAGTTCTTACGAACGTATTAGCGTTCTGGATAGCGATTAAGATCTTCGAAACTCGTACTTCGTAACTTTGTTGTGCGATAAATTTCTACATGTCTCTCTGCGGGCGTGCATCTCATTCTTATGGGCGGCCCCTCGAGTCCACACTAAACGACTCCGTATGCTTTTCCTCGCTGATCCATTTGGCGTTCTTGTATTTAGCATCAGGCACGTTGTAATACCACGACGCGACTGGAGGACGGGGATCTCAGCCTGCATGGTATTGCAGGATCGGCCTCTAGGACAGGCCCCGCAGAAGCAAGGAGGCGGCTTTACGTCCCCAGATGCTCGACCTGGAGCAAATGCACCTCGAGAAGGCTGAACGTCTTCCAGGGACATTCATTCCTTCACAGTAGGTGCTGAAAGATGAGGCTACGGGGATGGAGCTCCTCAAAGAGCTGGCCTGCCTTCCCCCAGCGATCATATAGATGGCGGCTAACTCGGACGTATGGCAGAGGATCTTAGCTGTTGCGATCTCTTTCACACATTGCCCAGCGGGTCCGAAGCATATGCAGAAGTCGTATTTCAACGCTTGCGGTATCCCGTCGGCTTCACAGAGGACTCAACGAGCAATGAGCAATTGAAGGTCCTCAAAATTTCATTACGAGGTTGCAAGGCCCCGAAGGAAGAAACAATGACTTTAGGCACACGCATTAGATCCGGCGAGGCGCTAGATGAGATACCCCAAGATATGCGAGGTGCGTTCTCTATAGCGACTACCACCACCACTCTACCGAAGGCTCTGACGATGTTACCTCCCTGTTGGGCATCGATCACGCTGCCGGTCGAAATCATACGTCCAATCATTTGGATAGTGGACCAGCCATCGCTCTTGCTCTACTGCGCGAGTTCTCAGTCGAGAGGTTACAGCATCATTGTTAATGAAAACAGCTCAGCATCGCTGACGTCTTTCTAATTCCAAAGTCATAGTGCTGAGGGATGAGTTGAGTTATAGGCTCAAGGTTTCGAATGGGGCACTGACCACCCAAGCTACCGATTGAATAAGTGTCGTATTTGCCCCACAGTATAACGATCTGATTCTTCCACATGTGCTGAATTGTTGGTCCTCACGTCCCCATATCCACTCCTCTCCCACATGCGTTTCCAATTCCTAGAATAATCCTTATGAAAGATCTCGATCCGGCCCCCCAGACCACCTAGAACCACCCACTCAGTGTTTTCTCTGCTAGGAGCTTTGTTGACAGCGACTATTCTTACAGCCCTCACAAAAGTCACGTTCGTGTGGGGGGCCAGTCTTCTCCTCGAAAGGCATCTGCTCTTGCGGTAACCCCGCCCACTTTATGAGACGATAAGAAACTCGTTCAATATACGAGTTTTCATCGAGGCGGAAGGTGCCCAGCGTGTTGCAAGATTTGCAGCGCTGATTGAAGACAACAGCATTGTATTTCTGCTCCGTGAATCTCCGGATCACAATAGCGACCATCTTGCTGCTCCAGCCTTTCGTGTTACAACTCTCCTTCTTGCATTCAAATCGGCCCATCACATGTGTGGAGTACGTCTCGATGGCGTCTTTGTCGCGCCCTTTCTTGTTGAATAAGATTGGGCCGATCTTTTTTGGAAACGGCGTCGGAGACACGCTGATGAAGCCGAGGGAACATGAAGAAAGTTCGCATCTCAGTTGCGAGATTAGGTATTTTCTTAGTCATTTTGGATGACTACAAGTCGTTCACAAGTATAGGAAAGATATATTGAAAATAGACAAGAGTTCGGCACTCGTTGAGTCGACTTGCTTGCATATCTAATAAAGGAAGAGGAGGTGGGCCATAAGCGGGTTACTTCGTGTGTCAGACCGTAAGAATACTAAACCCTGGGCGATGTCTACACTATAAGACATTTGCAGTAGCTGCGGGACGGCCCGCCTTATAATCGGGGCCGTTCCCGCTTTGGTTGAAGGTGTCAGCCTTTTCACCCTTCCTATTTTATCACAATTCTAGCCTTGGGACATTAAACGACACAAATATTGGTGCCTCGGAGAAGCACTCAACCTAGCCTACATGAAATAGATATTGTTTGCTTTCTTTTTCAATTGTTTTTCTGCACTGCACCAGCACCTCAGCCCTTTAAGTTACACCTTGTCGTAGTAATTAGACGTACAGATCTCAGAAGACGTGTCAATACATGACTAGGCTACATCACAACACGGAAAACATGCATTAGTACCTATGACCAGGGTATGAGAGGAATCTAAGATAACTAATCGTACGGATTGCGATGGTGAAAAGCGACAATAGCACTTACCATACGCCTATATTAGCTTATGTGTCTTCAGCTACGTCGAGGGATGTCAGTTCTAGCTACATCAGGTAAGGCTGTCGGGTTCCATCCTTTTTTTCCCCAGAGCGTTTGGTGTGAGAATACCCGCCGTGGGAAGGTGTATGGATTTAACAATAACAAATATTATCATTGTGGTAAAACGACAGCATCCTCAGTAGATGAACATTAATATCCCACATGGATTCTTCGTGGGGTTGCTGAGCCTGATTTGAGCTTGGGCGTGATGCACAAGCATTTCGTTAGCCCCGCCCACTGTCACTGCAATACCGCTCAGCGTGTAGGGCTGAGTCTAGTGCAGATATCCGCTGAACGCGCTAACAGGCTTATTTCCATTACAACAGCACAGGACATATACCAGGTTCTAGGAAGCCGAGTACTGCGCCGGCCATACTGTACATCGGGTCAGGTCCCTGTGGAATAGAAATAACGATTTTCTCTCCTTCTTCAATAAGGATCATTATTAAAGAGAGGCTCAGGCGATAACCAGAGCTAACTACAGCCCCCCAGTATGTACTTCCGCACAAGGGCGGAGTCAAGTCGAGAGTTGGAGACAGCAATCCGTATCAATGCTAAAGAATGAACCCAGTATGTCCACGCGTGTAGACAAACTTGAATAGACTACTTATTGAATAAGAGTGAGCGTTGCTACAGATCGTAGTTTCCTACAACCTAGCTGAAGGTTGTTAGGTCCACGTCCCTAAATTGGCTGCTGTGTGTTGCGTATCCTCAAAGCTTAGCCTTAGTCCACGCAAGGATGCCCATCGTGGAAGAAGCAACTGCGCCGCTTGCAATCTGGACAGCGCCGTACACGCTTGCTACTCCGTAACCACCTGCGCCGGCGCTTTGGAATGTAGCGAAAAGGCCTGGTGCCACCACGCTACCAATACCGCTTTGAACGCTTGCAGCGGCGGATCCTGTGAAGAGGCTAGTGTTAGACTGGATACGAAATGCTTGGGGCGGTATCCGAAGGAAATTTAATCAGAAAGCACACCGAGAACAACGCCATTACTCCCAAATCCAAGCGCCACTAAACCAGGAGCAGCGACAATAGCTGGCGCAGTAGCGACAAGGAGGCAGATACCCGCGGTGCCGCATGCTACCGCCGTGGCAGGCTTGGCCATTACGGCGTCAAGACCTGTAGAGACAGCCGAGAAGAGGGGAGCGGCTGCAGCAGGAACCTGAAAGGGTGGAACTGGAAGAAATGCGGAGGTCTTCATCCTGAGTGCCTTTGGTCAGTCGAAGTTAGGTGGCGTTGATGGTGAACAGGCAAATTTTGGTGGAAATGGACGACTGATTGTTGATCAGTAGTAAAACTAGACCGAGGCCTGCACTCGCTGGACATGTTCTTAAAACACCGCTTTACGACGCTCTCCATTCGCGGGCCAAAATCTGGGAGCCATGGCCATGCACTTAGGTGCATACTACACCATAATGTGCTTAATCTTTTTGTTACTTCAAATGTGGCTGTTATATCTGACCTTACGCTATGACTCGCTTTTATTAATACAGACGATCGAGTTGCGCGACTCCAACGCGTTTACAGCGCATTTCCTACAGTACCATTCTGATTTCGTGCAAACAAACCGTACAAGAACATGCTTCGCAACTTTGTACCTCGCGGTGCCTCACGATAGACCCTTACGAATCACTATGCAGGTGTTTGCATCGCTGTCCTCCAGTCGCGCCGTAATCCTTCGACACGTCCAAAAGCCATGAAATGTGTGCAGGATCATCTGGCTGTGGACCCGATGGAGGGGCTGTGATAGCGGAGCTGCACATCCGCGTTCGCCGTTTTTCAGTACCTAGGAACCAGTCGCATACGGCTGTTGCGCACCTCACTCTGTTGGCTATGAATTGCTCTGCATTGGGAGTCAGAGTAGAGGCTGCGCACCAGTAAGCGCGCACTATGCGGCGGAGCGCTGCCCGTCCCCTGCTGGCAGTGATCCTACCATATGCAGCGGCATCCCTGCTCGATGGGCTGCGCTTCTCCCACCACAAAGCACTCACTCTCGCAGCTCCCATGCTTGGTTTGGGCTTCAAACCTCGTTGTGCGTCCTCTGCAACGCCAATCCGGTGGCAACTCCCGCCTGGCCAAGGATCTGGTCGACACCATCCCGCCGTACGCTATCCTCTCGCATGCATGGCTTGGCGCTGACCAACCTGCAGAGTTGCAAGCCAGACCTTCTGGTTCAATCGGAAGTGAGGTTCTATATACCATTTTATGAGACCCGCCGTACGCTATCCTCTCACATACATGGTTTGACGCTGACCAACCTGCGGGTCTCATAAAACGGTATATAGAACCTCACTTCCGATTGAACGAGGAGATCTGGCTTGCAATTTCTGAGACATGGTACTGATACCTGAGCGGGTACGAAAATGGTACGGCCGGGCTGGCTGTTGGGGCTCCAGGAGGGTACATGTGGCAGTAGATGGAGACATGCGACGAGTTCCTAAGCTCCAGGGAGTCTACTCTCTTCCCTGGAACATCTATTAGGTACTGAAAAGCTCAATGACCGTTTTATGATACGAATCAGCACACCAGTGTGGAATATAGAGCTTCTCTACCTTGCGGTAGTGTTAGATACCTCCCAGTATCTTGAAGGTGCCCCACTAAGGAATAGCTTCAGCTTTATATCTGGAGCATGCATTACATGAACTCGATGTACATACGCACCCAGACTGCATTTCATGTTTCAGGGGAATCCATCCGCTGTAGTCTTCAACTCTGTCGGATGCTTGATGGCTTCCAATCAGTTGCACAGCATTTATGCGGCGACAAGGTCTCTTCACCACCCTATCATCGTCACCCCTTAGCCAGCTGCTGGGACCTAGCCAGGTGCGGCGTTGCAACCGATGGACGAGGCTATGGACTGGCAGGCCCAGAGAGTGGGAATGGATGTGCATACATGGGCAGCGGGGTTGGGTAGGTCGGCCTGAACAGCACGTGAAGGAAACGCCCGGTCTCATCTGAGGTTACACCTCATTCATGGCACAGTCAATTTCCAAGCAATTGCGACACGTCATCTCGCTATGTACCAAAATGCCCCGTTCGGTATCGCAATTTTGAGAGGCATTGATTGGATAAGAATTGGTTTTGGGGAAGCTCGTCTACTCGCTGTCTACATGCGGCGTGATGGACAGCGGCCATGGGAAGTGATGGGTGTGTCGGTGTGAAAATGTGACTCGCATGGCTCATTCAGTTGGCTGGTGGCAGCCCGCCGGCTAACGCATGTTGTGGAACGCAGAATTCCCATACATGTGTTACACAGCTCAAGAGCTGCAGCCTGCAGGTCGGAAAATGCACCGACGAGTATCAAGCCATGACTATCAAGTTCTACTGGCTACGGCCATACTGCTTCCTGAAGCTGGGAGTGTTGCACCAACCGTCGCATTTCAGTGTTCGATGTCAACAAATCAATTGACTTACGGCCAGACAATCCAACATAAGGCATATGTTGAGTAACGGCGGTTGATAAATGCATTTCTCGTGAGCCGACGGGCAGGTACAGTGGTAAGCAAAGCAATAAAATGGCAACGAAGTCCAGGCGCCCCTGGCCTTATGGTTGGCAGATTGACAGGAAATTCGCGAAGTGATTGCGCGCAAGAGTCGTTTGCAGCTACTCCCAACCCACCACCACACCAAAACGTATATCAAGAGAAAAGCCGTTCTCGTCTTCAAAGCCCCCTTTCTGGTGCCTGCGCAACAACCTACCTGGAAGAATGGATGCGGCCGAGATGGCGGTACCGTTGGACTCTAGGGCTAGTGGTGATGATGATCTTGTCGCAGCCTGGTTCGACTCTCTCAGCCCACTCAAGGTTGACATAGTAGGTGATTTTGTCGGCAAAGAGCTCTTTGCCATCGTTGGGGAGGCCCTTCTGGTCCACTGCATTTTACAAGAGCAGGTGGATTTCCAAGGTGCGTCTATTGCCCATGTCATGGGATATCACCAGTTTCCCCAGTCTACTGACTCTCGTGAGCCAGTTGGCTTCCAAGTCCTGCATGCGGTTCACGCCGTAGAGCTTACTCTATCAAGAATGAAGGAGCGTGGGTGCAATTTCCATATCCTATGGTTTGACAGCTACCGAGACCTCTGCGTTCCTCCTATGGGGTCGGATGAGGTCGCTAGCAAGTACCTCCTGACGCGCGCTATCTTAATCAAGCACTTTTCACTCGAACAGGGCCCCCTCAGCTTCCAGTTCATGTCGACCAAGTGTGACAAATTCGAGGCGCACCGGAAGGACAACCCTCTGCAATTCGTTATGTGTTCAAATGGACGAGTCGCTGGAGCCGGCCGTAGCGTTTCTTCTGTCGGCTGTCGGATGCATCTCCATCAAAGCCTTGGCTATCGAATGGCTAGCCTGGGATATCGTGTCGCATTTCTCGACGATATCGAGATCCGCAGCTCCAAGGTACGTTTCCAAGGACTTAAAGTCAAGATCCATATGTTCTAATTCGTCTCTCCAAACTCAGGTCTTTACGTCTGTTGTAAACCCTCATCGGGACTTGAAGCCTCTCGGGGACGAGCAAGCCCTTAAACGTCAGGAAATATCTATGGAAAGTGACATCGTTGCAGCAGTGCCCGAGATCAACACTGGAAGGGAACTAAGTACGCGAGAAACCATCTCTATCTATTCTCTAGGGAACATCCTATCGTCGTTGCCCGAAGTCACGGGCGTCGCTATGGAGCACGCAGCTGTCCTCCTGATCCAGCTAACCATATTGCGATATCGCGAGATCTCGAGAAGGGCGCTGCCAGAACTCAAGCTCGACCTCGGCACTCAACACCACGACATAATGACGAAATTCTACCAGACTGCCTGTATTACGCTCGAAAATTGGGATACCAACAAATGGCCGTCCACTAAGTGGGATGCTTTCGATTTCTTTGACGGACGTGTGTTTGCGCATGCCCTTCAGTGTTCTTACACCCTCGACTTGTCTTCCCAGATCTACCAGGAGGTCCAGCTCTTGGCTCGAGTTCTCTACAGGCTCAGTGGGGTTGATGTGTCTTTGTACATACACGGTCAACCGCGAGCTCATCGTCAAGCCAGTGTCTCAGCTGCTCTTCAGTCCAGTCTCTGTTCACGCCGGCTAATTACATCCTCCGCACCAGATGTTGCTACTTCTGGTGATCAACTAGGCCATGTATTACCTTTCAGCCATCCGGTACTAGACCAGCATCTGAGCAATGTAGTCCTTGTCACGAGGGATGAGATCGAACAACCTGCCAGGGTATTTTCGGACCTGACTCATTGGCACAACCACACCAAGCCGATTGACCCGAAGCATATCCCGAAGGCACCAGATAGATGGACTCTAAAACGAAATCAGAGGCACATGGCCAACGTAATCGCCTATTCGGCCAGTCTAACTGGCGCTTCTGGGAAAAGCATTAATCCCGAAATCATTGTCGTGTCGAAAACTACATCATCTGTCGCCAAAGAGGCGCTGAACGCAGGTGGTAAGGCCAAACAAAAGCCCAAGAGTGGTAAGGACAGAGCACTCGAGGCAGCGGCAGCCTTGAAAAAGGAAAAAATCCACCTCAAGAACCAGAATGTCAATAGCTTCTGGAAAACCAGGTGCATAGAATTCCAGAAAGAGGGGTCCCTGGCCAAGAGGTACCTCGCCGTTGGGAAGTTTCTCTCTGGTCTTTCGCCAGAGCAGTTGAACCTGGTTGGTTCGGAGGTCTTGCTGTTCTTGTGCAGTTTGCTGGTTGAAATGCAAGGATCAAAAGGGATACCAAGTCTCCATCGTAAGCTGCCCTGGGCTCTAGCCTGTAAGATTTGGTAACACTGCTAACGTTATAGGCTCAAATATTTTGGGCATGCTTTGGTCTAGATTGGGCGAGTTACAGCGACTCCCGGTTACTGCCGCTGTAGCAGAGCAGGTTGCTGGCCTCTCTCAGGCACTCCAAACCCCCATGAGCAACCTCGATAGCTCCCTGTCCAAACGTGGACTGCCTTTCCCATTTAGTTCCAAGGAAGTGAGATTACCAGACCCCAAAAGGGCCCGGCAATTCCAGTTGAACTTCTGTGGGCCTTTCATGGATCGAAGCTTCGATTCGAGCCCTGATCCCCGAGTTCCTTTTCAGCCGGACGCCTGGCAGAAGCGAGTTCTTGATGCTATCGACCAAAACAAGAGCTTGTTTGTCGTAGCACCCACATCCGCTGGGAAGACGTTTATATCGTTCTACGCCATGAAGAGGGTGCTTCAAACTAACGATGATGATGTCATCGTGTACGTTGCTCCCACCAAGGCTTTGGTGAATCAGATTGCAGCAGAGGTACAGGCTCGGTTTTCCAAGTCATACCGCCATGACGGTCGAGGGGTATGGGCAATACATACGCGTGATTACCGCATCAACAACCCCCAAGGATGCCAGATACTCGTGACGGTCCCGCATATTCTGCAGGTGATGTTGCTGTCGGCCTCAAACGCGAAGACGCCAAAGTCATGGGCAAGAAGAGTGAAGAGGATCATCTTTGACGAAGTTCATTGCATCGGCCAGTCTGAAGACGGCATTGTCTGGGAGCAGCTCTTGCTTCTTGCGCCGTGTCCTGTGATTGCCCTATCTGCTACTGTGGGAAACCCTTTGGAGTTCAAGGAATGGTTGGAAGGCACCCAGCAAGCCAAGGGCTTTGAGCTTGAGATGATAACCCATTCATCTCGGTATTCTGACTTGCGGAAGTTCATCTACCATGGCTCTGATTCCGAGTTTTCTGGTTTCCAGCCTGTTGACAATCTTCCGCTCCCGGGACTCGATTCTTCCTATGGCAAATCAGATAACTTTACATTCATACACCCTATTGGGGCCATGAGTGGAAGGTAGGATGCGATGGCCCCATGCAAGTACGCGACTAACTAGCCATGAACAGGAATGCAGACACTTTGAACGACCTCAGTCTCGAGCCTCGAGATTGCCTCGCTCTTTGGAATTGCATGAATAAGCATCAGACCGACAAATTCTTCGTTGATCCGTCCTTGGATCCCACCAGGTTCTTGCCCCGAGTCCTGAAGAAGTCAGACGTCGTCAAATGGGACAGAGCCCTCAGAGATCAGCTCGAATCATGGATGAATGAGCCCGATTCACCTTTCGATAAAGTTCGTCTGGAATTGCTTGGTGACAGATACAAGCAAATCTCGACAGTACCTACGTCTGAAGATGAACAGTCACCCGGCCAAAACACTACAAACGATTCATCGAACCAGCTCAATTCCGTGTTCTTCCTCATTCAGGACCTGCGATCCTGTGATGCTCTACCAGCAATAATCTTCAACTACGATCGAGTCAGATGCGAGAATATCCTTGAGGCAATTCTCATAAAGCTTCACTCAGCAGAGGATGAATACAGGAGTGGCCCTGTGTGGGTAAAGAAGATGGCCGATTTTCAGAAATGGAAAAGAGTGCAAGAAAAAAGCAAGGCAATACAGAATAAAACAAAGCAATCAAAAGCGGCTTCAAAGGGAACAGACGAAGCTGGTAATGGTGCAACCAAACATGGGCTTTTACGAGAGGAAATCGATTACGAGCCAAGTCACTGGACCAGTTTTGACCCCGATGCACCTATCGCCGAGTTTACGCTTGCCGATCATACCAAAATCTCTAGGGATGAACTAGAGAAGAGTCTACGCGACTTGCAGTGGCTCAAAATTAGCACTCGCCTCATTAGTGCTTTGAAGAGAGGGGTGGGTGTTCATCATGCTGGCATGAATCGTCGCTATCGACAAATGTAAGTGCTGTTTGTCTCCACGTAATTTGCCGTCAGAAAATGCTGACAATGTTGTAGCGTCGAAATGCTTTTCCGAAAAGGATATCTGACGGTGGTCATTGGGACCGGTACCTTAGCGTTGGGTATCAATATGCCTTGCAAGACAGTGGTGTTCACTGGAGACTCTGTCTTCCTAACAGCTCTGAATTACCACCAGGGATCCGGTCGGGCTGGTCGTCGTGGATTCGACGTGCTTGGTAACGTCGTATTTCATGGTCTGGCCCCTCATCGCGCCCTAGAAGTTATGTCAGCGAAACTGCCAGACTTACGTGGCCAGTTCCCAACGTCGGTGACATTGATACTGCGATTATTCCAGCTCCTCCATGGCACAGAGAACTGCAAGTACGCGACTAACGCCGTCCACTCCCTTCTCACCCAAACTCGTCTGTACCTGGGTGGCCCCAAAGCGCAGATGTCCATCTATCATCATCTGAGATTCTCCATTGACTACTTGCGCCGACAACAACTCATTTCCGAGAAGGGAGTGCCTCTGAACTTCTCCGGTCTCATTGGTCATCTCTACTTCACCGAGAATGCCGTCTTCGCACTGCATTGCCTATTAAAGGAAGGTTATTTCCACCAACTTTGTTCTGACATGAGCAAAAGCGCATCCCGCCAGAAGGACGTCATGGAGGAAATCGTTCTAGTCCTGGCACATCTGTTTTGTCGGCTTCCATGTGACAAGTATGAGAACCAAGCTTGGCTTAGAGACATTGTCCGCCCATCGGCATCCGTTGTCCTGCTACCTGATCTTCCCGAGTCCGCTGCTCGCATGCTGGAGAAGCACAACGCCGAGACGCTGCGCATTTTCAAGAATTACGTCGCGACATACGTGTCTCAGCACCTAGCCGAGGTCCCCGACAATCGCCTACCTCTGACTAAACTCGAAGTAAATCCTTCCTTCCACCCGTGTTCCGTGGCGGACGCACTGCCCTGGCTCGACGAACCCAAGATCCGGTCCCCGTTCGCGTCGTTGTCCGGTTTGACTGACGACTTCGCGACAATCGGCGAGCTCTGCGGTACTGTCCGTGATGGCGTGTTCCTCGACGATTCAGGCATCCCGTACATCCCCGTCTCACCGCACGAGACGGGCGGCGTGCCGTGGAACGCGTATCTGTACGACTTCTTCAAACACGGCGACTATGAGGCGCTGGTCCGTGCCAATGGCATCAGGCGCGGTGACGTGTGGTTTCGTTTGAAGGACTTCTCACTCATTCTCGCCACTATCACCACTAGCCTTGCTAACTTCATAAATCACGCGGATTCAGACGATGCGGAGGCCATGCTGGATGTGTGTGACGCAGGCGATAATCTCGAGGAATTTGGTGCAGAAGAGATTCCAACCGGTGAATGGGGCGAATTGTTGGAGGAGCAGTCTGAAGACGCAGGTGAGCCTGAACGACGGACCTGGGCTGCGGATGGCTCTTTAGCCAATGTATACAGGGTTTTCGAGATGGTGCGCCTGGAGTTCGATAAGAAATTTGTCAAGGTTTGGACATGAACAGAAAATACGGATGGTTGGCCGCGTTGTTTGTCATTCAGAAGTCAAGGTATTGTTCAATGGCGTTTTGTTTGGAATTTTGCAGGCAAAAGGGTAGGCGGAAAGTTCGGCAGAATAAACTGTATCATTGATGCATCAAAAGCGTGTGCTTAGCGGAAACGTTCTTACCGATTTTCTTTCTTTGTTCTTGATCGCAATAGACGTTAATGCTGTTGAACTTAAGCTAGGCTACGAGCCAGTACGCTCCATCCTTAAGGCTTAGTGTTGAGTCCGCTTTCAAAGCTCAATGCTAGCTACATGCAAGAAACGGAGGAAGGCAAGGGGCCCCTGGCTCAGGTGTCATCGAAGCCGAAGCTGGACGCTGTAAGACTATTTCAACTACACAGGATGTCAATCCATTGGAAAACTGAAGAGATCCACTTTGCTTCCGAAGAGCAGTTGGGATACTGCCGCAATGCGGCTCTAAAAAGCAAATCCGGCTGTCTGGCCTTTCAGCATCGAACACAACTGATTAGATGGTTCACATGCCGTACCTCGTCCCTGCTCTGGCTTCGGCCCTGCTTCGGATGAAGCTACCTACTGTTGATGTTGTTAGCGTCCATCGCAATATAGTACAGGTGTCTCAAGGGTATTGAACTCATGTCGGAACAGCTTCTACGACTCGCCTCCTTTCGCACAAAGTCGGCGAGTCGTGCAGCTAAAGCATACAGCGCCACGGCATTACATAGTAGTAGTGGGGCAGGATGGAATGAGGGCCGAAAACCTCATCGTGGGCGTGCTGTTGCTAGTCGTCGCTTCCTGGGATAAGGTTGTCTCCAGGCATCGGAACTGTGGGGTGATCAGCAGTTAACAGGTATCTGGAGTGCAGGACCATGCTGCGAGTGTGGGGGAGGGCCCCTATTTGGGCTTCTCGGGACCGCGATCGGGTGTCGATTTCATAAATTATATCCTTATCGATCGGTAATACTCGCTTAGGGGCAGACACAGTATTGTCCGTGCAACGTAGTTATATATAGCCTTTATGCGCTATAATCTAGTTCGGGTTAAGTAAAGCTATATTTACTACGATTATTTATTACGATAGCGCTAATAGGCTGCCTAAGGCGTATACCCGTTTACTCGCGCTTAATTACTTTAACGAAAGCGTTAAGTATATATATAAGGCGTTATTTCGGATAAAGAAATACATTAAGCCTATAAATGCTTACGTGTATATACACAGGTAGAATAAGCGCAGCGAAGCTATATAAAACTTAAATATACGGATTATATTATATATTATAGTTAATCGCGAGAGGATTAAAGAAAAAACGGAATAAAAATAACGGAGAAAAATAAGTATTATAATAGCACGGGAAAAGTTTATTAGGAATATATCGCTTTATAAGCTATAATATAAACTAGTATATCCTTTTATTAATTATAGCAGTGTTAATTATAAAACCGAGTAATCGTGTATAGCCGCTACGGCTCGATAGTTACTTCCCCGACCCTTAATTCCCTTATTAAAATGTTTATAAATATCGGCGAACTTAATAAAGAGCTTGCGTTTTTTATCGGTTAAGGCGTTAATATTATTTATAAACTTTACCGTTAACTCTATAATATACTAAGTATAAAAATTGTTTTAATAAGCTTAATATAAATTAAAGAACGTTAATATTAGTAGTAATTATATATCTCGTAAGTAGAGAGGTTAAAATACTTTAAAGCCTCCGCTATACTTAACGTAGTTTACTATTAAGTGGGCCGTATCATTAAGTAGTCTACCCTCACTACTTTTCGACCCTAATTAAACTTTAACGCGTAATAACTTTATAACCACAATGCCTAATTTAAATTAAAAAAACCGGATCGGTTTAGCTATTTAAGCGATACGAAAACATTTAAATCTATTAAGTAAAAGAGATACTATAAAAGTATACAACGTTCTTAAAACTATTTTACGTTACCGAATTTATAACCGAACCCTATAACGTAATATTTAATGCTTACGGTATAAATTAAATACGAATAAAGAAGAGGTACTTCGTAAATATATAATTAATCTAAATATTCGCGGGATATCTCCTAAAATCGCTGGTGTGGAAAATATAGCTAATCTCTTTACCGCGTCGCGTAACGGCGAGCGCGTTAATAAGTACTAAGTTAAGCGTTTTATTAACCGGAACCCGGACCTTAAAACCTGAATAAACCGTCGGTACGATTACTAGAAGGCTTTTTATAAAGATTTAAACGTTATTTCCGGTTAATTTAAGCTGATCGCGAATATTAAAGTTAAATACGGCATCGTTAACGAGGATATATAAAATTTCGACGAGACCGGCTTTATAATAAATATAATCGGGTTAACCCTCGTCGTAATACGCGCCGATTAACGTAGGAAAGCGAAGTCGGTTTAGCCTAGTAATCGGGAATAGTCAACGGCGATTAAATATATTAATTCGTAAAGTTAATACATCCCGCCATTTTTAATCGTTTAGGGCTAATATTACCTAGCGAACTAGGCTACCGAATACGATTTACCGGGCGATTAAGTAATTAAACCGACTTTTAATGAATAAACCGATAATAAAACAAACCTAGACTAGAATAAGTATTTTAATAAATATACTAAATCGTAAACGAAGGGTCGCTACCGCCTTTTAATTCTCAACGGCTACGAGAACTATATTTCGGCCGAATTCGAAGTATACTATTAAAATAACGATATTATTATAATTAATATACCTCCCTATTTATCGTACCTGCTCTAACTTTTCGATATAGCACTTTATTTATTTTTAAAGCGTACTTATTCGAAAAAATCGAGCTATTTATTAAAGCCTCGATAAATTATATTATAAAGCTCGAGTTCTTTATCGCGTTTAAAGCTGTATATTTCGCTATTTTTACGGAAGTTAACATTAAATTTAAATTCAGCGTATCCGGCTTAATACCTTATAACCCGGACGAAATAATTAATAAACTAAATATGCGTCTCCGGACGCCTATACTTAACCCATTCCGTCCGGGGACGGCCAGTACCTACGACCCTTAAACGCCGTTTAACCCCTAATAAATAACTAAACACTCTACTTATATTAAAAAAAGGGTGTTTACCTATTAAGGAAGCTCTCCGACGCCGATTTTAAATACGGTAAACTAAATAGCGAAAAGTATAACCAAAATAGCCTATAAAATAACTTTTATATATAATCGGATGCGTACTTTAAAAAAGGCTAATTTAGCCCTTTTAAAGCGCCGAAAAATTAAAAAGTCGCGAGTCTAGCTTAAAAAAGCCTTTATAATTAAAAAATCTCGAAGGCTACAGGACGAAAAAGTAAAAAAAAAAACGGCCAGCGACTAATAAAAGCGAAAATAGTAGTTTATTAAAAAGGCGCGCGACGGGCGGCAAGCGCTATAGAATCTACGGCGAAACAGGCTATAATACGCGAATATATAAAAAGTATATAAAATCGAGTAGTAAATTAAATAGCGAGTAAATTTAATTAATTTAAAGCGTCGTAATTAAAATAACTTTTATAAAAATATCGAGAAGTAGTAAAGGTGGACTACTTAATAATACGGGCCACTTAATAGTAAACCACGTTAAACTTTATATTATAATTCTTAATTTTATAGTTAATCTCTTAGTCTTATTATAGATTTTTATATACGATTAAAAACTTCCACCTTAGGTAAATCTCTTGCCGTAAATTATATAAATATGTGGTTTCTCGTTAATATATTAATATCCGTGAGTTTATAAATTTAGTTTACTAATCACGCAATTAAGTCTTTATAAGGCGGGGCTGTAAATAGGTCCTGAAATAAATGAAATTTACGACGAAGAGGAAAGGAAAAAGAAAATCGAGCTAGGGCCGATACGGCAGATCGGTTTTAATAATAAGGTAGTGGGGCTAGTGTAGAGTTTTTACACTAATTAACGTATAAGCTAACGCACTATATTATTACCCCCTTTTATAAAAAGGCGGCGCCTCGATGGTTTTAAAAAGGATTTAAACGAAGGTGTTTTTTAGTTAAAGCAGGGATTTTTTATTATAATTTATTTAGCTTTTCGCCTCGCTAATCGGCGGATTTTTTTCGATATTAGTAATTTATTGTTTAGGTAATTTTTATTAAAACGGTTTTTTTAGCCGCGAGTTTTTATTGCGTTAATCGTATTAAGGGGCCGGTTTTATCGGGGTTCTAGCGATAAAAATCTTTTAATTTATTCGGAGTATTTTTAAAATTAAAGGCCGGGTATTAAGTATCGTTATCCTCTTAATTAACTTAATCCGCCTTATATTATAATTTACGGTAATAGGTTCGGGATACTTTAATTTTAAGTATTTTATGCTCCGGGCTTTTAGATTCGTTAAGGTTTACGATTTCACTAGCCGGGCGCCCCGGAGCCTGTCCGGGCAGCGGGTTATCGGGGTTTTTAAAGAGTTAATTAATATAGTAAGTTTTGTTTCTCTATAAGTTAAGAATATTTAGTTCGTAAATATAGTTATCGCGGGATAAAATACGAAAGAATTATTAAGTGTAAAAAAAAACTAATTTATTGCCGGGTTAATTCGTTTTTAAGCCGGCGATCCTTTTAATATAAACCTAGTCGTTTACGTTAAAGTCCGGTTTTTTTCGGTGTTTATTTATTTACTCTTTTATTTTTTAAGAAGTTAATATCGCCCGCCGCGCGGTTTTAACGTACTCTTTAATAGTTTATATATTTTATTAAGTTTAAATTCGATTTAGTTTCTCGTTAGGAGGAAGTTTTTTTAAGTTTTAGGTTTTCTTCTTTTAATCGAAATAGCTCCAGGGCTTGAAACTCTGTTCTACTTCGAAAGGGGATATTCCTTTAAAGGAGTTATGCGGGATCGTAGTTTAAACGTAGTTTAAAGCGGGTAACGTATTAATTTAATTATTTTAATAATAGGTTAAAAATAATTATAGCTATTAGTTTATATACTTATTTATAATTTTTACTTAACCGGTTATATCGTGGTGTACCGTGGAGGCGAACGTTTATTTAATGCTTAATATTTAATAGATTTTTTTTATAAAGAAAGCCGTGAACTAGGTGCTTTTATTACTAATTACGGTTCGTGGTAGTCCGAATATTCGGAACGGTCCTTAGTAGTAAAGCTGGGCGGCTTTTTTCGCGTCCACGTTTTTATTATAAGGGGAAGTTTAATTGTGTTTCGTTAGGCGGTTAATGACCGTTATTACTATATCGTAGCCCGTTTTTTTATTCGGGGGTTTATAATTTTAAAGTTTATTATTACGTTTTACTACGATTAGTTAAGCACCGAGAGTAATTAAAGCTTCCTTAGTATTTTTATGCGTGGAATCTTAGCTAGCTTATATATATAGTTAATAACGAATATATCGTAATCGTTTATTAATTTCGGCTATTAATAGCTTTAAAAAACTAGCTTTTTAGTTTTAACTATTTTTAAGTGGGTAATCGTTATTCGGTAATAAATATCCTCGATAATCTTTATTTAAAAGTTATTTTTTAATAAAACCGTTAGTCTTTTTTTATAAAGTAGTAATTTATTAATTAATATAAAATCCTTGTAATTTATACGCGTTTTTTCGCGTAAAATTTCGAGGTTTTTCGATTATCGATTAGCGTCGAGTAGGGCATTTAAGAGAAATATCTTTAATAAGTCGGGGGCGGGATATTATCCTTTAGTAATATAATTTTAATATCGGCGGCTTTAAAACTAAATTTTAATAACGGGCTTAGGCGCTTAAAAATAGCTTAGTATTTTTTACTCTCTTTTTTAGCTTTAAGGGTTTTTAGTTCTTCCGCTTTTTGAAATAACGCGTCCGTGACAGTATTATTTTTTCCGGGCCGGTAAGTAATAATAAAGTTATATTGGGTTAAAATTTCGGTTTAACGGATTTATTAGGAATTAAAATACTATTTAATACCGAAATATTCGAGCGCGCGATAATCGGTAATAATAGTAAACGGTTTAAAGCGTTAAAACTTAATTAATTCCGCGCGTTAATAATATAAACCTCGAATTATAACGAGTAATTCTTTATTATAAATAGGGTAATTAAGCTTTAATTTTTAAAGGAATTCCGAAAAGTACCCGACTAAGTATTATTCCTTATCGTTTTACTTTTAAGAAAAGACGTTAGCGATAATATAGTTAAACGAGTCAGTTTCGAGCTTCGTTTTTTTTGTAATCGAAGTACGAGAAAACTGGTGCCTATAGTAGGGCGTTTTTTAATTCGTTAAAGGTAATTTATTACTCGGTTCCTTAAATTTATAGCTAGTCCGATTTCGTTAACGTCGTTAACGGTTTAGTAATCTTATTATAGTCCTTAATAAACTTGCGATAAAAATTATAAAATCCGAAAAAACGATTATATCGCCTTTACGTTCGTCGGTAGGGATTAATTTTTTACTGCGGAAATTTTATTAGGGTCCACGGTAACGCTATCGGTTTTAATAATAAAGCCGAGGTATTTAGTTTTTATTACGTTAAATTTATACTTTTTAAGGTTAATTTAAAGGCCGGCTTTTAATAGTTTTTAGAGAACTTTTTTTACGTGCTTTTTATGTTAGAAAGGATTTTTAAAATAAATAAGGATATCGTCGATATAAGTATAATAGAAGTTATTGAAATATTCCCGTAATAGGTCGTTAATAAACCTTTAGAAAGTAGATAGTCTATTAATTAGCTCGAATAGGAGAACTTTATATTTATACGCTTTATATCGGGTTCGGAAAGTCGTTAAGTTTTCGTTTTCCTCTTTTAAACGAACTTTATAAAAAGCCTGCCGAATATTAATTTTAGTATAAATTTTTACTTTAGTTATTTTATCGAGGGTTTTCTCGATTAATAATAGCGGATATCGGTTTTTTTACGTAATAGCGTTTAGTTTCCGGAAGTTTACGTAAAAACGAAGTCCGCCGTCGTTTTTAAAGGCTATAAGTACCGGAGCCGCTTAAGGGGCGTCGCTTAACATAATAAAGTTTTTTAAAAGTTCTCCGAAATATACTTTCGGGCTGCGGTAAACTCTTTTAGGAATATCTTATAAAGTAGGCTATAGCCCAGGTCGTTTAGTTTTATACCGTCCGTTAGTTTAATCTTATATTTATCAATCCGCGGTGTTTAGCCAATTTATTAGACTATACTTTATTAAATATATAATAAAAATCTTTATATACTTTAGGTATTATTTTTTTACTTTTCGGCGCAGCTTATTTTCGTTCTCGGGCAGGGAGTTATTTCGAAAGGTTTCTTTTTTTTAAATAAACTTATCGATTTAATAAAGGGTAACTTTATAAATTTAGCACGAGTCGTTTTTTTTTATACTTTAATAAAAATTTAAGGCGTTTAAAATTATTATATCGGGCGTTTATTAACGGTACCAGCTTATAGCGTCGCGGGCGAAGCGATAAGGTCCGCGCTTATCCTTTTAATTATAATAAAGCGTACGTTTTAACGTTTATTCGCGATTATTATTAAACTACTTTAATTTCCGTAGCTTATCGTTAAAATTACGCTATATTTTAATTATTCCTTTATTTAGCCGGTAAATAATACGCGGACGGATTTTCGGGATTTGGATTTCTTTTTTTTAGCGAGGGGATTAAAAATACTAGGTAACCGCGTACCTTCCCCTTGCGTAAAGCGGGCTTTTAATTAGGAAAGTTGGCCGTTTTATTCCCGTTTATTCTTTTTAATTTAGGCTTCCAAAGCTTTATTTTTAATATTCGCATTTTTTTAATAGCTCGAATATCGTAATAATATACCTACCTCGTTTACCGGTATATCCGTATTTTTAATAGGGTTTTAATTATTAAGGTAGTTTAAATAGCGAGTTTTCGGGCGAATAACGACGTCGTGTTCCTCGAACTACTTCCGTTTAATAATAAAGTTATATCCTATATTAATTACTACGAAAAAGACCTGCCCGGTACTTCGGTAATAAATTCGTAGGTTAACGAACATTACTACGTTAAAAAACTAAAAAGGTTTACCGTCGAAACCCTTAATTTCGTAAGGTTAAAAAATAATTACTCGTTTCGTACCTAATTATTTAATTACTCTACCTATAAAGTTTACGCTTATAAATAAATAACCGGATACTCCCGTATTAACGAGTATTATAATAGTAAATAACGATAATCTATTATTACCTATAATATATTTAAAAATTAAAAAAAGTCCTCTAATTAGTTTCTATAAAAAATCGAATAGTATTATTATTAAGTTATTTTTAATAGTAGCTAACATTTATTTTAAAAGGGAGTCTTTATTCTTTAGGATTAATCTTTTAATCCTTTCGGCTCGGCGAGAACCTAATTAAGTTTACGGTTATTAAAAGGGAGATTAGGCGACGTTCCTCCGTATTTCTAATAGATCTCGTTGATATCGGTAAACTTACGTTCTCCGGTATTATGCTGCTCTAAGGGGCAGTTAGTTTTCCGATAGCTAGTCTAGTAATAGTTAAAGTATCGTCCTTTTTTTACCAGCTTTTAAGTCTTTTTAACGGTAGTAGGAGGAGGGTAGGTTTTAATCGAGGAGATGCTTGTTACGACCTGGCCCAACCATGCGGCCCAGGACCCACCTTACGGCACGGCCCTACGATACCCCGAACCTCTGCACAAGAAACCCAGCATAACTCCAAGCCACACCCGTCAGCGGAACTCCACCAGTCATCACAACCCCACTAGTCAGCAAGACCTACGACGACCAAGCTACGACGATGACCAGCACTACGACGACAGGCAGCACCCGATGCAGCCACTCCAGGACAGGCAGGAATGGACAGGCAGGAATGGACAGACAGGAATGGGCAGACAGGAATGGACAGACAAGAGGATCACGTGGTAGTGGCTTAGGAGGAATCACTGAGCAACACTAAGCATGATCAGCAGTGATCACTGAGCAACACCAAGCGTGATCAGTGGTGATCGCTAACCAGGCGCGATCAGTAAAAGAGGGATTGGATATATAACGATGGACGTTCCCTATATATTTCATATAGACACTCTCTACTTCAGTGATCAATCTAAGCATCAATCTAACTCATTAGTGAGGCAAACAGCCTTAACGACTCTATTGTGAATACCCTCAAGTCTACGCACCTCAGTTATCTTTGTTCCTACGGCTATTGCACATTGTATCGATAAAAGTGGACTTCTATCGCACGTTCAAATACTCTCTCGTATTGCCAAGCATAAACCCCAAGTACGTCTTACTAGGTTTCCTTTGGAACCCAGATAGCGTTCGTTACAATGCTTACCTGCGGGGTAGGCTTAATAAAAATAGGGGTTTTAGAGGTATTAGTTTTATTATTCTTACTACGGGAATTATTCTTACCCGTTTACGAGAAAAAAGGCTTATCGGATCGTTTTTTTTTTTTCGTTCGCGTTTACGAAGCTTTAAACTATTTATTTATAGTGTTTAGCGTAAGCGTTAAAATCGATAGTTTTATTAAAATATATTATAGCGGTAATAATTATAACGCGGGGTATAAGTTTATCGTGGAAACTCTCTTTTTAAGAAACACGGGGGAGTTTTTTTTTCCGGCTAATTTAACGAAATCGGAAAAGAATTTTTAATAGCCGGTTAAAGAAATTATTTCTAGTTGATCGTACTTTTTTTTTACTTTTTCGCGAGAGGTATAGTCGAAATATTGTTTTTAAAAGTAGTCGAGGAGCTCGTCGGTAGTAATAATACGATTAGGGTGGTAATTTCGGAGGAAAGGTAAAAGTTTACGAATAGTATCGTTTTTTACGTAATTACGAATAGCGTTAAATACTTAACTATTGAAAAAAAATGGTTAGTATTTTTAGTTCGTATATCTTTAATTTAATAGAATTAGACTTCGAAAAGAACTTTATCCTTATTTTTATCGCTATAAAAGTCGTCGACTTTAATTTTACGATTTCTTTTATAACGAGTGCTTTTATCGTTAATAATCGTAAAGGGAATATTATTACGTTTATTTATAATTAATCGGGTAACGGCGGCTTAAGCGTTATATAGTTATTTTAATCGGTCCGCCGATTCGATATTAGCCTTTATAAGGTCGGTGATTAAGTCGTTTATAGTTACCTCTACTTATTCCCGGGCAGCAACGGCTTCGTTATAGGCTTTGGTTAATTTTTTTAAGGTAATTTTTAACGAGTCGAGTTTACCGTTTAATCCGTTAATTTTAAGCTGCTTTTTTATTAGGTTTTCGTTTTTATAAATATCGTAATAATCGAAAAAAGGGAGCGAAGTTAAGTGTTTAGCCCAAGTAATGGTTAATTTTAATTAGGAGTTTACCCGGCGGGTTTTAACGTAAAAATCGGATATTTATACCGTATAAGCATAATTTAATAAAAATATAAGGCGTATTTTTTAAAACAGTTCGTTTAGGTTATTATATATTTTTTTAAACTCGTTAAGGGCGATAAGTCCGCTTTTAAAAAAGCTATTTAACTTTTTTAATCTTAATTTACGAGGCGAAAGGGAAGGTAGCTTTATTATCGTCGCGGGTATATCGATTAAATAAGGTGTTTAACCGAGTTTAAAAATCGTCGCCGTTTAAGTTATTAATTATAGTGTTATATTATAAAAATTAGGCCTTTTTTTATAATCGTTTAAAGTCGGTAAAAGTATAAAAACCTTGTTCGTTTCCTGCGTTATCGGGGTTATTTTAAGCGGTTTATATTTATTCGATTTTTAGGTTAATTAATAAACTATATTAATTTAAGGATCGGCGGGAAAGGCGAGTTAATTTTTTATCGGATTTTTTAGGTCCGTTAATAGGCTTTACGAAGGCGCTTTAATTAAAACGTATATATCGTTTAATTTCCGCTTAAAAGGCGCGGTTATTTTCGTTACGCGTTATAGCGCGTTTATATTAAAGTAGGTCGTCGAGTATTAAGAGGTTTAACGTTAATTAGTTAATGTTTACTTTTTATTATAAAGCGGCGAGAGTAGTATTAATTAATTCGAATAGTTAAGTAGAATATTATATTATTAAATAATAAAAAAGGCGGTCGTAA
The DNA here is from genome assembly GCF_038362705.1 of Apiospora aurea. Lineage (NCBI taxonomy): Eukaryota > Fungi > Ascomycota > Sordariomycetes > Amphisphaeriales > Apiosporaceae > Apiospora > Apiospora aurea. Next base: position 679,540 of record NW_027117398.1, on the reverse strand, counting down.
ATAGTTACGTAATTAGGTCTTTATAAAGCGGGGTTGTAAATAAGTCTTAAAATAAATAGAATTTACGACGAAGAGGAAAGGAAAAAGAAAATCGAGCTAGGGCCGATGCGGCAGATCGGTTTTAATAATAGGGTGGTGGGGCTAGTGTGGGGTCTCTATACTAATTAGCGCATAAGCTAACGCACCATGTTACTTTACTTATAAATTTAAAGAGAATATAGAACGCTTACCCTTATATTACTCTTTTAAGCGAAAGATTTATTATACTCAGGGTATTTATAAAACTAGTTTCCTTCGAGTTAAAGAAAACTTTACTTAATAACTAAGTCGAAAATATATATATAAAGCTTTTCGCCGGTATAAATACTTATATAACGTTTAAAGTTTAAAACTTTTTTTTTATAAACACGGCACTTTTTTCTCTTTAATTTCGTAATCTCTAAGCTCGTTAACTTAAAAAAATAAAATAAGAACGTGTTATTCGCCGGACTACTATTAATTTTCCTTTAAACGTTAAATAGTAATTTATACCGGGGACTAGTTTATACGCTCTCTATTCGGTAGCTTTTATTAAGTATAAACATAGGCATCGGAGGATCGAAAAGCTGCGGCGCGTATAGCTGGAATTTAGGGGTGTCGGGTAATTAATAATATAAGAATTTAGGTAATAAATATAGAAGGGGCATGTTCGCCGACGGTATATTAAAATTAATAAATATAGTATATTATATTACATTTAAGATATAGTATATAATTAACGTCTTATACTCGACTTTAATAAGGTATTATTACTCGTTTTACATTATACTTTTAAAGAGGTCCGGTCGATTAAAACGGTAAAATAGGGTAAGTATAGGTTAAATTACCGTTAAAATAACGAATAGCTATAAAAACGAGTAAAGGGTAAAAAATAAGTGTAAAAGAGCTTTTAGTTTAAAACGGTTCTTATATATAAATAATAAGCGCGATAATCGCGTTTTATAATAAATTACCACTTTATATACTTTAATAAAATCGTCGGCTTAATTTTTATCGCGCTAGCCCTTATAATAGAAATTAAACTACGGCTTACTTTTTAAAACACAGGTTAAATAATCCTTAACGCTAAATTTAGGACGTCCCGCCCGGCGGCTAGTTAAAGGGATAGCGAATTAACGAATTCGGATCCTTTTATTATCGATTACGTGTTACTTAGGCTGCCGTTTTCTTTTAATACGAGTGAGCTGTTTAATATTTTAAAGGTCTTAACGAGTAGATATAGGTATTAATAAACTCTGGGTATTAAATAAAATATTACCTTAAAATAAAGCGCTATCGGCAAGCTCGAAGTGTACGGTAAAATAGGGGGTTATTTATAGTATTTTAGCGTAAGCTATACTACCGGAAACTTCGTTAAGTAATCCGTTAATAGTAGTTATAGCTTACCTATCCGTATTTAATATTAACGGTAAATTCTATCCGCGGCGTTATTTTAATTCGTTTAACGGGTTTTAATAATTTATTCTCCGCGTAATACGACTTACCCGTATATATAAAGTAAGAGCTAATAAAAAATAGTGCGGGATATATTAATATAAAGAATAATTAAAAATAAAGGTGTTTATAAATCGCGTTAGTTAATAATGAGTTAAAATAAAGTTATCGTAATTAGTAACGAAAGGAATATTAATATCTATTAATAGTTAATACCCCGGGGTTTATTAATAAAGCTTTCCTTCGAATCGAGCTATATTTTTACTTACCGTTATTAAAATACTCCTAATAACAGGGTTTTCTGTAAATACTATAGGGGAAATCTAATCTCGGATCAGTACTATTACCGCCCACTGGCTCTTATAATTAATACGCCCACGGACCTATACTACTTCTCGAAGGTAATGTAGCATCTGCCGCGGGTATCTCGTCATTAAACCCTAATCTTCGGGGGCGTTTAAATATATTATTTAGGGGCCCGGTTAACGTTTCCCTATATAATATTATTCGTTAATAATAAATTAATAAACCTCGTTTTATAATGTTTATACTCGAAAATTTATTAATACGGGCGCGCTTAACTTATATTATAAGATTATAAACGAAGGGTAATATAAAACTTAATAAAAGTAATAAGTATAGTAATTAACGTAATCCACGGTCGAATTAAACACACGGTCGAATTAAACACTCGAAATCGTATAAAAAAACCGTCCGTGCGTAACCGTGCATTTCAATAAATTTTTATTTAAATTAAACCGGGGTTTAAAATTTATATTCGATATAAAATATATAATAATATACGATTTTTATTCTTTTTTTTTTAATATATTCAAGCTTATAAACTAAAATACGCTAAAATAACCCCTGTAAATTTAAATATTTAAAATTTATTTTTAAATAAAATAATTATAAAAAGTTTAAAAATATAATATTATTATATGCTTTATAAAAAGTTTAATTTTTAAAACCCGGTTTAATTTGAATAAAGGTTTATTAAAATGCACGGTTACGCACGGACGGTTTTTCTATACGATTTCGAGTGTTTAATTCGACCGTGTGTTTAATTCGACCGTAGATTACGTTATCCCTTATAATATTATTTATTTAGTCTTAAATAATATAAAATAGTAATAGAGCTATAAATAAATATAGTTAAAAAGTCGTGACTTTTTTAAAAGCTACTTAACCTTATAGACTTTTTATGTTAGTTATAAAATTAAAATCCTTTTCTATTTAATTACCGTGCTATATTGCATGCTTTTTACTTATCCCTAGTAATATTATTAATTCGTTATGTAAAAAACCTGGGTTATTCTAGGTTCCTCTATTTACGATAGCTTAACCTAAGTAAGATTAATTTTAGTATACCTCGAAGTTATATAGTAAACTAAGGTTAAGGCCGGGGTTATTTATATATAATCGTATATAATAAACAGGGGAAATTATAGGCTGCCGGTACATGAAAAAAGCGAATTAAATAACTCGATCTTATATTAAGTGGGCTATAAGATAGAATTATAAGTATTTTTATATATATAATATATTATTTAAATGCTTTATTAGTCTCCGGAGGAGGAAAGTAAGTTTAATTCTCTTAAAAATAACCGAATAAGGTATTTCCCGGGAATAGCTCGTTAAAAAAAGGGGTTAAGAATCGGCGTTAATAGGTGTAATCTATACGGGATAAAGAATAAAGCGTACCCGCTACCCGGCCGCTACGTAACCCGGTACCCTTTAAATTTAAGGCGGTACTATATAAACCTATAGTAGAATTTAATCTTAGTTAATTTTACTTAAACTAGCTAAGGTAATATATAAAGAGTAGTAAAATAGTTACTATTATTTAATATATAATAAATTAATCGGTAAAAAAGAGTCGGGTTAATCGAGGCCTTTAAGAGTAATTTTAATAAAACGAATACCGTAAAGGTATAATAAGAGCTTAAAATAACTACTATTTTCACTAAGTTATTATCGCTACTATTATATAATATAATCGCCGATCTTAGTCCTATCTTTATCGATATACATTGCCTAGTAAATAGCATTGTCGCCGACCGAAGATAAAATAAATATAAAAGCTCGTAATAGGTTTAAAACGTTAACTACGTTAAGTTTATCGCTTATATTAATATTAATCTCTTATTTAAATCGAGAAAAAACCGAGAATCGATAAAATTCTTCGTCTTAAAGAAGCTACTTATTATATCGCGTAATAAAAACACCTAGCTAAAGAATTCTTTTTTTCCGCTCATTTATTATCGAAACGACTTTTAAATACTTTTCATCGTCGTTAATCGTATCGTTAAAAAACTAGTCCGACGAAAAATACTTATCGGCTCATAGTAAACCCCGGAGGGTAAAATCTTCCGGGAGTAACCGTAATAATTATTTAATTAACCGCGGAAATTCGCTACTCTAAATTCTTTTATACCCACGGTATAAAAAGAAAAAGGCGTTTAAAAAAATCGAGACTATTTTCTAAGAGAAAGTCGCCTCGAATAAGTTTATAGTAGAGGGATAAGAAATTAAATAACGGTAAAATATTAAAGTTAAATACAGGAAAGGCAAAGTGTTAAGATTAGTAAACTTAGAAAAGATTTTACCGTACGTCCCCTCGACAAGATAGCGTGTTTCCTTAAGCCTTTTTACGTTTCGTTACTCTAACGGATCGGGGATCTGCCTAGTTTTAAAACTGTATCACTTTCTTTCGGCCTCTTAGGTTAAATCGTTTAATAAACGAAACTATCCTTACCTTAAAACAGCAGCGCGCAGCAGTTAAAAATTGTAATATAATAACTAGTTACGGTTAATTTAAAAGATATACTAAAAATGTTCACTTAATTAACCCGCTTTCTATTTATTTTCGAGTTATTCTCCTAATATAATCATTAAGGTTATTAATAAACTCGGCTACTACTATACGATACTCCGTACTAATATCGTTATAAAATAAAAAGCTATGAGCTTTAATAAAGGCGCTTTTAATAGGCAGTAATTACGGTGATTAATTAATAAACCTTAACAATAAATTAAAAAAGGTCTTTATAAATTCCAAAGTAATACTTTTTTAGGCTTCCTCGTTTTAAAACGGGTTTAAAATAGAAATAGCTTTTAAATAGAAATATAATTATTAAAGCATATTCGGGCGTATTAAAATAATAAAATAGTAATATAAACGACCCGTTCTCGGGGTAATATTTAAAGCTTTTAAATATTAACGTCGTAATACGGTAATTTAAACTTTTCGAGTATAAATATTATAGTTTTCGATCGTTATCTTATATCGACCTAGGTTATTTAAATATTCCATCTACGTCGCTTTAAAAGCCGGGATAGTCTTATAAAATAATGATATTATCGAGTATATAAAATAAATAAACGTTAATATATATTCTAGGGAGGTAAGTAAATAATACCTAAACAACTTAAAAAAAGTATAGATTCCGTACTTCTATATTTTCCTTAGTATATAATATTTAGCCTTAAATTTTCGTAATAATAAGCTCGTTTTCGAATACTAAGAGGTTAAAAAGAAATTATGGTATTCGTGAAGTAAAGTGCGGTGTAAAGCGATAAGAGCTTACTATTATTCGTTATTTAGCTTAGTATCCGTTTACGTATTTTACGCCTTATCCATTTCGATATATTTAAATTTTATTATAATTAAGCTAGTATAGATCCCTTTTATTTTTATGACTAGTTAAAAGTGCTTAATGGGTTTAGTCTTAAATTATGTGATATATGCCTCTTCCTCGTCGGATACTTTTAATTGTGACTTTATTATTTCTGTTTTACCTGTACGCGGTAAGCTATAACCTAGGTCGTTTAGATTCCGTAGCCTTTTAACTTGAATAATCCTAGTGAAAGTAAGGGAGCTATTATTAAAAAGCGGTTATTATCGATTTCGGCTTCGTATTAATTAGTGGAGGTCGTCCGCATTTATAAGCTACCTATTAACACGGAAAGCATAATTATTCTTATAAACTTCTTTATAATTAAATATTTTAAATTAAGTGAAACTAGGATAAATAATAAAAGCTTTAAGGGTTAATTACGGTAGTAGTGTAACGTTTTAATGGGATGGTTTCTGGTCGTAAATATAAAAAGAATAAAGATTTTAGCTAGGGGCAGTGGGAGAAGGAAAACCTTTAAGGAGTTAGATACGGCTTTTACAGTCGATACGGTTCGCCTCCCCTAAGGCGACGTAGCTAAGTAGGTAACCACGAGGCATATATATTACTACGACTAAAGTATTACCCATATAGCTTAAGAGAAAAAAAAGGGGACCGGAATACTAGAGAGCACCCAGTATTAAAAATAAGTATATATACAGCCTATATTAATAATATAAATCCGTAAGCGCAGCGAATAATAATAGATTATTATCGGGTCCCGACTAAAAAACACTAGAAAGCGAAGATAGCTTACTAGGTGAGGAAAGTACTTAGATTTGTAAAGGATCGCCAAGCCTATAATATCTTAATAAATATAGATTAAATAAGCAGGTTACACGACATAGGAAATTCCATAACAAGGAACAGCCGCCTTATCCAAAGCCACCTTAAACGGGACACCTTGAACGCGAGATTACCAGAAGTCTGCCAAAACTGTTTCTACGTCCTCACCAACCATCTTGGTCCACGTGCCGCAACCCTGCAAGAATAAAGAAAGTTCAGGAACTAACGAATAGAACACCTGTTTCAGAGCACGAAGGTGCTTTGTAACAACCCACTGCGCATTTGGAAGTTCCTAACTATGTAGTAGTAAAGAAAAGCTGTTGAGGCACTCAACGGCTGAGTGTATCTCTCCACTATTGTTTTCAGTGCCTCGTAAATAGAAGAACCAATGTATCACGAGCAACGAGATGGCAAGCCGACCAATATCAGACTTCCCACAGTGGGTGTCGAGATGGGGCTGGAGGAGTTGACGTCCTTCGGGCGACCTTACGTAGCCAATAAGCTCGACGGATGGAGCAAAACAGGATCGCCAGCAGAGAAAAAACCCGGCACTTATAATGTGATCTTTAAGCATCGGAACCTGGAGCTTAGTCTCTATTTTGTAAATGCGAAACTCAGCGTATTTAGTGCGTAAAAGATCTACTAGAAAGGCAGCTGGGAGGTCCCGGATTAGGTAAGTTAAAGAGCAGGAAGTTATTGGGGGTTTCTTACAGCTAGTAACGGATTAACAAGCCATCCTATAATCCATTAAGCCCTTTGTTCGAGGGCTTCCTTTGTCAGACGCTCATTCTCGAAAGCTTTGCAGCCGGACAGAAACTGAAGCGTCTAGGTTATTCTAAGATCCTGCAGATTGGGAGACCCTGATGCACCGACGATCGAGCCTAAAAGAACAAGGCTTCTGTCAGGGGCGTAATCACGTTGAAGGCATGTATAGTACTGCCACGGATCCTCCCGGCCTCCGGCCAGCTCGAAAAGACGACGGACCAAGGCGAACAGGTGGAGCTTCGATCGGTCTCTTTTTTCGTCACGGATCTTCAACCCGTCTTGGAAAAGGGTTTAGCAGTGCTCTATAATCTGCCCAGCCGTTATGCGATAGATAATTCGTGATTTGTCTTTCAGAGGCAGGCAGGCCTGAACCACGAGCTGAGCGAATAGTTTCTGTGTTTCTTCTGACGACGCCTAACAAGAATGAGCTTTGGCTGACAAGAAGGCCGCGACGGGGGACTTACCTTGATATCACTGACCAAGATGCCGCCCTCAACCTGAACCCAAACGGACTGATACTCATAGTGGTTTCGGTAGATCGGCCCTATCTGATGGCTATAAACCTCGGTGCCATTAATTGTATTCTGTCGGAATTTGAGTAACGCGTTCTTTGAAAGTGTTGCCACCAGGGCGTGGTCAGGTCTCCATATCACCTGAACTGAACCTCGCTTAATTACCCTTGATACGTCGAGTGTTATTGCTAAAAGGCAGAAACTAGGGTCGGAGGTGGGACCACCCATCAAATGTATTCCATTGCGTGGACCGTTGACCTTTATTAGTATTTTGATATACTTCGTAGGGTAGAAGCAGTGTACCTAGTGTGGTTCTCCGGCCTCCAGCGATGAGTATTCCTGTATGGGCTGGCTTGATGGCGACTCCATGGCTTGAGCGATTTCAGGGCGATATTGAGCGAGAATACCACAGAGGCTGGGCGAGAGTAACGGGCATCATATACATTTTCGTTCAGTTTATACTCCACATATTACATAAGACATTTAGTTATCCCGCCATCACATAGTGGCTCAACAGAGGACTCGTACCCTTAGCGCCGTATACCTTATTGCGACCTCCAGCCACCTGTACCGTAAAGTATATCCAGGGAGGAACCTGCCCCAGGAGAAACTGAAAGCTACTACAGTGTATCAGCTTCTACTAGTGCCCGAGTTACGGTAACCTGCTGCAATCACAGCTTTAACGAAAGGGTGCATAATAACCAGCCACTAACGCAGAGCTGACTCCTTACAGTAAGCGTGATCTCTGTTTCACACCGTAGGCTTCTACTTTATAGAAAAGGTGAGCCGGTGAATCCCTCCCCCTTGGGTTTTATGCTAGGGGTGCTGGCGAGGGTACAGGGGCTACCAATAATCCCAACAGCCACCATGGGTTGCCTGCCGCCTAATTCACTATTTGCCAAATTCCTTTTGGGCATGGCAAAGTCGGCGCATTTCGTATAGCTAGTGGTTGGCTTCTGTTTCTCTCGTTGGAGAGGGGGTGGAGGCACCTACTGTTTTAGGCCATCGACAGAGCCCGCTCCCGCTGTTTGGTCGACGAAATGGCATACATTTCACAGGTCGCTTGTTGAAAGACAGCGAGTCGAGATCCAGGTAGTTAATAATAGGCAGTTTAAAGACAGGTATCATCTCTGTTGTTCGCGAAGAAGCCCAACGACATGGGACGGAAATAGTTGTATTCATTCTAATACCTATACACACAGTTTCGTCTGCCAACTGCTTCAAGGGCCGATCCTTAAACTGATCGCCCAGGCTCATTCGCTATTTTGGCGTTTAACACCGCCAGTGCTTGCGTGAGTGCAGGGCCGTCTACCTCGCGTTGATATATTAAACCATACTTCCGTGCGAGTTCCAATGCTGTCTTATCTTGCACCGTGGTTTCCTTAGCTGTATGGTTTTGTAGCGCAAACAAAATAATGAACTTATGCTTAGATCCTTGGGGTATGTTCGAGTCCCGAATAACATTGAAGGACGCTTCGTTATAGAACGGTATAATGCAAATGTTAGCCATTTTTACCCACTGATCTACCATGCAAAACATGTTCCAGTCTCCCGTATCGAGAACGGTTATCTGCTCTGTTGTCCTATCTACTATACAAGTAATAGGCACCATGTTTTCTATGGTGCCTTAGTCATTAGGAGGCTGTAAAGCATATTAGTTACGGTCACAATGGACGACATTGTATATACTGTTGGACTTTGAATGTGCTTATCTAGAAGAGTTGTTTTCCCACTACCTCCTGGGCCGATAAGGCTGATACATTTCTTCTTCCGTGGATGGGGGCGCTGGACGGCAGGTTTGGGGCCGTTGTCTCGTGGGTCTAGTTCGCACGAGGAATCGACGTTCTCAAAGTTTGCAGCTGTCGTTCGTTGGAGCAAGAAAAGTAAGAGAGATACGATCAATGCCTACATGGTCAGATCAATTCTTCCTAGGCGTGAGTAAACGTACAATTAAGAATGTGAAGTGGTACTCCAGACCGAGTCCAACGGTGCCGCCAAATTGGAGGGCAATGACCAAGAGCCGTACCCGGTCCCAGGACCATAATCCTGTCCAGACACCATGCCAGGCCGCTGCAGCGATTTGGAGCCTTTGATCGAAAAGAAAGGGTAGAATGAGGAAGAGGAGCTCTAGGCCGACGAGGCAAAGAGCGAACCAGAGGCCGGGTTGGCTCTTGTGGTGGAGAGCACGAACGAATCGATGGAGTATTTGGCTTGCCGGAAACTGCAGAACAGATACAGACTGTGAATGTCAGCCTGTGCGAAAGGAAAGATCGAGCCACGTACATCGAACAGGATGGCGCTGACAGCCCACTTCTAAAGCCGCCCGGTCCATACGACGTCGCTCTAGACCGCCCGCTAAAAAATTAGGCAGCCTGTAACGAGGTAGATCAGGTTTAAGACGCAACTAATAATGAAAAAGAAGCGCTGTACCCTATGCTCCTTAGGAGGTTAGAGAGTACGTCGGTAAGCCAACTAAAGCCGAAGAAAACAACCAGTATAGAGAAGCACGATTAATAACAAGAGGCCAAGTGCCAAAGCAGGGCTACGTAGCGCATTATCCACAATTGAGATTTAAGGAAGGGGGTAAGCAGGCGAATAGGGTAATCAATAATCCAGTACGTCGTGGCAGGCTCGTAGGAAGGCCCTGGGACTTATATCGATATTAGAGACACCATTCCTACACCTGCCGAACCTTATACTAATATCCACCGACAGAAGACGGAAATAAGAATCGACTAAATGGCTACACATCGTGTCGGCTCGTTGATAGGAACGATGATCCCTATGGTCTAATATAGGTGGGCTCGGGTCGATGTGGTCGACGAATTGCTTTATGGAATAATACGGCCAGGCGGTTAGCCCCCTTATCAACTTTTTTCGTAAAAAGTCGACAGGGGTCAGTTACGACCCGCGTTTCCTAAATTCCATTGTTGGTATGCGGGTGTAGCCATCCTCTCCCTCTTTCTCTGTCTCCGAATGCCCAATTGCAAACCCAGTCAAGCAAATCTAATGGTCGTATTACATACTCTCTTGTTAAAGAAATAGGTGACAACAGTTATAATAGAAACCCCGGAGAGCTGGTTTTACTTTCTTGTGCCGTCACAGCATCACTGGGTAATAGTTGCTATCCACGTACGCCCTGCGTGCGTACTAGAGGTTCGAGGAGACGAGCTGACACTCTGCGATTCATGGAGTCGACCGTGTTGCGAGGAGGCTCCAGAGAACGAAGAAAAGGCTATTCGGAAATTATACTATGCACATTTCTAATCTGGGGAATGGATTAATGCCGGGTGAGTATTGAGCCAAACAAAGAAGGCGTTACTGAATGAGATAGGCACCGTCGTAGAGGCCCTAGTCTAAATTCTGGTTCGGAATACCGACAACGACGGGGTAAAATTGAATTTATTCTTCCTAGAGAGGACGTCGACGAGTCCTCTACTGTGGACGAGCCATAGAGAAATGATACGGCATCGATCGAACGTAAATACGCGACCACCAACACCGCCGGCGGTCAGCACCATTCGCAACGTCTAGATATCATCGTGAACGATCTTAGAGGAAATACTTCTGCATCCTCTGCCTCCTCTATAATTTAAAAGTTCGAGAAGGGCATGAAAAAAATCGCTCGGCGCAACTACTAGGAAGGTTTTGCGGGTGCCCGACCTAGCCTCCCAAACAGACAAAACGATCTGGAAACAGCGATACACGCGATTTCGTACATAAAAACAGAAAACAAAAACCTGGCCATGGTGGAAGACTGGATCTTAGATCACCTTATTCGATGTCTTTAGGTCTTACAAAGAAAAGAACACCAGGCAGCACCTAATATAGAAGAAAGACTGCGGAGTGAGAGATCGGCGATAATGATCAACAAGCTGGTCAACGCCGCCGCCGAGGTGGTAGGGCCTCTGGGTCTCCTCGTTAACTCTGTATACAGTGGTTAGTACTACCGATTTCGCAGAGAATATGGCATTAATAAGGGTAGTGGTTGGTTTTCGATGGAGTGCTGCAAAGGTGTGGGCGGATATCGACGCATCTATTATCGTGGAACAAGTCTGCGATGGTATTTTTATAAAGGATATTTACGTCCCTGAGAGTTTACACCTATTTAATCCAGCCGCCGTGCTGCACCGACTCCTAGGCAGGAGGTGAGTAGCCCCCATTTATTACTCATCTTGGATACATGGCTTATAGCTTATGATAGGTATACGGACCTGTGTCAAGATTTGGGCCTTGAGAGGCTGTCTGGCCACGATCCCAGTATAGGCGTCGGACAATTCCAGCTGATTCCTTTCACACAATTCCAACCGCAGGCTCTTGGTTCTCTGACCTGGACCGAAGAAAACCGATGTTGGTTCGTTGCTGCGCAGACAGCAATAGACTCTAGCTCTAAAAGACGCAAACGAGGTGGGAATACGAACCAGTCAGCCACGCGGGCGCCTACCAACTTTTAAGGATAAACAGGTATAGAAAGCGACCCCTATCAAAACAATATCGGGTACACTAATAGGGTAGCAGTTTCTGCGAATACCCGCACATTATTTACGGATGTTAACAATATAGCGTTTATATTTTTAATATAACCTACGCACGGCTCTAATATAGATTTTGATTTAATTTCGAATATGTTCGATAATGCCTTAGCACTATCTTTGGTACCAGAGGGGCATAATAGTTTTAGGTGGGATTTTGCAGTCGATATAGACGAGAGTGGAATACTATTCGCAATAGGCAACATGTGGTAGCTTTATTCTCTAGTCTCTTTCTCTTCATAAGAACCACTTGCGATATAGAAAAGACTTCCGCTTATTAGGCGAAACCCATCTGCCCGGTTAAGTAGATACAATTTAGGCTCCCAAACCACAGGGTCCTTCTCCCCCTTAAAAAGTATCCGCGCAGAGTCGTCTAATGGCTTTATGAGTGGAATAATGAGAGTAACCCTGTTTTTGGAGGTAACAGCCCTTTTATGGAGTTGGTATGTGTTAGAAGCCTACCTAATGGAAGTCCGGCTTATTTCTTTAATTTGTGATTTCTTTTTAAGTCAGCAGTGCAGAATGAGGTAAGAATAGGTTCGTATTGCTTTATCTATAGCCTTTCTGGTGGTCTCTTGAACGAACTCCTGAAAAGTTGCTGGCCAAGTCACTCGATACATGTCGTTCCATTCCTGTTTCTCTAGGTTCTCGAATTCCACTTTCTGAATCGCATCCGGGCTGATGTCGAAGGAAGCAACCCTTTGGAGATGCTCGAGCAGCTCAGCTGATGGAATGAAGGACTTCATACTTCCGCTTTCAAATCGTGTTGGGACGAAGACGAAAAGTCAAAGCTCTGGGTATTTGCAGAATGGGTGATCACAGGCTTTTAAGGTGGAAGTTCAGAAGGCAAGGCAGTGTTTGGGCATTAATGCGGCAACGGCAATTATTGCATTGGTAGTTTGCGACGGAAAATAGTTTCGCCGCTACGCTTTGCAGTGTCAATAGGATGTAACTGTCCATACAACTGCTACACAGGATTGGGTTGCCCCCCGTAGCCAACTTGCCATCGATTAAAGTCAACCTGTGGCTACAACAGGCCCGTATGACCACGATCTTTGTCCATGACTTCGTCTATATCGACCGCAAAGTCTTCTACCGTGTCTTGGTTTTCCTGAGGTTCTTCTGGCTTATCATCGCCATTCACGTGGTTCTCTGCCTCCTGATTCTCCTCCTCATGATCTTCTTTGGTGTATGGCATAATATTTGGCAAATGAGACGGATCGGTAGAAGGGCAGGATTTCTATCTAATTTCTTGGTTAGTGATGATCTGATGAGGTACTTGGGGGTAAGTAATACTTACTGGGTGGGTGTTGGTAAGGGATACTTGATCTTCTGGGAATCGATGTAGATTTGAATAATATTTAGTGAGTGTCTGAGAAATTGAACAGACTATGACCCCGGGCTTCCCGAGAGCAGAAATGGGGAGAAATTTATACTTGCTCGAGTCCCCATGTAACTCTTTTCAAGACGACGTATTCCTCACCCTTGGTCTGGGAACGGGTTGACTCCCGGGCTGCATCCCCCAATGGCTTGCATGAGGGTGGTATGTATTCATCCATGGCCGTCCTCCGGCTTAGTAGGTCCAATAATAGGACCAGCAATCATATTGCCCTCTTCTGGTCAAGGGTTCTGAGCGAGTTGCTGCATGCAGTCTCGGGCCGGGAAGAGATTCGCTAGGCTGCAACATATCCTGTTGTGGCTTGCATGACGAAGTTCATCCCGCACTATCCAGGGCAAATCCAAGAGTGTGGACTGAATTTGGGTTTTCAATGCGTTATAGGTCTTGGAGATAGCTTGTGGCGCTGGCTAGGGGGGCAATGTAAATTGAGCTTGTTTGTATCTTCACATCCGTCACATCAGTTCCGGGTAATAATTAAGTCAGTGGTCAATGTATCTCGCTGCATACTGTCCTAGGATATGAAGAGCTTCGATACGGTTGCAACCAACCTTGCGATGGCTTGTATACTATGAACTGGAGTACACCCTCACGATATACAGTACTTCAAGATCAACAGGGTATCCTATGATAATACAGCCTGAAGCACACAGTCGGTCTTCTTTATTTTAGAAGTTGTGAGTAATTCTTCCAACGTTAGGCCTTCCAGAGTTATGTAAAAGCAGCTGACCGAGCCGACTGCACATGCCTTCCCGGTATTCGTAGAAGCAGTTCTCTTATTGTGCACAATTAGTGTGCACCCAAACGTTAACAGTACCGAAACCTGTCGAGACCGCTAAGCATGACTGAACCCCCTTGATGTGGCTTCTGCCGGAGGGCTACTTACCCTAAGGTGTACCCTGCTCGAGGGATGCTTAGGCAATGAGTCCTGGTGCGGACGACATGCTCTCCGACGATTCTCACATTCAATTGGTTACATCTAGTGGCTTACGTTGATCAGTTTAAATAAACAAATCACTATTGTGCTCTACGCAACATGCCATAGAGTCATTTGCCTTCAATAGTCTACATTGTCTATAACGTCGATATGAAGATGTCTCTAGGTTAAAGATGACTGTCGATAGCTATCTCTTAGCTATATGATCTTCCAATCCCATTCTAGAAAACGATTATGCTGACTAATAGATTCACTACGTATCTCCCACAAATTTTCGAGGATGTAAGTCAAAGAATGATGGTATCCACTTAGATGCATTAGCTACTTTTATCGACATGGGGTAGAGCAGGCCAACGTACAAGAGCATTTATCCCTGCCAAAAGGTTCGATGTATGGGATTTGAGTGTTTATCCATGTTCAGTCTCGGGAAACGGTACAAGAGCATTTATCCCTGTGGGGTGATAAGATAATTCTTGTGCATTTATCCATGCAAATGTTGTAGGCCCTAGAAGAGAGCATTCGCCTTACAGGAAATTGAGAAGGACAAAGGGTATGTGAGTATTTATCCCTGCACAATGTTTGAAGGGGGGTCGAGAGCAATGAACCCTGCGTATGAAAGGAGCTAACTAGGATTAGCTTCACCCTCCATTAGAAACGGGGGATAGAAGAACAATAATTTACTGAATCTGCCCGTTCTAGAACGGGAAGGCCAAACAGTGAAACGACTTTATCTGCGGGGTACGAAGTACGGCGGCTTTGCGTTTAATCTCATCACCAAGCGTTGCTCTTGAACCTGACCATAACTCCAGGCTTGCATGGCATCAAACACATTCCAGCTGGAGGCAGCTAAGCTGGCCCTGGAGGAACATGGCTTCCTCCAACTGCAAGACTCCGAAATTGGAGAGCATATTCGGACTTTCCAATCGAGAGGCTTTCCATACGGGACTATACTTGCCCTAGAATTACTTACGGAGCATGTCATCTTCGATCCGGTGAGCAACGATATCATATTGCTTATGGCTCATCTAACAGTCTTCAAGAGGGTTCGTGATATCCTAAAAACTTTCTCTCCCGATTTTGTGCTTGCGCATTCCCTGAGATATACGGCGAAGCCTCAACGATTCTTTCGCTTCTCGTCCGGTGGTCCAAACACACCCCTCTTAATCGTGGCACATCAATGGGCAAAAGGATCGCGCGTAGATTACTGGATAGGTTCACACAAAGTTGCGCTGCCTGTCTTGGCAACGCATCTGGATCGTGATCAGCGCAAGGTTAAGGAACCTTTGCTCGAAAATACCAAAAACGCGCTTGTCGAAGCCGGTTGTAAACCTCAACCGTTCTATTTCCCAGAGGGTGGCTTGTAAGTACCCTCGACTTCAATCTTCGCTAATTTAACGTGTTCTTACATGTGGCAGGATAATTGCAGACGCTCGAGTCGCCTTTGAACATACAGAAGGCTACGAGTTCGCCAACGTATTCTTCCCACGCGACTTGCTCCCTCCGATCCCAATGTCAATCCCCTATTCCCCCGAGATGGCAGATAAAGTTCGAAGTATGAAAGACAAGAGTGGGACAATTGGTATCAACTTCGAACTTAGTAAGCCGACAGACTTGACAGATTAGTCGACTTACAGCGGGTAGTTCAAAGCTTGGAATATGGGTGACATATAGAATTCCGACTGGTCAGGTAAAGAAAATTCCTGCGAATGATTGGCATACGAGTTGAAGTTCTGACTGGAGCTATTCGGCATATGTTGATTGAGAATAAAAGAACTCTCTGGTCCGAGGCTTGCCATCTGGCCAGGAAGAGAGACCAGATCGAGATGCTGGCTGGGTAAAGCCCCTGCATCATGGTTATTTGAGACAGAAAATGATGATGAGGAAAATGCATCAGCAGTGTAACTAGTATCGATTGAAGTATTGTTCGTGATCGCGTTGTCATCTGCAATTACTCGTTCGCATGATGGACTTGTGGGGGGAGAACACAACTTCTTGTGTAGCCTGTTCATCGTGCTCGTTGATGAGGGCGCGCCGGATCCGCTTGGGCTGCTGCAATCGAGGTTGATATGAAACAATTTCTGCCGCCTCCCGCGTTCGTTTCTTACTCCTTTCTGTTCGTGAAGCTTGCGGCTTGGGATGTGCCCGGAAAAGTTCTTCATCGACACGCTTATACAATTCGACACATTTTTCGCGTATGAAAATCTTATCCACCTCGCTCTCGAGTTTATCGTGTCGCTTGACGTGACGGATCCATTCAATCAATGTTCGTGACTTGAAAGGGTGACAGATTGGACATGGGCGCACATGTTCAATATCTGCAAAGAAGGAGGTTAGGAGATATTGTAGAATAAAGGATGACAGATCTTATGCGTTGCGTAGTGGTCCCGTAATATAGCCAGCTTATCAACCGGTTTGACATCGCATTCCTCTAGAGGACAGTGATAACCATCTCGATCTCTATGTTTAATAAATCGGCTCGCCGGTGGTATCGTAATAGGCTTCTCTGTGCCTACAATCTTGTCCGGTACAGCCTTGTCATTGTTGTCTGAGGTTCGGTTGGCACAGTCGGCTTTCGAATGGGATAGGGATTGTTCGAGACGTTGAATGAGGCGCTGGTAGAGTTGCCGGTCCTGAAAGTCCCTAGCTTGCTCCTCTCGAATATGATCTTCTAATTGACCCGTAGCTGTAAAAGCGGCGCTACAACTGCATTGGAAAACGAACATGTTATGCACATAGTACTATGTAGCGCGAAAAATGGGGTAAGGGGCAAGGAATGAACATCGAGCTTGCTCCGATAAAATAGCCTATGTTGAACGCACTCTATTAATAGCATGATGAGGTAAACTCGGGGGTACAGACTCCACATAGTCAGGCCGCAATCAGCCGGGCTAACCCCCAAGCGCATGTGACTGGGCAAGTGGCAATTGAGCTTTATTTAGATAGCAGGGTTTCTAACAAATGTTCGACATCGAGAGTAAAAAGATTTTTCAAAGGTTTTTTTTATTTCCATTAGACAATTACCAACCGACCTTTCTTATTCCATTGTCAAATTCAGTCAATGGGGGAGCCAACTTGCGACGTCTGCAAGGGCTCAGGCTATGTGGGCCCAAATAAGGATGTGAAATGTACTACATGCTAGGCCACCTGAGGTGAGTAAGCATAGCAGTCAGTTCCTAAATGCTGGTCTAATAAACACAACAGCAAAAAAAACTCAGGTGGCGTTGACTTCGAATCGCATCCGTCGGTAGGAGGCCAACGGTGTTCGCAAGGGCCTATGTCTATAGTCATCGACTCGTATAGAGAACAAATGGGCGGTGTTTTCAATTCCGCAATGGAAAGTCTTATGTCGCGTTAGGGAATTAGGGCATCTATACGGCAAGCTAGCGGGTATTCCTCGTTTATCTTTCAATTAGCTAGCAGTTCAAATCTCGGGTTCAAAGGCTACGAGATTTACCAAACTTTAAAGTTTAAAATAGCAATCGCCTGAATCATTAATACGAATATCATTATCGAAGCAATAAGAAGTATATTCGACCGACGAATATTGAAGTCGGTACGATTTAAGCAGTGAATTCTTATCGTGGTTAGTCGAGCAACGTTTTCCATACCGTTTCAGGTATTCTGTTAACCAGCGGTGACAGAAGAAGCAAAGATATAATCAAGGGAAAATAATTACTCTCCTTTTTAGCTATATAATTGAGACTCCACTTGTAAAGTAGTGCACTCTTTCGGCTATTCTACTGCATGATAGTGGAAGCTCGAATATGGGGATGTTGATATGCCATTTGAATATTAGCATATAATGCAGGATTGCTCTTAATACGTAAGGTGATCCGTGCAATATACCTAATTTTCTTATTCATAATAGTATCCTTTGGTATGTCACGCCACAAAGAATAAGGGACACTCATGTTGCGACACTTCCGCCCAGCACCCCTAAGAGCAATACCAACGTCCCCTCTCCTTGCACTTGCCAAAGTGGGTCGTGATTTTCATTCGTGGATCATTATGAGATAATACCACCGCTTTTGCCTTAATCAACAAATCGCTCCCATGCGTTAAACTAATCCAGGGCATCGACGCGCTTTAATCGTTTTCGAGCAAGATCATCGATTACCGGAAACCACTTGCAGGCATCCGTCATATCCTCGTTCGTACTGTTCGGGGCCTCGGCCTGCTTGCGGACCACATCAATCCACTGCTCAAGACCAGACCATTGAAGTATATGACCCCCGAGCCCGAGTGTCTGTGTTTGCCGAATCCGGAATACGCTGTGGATCGTACCAGAAGGGAAAAAGACGGTCTGCCCGGGCTTGAGCACCCAGTAGCGCCACTTTTGTTCCTGATTGTAATACTCGGTGTCATCCATCCAGTCTTGACGCTGCTTGGTAGTCGGGCGCGACATCCATGCGAATCCGAAATGGCCTTCTTGGATCGTTATCCAGGTAGCGAGACCATGACTATCCATATGGGCAGCTGTGCAATGTCCCCCCTCGGATAAGAGCGCCCAGCGTTCGATGTCTCTCCATTCTGTCCACTTTTCTCTAGTTGCTACCGTCCTTCCGGCGCTGTTTCCGTTTTTGTCCAATACTGCTCTGCGTATTTGGGCCAGTAGCTGGCAATTCCGCCCCGTCAAGAAGTCGGGCAGTGTAGAAGGCACGGGACAACTGCAATCGAGAACATTCCACGGATCGTCCGACTTTTCCTGGGAGAGAAATCGCTCGTAAACCTGCCGTATACTCCGTGGCTCGCACGAGCTTTCGTTAGCTTGGAGCGAGGGTATCTGTACAGAGACCATACGGTCGTGGTCTTCCATCCAATCGAAAAACTCGGGAATAGGCCTGGCTGGGTCATCCCACTGAAAGGGCTGCTGCCGCTCCGTAATGATCGGTATATCGGGGGTGATCTTATCAAGAAGCGTCTTGGCCTGGTGTCCATCCAAGAGATACAACTCAGGCATCGCGCCCTTGTCATTGGTAGTACGCTTGTCGTTGGTAGTTGGATGCTTGCAGTTTTGCAGGATTGGAAGCAGGCATCTGGCAGTTTGAGAGCCCCGGCTGCTCGAGTCTTTCTGGGCATCTTGGTGCATTTCGGCGATGGCTTGAGCACGATATGCCTCACCCAACTGCCAATCGCACGCAGGACGCGCGCCGGGGTTATAGCCGCCGTGCACCTTACCCACGGCCAGGTGCCCTCTCAGGACGTCGAGCTGCGGAATATCTGGCGACGGCGAAGTGGCGCGCCGTCGTTTCGAAGGAACCACAGAACTCCTTAGCAATGCCGCCGAACTACTTCGTGCCAATGCTGATAGTTTCGTGGCCAATGTTTCCAGTCGTGCTATGTCTATCTCGTGCTTCGTCATAAGAGAAACAGCGCTCTCTTTCCGCCGAGGTCGGGGGCCTCTTTTAGTTCTCGTAGAGAACAAGGAAGACCTCGTCTCGGGCGCGTACGATTGGCTGTGTCCCACTCGGTCTCGAATACTTTTTCGTGGCGTGACTTGGTCTGGGGACTGACCGTCCGCCTCATCGCCGCTTGGTTCTCCGTCATTTTCTGTGGTCGGGTCTGTCTCGGCGGTGCCTTCCCGAGTGTCTGGGCCGATGCCGCTTCCGATACTACTGCAGTCTGTGTTCATATGATCTGTGGTGCTTCCTCGTGTGTTACTCGGAGAGCACGTATCGCCCGCCTTCGTGGCCTGGGTGGCCTCCCCGCTCGGACGGCTGCTTACCGTGCACAAAAATTGGATGCTATGTCGAGAGTCGCTGGGCTCGTGCGCGGCTGCGTCTCCCGGGACAATGAGTCCAAAAGGATCAAAGGTGTAACCAGCTGGGAGTTCTTCCGCACACACTGTCCTGAAGGGAAGCGCGGCATTATCGGGGTCCTTTGTCTTAACGAAGGAGTCTTGCGTTTTCCATGCTTTCGCATTATCTAGATCGATCGGTTCGATGGAGAACGGGTAGCTGCGCCGAAACGTGGATATCTGAATTCGTCGAAGGACAAGTTGCTGCAATCTGGGCAGTGCTTCTTTCTCCCAGTGCCGGTGTTGTCTCGCCACCGAGGCGAACTTGATGGCAAAGCTTATCCCTCGCAGGCCAACGGCTAAGTGTTGAACCAGGCCGTTTCCCCAATGTTCTGCTGCATTTTGTAGCTCTTTTCGTAGCCTAGTTCGGTTCTTCGACCCCTGGTTCGCGGTATGCGTAAAGTCTCGCCATATTACATCAGTGTTCTTATCGGTCATGTATGTCTCCGACTTGGCGAATATCTCGTCGTAAATTGAGAACTCGATTTCAAGGAGGTCTTTGGCGCTGAGTAATTGGTCGCGCTTGCGCAGACACAAATTGTATCTCTCCTCCTCGTCGTGACAGTTGCGGAAGGATCGCAGAAAATCTTCTACCTGATTCGCTCTGGCCGGATCGAGGAGCGGCGGACCCTCCATCTCCGTAGGCGTAGGCTCCATCGTGCGTGTTCCTTCCAGCGCTTAGCCTCGAAGCGTGGAGCGGTAAGATGTCGTTGTTGTTTCTGGGGAAAAGTCAGCCGTCGTTGACTTAAGCAACTCTGCACACTAGTCTACTTACGGCAGGCGTACATTTGCACGCTTGCTCCACAGTACGTAAGCTTACCTGTAGTCGCCGAAGTACTGGGCTAACTTAGGTACTAAACCTGGCACACGCTGGTTGTTTTCGGACAAGGAACGTGGAGAACGGCTACTTAATGTCGGGCTTTTGGCAGTTCCCGTGCGGCTTGCCGATTTCGATTGAAGTAATGATTAGTATGGCTACCCATCCTCCCGAAATGGCCCACTCAAATGATATGGAGAAGCGGAGCATGCTCGAAGATGTCTGTATACGGTGTTACCCCGCTCTGAAAGGCATACTGGCGTACCTTTCCGGCTCGGACGCAGCCGTGCTTCTAGCTGTTATCGGTCTTTTTGACAAGCCCGATTAGGCTGGTATCAAAGCCAGGTTCGTCCAGTTACAGCGAGATATACCTAAGCATTCCAACTGGGTTAATCAAATGGTTTTGCAGGGTTATAAAGTTCTATTGGTAGGCGGCGATCTGGACGCATGGCTCGCCAGGCTTCGCGACCCCCTCCGGTGCGAACGGCGCTCAACGCTACGGGTGTGGCTGGCGGTTAGAGTACGGTACGGGGTCGACCGCGAGTTCAATATGAGACGGCAGGCCAACGAAAGGGCACACTTTCTAGTGACAAGGGAAGGCGATGTCATCTGGGGCCCGTCACGCGCCTCTCGATAAGCCAAGGAGAACGTAGGCTGGACCGAGAACAATGTTTTTCCTCTTCCTCATAGTGCCGTGTATAAAGAGCCGCTCCTCCCTCAAGTACTATGGAGGCGAGCCAATATACCCAACGAAAACGGGATCGAACTCGTCTGGGCTCAGACTGCGACCACCGGAAGGCTCCCGATCATCGATATGTGCCCTACGCAATGGCACGACCAGGGACAGGATTATGGCCAGGAGGGTTGGCATCGCACCACGCTGGCATGGACAGCAGAGTGTGACCGTATGGCGCCAGGGGCAGTATATCGCGAGCTGAGCTATGGAGGATCTATTTTCAGACTGCCATACCTAGACTTATCTACCTCGGAGTATTCAGAGACGGTGCATCTTCGAGAGATCACTCAGCCAGAACGACTTGCGTTCGTCATCATATTGGAGTGTGCGAATGGGCCCACGAACGTTATAAACAAACTTCATGGGATATTTTGGTAGTTTTCACAATTTTAAATCGTCTTCTAGGGCGTGATTATTTTCTGCCTACTGCGTACCGTTGACTGCTGTATGCCGTAACTTCTCCGGTACCTATATACTAAATGGTCGGAATTGGAGATAACGCCGGATATATACTAAGAACGATCACTAGAGACATTTAGCCCCACTAATGGCCTGTTCTTATGCGGAGTTATTATTACGGCTTGCTCACGAAGGGCTTTGCGGGGCTGCGGGCTATATTTAGCAGTTTACGCCGCCGCTCGTGGGGCTAAGCACGTTAGAGTAACGTTTGCTTTAGTTGCTGTAGAACTCTCTTGGGTTGAAGTTATGTATTTATAATTAGTTCATACGTGGTCCAAGCTAATTAATACATGCCTTATTACGGTTGGTGTTCGCTATAGCTTAAGACGCAGTGATAGTGTAATATATTAAAGGTGAGCAAGCTATAAAGTGAACACCCCTCGCTCTCTTCCATCTATCCCACAGGTGGTTAACCAGGCATGTGAAAATTATTTGGAATGCCTAAATTGTATCTGCTAAAAGCGTCCTTAACGTACTCAGCACCCCCCTTAAGTACCTTTAGTCTTTGAGTCCGCGTCGATAATGCTTGGCTAACCTTTTTGCGTTGCACGTTGATGATTATATCTGTGGCATGTCGACCAAATGCAGTGTCCAAGGTCGATCGAGAAAATAGGCCATTTTCTGTCGCGTTTTCCGGACGGCCCAGTATGTACCAGATTTTCCCATCGGTTCCGGTCGCAATAGGTTCAAACTTTCTTTAGTCAGTACCCCGTAGCGCCGTGATACCTTTTGCTGACATGGGCAATGGCTGCGCAGCTAGGAATGCTTCCTTTTCAAGTGGGTAATCTGCGCCATATACAAGGCAACCTCGTGCTAATTTTTTTGTTGCCGAGCTCAGCGATGGGAGGGCCACGAACAGGAGCCCGCGGAACTTGAGTACGCCAAGAATCTTACCTCTTGTTGCCTTGACGCCCAGGTTCGGGTCAGTGTCCGGATCGCGTGTTAAAGTAATGCGATTGTAATCCTTCGTTTTTTTCCTTCGCCGTGTTGTATGGGAGTTCGTAATGTAACTTAAGCGTTTCCTCTTCAAAATCCCATCTTTTAGCTTCTTCCGAAGCTCTACGCTTGTTTGGTATAAATCCCATATAATGGGAGTCTTCGTCTTTGTCTTCCTCAGCTTTTACAATAGAAGTGTCAGCTGTCGGGGCGGCTGCTTCCTGGGCGGCAACTGCCTGAGCAGCAGCTTCCCTGGGCGGCTGCTTCCTGGGTGCCAGCTTCCTGAGCGGCCGCTTGCTGGACGGCAGCTTGCTGGGGGGGCAGCTTGCTGGGGGGTAGCTTCCTGGGCCCCATCTGTACCTGTCATTCCTTGGTCTGACATTGTATTGATAGTAAATAAAAACTGTGAAGGGCAAGTCTATATGTGTATCGGTGTTTTATTCCGAGCAAGGTATCACACTATAAGTTAAAGAGTCGAGGGACCACCCTAGAGATAATATATAACGAAAAATACGGTGGGAAGTATTCATTTCAAGCAAGTCTATCTTTAGGCCTCTCTATACCCTAGTCTGCGCTTGAGAATACATTATACTATAAAAAGCTTTATTTAAGACCCAGCTTTGGTTTAGATCTAGCCTGCCTTTTTCGAGCCCGGCTTTACTATAGAAGGCGGGCGAAGCGGACAGGATAACCCTTCTTCCAAACTTGCAGCGCACCTTTACGGGCAACATCTGTAAACTCGGTTGTGCCACATACTAGATCGTATTAGCAAAAGCGTGGAGGTGCGATTAAACCCTTATTAATTAAAATGGTATCGCCGGCTGTTATAGCTTCTTTTTCTACTTTCTTTTCTAGGAACTGTTCATTAAACTAGTCCGGATCCGACGGGTAAAAATACCGGAAGTGATCTGTTATACTAAACGGCACTTCGGTAGTCCTCGGGCTTAGGTAAAAGCACTAAAGGAATAGGAGAGCCTGCTGATCAGTATACATTTATAGCAGGGGCTTACTTGAACTCACTCTGTCCGCATCTAACATTTACAGCTGTAATATCTAGGCTGCAAGCTAGTTTTCATCGGAGTTTAAATCTAGGATCCAGTAAATATCAATCTTTCGTGTGAGGTCACGAAAAAGCCGCCTAGGCACTTTATCCATACGTTTAGTCTCTAATCCTGGGTCTGATGTGGTTTGTATCTCCGATCTTTCTTATACCTGGAGCAGACGGGACCGATTAAGATTGTCGCATCGTTTACGTGCGGCGATAAACGTAGCTATGGGTAAGGCTGTAAGGATACCAGAACCCCGAGCCGCAAGAATGACATTTTCGAAGGACCCCAGAGGCGGAGATTGGCCGTACGGGCCGTTAAGAATCAAATGGTTTCCTTTGCGTAGCTCTTTGGCTAGCCCTGGGCTCGATCCGATTGGTACAATAAACGTTAAAGATAGAGCACCTTTTAGTGTCGCATCTGCAACATCACCTGCTGGTATAGCCATTAAAGGTCTCCCTTGAGATATGTCGTGGATACAGAGAGTGCCCTAGCAGAAGAGATAGAAGTAGGACCCGGGCGTGATCAGGATGCGACGCTTCGTATCAACCTTAATTCGTACCATGTCTCCATTTCGTGACTGTGCAGTCACTGTGACAGACGTCCCAAGATAAATGATCCTGAAAAGCCTTGTCAAGGTTAAGATGGCCCAAAGGCTGCAAGCGGAAAGGACACTTCCTTTGGTGGCTGGAGAGGCCTGGGGAAGCACAGTGACATGCCAGAACGCACTCGATAGGGCACCTAGTGCGATGACCGTGTGCGTCCGGGGTCGCAGTACAGGTTTGATTCCCTTGGATGTGCGAGCTCCCAACCTCATCAGCAGATACTTGATCAGAGGCAGGCTGAGGAGAAGCGCGACACATCCTCCTGCCTGCAAAGACGTTAGTGGATGAATAATGGGACGGAGGCGACTTGGGGACGGACGGAAGCACCAGAAGTAAGAATAAGCCCCGCGCGAGGGCGGAGAGTTAGGGGGAGTATAGAATGTAAGATCGCATGAAATGCTGCCATTCTACCGAAGCAGCGGTGCATGGTCTGATACAGTGGCATGGATAGCCTAAGCCAGTCAGCAATCGAATGCGTCTGGCCGCTGAAGAACAGTGGAGTGAGATTTGTGAGTGCTAGGATTGCTGCTTTCTTTTCGATGTCGCGGATGTTTGCGTAGAATAGTAATAATGCTAGAAAGTTGCCTGATAGGTACACGGATAACAGGATTGCCTCAAGGCGGGTTATACTTAACCATTGACGGGGAAGATAGCGATGCTGAAGATGACGGAGCAAGAGTATATGCAGTCTAGAGCCGGCGTACGAGGTGCCGAGTTTTTCCAGTCTGGAGACCACTAATACAAAGAAGATCGCACCAAGAGTAACGGCATACCACTGAGTGCTATCTATTGCTGAGCGATTTATCACAATGATACGGGTTAAGTCGGATATATCGCAGGCTCGGACTTTTTTAGGAGTTAGATCTTAGGTCTTCCATTTTTAAGGTACCGAAGGGCCGACTAAACCGGCCTTACGATAAGCGCCCCGACGGCAATAAATGGGGCGAGCACGGCACGGCGGTAACATTATTAGCGGTCCTAGAAATAAACAGTCCGGCGCTTGTAATTACATATCCGCTTTTAAACTATTTAGCGCGCTTATAAATACACAAGCTTAGGGATATTTAACGGCGTTTTCGTCCGTTTATATTATTAACGGTCGCTATAATACGACAGCGTTAAATTTAAGACGCTTAGCTCTCCCTTATTTATATATTAACTTTATATTTTATTTAACCTTTACTTAATACTTACTTTATTTAAAAAATAGTTCGCCGCTTAAAACTTAATAAAAACCGGGCTCGCGGTATCGCGAACACTCGAAGGTATATTTTTAAAAAGGCTAATACGGGCTATAAGTATTACGAGTACGAAGTCGCGGCTATTATTCGAGCCAATAGCCGGGTTAGTACCTATAAGTCTCGGCCTGGGATACTTCTTAATTAAACTACGTAAAATATCTATTATACCTACGGGCCTAACAACTTCAAGCTTAAAGGTTGAACCGATAATCCGTATGAAGCGACGGACTCAGCCACCGATCAATCCAGTACAGAGAGATCTACCACATCAATATCGGATATGCCGAATAGCCTGGATAATCTTCTGGCACTCGACTTTACAAGCACTTCATCATTCCACTCGATTGCTTCTGAAAAGGGCTCGCCACTCTCCACCTCCCCAGCGCTCGCCGGCCAGAGCCTCGAGCTAGAAACGCCGATGCCATTCCTCCTTGGAGAGCCAGAGAGCAACCCCCCCCGACAGCAGACCAAGGCCTTCAGAAAACTACATATACCCTTCTAGCCTTATATGTAGAGATTCTGAACAGGATAAAAGACCTGCTGCGGCGATTTATAGGTTTAAAAGTCCTTAGAAAACGAGTGCCAGGTCGCCGGTTCTTATATTAAGCGTGAAGAGACAGTCGTTTTTAGCTTTAATATATGATATCTTTAGCGATAGTACGCCACTATTAAAGATTAAGACAATAAGGTTATAATAGCTATAATATAACTAACGTAATTCACGGTCTAATTAAATACATAGTTTAATTAAATACTTTTTAAGGCCTCGTATAACGAAATATAAATTAATTCTATTATAACGTATTTAATATATTAAAATTAATCGAAATCCTCCTCTTTAAATATTTCTATATTATTTTAATAAGTACGCGTATTATACCCGGGCTCCCCGTAAATTTTATAGCGTCGCGAGCGCGTTTTAAGCCTTTTTATACGACCACTACTTCGGCGCGATTTATCTTATAATTATCTATTAACGTCTTTTTAAGACTATAGGTCTTCTTTAGTTTATATACGAAATAATCTTTTATCCTATAACCGTTTTTTTTATACGACGGCGCCGGCTAAGTATTTTATTTATTTTTCATAGTACAGTTACTTTACTTTTTAAAAAAACGAGCCGGTGCATTATTTACGTTATACCTTTCGTAATCTAGTTAAGTCTAATTAAAATCGACGTCGAAAAGCTATTTTAATGCCGTATAATACGGTTTCGAACGTATTCGGTTTAAGATTAGGCCTTAATCGGGTTATTTAAAGTTTTTAATTTTTAAAAAATAGGTAGGCCGGAAAACGTCCCCGGAGATATTAAAGTACGTAGCTTTATATTTAACTATAAAATAATATATTCCGGATCGTATAAAACGAGTCCGGTCCCTCGAAAGCCTTTTTATATATTTAAAACGGTAAAAATTGTTTAAAACGCTTTTAAAAACGTTAATAGGAAGTCTTTTTTTAAAATATAAGTAATATACGCCCGTATAAAACCTTTAATTTTTTTCCCGTACGCCCTTTTTAATGTACGAAAACAGCCGATATTAAAAGGCTAAAGCTTATACGACGAATAAAAAGGTATATAAAGTGTAATAATCGAGTTTTTTTTATAATAAAGCTCGAAAGTTATCGAGTAGTAACTTTTATAGCCGTTAAGGATTAATAGGCGGTAAATACTCTTCGTACGAGACTTCGTATATTTATCGAAGTATTAAATTTAATCCTCGCCTTTTTTATTTATAATCTAGTTATTTTTAATAATAAGCTGTTTTCGTATTAAAAAAAAAGGTACGTTTTCCCGGTAAAAATAATGTACGAAGGGATAACGTAACCGTGTAATTTAACGCCCTATATTACTATAACTTATTCCCGGTTCCCTTATTATATTATTTTAGGCCTTCCGCGTTAATCGAAAGTAATTACGATTATTTCGAACGAAATTTAACTTATAAAAAACCCGGTTTCATCGAAATTATATATATCCTCCTTTTAAATTCTATACTTATTAATTATATTTCGTATAAAAATAAACTACGCGCGATACGCGTCGGAATCTTTATAAAAATTCTTTAATAATCGATTTTTCGGTTAAAACGCGTTCGGAGATCTAATTATCGTCGTATAAAATTAAAAGCCTAGTTAACGCCGACGCGTTCCGCGTTATATAAATTAAGTAATCGATTCGCTATATTTTTAATATTACTTATTTAAAGCGGAAACGATCGCGAATTTAAATTAATTATATATTATATAATTAACGTGGTTTACTACTACGCGACATATATTACTTAGCGACGCACCTTAATTTAATTTTAATATAATTAAACTTTAACGCATAATACCTTTATAACTATAATGCTTAATTAATCTTAAAAAGATCGGATAGTTTTAATAATTTAAGCGATACGAAATAAACCGAATTAAATAAGCTAAAAAGTAATAATAAAAGCTTATAATATACCCGAATTAATTTTACGTTATCGAATTTACGGCCGAACTTTAAAACGCGAAATTCGACCGAAACAACGTAAAATAAATTTAATTAAAAAGGAGATATTTTATAAATATATAATTAATTTAAATATTCGAGGAATACCTCCCGATTTCGTTAATGTAAAAAATATGGCTAATTTTTTTACCGTGTTACGCGGCGGTGACCGCGTTAGTAAATATTAAGTTAAGCGCTTTATTAACCGTAATTTAGATTTAAAGATTAAAATAAATTGTCGATATGATTATTAAAGGGTTTTTTACGAGGATTTTAAAGTTATTTTTATTTAATTTACGTTAATCGTAAATATAAAGGCGAAATACGGGATCGTTAACGAAAATATTTAGAATTTCGACGAAACCGGTTTTATAATAAATATAATCGGGTTAATACTCGTCGTAATACGTGCCGAGCGGCGTAAAAAAACGAAATCGGTTTAGCTTAGTAATCGGGAATAAGTAACGGCGATTAAATATATTAATTCGTAGGGCTAGTATATTCCGCCGTTTTTAATCGTTTAAAACTAATATTACCTCGCGAACTAGTCCCGCGAAACCGATTTACTAGGCGATTAAATAATTAAGCCGATTTTTAATAAATAGATTAATAACGAAATAAGCCTAAACTAAATTAAGCACTTCGATAAATATATTAAATCGTAAACGAAAAATCGTTACCGCCTCTTAATTCTCGACGGCTACGAGAGCTATATTTCGGCCGAATTCGAGGTATATTATTAAAATAACGATATTATTATTATTAATATACCTCCTTATTTATTATATTTATTCCAACTTTTCGATATAATACTTTATTCGCTTTTAAAGCGTATTTATTCGAAAGAAATCGAGCTATTTATTAAAGCTTTTATAAATTATATTACTAAGCTCGAGTTTTTTATCGCTTTTAAAGCCGCGTATTTTATTATTTTTACGGAAACTAATATTAAATCTGGATTTAACGTATTTAATTTAATACTTTATAACCTTAACGAAATAATTAATAAGCTAAATATGCGTCTCTAAACGTTTACATTTAACTTATTTCGTTTAAGAACGGCTAATACCTACGACCTTTAAACGCCGTTTAACCCCTAATAAATAATTAAACACTCTATTTATATTAAAAAAAGGTGTCTATCTATTAAAGAAACTCTCCGACGCCGATTTTAAATACAGTAAACTAAATAGCGAAAAATATAATTAAAATAGCCTATAAAATAACCCTTATACGCGATAAAATATATATATTAAAGGAGGCTAATTCAGCACTTTTTAAGCGCCGGAGAACTAAGAAATCGCGAGTCTAGCTTAAAAGAGCCTTTATTATTAAAGAATTTTAGTAACTATAAAACGAAAAGGTAAAAAGGAAGCGTTTAACGCCCGATAAAAATAAAAATAAGGGTTCGTCGAAACGGAGGGCGACCGGTAAAAAGCGTTATAATATTTACGGTAAAATAAATTATAATACGCGAACATATAAAAAAAATATAAAATTAAGCGAAGAATCGAATAACGAGTAGTTTTAATTAATTTTAAGCGTTTTAATTAAATTAATTTATATAAAAGGGTTAAGAAATAGAAAAAGTGCGTCGTTAAGTAATATACGTCGCGTAGTAGTAAACCACGTTAATTGTTTTTCGAAATTCGTAAGTTTTTACGTTAGCGACTACGTATTTTATCGTGGAATACCACCGCGACGCCGGTAACGTAAAGTTATATAAGGGATATTATATATTTACGCTACGGCTCGTACGCGTAATTTAGGGTTTTTTTAAAGCGCTTAAAACGTTAATTATATATCGTTCTCTTTCTATTAATTTATTATCGTGGGTAATAAAAGTATAAAGCATAAAATATAAGTTATACGGAATTAAAAGAAAGTGTTTAATTAGACCGTGTGTTTAATTAAATCGTAGATTACGTTAATATTAAATTAATATTATACTAATTTACTTTAAATCACTTAATTTAATATTTAATTATATAGCCTTTGCCTCGCTTTATCGCGTTAACTCTATAAAATATTAAATTAATAAAACCTATTTCGAAACGATTAAAAGTATAAACACTAAGGGCCTATTAGGTTATTTTTATTACTATAAGGGTGGATATAATATTGAAGAGAATTGTGATTAGTTACATTTTTTTAGAGTATTTCTCATTAAAGTATTAAATCGTCGCTAATAAGTGATATAGGCTTAGCGGGCTCCTCTTAATTATCGATGAAGCTTTTATTTATAAACAGGTTATATTTAAACTATATTTAAATCGTGGCTATTGTTCCCGACTTGCTAATACCCGCTTAATTTCCACTAAAAGATGTAGTATTTAATTAGTTAAGCGAAGAACCACCGAAAAAGCCGCCGGCTCTGCGATTTAAAGCGGATGTTGTAAGCTTATCCGCGGAAGAACGATATATGGGCTGCGGGTTATTATTCTTGGTATGCATAGCGTTTTTTGCTAGTGAATGGCTCTTGTTCTGAGATTAACCGCTCCCTTGTGGTTCGGTGGTTTTTTCGCCCTAGTCGTTAATAGGGCTAACCACTATAGTTGTATTATTATCGCTGGCCTTTTCCGGGGGATCTCGGGAAGTTACGCTAGTGTGCAACAAGATACTTTTTTACTGTATATTAGCGCCTGGGGTTTTCGTATAATCAGAGATTTGCGGTATTCGTCGCGCAGGCACGGAACGCACGGCTTTTCTCGATGGCAAATAAGGCATGTCCTCTATGATACTGGCGACCTGGGATTCGGTGGCTTTATGCTCTCTAGTATCTTCTCCGTCTGTGTGTAGCGTTTTATTGCGTACCGAATTTAGCCTTATACGTTTTTTATTCGAACGGCCATTCAGGACAGCCGGCCGTATTCTTACCTTATGAGAGTAAAGACTGTTTAGTCGCCGCTTAGTGCCTAGTTTAAACGTGATTTATGAAGCTTCGATTTATAATAAAGGGTTAAGCCTATATTATAATTATTATAGAGTTAATAACCGCCTCGGTTTCTACGAAGTTAGCCTAGTAATTTCTCGATTTAATAAATCGGATGGTATACTCAGGCCGTTATTTATAATGTTAGAGGATTTTAAGGTAGGCTACGGGTAGTTTATTTTTATTGTTATATCGATACTAGACTCCGGTATCCGTGGAATTAGCCTCGTAACCTAGCGATTTAATAATTTAAATAATTAAGCTAAGCCGGGGCTTATAGTTAAAGTCTACTCACGAACGATCTTAGGTAGCTTTAGTTTTCGCTGCTTTCCGGAGAGAATAGTAGACATTTATCGGTTAAAGTGCGTCTTCGGCTACTTTTTAGAGACGCCGGTTCGCGCTGGCGGCATTTTTAAGAAGTTTATCTTTAGTAGTTTACCAGTAAATATTGCTAGGTTAAAATTCGAGGATAGGAGCCCGGTAGGTTAATAATCGTCGCTATTAGTATATTTTATCTTAATTACTTTATCGCCTTAAACTTCGGATATATTAAGGTTTATTAGTGGCGTAGTCTATACATTAAAAATCGAGGGTTCCATTACCGTGGGTATATTAATATCCCTCGACACTTACTTCGGTTTAATATCGCACGTGTTAAAGAAAGCCTTAATAAAATCGTTTTAAATAAATAAAGTATATAATGTAATAGAGTTAAATTAACACTCGTAAAGCTTAAGTAAAAAGGAAGATTATTAAAGTTCTTAAAAAATAGAAATCGAAGGTTTCCCCTTACGCTAATTTATACACCCTTTATATAATAAGTCCTCCTCGTTTAGAATAATATTAACTTAGGCGGGGTGATTAAGCTTTAAATTATTAAAACCTAACTATTTAGCGCCGTTATAAAATCGCTTAAATTACTCTTTACCGAGCTTTATATTTATTACTTCGCCGCGTTTATCTTACCGAGGTGATTCGTTATTAAACCTCGAAAAGTAACGTAATACGGATAAAAATAACTGTGTATAAACGAGTTACTTAGTTATTAACCCCTTAATTAAGTAGTAATAACCTTTACTATTTTCAACCTTACTAATAGGCTAACGCTAATCACGGAGAACACTTCGTATAAGAGTAAGTCGTGGTCCTTTACGGTTTAATATATAATTCTCCCCTACGTGCTCTTATATAATCTTTACACCGATAAAAAAATACTTTATATTCTTATAAAATGTTTTAATACTAGGAATTACTATAGTAAATAAGAGAATATTATATAAAAATCGCTTACGTTATTAAACTTTTATAATAAATAGAAAAAGTTAACTATCGGCTATAGCTTTAATAATAAATTCTCTATCGTATTAACTCGTAAAGGGGGTTTTAAATTATAGAATGCGTACACTTTAAATGTCTATTAACCTACGAAAAGCCTCGAGGCCTTAGAAAATATAATTCCACGATCTATAAATGTGCTGGATAAAATAAATAACCTATTCATCGTAATGCAATGCGAGGTGCTTATAAATATTTCTAAGTTCTAAGCCGTCCTAGAGTCCGGTGAATAAAAGTAAGAGGTTAAAGGACTTAATTATTAATTACTTATCTAGCTTATCCGGTAAAGGCTTTTACTTAAGAAGGTGTAAAAGGTTTTTCCGTTTACACGTAAAAAGCCGCCGAACTTATTTATAACACTATGCGTAGTCTTTCTTATCGATATAGTGTCTAACCTTACGGTAAATGGCGCTATCTAAGAACGAGACCTCTTAAAGAAATGCCTCGCTTTCGTTACGGATAAATAAGTCTCGATCCGGTCTTAGCAATTATTTAGCTTTTAACCTTACCGTTTAGGCGTATCTCTTACCTGCGGGCTTATAAAATAGCCTTACTACTTAATAAGCCTTCGCCTAGAAAACTGTCTTTATAGTAAAAGCCCGCCGTAAGCTTTAAATACACTAAATTTAAAAGTTCCTCGAAACGAAAGGGTATTACTCCTTAGCGGACTTTTAAATTAACTCGTCTTAAGACAGCCCGAGAGATAAGAAAATAGCATTTAAAAACTTTAAAATAACGATACCTCGTATATAATAGTTTAATTTAATTAGAGAATAGTAACCTACGCGAAACGTTTCGATAAGCTTTAAAATAACACTTTAGTTTAATTTAAAAAGCTATTCTTAATTATAATATTACTATATAAACGCTTACGAAAATTTAAGCGTGAGGTTAAACGTAAATAACGAGACGAGTATTTAAATTATGCCCACGTAATCGCTTTCTATATTTCGAAAAAAGAAAAAAACGCTTAGAAGAGGAAAATAGTAATCTTATAAACGTTATATTTAGCATAAATATTTAAGGGTTATAAAATATTATAATTCGTTCGTTTTAAGCATTTATATATTATGTTTTATTTTAAAATCGACGCTTATTTAACTATTTATTATTTATGCTAATAGAAGCCTATACGTATTCTTTTAAGTTTTTACTTTACTCTTACTCTTTTATTCGAAATAGCCTATTAAACTTAACTCGAGCTTAAATTCGGTGCACCGGGCCTTAGTAAACCTTTTCTTATCGAGTTTACTAGTTCGTATAAATATTTAAATCGATCTTAAAAAAAATCGCCCGGCATTATTATTATTATCGGAGGCGTATAAAAGAAACGATTCCTCTTTAAAAATTTCTCTCTTTAATACGAAAATAGTAATAAATCTATTAAACTTACGGTGTTACCGTTTACCACCGATACGCTATTAAACTACGAGATATATAACGCGTATTAACTTAGTCGAGTAAAAGCGGACCCGGTACTATAGCATTATATTATACATAAATTAAAATATCGATCACTCGATATATTATAAGTAGCCTTCTCACTCTATTATAATACGCTACTATTATTTATAGCTTTTATACTGTTTTTTATTTCCGACTTAAGTGGCTTACTTAGCGTTATAAACTTTTTAGTCTTATAAACATCGATATTTATAAGATAAGCGTTAATTACCCTGGTTATTATTATTTTAATTTTTAATAATCGAAAGCTATTACCCGAGCCGAAAAAGCTATATTTATACACGTTTATTAATCTTTTAAAGAAGCTTAGTATATTAAAGCTTATAATACCGTATATTCGTTCGCGAACCGACGTTATTATTTAGTAATGTTTTAAAATTAAGTGCTTACTTTTAAGCATAGAATATATATTTATCCGAAATTTTATCTTCGACGCGTTTCGCACGGCGGCGTCGCGTCGACGTTAAGATAGGCTGAACTTTTTAGCCCCGCACTTAGAGCGCTTTATTAAGGCCGTTATTAGTCACTACGTAAACCACCGGTTTATACCGTTTAATATCTACTACGTAGTAAGTATAACTTATCCCGTGAATTTATAAATGCATTATTACTTAGTTCTCTATCTTTAAGGATCGAAATTAATAAATTTAAAGGCGGTTAGCTTTACTACCTCGGCTTTATTTATCGATATTTATCGGGCCGAGGTTCACCGTAAACTATACACTTTTAACCGTTTATAAACTAGTTAATACGACTTAAGCTTTCGTCTCGATATTATTTTCGCCGAGCGGTACCGGGACGTTATTATTAAATTAAAGGAAATTATTACTTTAAGCTACTTTAACGAGTTAATATAAAAACGATTTATTAACTACGTCGTCGTGCGTTCCCCGTCTCTCGTAACTGCTTATATTATATTATTTAAAATAAGTGGCTTAATATCGACGCTATTTTATAAAGCTTATAGTATTTATTTTATATAATACTTTAAGTATTCGCTTATATATAATTATAAACTTTATTAACTTTACGTAGTAACTTAGGGATATAATATAAAAGCTTAGAACTTTAAAGTATAAATTTACCCTATTTACCGTTGTGAAAACATTAACGTATTAACACTTAAACCTTTAATTATTAACGAGAGGCTCCTCCACGTCGATAATATAAAGCTTAAAAATATATAAAGTTTCCTTAATTATTTAAGGAAAGAATTAAATATCTCCTCTTTAAGCTTAAAAGACTACTTTAATAATATTATAGCGTTAAAAGCCGGTTTATTAGTATATTTTATATATAAGTGCGGTAATTAATTTATATAAGTATTTACTTTACGCTCACGATATTCGTAAAGAAGTGAACTCTCTCGGACTATAAATATTACGTTAAATATTTTAAGTCCACGAAAATATCGAAGGCCGGTTTAACTACGTTCGGGTAAAGCTTAGCGTGAGACCTAAACACGGTGAGAAACTTTAATAGCGTCGACTTCATTTTTTATACGAAGAGGGGGTTTTTTCGAACTTCGCAGCTTATATAAAAACGTTATTATTATTTCCCGCGTATAAAAAAAGTATTTAATAATTAATTAAGCTTAACGAATTTATAAAAGTTTATTTAAACTCTTTAAACACGGATATTCTTATACGCGCCGATTAGTATATACTCGATATTATATTATTTTCGCTTTTATTTATCGAGTTTATATATTATTTATTTTATATTAAACTCGATACTAAGCTAATTACCTTTCTTTAAGAATATAACGTAAAGGTATTATATCGCGTCCCCTTAAGGCCGGGGCTTATAAATTTACTTATAAAGTTTAGACTTAAGAGCGCATATTTCCTTTATCGAGGAGATAAAGCCTAGTTCACCGAGACTAAGCTTTGCCCGACAGATTTATAAGATCTTTACCGAAAAGGCTAGCCGTTTCAGCGGGATTTAATATTAGAAGTTATATCTTTAAACTCTGCTATTTATATTTAGGTCGATAGGTTTAATAGTAGCCTATATAGTATAAACCGGTGTCCTTATAAACTTAATAGTTTAATATATAATTAATTACTTAATTATCGCCTAAAAGCTAAGGAGGGATTAAATACAATAAATAAAAACACTATAGCGTTTACAAATATATTTAAAGTGTTAAATATACTTAAGAGTTAAATAAATTATAATAGTACACTTTCTATTTTACCTTTATAACTTAACTATTAATTATAATTTTACCTGTTCGAAATTTAATTATAATAGATTAGCTTACGCTTATATATACGAAATAAAGAATCTTTATTCCCCTCGATAATATCTCCGTGCTCTTCTTTTTTTTAATTAATAAAAAATAAGAAAAAAAGGGGGAGGAGGGGGCTAGAACGCTTACTATTTAATTTATACTTAATATTATTTCGGGCTGCCGCGCGCATATTTCCCGGTCTATAGGGCGGGCGGTTTAAACTTAATCGCTCGAATAGTTACTATTAATTTTAATACCGGCGCGTCGGCCGCCTTAGGCACGCTTTTAAGCACGAGTTATAATGCGGTAAACTAGTGTATTATAAAATTTAAAACGAGTTTACTACGGACTCGTATTAAATTTACTTAGCACTTTCTTATTATTCTATAATAATCTTAGCCTCTCTTATTTATTTCGAAAATATATATACCGAGTTATTTTT
Source organism: Apiospora aurea (assembly GCF_038362705.1). Taxonomy (NCBI): domain Eukaryota; kingdom Fungi; phylum Ascomycota; class Sordariomycetes; order Amphisphaeriales; family Apiosporaceae; genus Apiospora; species Apiospora aurea. The sequence continues at coordinate 642,934 of NW_027117398.1, read as the reverse complement.
AACCCTCGTTATTATATTTTCTATATTATATTAAATTTTTACTAGTAAATATATTAATATCGAGGGAGTTTATATTATAGTCGAATTTATTTATTAATATAATATTATTATAACCCGATATTAAAGCGTAACGAATATAAATAATATCTTTTAATAAAAGTTCTACGAAAATTTCTTAAAATATAATTTCGTAATAAGTAACGCGCGCGCTCGAATCTCGTTTATAACCGCCGGGATAAATAAATAAAGCACCGTATATTACTTAAAGCTCGCTTTAACTATTTTAGGGTATTATTTAATTACGTTATATATAAACGAGTTTTTTTATAGTTACACGACCCGATACTTCTTTAAGCCGATAAGAATTTAAGCACTCATGTCTGCTTATACCTACCGAGACTTAGAAGGGCAGGCTTAATCCTCGCTATACTTACTTAAACTTCTATTACAGTACCGCTGTACGTAATCTACACCCCCGATAATATCGTGTATATACTAGGAACCGTCTCCCCTCGCTTTACCGTCACCAGTAATTATAATACCGCCGACTTTATAACTAAATAATAGGTTAAAAGTATAATTTTATAGTATATATATATTTAAAATTACTAGTCTCTTTAATTAAAACTTTACGTATATATAAATTTACGTAGCGTAGTAATTAAGGGTATAGAATATATTTTAAACCTATCGAATATATTAAAATCTATAATATTACTTAAAAATACGAGCCCTGCGAGCTTAGTAAATTAAAAGAAGGAAGCTTTTAGCATTTCTAAACCGTCTGCCCCTTGATCTGAGTTAAGTAAAGACTACATTGCATTCTAGATGTTAGCAGCCTGCACGACAAGCTGCTTTAACAATGTGGCAAGGTCTACGACCTGCAGTTTAGACGCCGTTGCCGTGGTAAGCGATGAGCTTGTTTTATTTAGTTCCCACCCCCACCCCCTAAAGAAAGCCACGTGCGTTCATGAGTATAGCCATGGGGACTTAGCATCGGCGACAGGTCTGCAAAGGTGGTGGTAGCAGATGCACATGTCTCGTCTTTCTCATCTTTCGTTGACTGAGAAATAAGCTTCCGACTCCTTGATGTTCGAGTAAGAGTGGTCGGGTGCGGCGGCGAAACGTCATTATCGTGGTCCACAGGATTCGCTGGGATTAAAAGAGGCGGGCCTCTTGTCTTCGGTTAGGAACAAGGGACCGGCCTTATCAAGTAATAGGGGTCTTTGGTCAAGTCCGTAAGTGTACAGACTGGAGTATCCCTCGTGTCCACCACTAGAAGCTCCCTGCCGGTTCGACTGAGAATGCCATAAACTCTAAACTCGCCCCGTTAAATGCCTAGGATAGCGCTAGTACCTGTGTAGATCGTTGATTCATTTTTAGTACTAGAGCAATTTGTAAAAACGAAGATGGTCTCATGCTGCGTATTGCGCTTTATCAAGGGCACCAGACCTTGCATCCAGTGGTCTACTATTTCCCAATCTGGTTCATTCGGCTTAGACTTAAAGCTGGACAGGCTATGCCCTGACGTTTCTGCTGCTAATAACATGACGATGTTTGGTTAGGTATCGGATATACGGTGAGTAAGCTTCGTAGACGCTTTTAAGGTGCTAATACTATATTAATAAGAATCGCTATAAGCTTAAAGTGAACCTATGTAAAATTATTCACTGTTTAATTAAGTTTTAACCGATATATATTCTCTCTAATTATTTAACTTATTTATTAAATGTAATAATAGTTAACTTAATATTAAGTATATACTCGGCGTTATAATTATTAATATTTTTAAGAGTCGGTGAATTAATATAGTGAAGTAAGTATCGATTATTTAAGAGTGTTTCTCTTTAAAGACTAATAATGATAATTAACTAGTAAGTTTTTAAACTATTTAGCATAGCCTTATAATACCTTGCCGTAACCGTATATCGATATCGTGAGGTAACGGTCCTTATTTAAAGAGACGTAACGTTTACTTTTATAGGCTCCGCGAAGTGCGAGAGTTTTAATGTAATACTTAAAAGCTTAGCTTTTATTATAATAATTTAATAAGTAGTGTTTACTGGAAAATACTAAGCTTAGTAATATTAATAAATTAAAACCCTAGCTATTATTTCGATTTATTATATAATCCGCGCGGTTTATATTATAATAAACCTTACCCGTGCGGCGAATAAACTAAAGACAGTTAATTTTTATTATTATACGTATATAATAGACTTTATAGCTTATAGCGTGTCTATTATAAGAATAATTTAAATCGTTTACGATATTATAAAAGAAAAGAAATTAAAAGAACTGCTACTTAATATTATGATTTATATAATCGTAACTTAAGAGTAACCTTATCGAGGTGAACTTATTTAAGCGCTTTAATAAGGATACGAGTAATTAATTATATACGATACCTTTATGTTATTAACGGTTAATGTTATATACGTAAGTATTTTAAGAAGTATATGCGTGATATGTATAAGGGCTACACGAGTGAAGAGGTGTAATTAATAGTAATTATATTCCGCGTCTTATATACACTTTAAACTAGATAATATTTTTACCCCTTAAATTAGTTTATTAATAGAAATTATGTTCATTTAATCCTTATATTAATAATATATAACGTTAATAAGAGGTACGGCGCGCGTTATTTTATAAGATTAATAAAACTAGTAAAGTGAAAGTATTAACTACGGTAGGCTTAAGCATGCACTTTATAGTACCCTTCTTCGATATCGCTAAATTTTAATTATTACGCCTATTATAAATTATAACTTGATTATAATTTAAAACCCCTATTTTAATACATTTCCTATGTGTTATTAATATATATTAAATAGAGTCGGGGGATAATAAATTAAGTAATTATAGCCTCTCCGTTAAGTGTATTTTAAGGTGTAATTAAAGTTAAAAGTTATAGTCTTTTATAGCTCGTAATCTTAAATAAATAAACGACCGGGAGAAATTAAATATCTGCGAACTCGAGTGTAGCATTATAAATCCCCTGAAAAGGGTAATTAATGCTAGATTTAAGTTAGCGTTTATCTTTTATTAGTAATAGCTGTTTAATTATATAATCACCGTAAAGACTCTAATTTTAAGAGGGATTACGGGGCTAAATAAGCATAGAGCGGCTTTATTATTAACTTATACTAATACGAGAAACGAGCTTTAAAATAAGAAAAAACTAGTTAATATAAGAGTCGCTTTCATTTTATTAAGTTTAAAAGGGGGGAAATAAAAAATTATTCTTTAAGCTAGCTTAATAAATGAAAAGCATAGTTATAAGATATTATACCCTCTTATATCATAATAGAGAGTTCTCAAGATATAGTAAATACGAATAAAAATAAAGGGGTTTATTCTAGCATTTACTTAACGCTTATTTTTATAGTTAATAAAAGTGTAGTTATTCGAAATAAATATACGATTAAAAATAAACCTTATAGAGGGTAATAAAGTATTTATTATATCTTATAACCTATATTAAAAGTTTAATATAAGTCCTACGGTTTATATTTCTCTTACTTAATAATTACTAAGTGTATTTTACTATTCCTCTTAAGCTAAATTTTAAGACAGGTAAAATAGCGTTAATAAAATTTTAAGTCTTTAACGAACATTATAAGCCACTCTTTAAACTTTAAGTAATATTAAAAGTCAAGGGATCTCCACTTTCATACGAGGCCGAAACTGTTTACGATCCTATTATAATTTAATGCCCTAGTTTATCGGAAGATAAAAGAAACACGGCGCTTACGATTAACTTTACTTTAAATTACCATTATTATATTAACGTTAATATTAAACCGGCACTTATATCCCGATAATTATTAATCCTTATTAAACTCTAAGGCGAGTTTAAAATAATTACTCTTTTTTATTATCCGCTTCGCTATTACGTTAAGGTCACGAAGATAGATCCGCTTCCTCTTTTTACTAAGCTAAATATTCTATCCCTTTACGTGGATAACACCACATCGGCCGCGTCGAGCGATAGATTTATAACCACCTCTTACGTCTTAAATAATTCGTTAAGTAATAGCGATAGTAATATGAAGCCGCTATTATTAAATCGAGACGAAGAGATGTAAAAACTATCTTAACGAAAACGTTATTTATAACCCCGTAAGCAGGCGAAGAAGCGCGTAATAACTTAAGTATATAAATTTAAAAAGTCCTTTAAAATAGTAAAAATGCGGACAATATAATAATTCTTTCGAAGGCCTCGGGCTTAAGGTTATAACTCGTTAAATAAAGGTAAATAATATATATAAGTTTATTATAATACTTATTAAGCTTAAAGCGTTTTTAATAAACCGTATTAAAGACCTCCCTTTATAGTTTATATACATAATTAAGTGATAGAATAAGAGATATTAATCTAACATAGCTTAATTAACTAAGGTAACTTCGTTTTAGAACAACTTATAATATAATAGAAAGCGATAAAACAACACTTAGCTTAGTTATCCCACATGATGAGTCTCTTTTTTCGTAGAGGCTCGTCACAATGATTATACTCCGCCTTCCTCTTTCTCGGGACTACATTTAAAACAGGGAATACTAGATTACTTAGCCCCTCTATAGTAGATTTTAAACTAGAGCCGCGTAGTTTAATCGTTAGTGAGGCTATCTATGGCGGATAAAGTGAAGCAGCGTAGTGCGTTCTTAACGGTTATTCTTAGAAATCTTTATTAAAGTAACGCATAAGTGTAATAACGTATTTTAAGCTATATATCGCATTATAAGGGCTAAATTATAGTGTAACTAACTAAATAAGTTTAATTACATTAAGATAGGCTCGAATAGTAGCTTATAAAGTGTTGTCTTATTCGAAAAATTAACCCGTCGTAAAGATAAGTTAAACCTCTAAGTACTACGAGGTATTCACAGTGACTCTAGTATTATATGTAATAGTTCCGCCGGCGACTAAAGGTTCCCACTTCATGATTTAGCCATCGGCATTAGTGCATGCTTTAAATGAGTCTTAATTTCCTATTAAGATATAATTACACAGAAGAGAGACATGCATGCCTATAAGTCCTATATATTCGAAATTAACGATATTATAAATAATTAAAGCTATTTTTAAGTGGGACAGACCGAGTTATTTTAATTATAGAGGAGGCCGACGAACGGGTATATAATTCTATTATATAAAATATAACCTTTATCGGTTACCCCCCCTTTAAATAACCCCTTTAAATTTTAAATGATTTTAAAGCCTCTAAGTAATAATAATAGTATATAAAGAGGTTAAATCTCACTTATTTATTAATTAAAGTAAATTAATCTCTTCCTCTTTTTTTCCTTTTTTACCACTATTAATATAATTAAAAAAGCTTATATTACCTAAGCGGTCTAAGCCGTGCTAGCCGGCGAAAGCATTAACCGTGCGGCTAAAGATTATAATATTAACAGGGGCACCTTTCATAACTAATTTAAAGGTTAATATTTAAAAAAAGAGTAAAATAAAACTCGGTAATTATTTACTTTTATAAAAGAAACCTTTTTAATTAAATAGGCCCTTTTTTAAGCTAGCTTAAGTTATACATTTACGCACTAACTCTTTCGTATATATATTTAACGTATCCTCCTTATAAAAAAGGTCGATTACTTTATCGGTAAGTAATAAGTGCACCGTTTTTTAAAACGTTATCCGGCCTTTAAAACCGTATATATTAAAGCGATAAATTTCCGGCGCTTCGTATATATATTAAATAGGGCTGTGCGAGGGTTTTTTAATCGGTTTAATACTATTATTATTATAAGTATACCCCCTCGATTTAAATTTAACGCCGATAAAGTAAAAACTACGATAACGATAAGAGAGGGTATTATAATAATCGGCCCTGCCGCTTATTAAAGTTTAATACGAAACGACTCGATTAATTACGAGTAGGTAATTATTTTAAAGTGTATTAATACTATTAATAATGTTTTACCGCTTTTAATTATATTTAAAAGCTAATCGGGTTAATAATAGTGGTTCCTTTAAAAACAAATAAAGTTAATTACGAGTATAAGGATTAAGCCTTTAAAGCGTTACTAAAAAGATAAACTTTTAATCTTATAGCCTTAAAATAATTAAAAAAGATCTTTATTTCTTTAATTAAGCTTAATAACCTTAATTAATAGAGGCTTTTAATTCTAAATAAATATAGAAGTTATATCGATAATAACTTTATATTAACGGCGTTAAAAGCTAAGGTGTAGCTCCTTTATTTATTATTACATAGTTCTTATATACTCTAGCCTTTAAATATTAACTGTTTTAAGGTTTTAAAAAAGATATTTTAAAGGGAGCTCGACTTAGTATACGCCGTTACTAATAATAGCTACGTTAAAAAAGGGACTTCCTTTAAGCTTAAGTTAAAGTACGTAAAGTAGCTTTTACCCTTAAGGTTATTATTAATAAATAGGCAGTAATTAATATTTACCCCTTTAATATTAATAAACCGATAAATAATAAGCTCCGTCGTATTAATATAGTGCGAACTATTAATAAAGCTATCGCCGCCGAGGATACGCGCTAGTTAACTAAACCGAAGGCTAAAAAGATTAAAACACTTAAAAACAGCCGGTAGATTAAAAATTTAAAGGCTGTAATACTTAATATTAATATTACCACCGGTGATTTAACTAAGAGGTTACTATAAAAAAAGCTCGGTAAGAGTATTAATAATTTAACGGCCCGAATCGGCCGGTTAAAGTAGGAAAAAGCCGGTTTAAAAGCAGATTTAGAAAAAACAAGGGCTTAAAAAAAAGGAAAGTCGACGAGGACTTTAATAAAAGCTTTATATATATAATAAACATTAAAGAGGTTTAAGAAAACGTTAAAGAAAAAAGGCTAAAGAAAAGGCCGAAAAAGCTAAAAAGGCGCGCCGATAAAGTGGTGAAAAGTAATATAAATCGAGCTAATGATAAGGGTAATTCTATTATAATACGCACTAGTCGAAACAGGCTTTAAAATACAGTGTGCGTTATTTAATTAACTTATTTATTACTTATGTTATTAATTTTTACATCTATTTTAAGTATATTATTTAAGGGGGAGGGGGCAGCCGATAAGGGTTATATTTTACTTGCGTATTAAAAGTGAGACTAGCTCGTGACGTACTCGATATTAAAAGTATTTATCCTTTAACGTATTAATAGGAGGCGATTAGTGTAGGGATTTAAAGTCTTTAAGACTTTATTTATTAATAACTCCACTAACGAAATATTATATATAAGACGCACAATATAATCTATTCATATAAGCTATTATACTTAACGCGTTACTAAATACATTATTTTATAAGCTTATTACTTAATATTAAGAGATAATATCTTACCTTCGTTAATATTATTCGTATACATTATAAATACGGTACGGTTAACGTGTTATCGTCGTTTTATTTAAAACTATATCGCGAAAAAATTAAAAAGAAAAAAAGTATACTTATTTTAATATTTACGTTAATAAATATTATTATTCGGTTATTTATATATTTTTAAGGTTAATTTTTTAAGAAACGATTTATATTTAGCTTAGTTAACGAGCTTAATAAAGTTATAATAAGCGTTAAAGAATCTTTTCCCGATATAAAAACGGTTAACATTGTCGCCGATATAAAAATTAACGAAATAAACGAAATAATAAAAACTTTATACGGTAAAAGATACTTAGTATAATTAATTACATCGCTGTATAAATCCTATGAATAATAACCACGGAATTAATTAATATTATAAACATAAAACAGCTTACTTTTTAATTAATCCGATAATAAGCTAACCATTTCTCTTTCTAATTTTTTTAAAGCTAAGAGAGTATTTCTTAAATGCTTAAATTAAGTAACTGTATTACTTTAAACTGCCGCGCGTATACTAACACTAGATAATGGGGTTTAACCGAATACCGCCGTAGTTACTATATTTAAACTTTTCGAGTATTTAAATTCGATAGCCGCCGTTATTTTATCTCCTAGGTTTTATTAAAGACCGGCCGTGCCGAAAGCTATCCCCGGTATAAATAAAATACGAGGCGTTTAAATTAAAACTCGGCGGGCTAAAAAAAACCACGTATATATATAAATTATCGGATAAAGTAATCCCCCCGTCCTAATTAATAGGCATATTAAATATAGTTATACTTTTACATTTTTAAATTTAGTTATTATAATCTTATTATATAAAATAATAGTGCTTATATCGAGAAATATTACGAATAAGTTTAACTTACTTACGGCGATTTTTAATTAGCTTCTTTTAATAGGCTTTTTTATCCTTCCTAGGGCTTTTTTTTTTCTAAGCTATTCATAGGCGCTATAAAATGTGGAAGCGATACTTTTAACATATCTTATTACTTTAAAAAAATCACTTATCCCCGTATCTATAGTCTATTTTATAATTAATAACACCGAGACCACGTAGTTTTAATATAAATTTAAAGGAAATTATAATTAGCTACTAAGCTATTTTATTTTATACGTTATTTTCTTAAATCTCTTAATAAAACATCCGCTTATATAAAATAGCCTCGAACTTTTTAACTCGATAAGTTATCTATTAACTATTATTATTAATATTTACACAGCTTAGTATAAACGGTGGCCCTTAATAAGAAAAGTCGCTTTAATTATAACTATATTAAATTTATCCTCTATAGCGATTACCTTATATATATACTAGTTTTAATACACTAAAAGGATAAAAAAAGAGCCGAACTATAAGTCGTAGCTATTTAGCTTAAATATATATAATTTAATTAAAAAACGCGTAAAAACAACGCATAAATACTAATAAAATCTTAAGAGTATATAAATTAATATAATAACTTTTTAGCATTTAACTTCTCCTTAACCGGGATTGCTCCCTTTATTTCTTAATAACATTCACTTGTCACCTACTAGACCGAAAATTACTTACTATTACCGTTGGCTCCGCATGCCCTGGACCCAAGGGGTACCCTGCCTAGGCGTAAAACAGACCTGCTCCTCTTTACGTTCGCTAGAGCTAGTCGGGGTGCTTTTGTGAGGCTGAGCAGGCTCATGTCCAGCTATCACTCTGAGCCTATAGCACCCACTTTGAATAAATATATAGTTGGAGCTGGCTTCACGTCCATCGTAATCTATCGATAACTTCGTTGGAGTTCCGTGTGTGAAGTACCCTGTGCTGCAGGAATAAATCCTCTTCAGCTGTGTATAGTCGCAAAACACACACCTGAGCTATCGCTAAAGGGGGTATTAAGCAGGGGAAGAGACGGTACGCAGATATACAAGAAGCATTCTGTCTTACAAGGCTGGTACGGAAAACCGTAATATAGCGGCGCACGATCTATAGCGTTATTTATTCGTCGCGGTTTAAGTATATACTCTAGCTTTAACTAAACATCGTTAAAATAATAATAAGCCTTACGAGCCCTTAAATAATTACTTTTAAGTAAACGTGTAAGCACTAAAGACGCATTAAAATAAAATAGCTTACCCTTTTAACGATTAAAAATAGCTACCTCGAAAGTCTTTACGTACTGCCTTTAAATTACCGCTTATAGCGGAACTACCGCCTTTAAATCTTCTCCCCTCTTCTCTTCCCTTATTTTTTAATAACGAGTTTCCTTGCGCGCTTTAATTAGTATTCACCGAGGTCCTTTACTTCGACCGTACTATTATAATAATTAATAAGAAAAAATTACCTTTTTTTTTACTTTCCGCGATTATTAATAAAAGTAATTTTAAAACTGCCGACGGTGTCCGTCGTAAACTCCGCGAAATCTTATTTTTAAGCCGAGTCGCGTTATACGGCGCCGTTTTTCCATATAGCTTTAAACTTAATAATTCCGTTAATAAAACTTAGACTAGTAATAACTTTAATTACCTAGTCTTTATCTCGGGGAACGAGGTAATACCCGCGAGGGATACGTAGCGAAAGCTCACTAAGTATAGGTATTAAATACGGCTTAAAATAATCGCTAATAAACTCATTGCTTATTTTAATAGCGTTTAGTGGCATGCTTAATAATAAAGATTAATAATAAAAGTAAGTGTAACCTTAGTTTAAAAAGAAGAAGTGTAATAAAAGCGTAGTAAACGGGAAAGAAAAAGTGTAATAAAAGAGGGAAAGTTCGAAAAGTATTAATAAAAGGAAATCGAGAGTTTAAATAGCTAGCTCCTTTTTTATATACCGTACTCTTATAACCGCTTAATTATTAAGCGAATAACTAGCCTACCCACTCGGAATTTCTTAAGAGCTAACTTTAACGATAATAGCCGCCACCGGAATAGTCCTAGCTTATAAGTCTCGGTTAATATCGCTAGGCTAATAGGGGCCGCCTTTAAATACTTATGTCTTATTACGAAATAAACCACGGGGTTAAAGGCCATTCCGCCTCTTTACGGCTCCGTTCTATTCTTACACTATAGTAAGGGGTACGGCTGTATATATCGGGAATCGTTATCAGCTGCTAACTGCGAGCTCTCTCTCCCTAAGCCAGCCCTCCCCTTAACGCCTTATAATAGGCTAACCAGGCTGTAGACCCTTTTATACTATAATAGAAACGAGCCGATCACACCGTTAATATTTTCTAAGCAGAAAATAAACAGGATAACCCTTATTAACCAGGCTAGAATAGGACACTTATTATTTAAAATCTCGGCCTTAATATAACCTTATTAATCCTTAGCTTAGGATAATATAAAGAATAAAGGTGATAAAGCGTTAACTATATATAATTATAGAGATATCTATATGTAAACGCTATATCCATTACGTCCTTATACGGTAACGGGGAGGGATTATATTAAAATATAAAGAATTAATAAATTTATTCGCGTAGTACACTTAGTATAAGTAATGTTATATAAGACCTTTAAGGATTAATTATTAAAATATATTATCGAGGTATTAATTAAAAGCTATAGCGCTATTTACTATTTATACCCACTATACGAATACGTATAAAACACGGTATTTTATTATATACTAAAGATATTAATTAAGAATAAAAGTAAGATAATATCCTAACGTTACTTAAAATCCTAGTTATAAAGTTACCGGACAAGTAATACCGAGGTTAATAGTATTTCTTATAATATATATACCGAAAAATAATTCTATTTATACTACCCTCTCTAAGCTTATTCTCACTTACTTTTAAGCTAAACGATATTAAGCTTATTTAAGTTTATATAAAATATATTATATAACTCTTTAAAAAAAAGCATTATTAACTATCCCTCCTCGTTTAAAAACTTATTCGTTTTAAGCTATACATTTAATTAATGTATTTCTTACGAACTAAGGAAACGTTAAGTTTAAATATTAGCTTATACGTCGTTTTCTTTATCGATTCGACTAATTAGTCTTTTTAAGACGTGCTTTCCGGCGTATATATTTCTTTTAACCGGAGGGTCGTACTTATAACATAAATTCCTGCTAGGATTTAACGGCTATAACCTTAAGTGTTTATATCTTAGACCGAGAAGAACGTTTATAAGTCTCACCGTTAAGAGTTATATCTCGATACGATATAATTATTTCTCTAAGCAAAGAAATAGTTCATATATTATAATCCATAGTTATACTATATATAAATATAATAGCAGGGCAGGTAACGTTTTCGAAGGAATATTCCGATATAATAGAGTTTAAATAGGGCCGCTAAGGAAAACGGTAAGTAGAGTTAAAACTAGGCGTAGAGTGAGTTAAATTAACGAAAAAAAAAGCCGAGAGAGGGAAGAGAGCAGGCCGAGGTACGTATAAAGGATTAAGGTGTATATTACAGTAGGCACCAGGACTCTAATTTCCAAGAGTTTGAGGCTATAGTTTATGGTCGTCTTCTCAACGTCAAATTATCCACCGGCTACAAGCGCCTTTAGTTAAGGCACAAGGTCCGCTGGAACAGGAACACGGGGGTCCGGAGATGGAAATAGGTATAGTATTACAGGTCCACAATAGAAACTTAGATCGAAGTCTACCGATTGGATATTAGATTTGTGCAAAGGATGAAGCGCCCAACGTACCCAGCTGTCACAAGTCGAAATAACCCCTAGGCTGACGGATAGCCCCTTTTCCGGATGCATCGAACTGGCCCAGCCTAAAGCCTCGACGGCCAGTGCTACTTTTATTCGTTGGAGGTTCCGTGGAATAGAGTAGCGTAGCGCTACCTTACTGGGCGAAGTCGTCGCTTGTCTCGAAAAGAATTTCTTCTTTACACTGCCGAAACAGGCTGTGGCAGGGTAGGCGGTTCTAGGCCTGCCTATCAGCACGGCTTTAATGGTGCGTAAAAGCTGTTTATTAGTGAATATATATAATACCCCCATCCGAATACTATATGAGACAGGCTGTGATGGGATAGACAGTTTCAGACCCGCCCGCCAACACGGCCTTTGAGGGGTATAGATATTACTTATTAGCGAGTATAGAAGGCTGTGCCTGGGTCTAGCTGAGACAGGTTATACTGGCCGTTATAACCGTGCTGGGAGACATATAAGCGAGTCTTAAAAGAACTTCGCTATATCTTAAAGACGCTAATTAATATACTATTATAGCTATAACGGTTAGCCCTTAAATATAGTAGGCTATAAAAAGCGGCCGCTCACCTCTTTTATTAGCTTCGTTAGCTTTTAATCGTTAAGCAAGGCGGGCTTACATAACATCGACGATCACAAAACTCCCCTAAATCTTGGTTATCTTAGTGTTCAAATTAGCTGCGAGCAGAGGTTGGTGGCTTTGACTTGTGAGGTAACCGGCTGCCTTGTAGGTTACTCTCTAAAGGGTAGCATTTCGTGAGCAGTGGGCTCCAGGGAACAATTAGATAAGGGCTGCAAATATATATACTCAGGCTCTTCCTTCCGTTTCTCATTCTATCCATCTTCGTCTCTACTTTTCTTCCAGTATTGATTTCATCGAACTAGTACGAACTATGGATTCCACACCTACAAGACCGATAAACTCGTTCTATAAATCTCTCAACAACAACGAGAAGTCCGCTCTCGAGTCCATGCTCCGGCGTGATGATGAGGCCCTCCCAACCTACACTCCTGAAGACAGTCATATGCACTTTCCTCCCAGTGCCACACACACAACTGAATGGAGTCCTACAAGCAATGAATCACCTTTCGACCCCAATTGCTGGTCCAACGCCTCTTCTGACTTCGTTGATTGGTCCAGTGAACCATTTGACTTCACTGGCTGGCCTAAAAACATGGAGACTTCACCTTCCAGCTTTATTGATTCCCCTTTTGAATTTCACGGCTTACCATTCTACCCTAACAACTGGTCCATCGACTTTTCGGACCTCAACGATAGCAGCAGTGCACATACTGTCTTGGGCGAGGCAAGCGGCGATGATGTGACTCAGGAGGCTGTCCTATCGCCACCCTGCGGAGAGCCATCTGACTCGGGACTAGAGATGATTAGCTGTCAAGAGGAGTCCAACGAACTCGGAAAGAGAGGTGCACACGCCTCAGAAACTCCGAAACAACCGCGCGGGCGCAAGAAGAGGAGAAAGCCCAGGTCGCCAGCAGCTCCTAGGAAGCGAGTAAGGTCATCGAAATTCAACTTCTCTGTCGACGAAGTTGAGCGGCAGTCCCAAGCATACAAGCGGGTTCCTCGCCGCTGTGGCAAACCTGGCCAGTGGAAAGATTTCAATGGCAAAGTTATAGATGGGAAACACTTCCACACAGGCGAGTCAGAGGTGTCATTCAAGGTTCGTCCCAGCGGTGGTTACATGCCCGTATGGATGTCCTGGGACAAGCAAGAGGGACAGTTTCGGGGAGAAGATATTGACGGCCATACCGTGGTAGTTGACCGCGGCGCAATGTTTGCAGCCGTTTCCGAAGGGTTTGGAAGCTTTGTCGGCGATTTTGTCAAGTATTAGTTCTATCTAGCATCCACAGGAGCCCACTATCACTGTCAGAAATCGAACGTATCCCCACAGATCTGTCCAACTTCCCTTTTCCAGTCTTGCCGCGTGGGATGCCGCTTCCAGCCAGGTGTGTCGCACCTAGGGCGGTTGGAGTTCCTCGAGATGGTATTACACTGTTGCGCAACTTCCTCTGCGTCACTTGATGGCAATACTCATCTGCCTTACTTGTATGGAAGTTAGACATGCACTGCTACTTCTCGGGTGGTACAGCATCATTCCGGCATACTCCGGTGGTGACTATTGTTGGTGCCTTTAACGCCTACGTGCATAACGAACGCGGGCTATACCAGGGGATATGGCATGACTTGACGACCGTGATTACTAAGGACATCGCCCCAGGCTGGATTAAAGTGTTGTCGAAGGATCAGTATCATCGCTAACGAAATACAGCTAGACTCAGAGTATGCCTCGCGTTGAGAAATGGCCGCCTCTTATGCCGAGATATATAGTTACCATATACTTGTGTCTGACTGAGCCCCTTTTATTAGTAGTACTAAGCACAGTCGTGGCCTAGGTAATCAGTACTATAGAAGCCCAATGCACCTAGAACTAATTGGATGTCTCCAGCCTTTCCCCGCATTGAAGCTAAGAAACTCGTACCAGGAATTACAGAGATGTCCGCGGAGGAAGGATATGCATCAATGTAGCTCTTCTCTTCATCGCCGCGCTGCCTTCCCGGTATCCTTCTCGGTATCGACCGAAACCACCGAATTTTACTGGACCACTATGACACGCGAATTCTATTCCGTTCAGCAATCTCTTTTCGTGCGGACTAGATTGACAGCGCAGGATTCCGAGCATCTATCGGAAGAAGAGCAAACCATAGTGCCCTTTCTACCCAGTACGGTCTTCACGTATCCCCGCTTTAATGCTTCGTAATACACTAAGACCGCATGCACTACTCCTCTCTGGCTTGCCCTCTATCAACTAGACATGGTCACGTATGGCCCATACTACTATGTCCTGGAAGCGCACGATCTCGCCCGTTAGCTTTACGTAGACTCAGAGTGCATTAGGCGCTTCGTCTGTTTTAGGCTAGTGGGCAACCCGGTCATCTGTTCTTCGTAAGGCTGCTGCGCATCAAACACTAGGATCACCATCTGGCGTGTTGCTGCCGGGCGCCCTTCCTCAAAATCGCCCGATGGTCCATTGCTATACATATGCGAGCGCTATCTGCATTATATTTACAGATCGAACACATCCAGACCAATAAGAGAGTACTGAGAAGAAGACGGGATATCTCAGCGAGCTGCTGAGCGTGATCGAGATCGTCCTGCTGTCAACACCGACGAGCACCCAACCACCCTGCGAATAACAAAAGAATCTCACTCGTCGCGTGATCATCTCCCTTTAAACCTCGCAGTATTACGATAGCACCGCTAATAACGACGCCATAGCGACGAAAGACTACTGTCTACCTGCAGAAGATGTGTCGATAGCATGGCCTGGCCGTCGACGTCGACCTTGTGTTTCCCTTCGCACTGCTCTCTCCCGCCAGTGAGCACCGAAACTACCACCCAGCCCGGCAGTGTTCCGCCTCCGTGTCCTTCGCGTTATAGATCGCGGTAATAGTTGCTGTTGTTTGCACGACCTTGTTTCCGGCTCACCTCTGTGCGCTTTGCCAGAAGAGCGATCGTCCAGGGGTGATGGTGCGTCCTTGTCCACCCGCAAGCCTTTCACCCCTAATACATGCAAATGTGGGCTTGGTATCTCTGAGCCAGGTACGCCGAGCATGTTTGCCTTGAAGCCCACAGGGTGGCATGCGCCGGAGGCTGGGGGTTCTTTAGGCTCTTCCTTGGACACTGGAACGCCCATCTCTGAGAAATGGTTCATAACAAGGTTCTGCCCATACTGCAACCAGGAGCCGTTCCACTCTCGGAGGTCGACCTTGGGGTTTGTGAATACGACCAAAAAATGATATTTGCTGCATCCATCGACTTCGACTACCACGGACCTCGAAGACCGTCAGGGGAACATTCCAGCAACGAATGACAGGCTATCAACCCTTACTGCTATCGGTGCAGGCACAGCGTTGAGGTCCCCAAGCAAGGCGACGGGGGAATTAAATGCAGAAACAGGGCCATGCTACGATTTCCGAGCGTCTATTCGAACATGGAGGCCTACCATTTGACCCATCTAGGGTGTGATAGTAGACGAGGCCTCTCAAACATTTGAGTATGGCTTGTGAGACGTCTAGTGCTACGCTCGAAGTCCCATGCTCCTACAGATAACAAAAGGAAAGGATACAAGTTTAGCACAAGGGACGGCATGGATCGAAAGATGCCTATCGTTTTGCGTATTACTGTTGTCCGACCTTCCCTGCACACAGCCTGGTCTTGACGATTGCTGACTGTTCCGTGCCATATCCACTTTCGGCGTCCCTTTCTTCCAAGAGTACACGTCCCGCGGCCGCATAACGGCGCGGGCTGAAGCACCGGTGGCCCGCGTTGGGCTGCGAAGCATGTATCGGTAAGGACACGCATACAGAACGCGCAAACAGATCGCAAGCGCTAGCGAGTATGCTGCTCTTAACCGTACTAGAGGCGGCAATTCGGCGCACCAGTCATCGTCAACACAAGAGTCGCCACCGCCGTCTATCTTGGACCGTGGTCAACGTCCATGATTGGTGCTGTCTGGCAGTAACGGCTGTGTCCCGGGCGCACACCGCTCTGCCGGGCCAGCTGCGCAGCACTTCGCAATCGAGGTGCACCGCCTAATGGCCTGGCGCTACCGATCCGTACAGGTCTAGCCAGAAGCGTGGCTCATCGCACAGGTGAGACCCTTTTTCGCTGGTGTGCGACGACAGAGATCGAGCTGCGATAACGACAGCGAGGACCATCCCCACGCCAGGCACCCGGGTAAGGACTCGGGCTGGGCTACTAAACGGCGGGACCACAGCATAAAAAAAGTATAGCGGCGAAAGGTCTCGTAAGCGTAATCTTATCGAGTAACGGTAGCCGTTATTAAAGTAAATGAGCGGCGAGGCTAGGGCTACGACGAACGGCGACAGTTAAAGCACATTAGCTTCCGCGGAACGTCGAACGAAGAAGTACCTACTAAGGAAGCCCATCTCGCGCCACGTACAAAGCGGAAAAGATTACTAAACGTATAACAGAATTACTTTCCTGCACAGTAAGAATAGAGGAACAGCTTAAGAGCCGTTAGCCGTCGATCGAATAAAAGCGCCACGACTCGAAATAGAAAGGTGTAAAAGCCGAAAATCGCGGCCGGACGCGTCGCGTAGCGTATTCCTCCGGGTAACTACTCTTTCGAATAAATAGCTTCCTCAAATACCTTTCTAACGCGTACGCTCGGATAGCACTAGCTATTACTCGCTACAGTCTAGGCTACTAGAAATCCAAGCGGCATCCTGGGCGCCTTGCCTCCTTAGGTCTGCGGCACGCGCGGCGCGACTCAAACCAGCCATAAATATAAAAAGCACAAAAAACGTGAGCAAGCGCATTTATTAAAGAGTCTGGTTACTCGAAGAAAATCAAGGCCTTCGAAACGGAGTAAGTTCATATAAGTCAAACTGTTCGCGCTATATAAACTAAGCCTTCCCAATTAAATCTCCGAGAAAAGATTCGTCTAAAAGCTTACCCGTGGCTCGCGTGCTCACCCAAGCCTACAACAATTGGTGCCGTAAATACTAATTTACGCGAAGGCTAGGTATTCAATATTTAGTATTGCCAACTAACCCTCTTGACACTCCGTGATATAACTCTAATAGGATTCCACCTTACTGCTTAATACAGCGGCAATATAATTATAACGATAATTGCCTACTACCACAGGTTCCAGCTATTATCCATAACTAAGAGATACGGTCATGCGTAATTTTCCGTTAATTAGCCGTATTCGAATCCCTTCGACGGGTGTCTTCTATTTTAATTTACTGACTTCGCTATAGATTCGTAGGTTACTAAATACTTTTATTAAACTATCCATACTACTGAGTGTACGAGGATGCTCCTCTGCCAATGTATTTTCATGACCGACAGGTGCTTAACGCTGCTTCTATGCTGCCTCTTCGTACTTCCCCTGCCTGTCGAGCACATTTGCCAGGTTATTCATGCTGACGAGTGTGGAAAGATGCCCGCGGCCCAGCGCCGTCTCCTTCAGCGTCAGTGCCTGCCGATGCATCTACTCCGCCTCCGAGTACTTTCCAAGCAAATTGTAGCATTCTGCAACGTTATATTGTAACGACCCTAATGTCTCCTTTTCCCTACCTTCGTCCCTGAACCCTAACACCGATTGCGCGTAAGGTAAGTACCAGGTCCACATATTTCGGTTTTCGTGCGTTGGCCATGGAAACTCCTTAAAAAGCTGCCATACGATATCCGTAACTTGCTAACTTTGCTCTCCGTGGGTTTGCACCCAATTTCGCATGGCAAAACGCACAAGCCGGTGCATATCGAACCGGTTAAGTGTGCCACGATCTAGGATAAATCCGTACGCCCTCAGAGTACTAATAGCCTCGTTCTGCTCTATCTCGTTCGCGCCCGCGGGTAACAAAGATATAGGGATATCCTTTTCCTCCAAGTAACTAATAAACCGAAAACAGGCCGCCGCGAGCGGATTATCCCGTACAATTTGCTTAAAAGAAATAAGCCATATCGTAACTATTAGGTTCCGGATCGTTTAATATCGGTCTTAGTCGTCAAAGTCCTTGCTGAGCATTATAATCATCGACTGGTCGCTGGATGTGCAGTATTCTAGATACTTGGCCACGGTCACGTTTATCTAACGCGTTATATAGGCCGAGGCCTGTCTGATCGCTAAAAGCAAATGGGCGAGGTAGCTTAACAGCTCGGCCGTACTCTGGGGCTCGCCTATCTGGCTCGGCTGGAGGCCCTGATACAGTAGCCGCTCGGACTCGGAATCGCTCAGTCGAGTCAGCTTGTGCACGCCCTGCCGAGCCTCGAAACGAGCCGTTACTTGATGGTTCCGGGTCGTGACGAGGATCGAACCGGCCCGGCTAGATGGTAAGTAAGACATCAGTTGCCCGTGGGTCAGCAGCAGTACATCATCGGCGTTGTCGATAATAAGGAGCCATAGCCCCGTCTCGTCGCGGCCTAGAGCCGCCTTCACGAGCGCCTTAACGTCCGCTTTCTCGTCTTCTATTCCCTTCACCTCCAGGGCTCGGCCGATCTCTCGGTAAGCTATTTCGAACATAGTCATGTCTACCGTCGGCACCTAAAAGACAAAGCAGTCGGCGTGCGCCTAACGGATACGGTAGGCGGCCTCGATAGCGACCTGCGTCTTACCAATACCGCCAAGCCCCTCGATAACCGTGCGCTGACACGCGTCTAGCTAAGCAGTCGGAGGTAGCCTTTCCAAAAACTGATTCAGGATATCTTCCCGGCCCACAAAGTTTTCGTTCCGATTAAACGGGACAAGAAAAGGTCGTTTCTAACGGGCTAAAAAGGATTAGACTCTTCATTCATTATAACTTTCTGCATCCCGCATATCTAGCTTACAGTGTGCAGGCCCATTTAAATCACCCGGTGCTAAAAGCGAAATAATAAACAGCAGCTCTTTAGCATAAGCTGCCGCTATTGCGGCAGCGTACGGCTGCCACCGTTTATTCTTATACGCGTCTACATAGTCGCAGATCCCACGCACCACGAAACAGGGAAAGCTATTCATTAGCCCAGCGGCCTCCATCTCAAAACACAGGACCCCTCCCAGCTCCTGGCTATACCTGTCGCGCGTCGGCCCATCCTTCATCACCTGGTTGCCGGACGCAATCGTACCGAAAAAAAGGACGGGGTCGGTCGCGCGCGCCTCCCTGTTAAGCACATCGTCCGAGCGGCACTTAGCGCAGGTCGTCCCGCCCACATACGTCGACCATACATCATAAAAAGTATCTTGGTCACGGCTCGGCGACACGAAGTTCGGTCGACATGTAAACTTAGAGAGATAGGAATAAACTTAGGTCTTACCCCGTAAATCATTAGCGCGAAACTTAACCAGCGCGTTCAAAAGAATCGTAAACGGTGCATTAAGACTACCCGTGCACGCGATACGACCGTCGGGCCTCGTCTTCCCGAAATCATATTGAACGACCCCACCATATTATATTACCCAGCCGGTTAGCTGATCACAACATCGCCGAGCCGGATATCGATCTCGTCGTCGAGCCGCGGGACGCCGCCGCCGATGCCGACAAGAACACCAAAGCGCAGCGACGGAAAACTCTGCTGCATCTAACTGGCGACCGTGGCGGCCGAGTTGGTACCCATCTGGCCGGCGGGCAGACAGGCCGCCACGACGTTATAAACGCCGATGCGGTCGAAAAAATAGAGGTTCAAATCGGTCGGGAGGGAGGGGAGGGAAGCGAATTCCTCGTCCATCATCTCGGCGGCGGCGGCCAGCTCGACAGGCAGGGCGCAAACCCAGCCGACGGTAAAATTACGGGCGGAAACGGATTTAGCTATAACGCGGCAGGGCCGGCGGCGATATACAAAACAAGCGGTCGTAAACGAGCGTTTATATTTATAAATCCCGTTTATAAATCGTAACGCTAAGTTATAAAAAAATAAAACTAGTGGTCTACGAACCTGCCGTTAAAGGGTCGGCCAGTATACTTTTTATTCGAAGCTTTATACTGTTTAACCCCTGATTGATAATATAAGCGCTAGCCATCCTAAAGAGAACTAAAGCATAAAACAGCTGCGTAATTATCCCGAAAATGCCTTATTCTCAGCTGAGGCAACCTAGCTACTAATTATTTAACACTAATTATGCGCTAAAAGGCCCTATAGTGGTTAAATAACTAATAAGTAGCTATAAAACTCTTATATAATACGTTATATACACTTACTATTCTAGTAATAACTAGCGTTAATCCTTCACGTATAGCGTAAATATATATATCCTTATAAACTATTATACTTCGTCGTAATACTAATTATAATCTTTAAATACACGCGGGTATATATAAACGCGCAAATAATATCCTCCCCGTTTAAACGGCGTTAATAAATAAAACGAAACTAGCCCGCGAATTTAACGTATATAACGAAGGAGTTCGCGCTAAATTTAAAGCCTTAAAGCATTTTATACACTATAAAAATAGGCTAAATAACGGTAAACGGCGGGTTTAAACACTATTATTCACCCACTTATAAATAGCTTTAATAACACTAGTAAACTATATTAAAATTACTAGTAGCTTTATACTTTAACTACTTATTAATCCTCTTTTATTTAACCTATTATTAAATCTATACTTAATAATAATAAATTATTTAACCACTCTTTATATTAACTTTAAATAGTTCTATAAAAAAATTTAATAGTCTTTTCTTATATTTTAAGTTTTTAGCTATATTAACTTTATATAACCTTATATTAAACTTAATAGGTACCGGTATAAATACACCCCACTATAATTTTACTATGTTATATAACTAAGCTTAACCGAGCCTACGATTTCTTAAATTATTAGATTAACTGCACCGTTATTTTCAATTAAATAAAGGTATTAAAAATCTTTTTTATTACACTTAATAATAAGAACGCACCGAAAAACTCGCGATAAACTCACTCGTCCCTCGAAACTATTTTTAAATAAAGTACTCGAAGTATAACTAAGGATTAATTAAAGTTATATCACCGAAAATTCCTTTCTTTCTTAAATAATCATTAAATATTACTTTACGACTATATTATAAAACCGGAAACCGCGCTCGCGGCTTATTACGCTATTATTAAAACTTTTAGGCTAAAACTAAACGCTTTTATTCTACGCGAAATCTTTTCTTTAAAACGTATTCGGGATCTTAAAACAAACTGAACGGGCCACCGCCCTCGTACCCTTTAACTAAATAATTATACCACGTTTCGGCTCCGTTTATAAAAACTACTTAGTTCTTTTCGCGGAAGCACGTAGGGTAAGGGAAAAATTACTAAAAAATCACCGCTTTATATTTAGCCTAATAATTATAAAAGCCGCTTACTTATAAAAACTTGTTAAAATAAATATAATATATACCCTTACCGAGTTTTATACCCCTATGACTTAGAGGGTAGTTTTTAATGCTAAACGCGCACTTTACTAGTTAAGCCTTATTCTCGTCTTTAACGCTAGTAAGTAAAATAGGGGAGCACTTTATACCGTAAAATAATTCGGTATAATTACTTTAATATATTATGTTTTTAATTTAAACGTTTTTCTATACCGTAAAGCGATACTTTAAGCATTAAAAGCGTAATATAAACTAGTTTCCTAATTTTCTTCTACGATAATAAATATTTATATTATATTTATTAAAAATATAACGCGAAAAAAAACTACTCGTTATAAAAAAAACATTTATAATCCTTTATAAAAGGCGCTTTCGCTACTACGTTTTCTTTAACTACTTTAATAAGCCGAGCCTCTATTAAAAATAGTTTCACATTTTTACCACGACCGTTAAAATACAGTTCGAAAACTTCGGTTAACGAAATAAAGCTGCGCTAATCCTTTTCTTCCGAATTCTTTATTTAAAGAAACAATTTAAAAAGTTTCCTAATCTCCTCAGCTATAACGCTGCCCCGCATAAAGCTCGATCTATTAAAACACTACTAGGATTACACTAAAACAGCGGTAAATAAACCCTGGGCATATAACCGATCCGCCTTATAAAAATACTTTTGCCTACGTTACTTAACGATTAAAAAAGCGAGTTTCGCTTAAACCCATTAAATTTTAAACGTAATCGATCTAGCCTCGTCGCTATCCTACCCGTTAAGGCCTTATTTTATTTAAAAATAAAGCTTACGGAAAATAGTAAGGTCTCGGCGTTTTTCGAATACGTTATAGTTTTTTATTATAATATCTAGCGGTGTATTCGAGTTTTTTTTTAAGGAAAAGTTCTATATTATTTAAAATAAAGCCGTGTAATCCCTTACTTATTTTCTAAAATAAAGGCGAGTTACGTTATTCCGAAAATGCCGTAGTTAATAGCTTTATTTAAATACCCTCGTAGAATATAAAAGTAAATAGTTTCGTATAACGGAGGTAAAAATATTATCCACTGTTTTAATAATTAATAAACGAAAAAGAACGAAGCGAACATTATTAAATTAATAGGCTAGCTTAAAGGGTAGTATTAAAACTTATATTATCCTTTATTTAATCGTCCCTTTACGTCGACGCGCAGTAAATATAGTCGTTAATAAGCATCTCGTACTTTAGTAATTAAAATAATACGCTTTTAAATAATTTAAAATTAATAATAAGTTAACGGGATAATATAGTAACTTTAGTATAACGCTTTTTAAGGTAATTAAATCTTTTTACGTATTCAAACTTCGCTTAGAATAGTAATTACTCTAAAAATTTAAACTCGTTTTTAAAAAGCTTTATTTAAAAAGGCTCGAGTAAAGAGTAATCGAGTAAAGTAAAATATCTTACTCGGTATAATAATCACCGTAAATATAAGCTTAAAAAAAACGTTATTAGCTTAAAAATAAGAAACTAAAACGTAGCGAACTACTTATATATATTTCTAGTCTTTACGAATAATATTAATCGCCTACTTATTCTAATTAATAATAATATACATAATAAGCTTCGCTTATAAACAGTTTTAAAAATCACGCACGAGTATAAATTTAACATCTCGATAAGGCATTTAAAGCGTAGTTTTACTACGAAAGCCGCCATACGCGAATACGAGTATAGCCGTATAATAGGCCACGCGGTCACTTAAACTATAAAAAATATCGAAAACGCGATACCAAAGAATATATGAATATAAAATAACGTCCTCGGCGGTCATCTCCTTTTTTATAAACGTCTACTCCCGCGTTAAGTTTCTTAACTTAAGTAATATATTAAAGATTTACTAAAAGTAAAATAAAGTTAATAATCGAGCGAGCTTATCGGCGTAAATAACCGCGTACTTTAATAATTTTTTAAATTAACGTATTAATACGCTCGTTAAACTTTCTAGTAATCGTATATAAGTAACGGCGATTAAAAAACTATTTTACGAGCGAATTAAACACTATAAATTTCGCTATTCTACGTAACGTCTTCTATAAGCCGCTAATTATTCTAGCGGAGTAAATTCTAAGCTTTTCGATAAACTCTTCGGGACCGAGTATAAGTCTTTTTATTATAAAATCTTTAACTATTATTTCGAGGAAACGAGTAAAGATTTAATTAGTTAGTATATTTTATATCCGCTAGTTTTTTATTAAAGTAACCCACGGCTTATTAAGCTTAAAATAAATTTTTTTATAGTAATTTTAACCTTTTATTAATAACTATATAAAGTTATATAGAGAGGTAAACCTACGTTTTTTATTAAACTTAAGCTCTCGCACGTTCCTTATCGGTAAAGGTAACTACTTTAAACTTAGCCGTAAACGGCTTCTATATATAAATCTCCTCTTACTCGCGGCGCGTTTCCTCGTTTAGCTCTTCGTTATCGTTAAAAGCATTTTTTACGCATTTTAAAACGGCCTAGTTTATTATATTATAAGAAGCGAGCGTAAACGGGAAAAAAGTAAAACGAAATTTAAAATATAATAAATAATTAATATTATTAAAGTAATAAAAAGGGTTAAAAAAAGCGAATAATTAAAAGAAAGTAAAAAAAAGTAATTATATTAATTCGGGTAGTAAAGCGTAACGTAATAACGGGCGCTTTATATTAAAAAATTAAGGTTTATTAAGCGCGAATAAAAAAGCACGTAACTTAAGAACGCTTTAAAGATAAACTAATTTATTTTAATAAGCGGCTAAACAGCGGTAAAAAGTATAATTACGTATACGCCCGGCTAAAGCGGGTTATATACCGAATAAAGGCGACACGGGTAAAATAAAGAGCGAAAAGTATAAAAAGCGGCCGATCGGCGAGGCCGGGAAAAAAAACGGTAAATATTAAAAACCGGGAGCCCTTCGACACCGTCCGGGTTCCGTTTTAATAGTATAAGGCCCGTACGCCGACCCCCGCTAAAAGGGCGCGCGTCCGCTCTCTTATAAACAAAAAGGCTCTCTGCTGCTTATATATAGGAGAGCGGACGGGATCCCTAATATTCAGCAGAATATGGTCGTATGTGAAAGAAACATGCTTTTTAATGGATTATATACCTGTAAACAGTCAGCGCCGCTGGTCTGCCGGCAGCACGTTGGAGTGTCGAGACAGGACATATGCTCAGACAAATACTTTCAGGTCGTAATTGCAAACCCAGACCGAGTCAACTTCATCTCAGCATAATACCATACCTAGGTAGTATTTGCACTACCGCTCAGGGGGTAACAGTCTTACGCATCCTACAGCTCATAGTTCATACACATGTTACTACATAACTCATAGCCCAACATTAAATCGTGCATATCCGTCGTTGATTGCAATTCAGCACCCGGTCCGACCTTGATTGCTCATTTCTTATGCTTCACAATCTCCGCCGGGTCCTTCTTCTCCTCCTCCTTGGAGATGAGCTTAAAACTCATCGCCGTCGTCGACGACCGCCCATCCGCCGCCGCCGCCTTCTCGACCACGGCGCGGTACTCCCCGTCCTCGCGCAGGTCCTTGAGCGTGACCTCGCGCGTGCGGGCCAGGCTCTCGATCTCGTCGAGCCGGTCGAGCGTCGCCTGGAGGTGCTCGTCGAACCCGGGTAACCCACAGACGGTGCGCATCGCGTTCTGCATGGCGACCGAGTCGGCCTGCACCATGCCCGTCGAGTCGATGTTGAAGATGTTCATGTGGTCGTGCGCCTTGATCCAGTCCGGGTTCGTCATGATCTGTCGGGCTTCGTACAGCGGGATCTGCGGTAATCGCCCTTCGTCGTTCAGGCCCGCGGCCCGCATCGCCTTCTCCTTCTGCACCAGGGCGCGCGCGAGCAGCATTGCTGAGGATGCAATGTCCTGCGCGTCTTCGGCGCCCGGGTCCAGGTCCCCGCCCAGGATCCAGCACTGGCTCATCAGCCAGCGCCGCTCGCGGTCGCAGATGGTCTCGCACGCGTCCAGCATGTCGGGCGACCTTGCCACTCTTGTCAGGTGTCGCAGTCGGCCGCCGATCTTGTCGTAGACCTGCTCCAGGATAGGGGACGGGACGTCCTCGTCAAAGCTCTGGGCGCGGAACTCGTGCAGGGCCTTGATGGCCGTCGACTTGGGGATGTCGCGCACGGGCGTGACGCGCATCCGCGTCGCCTGCCACATGAGCCGCTCCACGATCCAGTACTCGTCGCTGTTGAAGACGACCGTGACCAGGTTGCTCGCGGCCCACATCTCGGCGCGCTGCTGGATCAGCTCCAGCAGGTCCTGGCCGTCCTCGTCGTCGCGGATCAGGTGCGCGCCCGTGATGATGAGCACGAGCGGCTTGCCGACCTTCTCCTTGCGCGTCAGCGCGATCTTCTCCATCTTGTTGAAGGCGCGCTCGATGTCCAGCAGGGCCGTCGTGTCGCGCGGGCCCTTGAAGCTGAACAGGCCGCCGATGGAGTCCTCGTGGAACTCGAAGTCGAGGGCTTTGCCCAGCCGCACACGGAAGATCTCCGGGTCGCCGTGGGCCTCGAGCATGGCGACGCCCTCGCCGCCGATCTTGCGCATGGCTTTCAGCAGCATCGACGTCTTGCCCGTGCCCTTCTCGCCCGTTATGAGGTGGTACTGGCCCCTAAGCGTACCGTCCACAATCCCGTCGATAACGGCCTGCTCGTCGCGCGGGATCCAGTCGTTATCCTCGAAGTCGACCGTCATGAGCTCCGAGTGGGGGCTGTTGGGGTCCACGTGCCGGCTCATGGCCGCCAGCTCGACGCTCGAGTAGCCGACGGCGAAGGCGTTCTCCATCTTGCGCAGCACCAGGCGCTTGTAGTAGGCGTGGTACGAGTAGCCCGCGAGCCCGAGCACGAAGATGGACCCGAACGCCGTGGCGCTGCCTTCGATCATCTTGAAGAACGCGGCGCGCCATCCCTGGTCGGGGTTGGCCCCGTCTTGGCTCCCGCTGTTCCCATTGCCATTCGCGTCGCCGCCCTTCGATTTCCACGAGGATTCGGCGTTCTCGACGGTCTCCCGCACGAGTACAGATGCACGTGAG
Organism: Apiospora aurea; assembly: GCF_038362705.1. Lineage (NCBI taxonomy): Eukaryota > Fungi > Ascomycota > Sordariomycetes > Amphisphaeriales > Apiosporaceae > Apiospora > Apiospora aurea. Next base: position 615,988 of record NW_027117398.1, on the reverse strand, counting down.
GGCTCCCCAAAGGCCTTCCGAGGCAGCACCACCAGCCGCGCCTTTCAGGTCCAATTAGCATCAAGGTTGACTGGTAGGATAAAAAGAATTGGTAAGGTCACACTTACTGGGCGTTGTCTCGATAAGCGGCCGAACCTACTCATCGGGCATTCTTTTTGGGGATGTGGAGCGCGCGTGGTTGTAGGGAGATGTGAAATTGTCTTTTAAGGGGTGAGATTTTGGGGGAAAGAATGTTCGCGGGGGCAGCTGGGGGCCAGCTGGGGATTTATTCTCGCAATCTGGCAGGACGCTGTCAGCCGCGCTTGGCGGTCGCTTGGCAGGTCCTTGGCGGGGCTGGCGCACGGTTGTCGGTTGGCTCGTCTGTTGTTCGCTGACAGCAACGTCAGGCCCAGAAAACTCCCCTTTTTCAACTTCTTACCGTATCCGACCATCAGTTGCAGCAAGAATGACGAGATGACAAGCTCCAGCCAGAGTAGGCAGGAAATGGTGTATCTGGGCATTAGCAAGATGTTATGATACCACGTATGGCATTTGATCGTGGGATGACTATCCCACCCTTCTCAGATCCTTCTGCAAGTCTACTTGGCAAGACTCACAATAAAGTCCTTCTACATCAATGCAGTATGCAGGTATATACTACTTTCACGGGGTCACCGAGCAGCCTCAGTCATCATGAGATTCCATCTGGACTCGAGGTCACAGTGGTGCTTCCATAGGCTCTCCATGCCAGTTTCGCTCATATCCAGGCGAACAAAGGAAGGTCGCCAGGGCGTTCTGCACTGCAAAGGGCATTAGTAGCCTCGGAGCCCTCCTCCAGCCGAGATGCAATGTTCTTTGTCAAGAACTCGCTAGTTTCCTAAGCTCTTTCAGGTGCCAACCACTGGCAAAGAAGTACATGCGCCGCTCTTTATGGGTCGCTTTATGGGAGACTGCGAAGAACCTCAGCATTGTCTGGTTCAACACGGCTGGAAATGGGCGGTCTGGCACTTACAGCTCCCTTATATAATTCTCATTATTTGCATCTACAGGTGCGGTTGCATTTCCCACGTTCCAACTGCTTAACATTCCGTTTCGGTCTGGTCTCATCTAAAAAACGGCGGCACCAGTTGCCATCAAGATGGACCCAATCACTAGAAATATAGCTGGCATCCAAGACGCCGTGAATACACTGGGTCGTGATGTAGAAAGACTAAGATCAGACGTCCAGCTGGCCCAACTCTCAGCCCCACTCAGCTCCGTCCCGTCATCACCACCGACACCGCCGGTAGACCAACAAGCAAGAACGACCCCTTCCGAGTTACAGAACCGCCTGAGACGCTACCAATACATCATGGACCGCACCCGTTCCTTGCCCAAGAACCAGTTCCTCGACTTCGTCGCCGAAGAAATGCAGCGCATCTGGCAAGAGACCGACCCGCGCGCCGCAAAACACCGGAATCTGCCGCGCTCCATGAAGACCGACCGCTTGCGGACCCAAGCCGCGCTGGCCGTCAAGGAGGTGTGGGTCAAGCAGGGGATGTGGCAGCCGTCCTTTGAGGGCCTCATTCATAAGCGGTATTTGAACGTGGGCGTCTGGAGACATGAGGAGCCGTCACCCCTCGTCGACGAAGACGGCGTCGATCTCAAGAAATGGCCCAACACCTACGCGAAGCTCTGTTGTCATCGGGACAACTCGAGGCCATGTCACCAGTTTCGGTACCAGGTGGAGAAGGCGCGCGACCGTCTTCTGGAGCAGTGGCAGCAGTCCGTCATCAGCCGCAACGAGGAAATGGATAATGAAGACTACCCTGCAGTAACAACCCCAAGTTCTCGCCTACCACCTCCCCAGATCGACACGCAAGCATACCAGGCGGTGCGCAAAGCCTGGACGAAGCGGCGCATCTGGGACACGGAGTGGGGAGTCCTGCCCGGACAGTCCTGGCGCCACGAGCGGCCGCTCGAGGACTTCCTGACGCCGCAGGAGGCGAAGTGGCTATCCGAGATCAAAACCACCTGCGTGGAGCCGGGCTTCGACGGACCGCACCGCCTGGTGCACCGGGTCGAGTCCGAGAAGGAGATCTTGGAGACCTTCGAGCGGCGGCGCGGCGGCGTCTTTCAGGTCCGGGACGGGGTGGTGGATCCGCAGCGGGGGCTGAAGAGGGGGCGGGAGAGTTTTTTGCCGGAGTTGATGGCTGCGCATCTGAGCGGCAGCAGTGAATCGGGCGACGATGAGAATTTGAGTGACGATTCTATCTCGGACGATAATGGGGATGACAAGCCGCCGGAGAAGAAGAAGAGGGTTGTAGAGGTGCCAGACGAGACGGTTGGGGTATCATCTGGTGGCGGGGCTTCGAGTTCTGTGGATCAGAGCAGCTCGGGGCGTAGGAGGGCATACAAGTCACCTTTTGTCGTTGACGATGATGAGAGTGATTCGTGACTCGTAGAATTTGGGCAAATATTAGAAAACAAACCTCAATACAGCAGGATGAGTAAAATCCACTTTTCGAGGTTGCGCTCGATAGGTTACCACAGAACGTCCCAGAGAAATTCTAGAGAGCCGCTCTCGACTCGTTTCAGTCAAGCTCAGCTGCAAAGTCCTTTATATATACAACCTTCTATGATATAGTCCAGTGGAATAACATGGTATGTTGCAAGCGAAGGACTTGGAGAATCTTCGAGAAAGGGGCAACAAGGTTCAGACAGAAGATGTCAGATTCGATGTACGGAGCACATAGAACATATCCCATTATCCTTTCTCAACCCAATCTAATGGCTTGGTTATGATCCCAAGATGCATTTGTTAATTATCACTAATTGGATCCTTTCTGTTTGCTCCGTCGAAACTCTATCGCGCTGCTGCGGATTAAGGGAAGACCAACCCAGAAAGGCTGATTACTTCGCTTGGCCGATCACTGTGCTGTCCTGTGGAGAGCAGTATCTAGAGGTACACGGGCTTCTCCTGCGCCGTGTTGACCCCCGTGACCTCACCAGCGATGATGAGGTGTATGCTCGGTGCGGCGGGGTTTCAACAGCAGATGATTATCAGGCCGCCCCTGGAATAATGCCGAACTTGAAAGGGGTCATTCATTGTGGCAACGATGGGCCCTCGACCTTTTACGTGGAGTAGGCCTCAGCGGCTGGCTTCCTAGATTGGCCATTCGTAGGTATCGAGTATGGGACTTGGGAGTGGCGTGGCCACCAATGGTATGCCTTTTCGAGCTGACTCCAAGTTTCAAATCACACCCTTCAAGAACCAATCATGAGCCTCAAATGGGTTATCTCTGTGCCATGTCATCCCGAAGATTGGGCTTGTAAGCACAGCCGGGCTGCGCCTTCCGTCGGAACTTATCTTCTGGTGTTGACCCCGCTTCCATTTCCACGCAATTCTTCACTCTTGGTGGGACGGTGTAATCCAGCGACCACCGGGCCCGTTCTTCTCAGGCTTATTCTCTTATCCTACATCGTATTCCCTGCCATCCATCGCTGTTTGCTTTCCCCACAAGACATGGCTGAGGTTGTCGGACTGGCCGCCCCGATGGCTGGACTTGTTTCATTGGGCTTACAGGTCACCAATGGCATCGTTACCTTCGTTGCCTATCTCGACGCCCTGGAAACCTGCCAAGATGATTTAGCTTCCGTCAAGTGCCAGAATGACGTCTTCGCGGCTACGCTGAATATTGTCAGGGCTACCCAATCTCACTTCCAGAGCCACCAATACGGGCAAGCCATCACGCTCAACATCAAGTCCTGCGAGGCAGAGCTCCACGCTTTAGAGGAGCTACTGACCGGTCTGGCACCGCGGCGGCAACGGCTCAAGAATGGAACAGGAAAGCTTACTTACGCCTTCGATCGATCGAAAGTCCAGCAGTTTGTCCAGCGGTTGCACCATGCCACTCAAGCTCTTCAGCTTGTTTTGATGGGATTGGGTGTGTCAGTATATCACGATTGGCATCATTTAGGCCAGCCCCGTACTAATTTTCATTTGGTGAAGTGAAGAATCGGTTCCCGGTATCGACAAGCCTGTACGAATCGAATCGACTTCCCACTCACACGCGACCGAATTGCTCCACCGACGCTCAGAAGTAGGGGGTCGCACCACCCCGTTCATCGACACCCGAAACCAGGAAGATCTGCTTCAAAGAATTCAAGACGACGCAACGCATTTCCCGGAAGACCGGTCACCTAGAGTATCGTCAGCGATTTCTCCGGTGATAAATGAACCAAAGGAGGGAGCAGAGGAAGTCTCCCAGGAAGCTGGAGAGCACCCCTTTACACCCGCCAGCATGAGCAACATGGACCTTTACAGAAAGGACGATCGAGAACTCATTGAAACATACGAACAGGCCCAGCAACCCGGTAGTTCCACCTACACTGCCTTTGGTGAAGAAGATGGTTCGAGCAGCATGTATACATTCTCAGACTTTGGCTCTTCATCAATTGCCGACACGTTCGATACTCGCTCGTCTTACAGCTCGTTGCTGGAAGAGCCGCGCCGCGATGCATCTCTGCATCTTGCTGATATGTTGTTTCGGGACGATATCCTGAAGCCATTATATCTGGATGCCGTCAAAGGGTTGAGGGTAGACAGATATCGACAGGTTCACGATCGACTCCTGCGCGATTTCCTTGATGAAGCAATCAAGGACTTCCGAGTCCTTGCCAACAATACTAGTATATCGCCGCTCCAGACTCGACACCAAAGAAGACGAATTACTGAATATGTGTGGGAGTTGGCCAAAACAGCCAGCGGCTCTGAAACAACCGCCAAGATGAGCCACTTCCTCGATCAACGAGCCGACAGAATGAATCGTCTAGACGCTCTCTTAGAATCCATGGGTGACCAGAGCGGTGTCGAGAGCGTACTAGCAGGCACTGATGACATCAAAGCCAACGATGAACGGTCGGCCGATGGCGCCAGCGATCTTGAAGACGATGACCCCGAATACCACAGCCCGGAGGAGCAGTTTCAAAATTTGCAACATCTTCGGACAGTCGAGTTGGTTTTGACGCAAAGCAATGCTTATCGCGTTTTTGGCAGAGGCTTGAAGTATCTTGTGCACCCTCCTCAGACGTTGTCTGATGCTGTGGCATCACGCGACGTGATGGTGCTTGCAGATTTCCTGAGCAAATACGACACTCAGCACAGAGCCACATTTTCCAGTTCAATTCGCAAGCTCCGAGACCTGGGCGTATCGAGGCGAGGGATTGCAGCCCTTTTGATGGAGAATGCCGTCGATTTCATTGAGAACGAATTCTGCAGTGACGAGGATCAAGCTGAATGGTACAAACGGCTTGCCCATCGCCTCGGGGACCGGTTTTCAAGAACGGAGAACATCGTTGATCTTGACGACGTTGGTCTGGTTTCAAGAGCAGCTATTGCTGGATCCATTCCATCGACTCAATCTGGCTCGGTACTGGAACAATCCGGGCTATCTAAGAGCAATGTCATGAAGGCCTGTGTACTTCAATGGGAAATACCTGCCGTTTTCCTCCGCAATGAGAAAGGTAATACCCAAGATCGGGATATCATGAAGGAGCTGAGCAACTTCGTTGTTATCGTCGGTTCTTGTGGTCAATTTGAAGCATCGACCTGCGCCCAGTACGCCAAGAAGCATTTTGGGAAATCTGGCGAAAAGGCCATCAAGGCCGTGGCCTCTGTTCTGAAACATCTCATCTCGATCAATGCGACAGACAAAAGGGTCCACCAAATACCAGCCCAGACACCAACTCCTTCGATCTGGGTTGAAAGGGCATCGTCATCGTATATTGTTGCAAGGACCAGAAGCTCGAGATCCTCTAGCGCATCTATCAATGCCTTAAGATGGCTTTGTGAGGCGATCAGAGTCATACCACAAGCGGGAAAGCCTTCGCAGAGCCAAGGCCATATCTTCAAATCGCAAAGTCACTCGCCATTCGAACTTGGTACTGCAGCTGAGCCAACCGTGATGGTGTATCACTTGCAAGGCCTCCAGGAAGTAACAAATACCGAGATGGGCCAGGCCAACTGCTGGGCAAGCCTATTCATGCATGCGGTAGTTGTATGGAAACCGTTGTCACGTATATGGGGAGAAGGCTTGCAGTTGCCATATGATATGCTTGTTCATATCTCAGCTGTAAAGACTTACAGCTGGGTTCAGGATCTGCCGTGCACGGGAACAGGCTCTGGTGGGTGGATTGCCACGGGATTTTTCACCGCCTTGATTCCAGTTGGTTATGATTCTGAGCATGACAGGATCCAATGGCATCTAGAGGTCAAAGAAGACTCTATTATGGTTCCAGAAGAACTGGACACAATACAGGGGGATTGGACCAGGCTCCAGGACCGTGAGATATTCTCACAATCAGAATGCTTTCTTGGGTGGAAATGTGATGCAAACGTTCTCTTGGGGACGAAGAAGGGCCGATACGACCTAAGGTGGACAAAGTTGACCAAACAAGAAACTTTGATACATTGGGACGCGGGAGAGGCTGGACTGGAGATCGGACTCGGCGATAGCCTTCCCATTTCTTTGAAAGCCAACTTCACTGGCACCTTCAAGGCTTGCAGCACGTCATTGAAGTTTGACAACGACTTGACGTATGACGAGGCCCTGCTGAGAGTGACCCGGCACGTGGCATTCATTTACGATGCCGAAACCCAGAGGGCTTGGTTAGTCCCTCAGCTCAGTTGGTACCTACACCTCTTTCATGTCTGGTTTCGACACTACCAGCACCTGGAAGGTGATCAACCTCCAGATGATCCGATCCCTTTCGCAGACATTTCCAACAATGGGTCTCTTGCGTCCTACAACGTCCTGAAAAGCCAGGGCGACTTGAAGGTTGTGTCGAACATCCTGCTGGAAAATGTCTTTCTCCAAATCCACCGAAGCATGAGCAGAGCCCGCCAGAAAGCAAGAGGGCGGCGCATATACGGCTCTGAAACGATGGACCTCATCGAGAGACCGCAAGTCGGCAGTCCACTGCGAGAACTGGAGCTCCCCGAGGAGAATATGTCATGGTCGTACCTCATCGAACAAGCCGACAGTCTATGTTTCTGCGTCGGGCTTGGCCAGGCGCTGGAGCCGCAAGACAAGGACACCAACCGCAGCTGCGGTTGCGACATCATTCCGGAAAACCGACAGCTGCTCGCCGCACATAACTCCTGCCTCGACACTCTGCTGCGAAGGACCGGCACGTGCCTCCAGCAATTCCGGGATGGCGGCGTGTTGCAGTTAAGCAGCAAACAGTCCTGGGTTATGGAAAAGTGGCCGTTCGATACTTGTCGACACACACCCCTTGTGGATTACTGGACCACCGAACTTTGTGTTTTGCAGAACTTTTCGCGTTCCAAAGATAAGGCCAAAAGTATGCAAGGCCCTTTCCACGCACCGACTACGACGGGGGCATCTGTCTTTGGTCTTCGGGCGCCAAATAAGTTACGGAAAACGGCATTTAGGTCACTGGGCCGGAGTTAAGCAACATTACCTAGGAGGTACTGAGCCGCGAGCATGGATTAACTGCAAGTATCAAGAGCCAACACCACGATAGCTAAATTTTCAGGGAAGCATGAGGGGAAAAGTGCAACCCGGCCCCAGTAGACCCCATATCGAAGAGAACCCAAATTAGCTAATCATTAATTAAACCTCGTCCGATCATATATTAAAGATATACGAAACTGGATTAGCGTTTAAGTTAAGATTTAAACTATTAGTAAACGTCGATTCATTTAATGAAATCCGTTCTGGCAACCCCATTTATACCTAGTCATGTAAAACTTCGTTTCAGGTAATTCATATTATATGCTATTCAAACTTGACCTTCTACGGTGACACCGCCAAACCATGCTTTTTCATCTCAGCCGCCACATGCTCATCATGCGCCAACACCAACCCGGCCTCCGGATCCACGACCTTCTGATGCTGATGCGCCGCGGCCACGAGCTCCGGCCTCTCGTCACTAAGCCGCTTAAACGTCGCCTCGGCGTCCCAGACCCAGGGCGTGGGCGCCGCGAACAGCAGATCCATCTCCTCGAGCGTGCGCTGGTTACTTTCGGGGTACAGGGCCCAGACGATGGGGATGGCGAGCACGTTGCACGCGCCGAAGATGTGCAGCGTGTTCTCGCCGAGGGCGTCGAACATGACGGGGCACAGCAGCGTCAGCCAGCCGTTGCCGATGGACCAGCCGACGACGCCCCACGCGTTGCCCTTGGCCCGGCACTGCAGCGGGAAGATCTCGGCCGGGTACAGCCAGGGGACGGTGAGCCAGGTCGCGCCGAAGACGGAGGTGAAGATGAACACAAACGAGGCCGCCGCGGCGCCGTACGAGCTCGCCTTGCCCAGGTCGCCGTCCGCGGTGGCCTGCTGGCCCAGCTTCGAGAAGGCGCCCGCGAGGAACATGGCGATGCCCTGGCCGACGGCGCCCCAGTACAGGGTCCAGCGGCGGCCGATGCGGTCGAGCGTGAAGACGCAGATGAGGGTGGCGAACATGTAGAAGATGTTGTTGAGGCCGCTGATCCACTGGCTCTTTTCTGTGTCGAAGCCGGCGATGCGGAAGATGGTGGGGGCGTACACAGTGACTACGGAGTAGTAATATTAGTATCGGGGTTCCACTTTGGGGGAAAAGGGGGGTAAGAGTACTGACCTCCAGCGATGCCAACCCATTCCTGGATGATCTGGAGCCAAATGACCAGCTGCACGCGACGGCCCGTATGCAGTTCGCCTGACCCGATATTAAAGAACATGTGGTAATACGAATTGTGCTTAGACTCCTTAGTCTCGAGCTGGGCGATGTTGCGGATGTCATTATACTCGAGGTCTGCGCGGACAGCATCATCTCCCGTGGAGCCCCGTAGACGGCGGAGGATGAACTGGGCCTCGTCGTCGCGGCCAACTTTGACAAGCCAGCGGGGCGACTCGGGCATGAACCAGACGACCACGAGCAGCACCAACAGGGGGATGATCTGGAAGGCGATGGGGAAGCGCCACCGGAACGCGCTCTCGCCGTTGTCGATGAAGGACAGGCCGAACTCGAGCCAGTAGGCCACGACGACGCCGAAGATGTTCAGGGTGAACTCGATGGCGATAAACTGGCCGCGCGACGTGTGCTCGGCCGTCTCGGTGGCCCAGACGGGCACGATGGCGTTGAGGATGCCGGTGCCGATGCCGTTCACGAAGCGGGCTATCCGAAACTGTCAGTGATTTGTATATATACAAATTTTCCTTTAATTGCCACCCACTTACCGCAGATCATCCAATCATGGTTCATCGCCGAGCACTGCAGCGTGGCCCCAATAATAGCCCAGACCGCGCCCACCGCGATCGTCTTGATGCGCCCGAGCTTATCGCCGATCCAGCCGCCAAAGAGGCAGCCGCACAGAGTGCCCAAATAGTACACGGAGACGATGCCACCCTGCAGGAGCGAGTCGGTGATAATAGGGGCGTTGGTCTCCGGATCAACATGCCCGAAACCCATCAGGTCGATGTAGTCCTTGGCGTTGTTGACGCCGCCCATCATGCCCTGGTCGTAGCCGAAGAAGAAGATGGACAGGGCGGCGACGCAGTTGATGGCGACGAGCAGCTGCCGCTTCTCGAGGGAGTTGGCGGCGTTGAGGCCGGGGAGGCGCTCCATCATGGCGGCGGTTGTTGTCTGTCTATCTCATGCAGGATCTCTGGTAAGATTTCTTTTACCTCTATGGATGGCGCTTGATGACTGGATTAGCAGTGGTTGAATGTGACCATAGCCGAGATGAAGACAGAAGTGCAGACACCCAGCAAAGTGGATGGGTGCGAGGGCACACGATGCTTCATATACGTCACGCGCATAGATGCAGCCAAGCCAGGAGGCAAGGCGAAGTCGACTGACTCGTGATAATCCGGCACCTGGTTCACGCCAAGATCCGAAATCGCGCCGAAAACCAACCTCCGGGGGAGGAGGTGGGTATTGTCTCGTCCAATGCCCTGTGAGGCCAGGTTGAATTTTGCCCGTTATTTTCCCCCCAGACCCCCGCAGAAACCCCAAATCCCCCCACTGGCTTTCAGTCGGCTCACCATCACGCGGCGGTCTGCAGTCGACAAGGAACGAAGCCCGGGGTGTGCCCCATTAGCCCCATCCGGTGCTGTCGCTTTATTGGTCGGTCGGGAGGAAACGCTAACGGGACGGCGCAAGAAGCTTCCAAGTTCAAGGCTTCGCTGCTGAAACTGCGGCTTAAGTGTTTAAGCGCCCCAATCACCGTCTGCGGGGGATATGTCGGGGTAGCGTTAGTGGGGTCAATTTCCCCAGCAGTGGATAGGCCATGACGTTGCTCAGTAGACGAATCGACGTCTGCCGATGGTTCAGATCTCGACTTGCACGCTAACCTAGTTTCGCATATATCCTCAGACGAAACATTATCGGACGTGGTTTGCCTAATGATTGGCCCATTCGGGTTCTCTTCGATATGGGGTGCAATTCGCATAGCTCAGTGACTCCATCCAAGTCCAGGTATCGTGATGGTCGGCACTTGGATCGGAATCTTTCAAGAACCCACATTCTATTAACCTATCTGCGTTGTGTGTACCCACTGGCAAAGCAATGCTGGTCATAGTTAAGCACCTATCTTTGTGTGCTATGGTGTGACTGTCCCGACCCCTGAGTTGCATTTACACAAGAATCAAAACTCCGAATAGCTACAGATTTCCCCTTGCAACCGGGCAGTATATACTTCCTGTCGGTTGCCAGGGCTTCCGAAAAAACGAAGTATATGTCCGCCCAAAGCTGAATTCTAGTGACAAGGAAACGCTGGCCCCTGTTGCTAATTGGCCAGAAACGGAAATGATGCAAACCACCCCCAATCTGACTGCATATACTCCTATACACTATGTAGGGAGAACAACTTTGCTCCTTAATCAAGCAGGAAGTTTTTCGAGGGCTAGCCTGTCTTACCGACTCTGCCACGCTTGGGGCCAGGAGAGGACTCATCGACACCATGCCGTTTTCTTTTCGACATCCTCCGGTGGGCAGCTTCCGACGCAGCCGTCCCGTTACTGTGGCCGCCATCAAGCTCACCGCGCGACAGCGGCTTCTCAACAACCGCGCCTTGATCCTCGCCAATCTCCACCTCGGCGGACCGGCGGGCCGGCTCGGGAGTAGGAGTGGCGGCGTACATGTCCGACCGCGGGGACGAGGGCGCATCGGACCCCGCGCTCAGGGGGCCGGCAGCCTCCTGGGCCGAGGGCTGCTCGCTGCCGCGGCGCTGGATGCCCCTCAGGCTGTTGGCGAAGTGGCGGAGCCACGGCTGCGCGATGACGGCGTCGCGGTAGTTGACCCCGTTGCTGCCCTCCCAGGCGACGACCTTGGCGTGGATCTCGCCGCCCTTGATGAGGTCCTTCATGTGGCTCGCGATGGTCTTGAGCATCTCCTCGGTGATGTCGCAGTCGAAGACGAAGCGGAGGAGGAAGTCGTGCCGTCTCTCCTCCCCCGACGAGGAGTCCTCCGCGTCATCGCACTGGGACCGCGACGAGGCCTCGGCGGCGGCTCGCGTCTTGGCCTCGTTGGTCAGCGGCGCGATCATGATCTTGCGCTGCGCGGGCAGCTGCCCCTCCGACAGCCGCGGGCACTGCTTCCGCGGGAAGCGCGGGGCGTCGTTGTGGATGGTGCGGAGCAGCTCCGTCGTGCTGAAGTAGGCGCGCGTCCGGACGAGGTGGTCCAGGGACCAGATGAGCGCGCGGGTGAAGGACCGGGGCCCCGGCTTCCGCGTCATCGACTTGGCCGACGTGGCGGCGAGGTACTCGAAGGCGCGGTGCTGCCAGTGGCCCCGCACGCTGCGCTCCAGCTCGCCGGCGTGGCAGCAGTCGAAGATGACGAGGACGTCCGCCTTCGTCTCCCGGATGTTGGACTCGGCGGACTCCCAGACGATTTCGTGGAACTCGCCGTTGCTCTTCCTCGGCAGCGAGATCGAGCTGTTTTTGGAGCGGGTCAGGCTCGCGGTCAAGCATAACAAAGGTTGTGGAATACGTACGGCGTCAGCCTCAAGTTTCCTCGGCCATTGCCCGGCCTGCCGTGCCCAGCGTAGTATATGATCAACATGGTGTTTGTGTCGTCGTTATCGTAGACGAAGTCGGCGAGATAGCGGTTCACTTGAGCTTGAGGCGACTTCTTGGGATCCTTCCTCACGACCTGTCTGGTCGTTTCAAACATGAACTTGTCCTTGAACAGGTTCTCCAGATCAGTGACCTTGGTAAATTAGTTACTGATGGCCCAAACTTAGAAGGTAGTTGGCCACTTACCTCTTTGTCAGTCTTTAGGTCATCGATCTCCTTATCCCAGGATAGCAAGAGAACAGACACCTTGGTGTAGGGGGTATACTCGTTGTGGAGGTCCCCCATCTCACTGTCCCAGAGGGCCTTGAGCTTCGAGTCGTGTGTTTCGTCTGCATCTTGATAATCCTTGGTCTGTGAGTCCTGGGAGTCATGTGGCTCCAATAGCTGAGGGAGTTTCCTTGGGGTCGAGACGTGGCGGCCCCTGAGCGAGGCCATCTTGCAATTGGTCATTGGAGTAGATAATAAGAGGTGATCTCTGCCCCTTCCTCTGGAGGGCTCAGACACAATCAAATGTCACTCTTAGTGGTTCTAAGAACGAGGCGACGGGTTGGAATCGTTCCCTGACGTTATATATCAAAACACAGAGACCTCATTTGCTTACTCTTCAAGGTATAAGCCGTGGATGGACTGCGGTAAGGCTCTCCGGCAGGTGGACTTAGAAGGTTATGGAATTTCAGTAAGACGGTAACAGAAGGGCGGGTGGCAGTGGTCGATTATTGGTCAATCCTGCATGGTTACATGGTGGCTGTGAGGAATTCTCCAATGGCGTCGTATTTTCCTGCAGCCGGCATCCCGGGGGTGGGAGGGGGCAAGGTAAGCCTTAGAGCCTCGTCCTGCAACGAGGTAACTGCCGTCCTTTAAATCTGCCAAATCTGCCTCGCCCGTCAGGCTTTCTTCCTAGGCGTTCCCTTCACCTGATCCCATTTGACAGCTCATCTTTTCAACTGAATTCCATCGTCCAGTCCACAACCAGCCCCGACAATGCCCGACATGCAGAGTGCCGACGTGCAGGTAGGCAGGCGGGGGGTGGTTTTTACACATATGTCCGTCAGGCTATCGCTGACCGCCACGTAGCGTCCTCCGACCCCCGAGAAGCGATCTCACCGCGTGGGCTCAGCCAACCCGACAGATGTACGTTCAAAGAGCATTGTAACCTTGGCAGGTAGTTGGTTGCTAACAGGCCACCGCCAGCCAACGCCCAAATACAAGGCCGGCAATGAGGTCTGGTTCCGGCCTCCCGGTGATCAAGCGTACGCAGCGTTTAAGATCGCAAATGTGAAGAAGGAGGAGGACGGGTCATTCGTGTACCAGATCAAGGGAGTCAACGACAAACTGTACAGCAACGGGGTGTGGGTGCCACAAAAGAAGGTCAAGAAAAGTGTGTGATTGGGGCTCAGTTATCGACATTACCCCTCCTCAATGCGCCCCATGCAGGCAGAGTGATGATAAGCACGGCTCCGAGCATGACTGCCATAGTTCACATAGCCTAATTCTGGACCTACTTGAATTGGGTTATAAACAGGAGATGAATGTGCACTAGTTTCCCTCGAAGTCTGTCTTTTGTTGTGACATACAAACCAGTCTATACCTTCCTCTGAGTTGACCCCATGAGTAATTCCGCCGTTATTACAACCCCCGTCACTGTTGAGCTACCATGGACTCCCCTACCTCTGACTGCCCCGACTTGGAGAAAGGTCTTCATGGTAGCCAATATACCGGGACAACATTAAGGGATACTTCTGACCCAAGCTTGAAGGTCGCGCCCACGAGAAGCATATCAATCCTGCCATTCAATTGGAGGCAGTGGACGAAAGGGAAGAAAGCCCCTGACTCCAAGAGGCAGCCAATTGATAGAAAGTGTATGTCCAATCAAACTTGCGGAAAACAATACTTCTGCCGTTTCTAACGAGACTGGTTCATGTCTCAGTGGATTGCAAGGAGCAGAGCTACCGTTCGGTTGCAACGTTCCTCGACAGCGACGAGAACTTCATGATCTATCGCCGCTTCGGGTATCTGCACGCTCGTATTCTCTTGAGGCTGCAAGACAAGTTGCGAGCCCTAGAGGACCTACTGGACGATCTCGACGATGAAGACGCTGCTGGTAACGAGACGAGAAGATCGCTTCTGTGGTCCAGGGACAACGATGAGGCAGCGTGCAAGGCAGTGACCGAGAAAGTGCCGACGGCGCTGACGCGAACCCGCATATTGGATGAGATCGAGGTGGTTCTGGGAAAGTACGGTATGTACTGCGTGCCTGTTCACGATAGAAACGAGGTTCAAATCGCTGATGGCCCTATCAGATGACTGGGTTATCAAGGCGCAACAAATGGTTTCCCTCAACAAACCAGCTGAAAGAGACTCCAAGAGCGTCGAAGCACAGCTGTTCGACAGAAAGCTATTGGTGGACGAGGAGCGTGGCTTCATCTATCAGAAAGAAGATCTGATCACCCTACGAGATGGACGAGAGATGGCGGTTTTGGACTCTTTCACTGAAAGGCTGATTCGCACTTTTCACTGCCCATTGCTACAGGTGAGTGCTTCTATATACTTTACCCCTAAGTGCAAGCGATCAAGGGAATGATGACTAACCTCTGGATTCGTAGAGAATCTTCTGCACCAAGGTATTTCTACTTCTAGCCGCCAACCTAAGTTGTTGGAGGTTTCTAATTCGAATAACCCTACAGCGTGAAATGGAGAAGACCAACGATCCCGACCTACATTACTACAGCAAGGCCCGCAAGGACTGCTTCAACACCACCATCCTATGCATGGTGCTATTGGCCCTCCTCGTCCTGCCCATTCTTGTTCTCTACAAGCTGTTGAACAACAACCCCAGTGACAGACTGTACACGGTCAGCATCGGGGTTGTCATCGTCTTCGTGCTGGTGTTCTCGGCCGTGCTGTCGCTCTTCACCAAGGCTAAGCGCCATGAAATCTTCGCGGCGGCGGCTGGGTAAGTGACAGATTGAAGACATAAGATAATAATACGGGTAAATAAACTAACATGTCATAGATACGCAGCGGTCCTGGTGGTATTCTTCGGTAACATCTCATAACCGACGGTGGAAAGCAGTGGGAACAAACGCAGTGTCTCCATGGGTTGTCGGGTTATTCGTTCTTTATTTACATCAGGTACCCGGAGGTGCGAGTTATGAGTTTGGTTACGGAGTGGTTATATTTGGGAAAATGGGTAAAAGTTCTTGTTTCACATTTCATTTTGGATCTTTTTTCGTCAGTGTTATACTTATTATGCACCTCCTCTAGTATCATTTTACTCTAAAGGCTGAATCCTTCTCTATATGCTTAATTTAATGTTGGGGACATCGCTCGTTCGCCTGAGTGTTTTAAATACTTCTGGTATAAAAGCTAACGGCGGCAAACCCAAATTTCCATCTTTCAGTCCATATTGCCACACTTCCACATGAGGCGGTGGCGGGGTCCGACCCTCAGGCTCCGTAGATGGCCACCAACCAAGAGTTAGGGCACGAGGTCATGGATGAAAACGGCGAATGGTTTTCTTCCTCTTTCTATCGATTGCTACGCACCTATCACTCTCATCGGACTCGTAACCAGTATCATATCTCTTTATTTCCGAATAAACGCGATACCCGAACAGAACACGTAGTTAGGAGGGATATAGGGGGATAGGGAGGTAGGGCATGATGGTTACTGGAACGCAGGTAACTGAAAATAATGAGTGACATTCATGAGTCGTCGATGCTTCCAATCCAGAGCAGTATCCCGACTCGGTAGTTCCAAACGTACGCAGGATCAGCCCAACCCCAGCTCCTTGATGAGAATGTCCGCCGCCTTCTCGCCAATCGTCATCGCGGTATTGTTCGTGTGCCCGCCCACATTGGTCGGGCAGATGCTGAGGTCCGCGACCTTGAGCCCCCGCGACCCCGTACACGTCCAAGCTCGCGCGAGACCTTGTAGCCCCACCGGCAGGTCCGGATGTCGAACCGCTCCGGGTCGGAGAAGATGCCCGAGTCGAAGTCGACCGGGGCGCGCAGGGCCGGGCCCGTGATGTGCAGGGAGCCGCGCGATAGCGGGTGCAGGCCGACGCCGGCCATCATATAGTACTGGCCGCGGGGGACCTCGGACGGGTCCTTCGGGTAGCTAAAGCTCGTGGATGGTCGGTCAGATTATCAGTACAACACAAGACGGGTACAGTCATGGAGAAGGGGATCGTGGGTGGGTGGGTGGTGGTGTGTTTCATACCCGGCGCCTAAGGACATCATGATCAGAGGCTTGGTCTTATCCGATTCGAATTCCCGGTTCCACACCTCTTGGTAATCAGCACCAAGGGAAGCCAGGTCGGATTGGCTCGGCCGCAGCTTGCAGCTGACATCCATGACGTTCCAGCCTATCATCT
Source organism: Apiospora aurea (assembly GCF_038362705.1). Taxonomy (NCBI): domain Eukaryota; kingdom Fungi; phylum Ascomycota; class Sordariomycetes; order Amphisphaeriales; family Apiosporaceae; genus Apiospora; species Apiospora aurea. The sequence goes on along the minus strand of NW_027117398.1, from coordinate 599,578 downwards.
TGTCTCCGTCCTGTATCATCTTGGTCAGGTCCATCGTTCCCGTCGCTATGCCATCAATGGTCTCGTCCGGCCTCAGGTTCGACTGGAACGCCACCGAGACGGAGTGGTGATCCTCGTAGCCCTCTCCAACCCCGGGGACGTCGGAGACGACCGGGATCCCGACCCGCCGGAGCACTTCGGGGCTTCCGACCCCGGACCTCTCCAGAACGGGCGGAGTCCCGAGCGCACCGCAAGAGACCACCACGTTCTTTCTGGCTCGCACGGTGCGGGGAGCCGCGACTTCCCCGTTGGGTTGGTAGGTGACTCCGCATGCTCTCTGGCCGTCAAAGAGGACACGGATGACCTGAGAGTCGACGACCACGTGGAGGTTGGGATGCTCGCCATCCTGTAGCCTTGGGTGGAGATAGCAGCGGGCGGTGTCCTGCCGCTTGCCGGCAGGAGAGATGTATTGTTTGGCACGCTGCGCCCCGTTGTTGGACTCGAGATCGCTCAGGTCTTCGATCTCGCCCCAGCCGAGCTTTTCAGCGACCATCAAGAACGCGTCTTCGACCCGATGGGACACAAACGTCCCTCTGCTGATTTCAATGGGCCCGTCATGGCCGTGAACATTCTTGGGGTCGTTCCCGTGGTACGTTTCCGTCTGTAGAACTTAGTTACACAAACGGAGATATGGGAAGTTGAGAGGGGGGCCTTACTTTCTTCATATATGGCAGCAACTCCTCGGCGCTCCAGCCAGGTGCTTGCCAAGAATTGTAATCGGACCGTTGTGGTCGGCTGTACATCAGAAAGTTGACGGATGAGCCACCGCCCAGAACGTGACCGACGGGGACGACAAGTTCCCTGTTGGCAAGGAATTCGGACTTGTTGCCCTTGTGGAGCGTCATGGCCTTGCTACCGGGCATTCAGTGTAGAAGGAACAAGAGCGGGTTGACAATGGTGGGATCGTCATAGTTGTTCGCCCCGGCTTCCACCACCAGGGTGGACAGAGACGGGTCCGCATCGGAAAGCCTGGAAGCGATAATGCACGCCGCGGTACCACCTGAGGGAGAATTCGGTCAGCACTTCCGACATGAAAGAAATAGTCAGCGAATGAGACCTATTCTAACCTCCCGCAATAATAATATCGACTTCGTCGATGTCAGTGAGTAGTTGGCTATAGAGTGGCATTTTGAAGGGGAGGAACGAATAGTGAAGGAGATTGAGATGGTGTGGAGTTTGAACGACCACCGTCCGAGATGGTAGTTGAAATGCTGCAGCTTGTTAGGACATAACGCAGGCCAATCCTGGGACATGATATATGATATATGTTGAGGGCACAATGTAAGGGGTAGCCATGTTGCCGCAAGCTTAAGGCCGGATCGACAACCTACCCCCACCCCTTACTGCATGAATGGATCGATGTTGGGTGACTGCCGTCCCCTCGGCTATTACCGGCGTTGCCTCCAATTGGTCCTTTGTCCAGAACCCCGGCTTGGAATTATGCAGTTGGAAAGCTGCTTGTGCATCTCCCACCGGTCCGTCAGAGAGCCCACGCCGCTTTATCACACAGAACTCCCTCCACGGCACGAGGCACAGAGGGTTACGTTTCCTTGTACTACCATAGGAAGGCTGCGGTCCACCTTTGGAGGTAGTACGACAAGAGTACCAGCTCACCTGTACTTTGTACCATGCGCCAATGTATTGTACCGCACCACTCTATTTGTGAGTGTCTTCCGGAACAACCTGATGCGTGTGTCGGCCCAAGATGCAGCAACCAAGATACCTCCTGCCTTGTAAGCCGGACGCGCCTCGGCTATGGGGTTAGTAACTGGCTTCTAGTCCGCCGGGAGGATAGCAGTGTTATTATAAACAGTGCATTGATCACATAAAACGTTACCGCATGAATAAGAGGACAGTATAACCCAATAATTTATACTTATATAATATACTATTAACCGTTAAACGCCCCTATACGTGATCCCCAGTCCACCAAAATTCCCGAGTGTATGTCCCTTATCATGACCCGAATCCCGAAATATCATGGCATTTTTCACATGCCAGTTGGAAGAGGCAACCCATCCGTCACCTCGGATCCAACCGCCGCAGGCTCACCACGCACCAACCCCTCATCTCCTTTCACAGCCGCCATGGTCGCCTGCGCCTCGACCACGGGCGGCGAGGTGGGCGTCAATTCTTCCTCCTCCTCCTCGGCGAAGGCGTACATGCGGCGCGCCACCTCCTCGTACTGCGCCAACCACTGCTCCAGCTCCTCGTCCGTCAAGCTGTCGAGGTCAACCTCGTGGTCGTCCCCGTCCAGGTCTGCATTGGTGTCCCGGTCCTGGAGCACCAGCGTTTCATTGTAGGGGGCCGCCCCGTCGATGTCGTCCAGGCTACCGCCGTGCCTCTTCTTTCTCGTGACGCCGGCGGGCTTGGGGAACGGGGGCAGGCTGGGCAAGACGCCCCAGAGCTCGATCGGGATCTGGCCGTCGCCGTTGCCAACCAATTTATTCCACATGTCAGCCTCTTTTTTCTGTTTGAACTTCTTCATCAAGTCCGCGAGGCTGAGGCCGTCCAGGGCCTCGAGCTTCCCCTTCCTGTTGGCGTCGGCCGCCATCTTGACTTTCGCCGCGTCCACTTGTGCCTTTGTCGGCGACTTGCGGTACTCGGCGGTCTTGGCTGCGTGCTGCCTCCCCTCGCTCTTGTACCACTCGTCGTCGGTCAGCAAGGCCCAGCCCGGGTCATCGATCAGGTCCCTGGGGAAGCACGGGTTCTCCTCGAGGCCGTCATAGGGTTCGGGCTTGAGCCCCTCGAACTCGGAGATGCTGACGATGGCGCGCAGGGTGCTGACCGTGACAGTCGTGATGGAGGCTGTTTCACCCCCGCCGTCCCTGTTAGCTCTGTGGGATGCAAAGGCTCTTTTGGGAAGAACAAGGGGGACGGCCTTACTCGTAGTTCCTTTCTGGACATGCTTTTCCTCCTTCCCCTTCACTGATTTGAGATGGGCGCTCACGACGTAGGTCTCTTCCGGCTTCGCTACGGGATTCGTGGTCGACTCTGCATTATTGTCGTTGCAGAAGCCGTTCCAGAGCTGGCCAGCGGCCCCGTTCTGGTCCTGGGGTATGAGGCGTATCAACTGCCTCACTACAGAACAAGACTTGGGTCAATAATCTACAAGCAAGGTTGATTGGTCCACTTACCTTCGGCGGGAACTCGTCTCTTTCGCAGCCTTTCCACACAGGCTTCTTATCTGCGCCCAGCTTTTGCTGGCCGTTCACCATGACCCTCTCGCGGTAGATGAAGCCGTTGGCCCAGGGGAACCAGTGCTGCCCCCTCGTTTTGACATTGCTACCGGGCATCGCAGCTAGTGCCGTCACACCCCAACTTGCGGTGGCTTTCCCTTTATATCCCCAGTCCTTGCCGTGCCTGGTGGCCGTTTGCTGGCACGTCCATTCTGTCATGTCTTTGGTGTTGGAGTACCGCGACATGACCGATCTATTTATTTGGCCCCATGTGTCAGCGGGAGCTTGCATATAGTTGAGGGGGAGAGAGAAGTCCTCAAACACATGCCTATAGTGATAGCAGGCCTGAATGTGCTCCTTTTTGCAGATAATCTTTGGTATGTCCTTTCTCTCTTGGATGTAATAGCCAATGTCGTTGTGCGTGCGGGTAATATGAACCACATCTTGATCTTTGCCACCGAGGCACTCTTTTGTCATGCGTTTCTCCTCCTCATCAAACTTGTTAATCTTTCGCTTGGGTGGGGGAACGTAATGGGCACGCTTGATTTTGCAGGATTTATTGTTCTCTTCCTCTTCCTTTTTCTTTTTCTCTTCGTCATCCTTCTTCTGGTCGGGATTCATTCCTTTATGGATCTCCTGTCCGTCCTTTGGGTCGCTCTTTTTATCGAGGTTCTTGCATCTTTTCTTATCCTTGAGTAGACATCCGGTAGGAATGACACCACCCATCATAGAATCCGGAGCGTTCACCAGATCAACTACGCAGTGCAAATTGCGGTTAGTCATACGTACCGGGAACCATTCTGTGATTGGCTGCATCTGCACTTACTGAACATGTCTTCGAGACCGAAGTGCCAGTTCGGGACACCACAGGCTTTGCCCACCCAATCGGTGTAGAAGTCGGCAGCGTTCACTAGCAGAAGCGTTGGTTAACCGACAACACCCGGAAATGCAGAGCTGAAGAAACAGGAAGACAGAGATACTAACTGCCGTTCTCGTACGCAGACTTCGCGTACTGGATGACCTTGTCGGCACCCTTGACCGCCGCACCGCCCGGGACGAACATGAGACCGATCTCGGCGACCTCCTTGATGGCGGAGACGAAGATGGCGCAGAGGATGTTGTCGAGTTGCGCCAGAGCCTTGGCGACAATCTCGATAAGCTCGGTCGCCAGTGCTTCTACCGCCTTGTTTTCGCACTTGCACGGCGCCGGCACCCAGGGGAATCCGTCGTCGTCGGTGTACTTGGGGAAGCCCGTCGCCTTCTCGACATCGATGTCTTTGAACGAGTTCATGTCACACTGTTTTGTCCCACGAAGCAACCTCGGTCAGTTCTTGAGTGTCCCTGATACGTGCCGACACGAACAGGCAGAAGGGGGACCTTGGCAAAATGCATACATACCTCCGCGTATCCATGCCCGCCATTGTTTTGGCAGTACTTGATGCAGGGCTCAGCCCCCTTTCGCCAGTTTGGCTGCCTGTTGGTATAGTAGTACATACAATTGCCAGACTTCTCGTACGCTGCCATGGTTTGAGAGTCGGGCTGGTCCTCGCGCACATCGAGGCCGGCCATACTAGCAGCCGCTACATGGAGGAGACCGATCGCCGAGAGGAAGCCGGAAAAGAACTTCATGATGTCGTAGTTTGGTAGTGTCATCTGCGTGGTATTGGAGCAGCGTCAAGAGGGCGGATGATTGTGCTGTTGAACTTTACGGATAATGTCATTGTTGCAAGCGTATATTATACATATATATGCTCGTGGATTCCGATCGGGGGCTGTTTATGAATGAGCGTCGATTACCCCTTGGCGGATCAGGGTCAGGTGAGTCGGACTCCCATTCTGAAGAAGCAGTTTTAGATTCGGAGCCTCTCATTCTGTAGTCATTCCCCATGGAATAAGAATCAGTATACCTGATACGCCCACCATGCGTGAAGTAATTTTACACACAGCCATGTAAGACCAGATCCTGGGGGCCCGATAGTCACATGGGCAATTTTGAAATAGGGATCGCGCCATGGGCTATGCGGTTACGGAGCGCAAGCACCCGTATCTCGCATCGTCAGTGTTCATAGCCATTCTACATCAAACGCCAACTCGTATATATAAATAGAACACAGAGGATTCTTTGCTGGCACGGCCCTATCTCAGTGTGAGTAAAAGGAACACAAAGCCCCCCACCATGAAGCCACCTCGATGAAGCCACCACCGTGAGGCCCCTACCGTGTTCGGCCTTGTACGACATGTTCGACGGCTCGGTGGAAAATGGAGGCCACCCTATAAGTATTTGTATAACGTCGCACCTGGTTAAAAATATCCATATACAATTTGATCAATCATCCCTTAAGCTACTATTTTTGTCACAGTTCACCGCTTTGGGGTCCCAATCGGCGCAGCCCGTTTGCATAAGCCATCCTCGTCCAAGTGCACTGCCATCTCTCTTATTCGTTTCTATTCTTCCCCCCTTTTACTTTTCTTGCCGAATCAGGACTGTGAGAGATTTTCGTCATCCAACTAAAACACCATGCCATCGTCAGCGTACTCCCATGACGAGACCGTCGCGGCCATCACATCCTACTACAAGCTCGTATCCAAAGCCCACGCCATCGCCCGCAACTCGACACTGCTGCATCCACCTCCCGAAGGCTGGCCCGAGCTGGGCCGTCCCGAGGTGGCAGCCGGTCTCGGTTTGAGCGACGAGGCCATGCGACTTCTTCGCCATATCCCGTACTTTGAAGGCTCGGAGGCAGTTCAAATCCTGCCTGACGTGCAGCCCCACAGCTACATCGAGCCTCAGCGGATCGAGCTGTACGCGGAACGAGGAAAGCGGTCGAGCGCCGCCGGTGACACGGACAAGGCCGCCGGGGAGGGAGAGAAGACGCAAAAACCACCGCCGCATCTCGTGTCCCTCGGCTGCAACGCGCCGGAGCGCGAGTACGGACACGATGTGTGGCTCGACACCAAGCGCGGCATCGTCCTGGTGGGCAGCTACCACGATGTTCAGCCCGACATCGGCGTCCCCGAAGACGGCGTATTCTTCTCCGACGATGATGACGACGGAGAAGAGTACGAGAATCTGTTCTCCGAGTATGGCCAGAAGGGTTCGGGCCGTTCGTGGCGAGTTAGTACTTTTTTCGCCACTTGTGGGCGCACTCTGAGGGAGTTGGTGTGGATGCCCGGCATGGACGAGGGCGATGAGGGGTGGATGCTGGATCAGGGCGAGTCGCCGTATGCTATTCTGGATTATGAGGAGCGGAAGCGGATCATGCGGTCCAAGGGCTGGCCGGGGGATTCTTGGGACCCAGAGGCGGTGGCGGAAGAGGTCGACCAATTACTTTTGGAATGAAGCCCACAGAGGCAAGAGTTCTGGATGTATTGGGTGCTCTTCGTAGGGAGCCGAATTTCGTGAGTTTGAGTGTCTTGCATTGAAACCGCTTTCTTCAGTCAGTATGACAAGTGAGAAAGACTCATCAAGGTAGAAATGGGCAAATGCTACGGGCAACGGATACGAATTTGGCATGCGAATCGGACGTTGTTCGATGGTAGCCCGATCATAGATAAAATTGCTAGCACTGCTTGATAAACCCTAATACCCTAATTTGTCCCATGTCTATCCGTGATAACTTTGACATACACATATCCCATCCCTGTGTGTAGACCGTGCCTTAAGAAACCGTTCCGTCAGTAAAAGTTCCACATGCCTGGCTAGTCTCCCTGATAACATATTAACTCATTCACTCCCTTCCAATCCACGCATCACTGACGCGAAACTGCGAGTTGGTGTACACAGGACTTTCCTCTTCCTCGTCATCCACTTCCATAGATTCGATGACCGTGTTGTCGCCGGAGTCTGTTATCGCTCTGCTCATGAAAGGATCGTGCAGAACCGGCGTGGGCGGAAACGGTTTGAAGTCCAACGGGTTCGGGACGATGGATGGAATATATCGCGGCTGTCTTCGAGGCGGAAGGCTGCGTTGCACTTGGGGTTGGCAGACAAACTTGTTCAGACGGTTGCGGAAAGACAGTTGTAGCGGGGTGTTGCCGTTGGGTGGTACATGCTGAGGAGGTTCCGGTGGCGGTGTGAACAGCACTTCCGGAGCCGGAGAGTCGTCGTCATCGTCTTCTTCGTCCAGTTCGGGGGTTTCTTCGGGGCCTGGTTGTGTTTCTTCGGTTAGCCTGGGCATGCGCGATGCTTGAGTGCTGTGGGAACTTTTCTTGTATCTTACCTGACGGTGCGGCAGCCGTATCTTCTTGTTCCATTCGGTAACGATGCCCATCCATCAAGTTGGGGTCCGCCCGCATAGCAGCCTCGAGCTCCGCACGCTGAGCGTCCTCGTCATCAAACACCTCGCCGTAGACGTCCCGCCTATTTCCACCCAGTCTGAGCGGCGGACCCATTCCGCAGCCGCTCCGGATCCGCATCCACAGGCCCGTCAGCTCCCCCAACGCCTCGACGTACTCGATGCAGCTGCGGCACGGGTACGAGTCTATGTAGATGACCATATACCGCCGCTTCCCGAGGTTCATGTCCCGGATTTTTTCCAGACGGAACAGCAGCTCGCGGACGTGGTCTTCCTCCGACTGGCCCGGCCGCCTGTAGAGATGAGCCTCGCACAGCGAGAATGCATACATGGTCGACAGCAGTATTTCCACGTGGCACGCGGCTCCTCGTCCCTTTTGTATCTCGCTGGCCGGAAGGGCCCCGTTATCCCTCTGTCCTGTCTTGAATCTGTGTCCAACACGCCGGGATGCCAGCTGGTGCGCGACCGAACACCACTTCTCCGAGTCGACCACTTGCGGGTCCCGCCTGTCGTCTTCCTTCCACCCGGAGGTGGCGTAGAAGGTGGGGCCAGGTACGTCTGCGTCCTCGGCATGTTCTGCAAAATCGAACAGACTGAGGATTGGTAGGTCATCGCCGACGGGCATGATCATGCCGATGGTTTTGTTGCGCGTAAGCGACATGCCTGTCTCGGCCATGCCAACGAGACCATAGATGCCGATCTTGGTCCCAATCTTCGCAAGCTTGTAATCATGGTACTTGAGATCGCCTCCACGTCGATGCTGATTCTTGAGGATGGTGCGGCGTGCGGGAGATTCTAGCAACCCCATGATTTCGTGTCTGTTCAGGGCCGCCAGTTTATTTATCTTGCCCAAGCCCGCTTCGACGTATTCTTCTCGTATAGACCTTGTGAAATCGTTGTCGCGAGCGAAGTCTATGGCTTTCATGTCGTTGATGTCGGTCTTTTGTAATTTGGCCGACTTGACGACGATCAGGTATTTCACTATCTCATAGTGCCCCATCACAGAAGCAAACATGAGGGGTGTCATTCTGTCCGGAGTTGTCTGTTCCACGGACTCGGGTTGCGTTTGAACAGTCGACACGACCTTTTCAAGGTCTCCCTCCAGACATGCCAGGTTCAATCGAGATATCCCCAATCTCTCTGGGGACGCCATTATGTTCGACTTATTATGGTTGTCGGGAATTGGCAAATAAACGAAGGATGTCGCGTGGCATACGAAGAAAGGACGTCGGCTAAAGTTGCGAAATTGAATAATACATCTGAAACTCGGTCAGCATTGCGTTCCTGCAATCCAGGTACGTAGGTGTGGTGATATGTGGATGTCAAGGTGGACGGTAAACAGACGGGCATCAGTGGTGATGGAATAAGTGGCGATGGGAACGAATTATGAGAACTCACTTACCTCTCAACAGTGCAAGACGAAGTGGGTGCTGCGAGTGAAGTATCAAATGGGGCATAAAGGGTGTGGTGATCGTGGTGCCAATTGCGTAAGGAGCGGATTGAGGGCTATGACAGTTCCCTACCGAAGACGATGGGCTTGTGTGGTACATGAAGTTATCTTGGCGAAGGCTCCATCAAGCTTGAGGTCTGTTGGATGAAGCTCGTATAGAAGGCGGAGGTGGTTGAGAATTACCGTCCACAGGTTCACGATGAGATTCGGGCGCAAGGGCAGGTATATGGTAGGAAGACGGAGATGCGTGGTGATGAGAGGAGTGCTACTCAAAATGAAGGAGAGCCCGATGGCTTCCTCTGTGAACGACGTAACCTGGTCCAGTGCATGAAGTTGATGTGGTGATTTGGAGAAAAAGCTCGTGGCGATGGTTCAAAATGCGGTTTGGAGTTGCGATGAGCCATACCTGGAGGTGACCCGGCCGTGGCTTGTGAAGTTGTTACGATGGAAGCCTCGTCAGTCCTGTGACTTCTCAAACAGAGGCTGGCATGGATGGTTGCAGCTGCTAGAATCATCATAGCAGGAGAGTGCACACAGGCTTACGATGGTAGGGTTCGATGTTAGGGGTAGGCGGATGACACGGGGAGCAGCTACATATGTCAAGTAGAGCAGAAGGAAGAGGGCACGATTGAAACCAGAAGGGACATGTTGGGGAGGATCACGGGCTGTTGGAGAAGAGAACCAATTTATTGATGCCACGTCATTGGTGTATTTGGGCGATGATCAATCCGGAATAGGAATCCAGGTGATCAAGGTGCGGATGGAAGGCGGATGCAATGTCAAGGAAGTCTCGTGGTGCTCATTGGAATAGATCATAGAATCCCGAAAAGCACAACGCATCAATTGGTATCAGAGGAAAATATCCATTAGAGTCAGCAAAGCTGTCCTCTCTTCATTCATCAGGACTACGGGGCCCGAGACTGTTAATCCGTTTTTAACGCCATCCATGCCTCATGAAACGCAGAATCCCAATCCCGACCAGAAGTAAGAGTGTCGTAGTCGATTTCGTAGCGCCATCACGTTGCTACCATCTTACTCGTCATCATCCTCCTCCTCCTCGGCCTCAGCGGTGGTCTGGGCGATACGGTCCAAATCACGCTGGCCGGACTGGGTGATGCGGCGGCCACCCTTCTCCTCATCGATCTCAACGACACCGATCTTCTCAAGAGCCTGGAGGACCTTGCGGTCGACGCCACCGGAGGCATCGACGTGCTTGGAGGGGCGGACACCTCGGTTCTTGGCGGTACCGTGGACCTTTCGGAGACGGCCGACACCAACGGTCTTGCGCATGTAGACGTGGCGGGCGACGGCGGCGGCGCGCACGTAGAACCAGTCAATGTCCTCTGTAGAAGGGGAGCAGGTCAGCTCTGGATTCCACACAAGCCGCATTCAAAAGCGGTGGAGATTAAGTGTGTGGTGAAGTATCGTTCAGCAACAATAAGTTGAAATCCTTGTCCGCAAGCGAACTCAGGTTTTGTGGATGGTTGTTTAAAGTCATCATAATACGATAGCAAGAGGTATTGCCATGTGACACAACCACGCGGGTAGCAGAGGAAATGTGGGGACTTACGGGGAGGAAGCTCGCGAGAAGGACCGGTCTTGACAGTGTCGACCCAACCTGAAAGAAGAAGTTAGCGAACATCTATTCTGCAATGAAGTTGAGAGCTTATTATACTTACCGGGGATGGGGAGCTTGCCCTGGCGCTTCAAGAAGCTACTATAGTTCATAATGAACTTCTGCGCCTGAACAGAGAATTCACATCAGCCATGTTCCGTCGTCAGAAGTATTAACCCCCTCGCTCCTGCTCTTAATGTGATATTCCCATCGGCTCCTGCATGCGTGTGCCCGGTCGTTTCTCTTCTGCTGCTACAATGCTGCCCGAAAACTGGTGTATCTTGTGGTCTTGCAATGGTAGAGAGAGTTGAAGTCTGTCGGAGCCCATGTGTATGTTTGGCTTGCAGGTGCGCGAGGTCGTCTCTCAGGGTGTTGGATCGGTGGAATAACCTACATCGACATCGCGGACGGTGATACCTCCAGGCATTTTGGCGGTTGTTTGTTGAAGTCGGGGGGGGATGTTGATTGACTGGAGGGGATCGGAAGTTGGGCGTCGACGTGGAGGGTTGGATGTTCAGTGAGGCAAGCGGAAATTTTGCGAAGTTGGGAGCTGTCCCGCGAGATTCTGCATGGGCTAGAAGGAATTACCGTAGTCTGCAAAGATTAGGGTCGTTTGTGCGATTAACCCTCCCCGCAATAAATCTTATCTCTTATCGTTAGTGCAGCAGCCACATCCCAGACTAACTAGCCACAGGTAACGAGTGGCTCAATTCCGCAATTGATTCGCGGGTCCCGGCGATTCAATTCAGCGATCCGTGCTTTACGCCGGGCGGTCTACCTTGATCCAACTTCATCTCGCATTGAATGCTCTCAACGTCACGTTATCGCCTACTGGAAGAATGATATGCAGGTAAAAACCAAGTGACTGTATATGCTAAACGTAGGAAACAGGCCCTTGTACCCAGTACAGCGCTCGCTACTAGCATTCACCCTTCATTAACGGTCCTATCGCAGCGTCCCTACTCGCATTCCGATCACGTGCCAATTCCTAGTTCCTCCTTCCTGGCCAGCTAAAGCCTCCATTACTCAAACCACCCTGCACGTCCATCAACCTTCACGGATATGAGTTATGCATCTTGCTTTGTAGGTCACCTTTTCGAGCTTGCCGATTGCCATTGGGCATCCCATTGCGCCAAGTCCGCTGCACGATCACTGCGACCGGACGGCATGCCCTGGGCAAAACGCTGGTTTGGCTGGTCGTCCAGAACGAACATTTCGAGCTGGTTAGGCTCGCCTTTGGACTTGGACTTGGACTTGGATGATGACGATGAGCTATGGTGATGGTGGCTCTTGGGTTTCTTGGACGAAGAGGATGGCGCGTCCTTGCCACTATGGAAAAAGTGTTAGCTGAGGTTGGCCAGGACAACACGTTCTTGTAGGAACTTTCAAGAAGGGTAAAAGGGACACGAAGGTGTTCGTAATGCTGATATTGACTAACCTGTGCTTGCCCATGGTGAAGTAAGTGTCTGAGTAGATTGGGTTTGACTGGAAGAGATGTCTTTCACAGCTTGATAGTAGCGACGACGAAAGTCCTAGAGGCAAGCGAGTTCTTGTAAAATATATGATGTGGTGACTGGCGTTCAATCAAGCAGACTGCTTCAACTACTGGAAGCGGACAATTATGCTCCTTTTATCCTCTGGTCGTTATGTGATAGTAAGCGGCACTTGGTGCAGACGCCTCCCTCCTCATATCAGGAACGTTGGCACGTTTCCCTATTGAGGGCGGCCAGATTCCCCTGCAAAATAATGTGAAGAATGCCCATGTTTGGTAGTGGTAGTATGTAGGTAGGTACTTATTCCCTGACCGGTGTTTCCAAAGGGCATTCTTTGAAGACACCAGTAAAATCCAGTTTCATAACGTTTGCCTACAATTTCAATCCTATCCTTATTGGTTGTAACGCTGCAGGACCTGCGTTTCAGAATACGGGGTAGATGAGGTTTCTCGTATTCCGGGGTGGCGTCATAAGTCGGGTCTGCTAATAGGGCACTGATTGGAAGGGAGCTCCAACCGGCTCCCACTTGTGTAAAAATTGAGGTGGTGGTATCCCTACACCCGAGGGTCTTCCCAAAGTTGTATCGTGTGCCTATAGGGAAATTGAATTTGAGCCTCAATCTCCATCCTGGCGACTCCCTCTGACCACTGTGTGCACCAGAGTTCCCAAATCCTCACAGTTTTCGCGAGTCCATCAGCAGCCACACATCGCGTTCCTACGAGAATGCAATGTTTGCTCTCCCACGAGTATAGTAAATATCATGCTACCATCAGATTATGAGTATTGCAGGAAATGTACGATCCGAGTTTCAACCTCAAACCTGGCATTTTGCGCACGTAGCATGGTCTAAACGAAGAAATGTGGTCACAGACATAACTGAACATGTGCTTTTCAAGATGAAAATCGACAATTCGTTGAGTAAGTAATTATCACTGCTCATCCAGAGCAGCAGTTGAAAGTAGCATAAAAGAGCCTGGCAGGAAACCATTAGGAGACCGCGTATGTGTGACAGAAAAGACCTTAAGGAGAACCCCTTTTGCCAGCTTAGTTAACATTATTTCCACCAAATTAGTTAGACAGCTGCCCCCACTGCCCGGAAGCCTGCACAGCAGCAGACTCGTCACTGTAGCTTCGAGACTTTTTCCGCGTCGCGCTGAGCTGGTTGCTGTTTCTGCTACCCTGGCGCTTGATGCCCCCGGGAGCGGGAGAGGGTGTCCCCACATCAACGCCCCTGTGGGATTTCTTGGCGTGCGCAGCGGCATTGTCTTTCCGCGAGTACGTCTTGTGGCACTGCGGACAGCTGTAGCGCTTCTTGAGATGGGTCATCTGGTGCTTGTGGTAGTAGGTGGCCGCCTTCTCCGCTTTGCCGCGCGGAGTAAAGCCGCACTCGGGGCACTGGAGGTCCGTCGTCGGTATTTGTCTGCCACCACTGCCCGGGGAGGAATCGTCTTCCTCGGTCGAGCCGGGGCTGGTGTCTGACGTGAAGCTGCTGCTCTCCTCCTGTTTGTGAAAGCCGTTGTTGCGCGGGGTAACCACTGCTGCACCGGAATACGGGGTTGAGAACGACCTAGCCAGCGCGGTTATAAAGGTCTGCTCGGTTGGAGTTGCAGGGGTGGCGGCGTTGTTGCCCAAGATGCGGTTCATCATTGCGAATTCCGCAGTGTCTGGGCCCCAGGTCATAGACTCAAAGTGGACACCACTTTCGGGTGGAATGTTCACATTGAGAGAGGGAGGAGATTGCCTCGCCTGGGAATTGTCCCTCACAATGTTGGGAGTGTTGCCTCCAAGCGAGAGGTGTGGGAACATGCCGCCTGGTAGACTAGGAATGCAAGCGACGTCTGCAGATTGCCTGTGCACTCGTCCTGCGACATTCACGGGAGGCTGTGCGACATCTGCTGCTGGGTTCTGGGGATTGATGTGAAGGAAGGAGTTGAAATCGGCGTTCGGTGTCAATATGGCACCTTTAAGCGTATTTGGAGACTTGCCGGAAGAAGTTGGTGAAACGTCCGGTGAAAATCCCACCATAGATCTGGAAGAGATGTGGGATATTCCTGTGGGAGACGTATTATGGGTGACTGTCGGTGCTTGACACCGGCGGGCACCACCCTGGGCCTTAGCGAGGGTATAATCCCAGTGATGATGGAAAGTGTCATCACCCATGAGCTCGCTCCTCAGTTCGCGACTTTGCTCCCAGGGTAACTCATGTACATGTGATGTACCGTAGAGCTCTTGGGGCTCTTGCGAAGAAGATCCGGAGGAGCTTGATGACTGCGCACTAGTACTAGGCCGTTTCCCATGCTCGGGATACAAGTTGAACTGCTCACAGCTAACAAAAGGGGGCGGATCTTCGACCCCCATTGTGGAGCTGCCATAGCCTCGCAGTGTCTTTTCGAAATCTTCCTTCAGGGTATGGCGGCAATTGGTACATAGATCCGATCTGGGACCAATCATCCGCTTGATCACCGCTGCAGAGGCATGAAGAAACTGCATGGCCTTGTCGCTCAATCGGGAACGAAGCCAGGAGCATTTCCTTTTGGAAGTTGTAGGGAATCTCTCTGTGGCGTTGCATTCTGGACAGTTGTACTTCCCTGACGAGAAGTAATCGCATTCTCGCAGGTGCCATAGCATATGTCTGGCATCTGAGAAAGCTCTTGGGCATTCGCTCATCAAGCAACGGACACCGTCGTTTGCTGGAGGAGAGGCTTCCTCGAGGAGGTAGTACTCAAGAGCCAAAGCGTAGAGGCGGCTTTTGTAGCAATTGTCAACAACCCTAGTTCGGAATCTGCTACCAAGTTAGTGTGGCTCAGATAGGAGTACCTGGTCAAATCTCACCTGCAACTCGGGTTGGCAGTTCTGTGCTTGAAGCTACGAACAGTGTTTGAGAAACTTGCTTTGGCAGCGACGTTGTGTGGCATGTCGTTGCTGGTGTTGTCTGCAAAGCTGAACATGGGGTCGAAGCTTGAGTCATCAAGAAAATCCGTTGCAGAAAAAGCCGGTCCTGGGTGGTTGTAATGAGGATATTGCGTATGCGCAATTGAGAAAGAAGACGTCGCCTCCATCGTGGGTGTATGACTTTGGTTGCGTTTGAGGTTCTGACTTAGAGATCGGATTCGCAGATCAGAGGTCGAACGGACTGATAGGCAAGAGACAGCATATCGATATATCATGACCGTCCAATAGATAATAGCTTCTCCCGCCATGCTGCTGCTGCTGCTGCTCTTGACCGGCCGAGTCCCTTAAGGGGTGCGGGGATTCGGGTTTGACGATGAGGACCAAAAACGCATGTGTGGATTACGCGTGCTTTCCTTCAAATTAATTTCCCCGTGTTCCCTATTGCCAGCACATCAACCACGTTGGCCAGTGGTAGTCCATCTTGGAGGGAGTTTGAGGGCCTTAAAGAGTGTCAAGGGACCTCCCACAATGCATTGTACACATATGCGTACATCTTCAGGGCGACCCCGAATGGCGCTAGGGGCATTTTGGGTGTCGGTGTCAGGTTCGAGATCGGCGTCGTGTGGGAAACTTCTTGGAAAATCAGGGCAAAATCACTAAAGGGAACATAAAGTGTAAATAAGGCAACCGAGGTGAGTTGTATCAAATTCATGCAGGCGTAATTTGCCTTCTTGGCTTGTTGACCTTAGGCAGCCGGCAGTGTCCCTCTCTGACCAGGGAGTCAGCCCACCTGACGGTATAGGGAATATGGGGGTGCGCCGATTACCAATATACGGGGTCGACGGGAACTCGGAGTTACGAGCTTCATCGGGCTAGTGTATTGGTGTCCTTCCCTTTCGTAATGCGAGGTCCTTTCGTTTCGTGGAGTGCGCCCAACCCATAGTCGAAGCACTTATTATTAAAGTCTGCCCAGTATGGCAGACGGAAGCGGAGATGCAGGGTGACTTCATCATGCCAATACCGCAGACTGAAAAGAGAGACTGCAGACTGGAGGCCTCGCGGCGAAGAGAGAGATGGTATTTGAAAATAGGATATATGGCATCATGGCCATCTGATGCCGTAAGTGTAGGAAAATGAGGTGGACAGAGATGGATGCATATATACCTGGCAGGTCCTGAACAGATATCTCTAGGACCATAAGCATTCCATTCTAGAACTTACAGTAATCTCCAGCTATGGGGCCATTTCTGTTAGATAGAATCTATTAAAAGCATCAAAAGCATCATCGGCATCACCAGCCCCCAAATGTTTGTTAGTTTATGCCCAAGAGCTAGGTAACGCTGCTCCAATGTGTTGCGACACCTGACATTGCATGACGATAGCCAGAATGTAAATAGCACCTCACGATGTCTGTTTGGGTAAAATGCAAGACTCAGCCCCCAAGCGAGAAGGCCGGTGGCATGGTAATGCCAGGCTCAATTTTGGGGGGCCGGTTGGGGGCTGGAAATCCAAAGGCGGGAAGCCATGGCAAGAGAAGCCGATGGCGCTTCTACCCAAGATGCTGCAGATACACTGCCTCCAATGTGTGAGATTACAATGCATGGCATTGGCATACTATTGGTCAACGAGTGCAGCGAATGCGCTGTGAGTGAAGCATGGAAGAACAACGAGCGGGGTTCGATTGCGCCCGATACAAATGGGCTGATAGTTGTCTCGACTCAACACATATGCGGTGTTCATCGTGGCTTTGTTCTGCAAATCACCTTGCCGGGCAGGCTTCCGACTCCGCACTCGACAACCCGTCAAAGACTCGAGCGTCCGTGTAAGGATGACCTGCTGTCGTGGGCCTTCTGTTTCGGTGAAGAACGGGCAGACTGCGTGGCTTCGCAGGACAGCATCTGCATCTTGTGCCACGATCCACTGACTCTCCAGATCTTCCAATGATGTCGCTTGGAGATAGACATGGAATCGTAATCAGGGCGGCCAATCATGACCCTGGCCAACCCTAGGCATTCTGAGAGACAGCTAGCATGGGCATACCAAGTTGCGATAGTCATTCGGCGGGGCTTCGATTCACCGAGCTTTGCCAAAGGTATGCACCTGGCTATCGCACAATTCTCATGACGTTCAAGGAAGCCATTAGCAGATGAGGTCGACAGAAGGTTGGAACCCCTGAAACCAATCGATCCTTTGGAATCAGTGGACAGAGCTTCACATCACGTGCCAAGAAGTGAACCCTTCCAACAAGAAAGACGACAACAACAAAATAATCATGCTTTGAATGAAGTATACAGTGAACTGTAGGGTCAAACGGATATTTGATTAAAATAAAACAGCTTTCTCTACCTAAGCATGTTGAAGCTTTTGCTGCAGCCTGGCTGGGATCCTGTGTACGTACCAGGCTAGGTAGGGCCTGCATATCGAGACTAGGAATTATGGCAGAGGTGGCCTTATCGATAAAGCTTCAGCTTGTCCATTATGACAACAGCCTCAACTCCCGCTATCCTACAATTTGGACAAGCCCACCCGAGCTTCAAGTCAACCCATAACGCTGCACTAGGGTTGCGTCGTCGCTCATTTCACCTTCAAGCCGACATTCACCAATGTTTCCTCGGTAGCCATTGAGCTTACCTCCGGGTAAGCGATCCGACACTCGACGACACTTTACCACTGCCCCAATTCGCACCTGAAGTATACCCGTGCTTGCGACAAGCAACAGCCCACCGACCATGCGCGAGTTCATGGACTACATCCAGAGCGCCTTCTACACCGCGACGGGCTGGAACCGCGACAACTCGTACTCGTCCCTGAACGCGACCGCGAACGCCCTGCTCGAGTTCCCGACCCCGCGCGGCGTGCGCCTCTCGCTCGGCTCGCTCGCGACCCCCACTTCGCGACCGCCTACCAGCTCGGCACCGTCGGCGTCGTCGACGGCTCCGTCTCCTACCTGTACTCCACCGTGCCCTTGAACGACACCATTGCCCAGAGCGCCCGGATCCCGCTGCCCGACTTGCTGAAGGGATACAAGCCGTTGGAGGAGCTGAAGAAGACGGCGGCGGCGGTAACGACGAATACCAATAACGATGACGATGCGCTGCAGAAGCAGCTACAACAACGAAAAGAGGTCCTGGCGTACGGGCGATTATATCTGCCCAGGTCTATGCTGGAGGCACTTGTGGTGAAACGGTTCACGCCCGCGCTGCAGCTCCAGATCAGCGCTGTGTCCGACCAGACTCTGCGCAATGGCGGAACAGTCCTGGGCATGGTCCAGTACGACAAGGGGCGGTACGGCATCGAAGGCCTTGCCTCATCGGACGGTGGCCTGATGGGAATAAGGGGACTCTACAACTTCGGGGGCGACGCAGAGAAGTTCAATGAAGACGGCACCACAACGCCCAATGGCAATGGAAATGGCAACGGCAATGGAGATCGGATCTACGGGCGTTTCAGCACAGGCGCTGAACTGTACTACGGAACCCTGAACAAATCCGGCGGCATGAGTTTTGGCCTCCGGTTCGCGACATTACCCTCGCACAAGGGAACGCCCCTCACGGCGACCATGACGATCAACCCCCTGATGGGCAACATGAGCTGGAGCTATGCCGTCATTGCCGGCCAGCACTGCTCCCTGGCCACAAAGATGGACTTCAACGTCTACAGCTACGAGAGCGATTGGACCATCGGGATGGAGCTCTGGCGGAAGAAGGGTTCTTGGGCCATCACTCGCGCCAATGGTTTCACAGACGGCATTACAGAAGAGACCACGACGGTGACGGATATCGCCACAGAAGCTGCGTTTGCGCAGCGGTTTGAGAGAAGCTTCCAGTCGAAAATGGACTGGAAATTAGACGAATCACCCACGTTCCCAACAGCGCTGGACCCTGCACCTGAAGCTACATCCGTCGCTGCACCCGCTGCTATGCCCGAAGTTGTACCCAACACGACACCAAATGCGACACCCAACAATGCGCCGAGCGCCGCACTCAGCACTGAACCGGAACTAGTGTCACCGGTACCCCTGCCCGACGCGAAGAAAGAAGAGTCAAAGGAGAAGGAACGGATGGAACGCAGTTTCCAAGCGAAGCTGGAGTGGAGGCTGGACGACCCGAACGAGAAGAAACCCCAGCCGCCTCAACAAGTAGTAGCAAAGGAAGCCGCCGAGCCGGACGAGCCTGAGTACCCGGGCGTGCTGAAGGTGCGGCTGGACCAGCACATGAAGCTCGGGCTCGTCTGGGAGGGCCGGGTGAAGTCCCTCCTCTTCAGCCTTGGCAGCGGTGTTGATCTCCGCAAGCTGGACTCGCCGTTCCGGAGTCTGGGTCTGGAGGTGCAGTTTACCTCCTGAGATTACTGAGGAGGAGTGACCGCATACAACACCATGACTTACATATAAAAAAAACGAATAACGCCGACTCGATTACGTCGGCACATATGGAACGGCGGGCTTTTATCTACCCCTGGATCCTACCTCCGGGATTCTCGCAAACCATTGCGCAAGCAATCCCAAGATACTTTCATAGACTGACGAGTAAGGCCGGGTCAAGCACGATGCAACATTGGATATAGCAGTGTCATTGTCCTGAGACTTAAGCTGTCGTCCAAATATCCTATGCAAGTATGAAGACCATCGGACAACCCCGCAGATGCAAGGCGGGATGTCGGCATCGCACATGATCGTACGACCATGCGGCTCAACTGCCAATTACTGCAATTGAGTTTGACGTGTGCATGAGCACACCACTGTGGAGGATACCTACCTGCATAGCAGAATCTTCGTACATGTTATATAAAAAAATGAAGTATGCACTTCATATTCATCATGGGCCAATGTCGCTTCTCTGCAAGGCAACCACCGGTTGTGACAATTATATATCTCATCTGTCCCAGAAATCCGTAAACATGCCACTTGTGCCGCAATGGGCCGACCGAACAGCTGGGAAGTTCGGGATACACCTTCGGTCGCTTCGGCGGTACCGCATAAAGCAAGCTGATTTTTGTGCAGGTGCCCAAGGACCTTGATGGCCGAAGGAATCGTGCGTGTTGTGATTGGCTGCCATGGAGATAGGGAAGAGCAAAGTGGGGGCAGGCCCGAGAATGAGGACCCTGATGGCAGATTCTCCGGGCCCTCCTTCAGTGGTGCCGCCAGGGGTCTGTGACGTATTATAGCGCTCGAAGGAAAGAAAGGGCCCCCCTCCATGGGTCTTGGCTGTTGGATATGAATGGGACCTGCTTGTCTCTACGTGAATTTGCGAAGGCTACATATTCACCGATGATGCGATTTGGTGTTACCGCAGAGAATGGCAATCAGTTATGCTTCGGCTAACGAAGTGATATATTGGGTGGTGTCGGAAAAAAAGGCCAACTGGGCTGAACCTGAGTCAGACCTGCCTGGAACATGGGATGTCAGTTACTGCTTCCGGGCATGGGGCTGAGAAGGAGGCTGAAAAGATATCGGTAAAGGCAGGGGGCCGGTCGGTAAGACAGGGGGGACCCCTTTATTCGGCCCCCACTGAAATAGACAAGCTGCTCCAGGCGCTAGGCGCCACAGATTGCCCACTGCTGTGCAATTGAATGTGCAAGCTTGGCGCAAAGAAAAAACGAAGCTGGACTTTTGAGGACCTTGATGGCCACTCCACGCTGGATCGTGACGCGCGCTCTCTCTCTCTCTCTCTTTCCCCGAACTCGGTCGGGTTCAAGTCTGTCTGTGTTCTGATGTATCTATCGCTCATTTATTTGCTGTGAGAGAGGTCTTTGGTCAATCGTTACATCGAGCATCCTGGAAGCTTTTTTATGAATGAACGCGACAAGACTGTTTGGTTTGTACATTTGATTCGTTTTTTTTAGTGCACAGCATCAGCATCAGCATCACGGGTAGCGGGAGTCATACGGGTCATTGTTACTAAGTTCTTTTCCACCTCCGCCGCCGTCGGAGTCTTTTGATCGCTTTTACCAGTCGCTTTTCTTCTTGGTTTGCGACTCCCGGACTGGAGCCAGTGTCCCCAGGAAATCCTGCTGGTCAGTCGACATTTACGAGCAACTACGAGCACCAAAGGCCAGACTGGGTGTAGGAGAGACGGCGCCTTCAACATAGAGGAAGGAGGAGCCCATCCGGCGATATATTATAGACAGAAGCTTCTTGCTGGCAACCTGTACCGTTGGGTTTGAAGCTCGTTTGCAAACATTCGGTAAGTTCCTCCTCTCATATGCAGCTGCTTCGTGTGTTACCCCTACCCAACCCAGCTAGATGGCTATCCTTTATTTCCCATCCTGGTTTGCATTTAAGCTCTCCTGATCGGCGAGACGGGGATGTGTCTTTCTTTGGCGTGGGCGATGGCCATCAAGGTTCGTGAGCTCGTGTGATGGATGGATGGGAGTGGACGTTTGTTGGTTCCAGGTTCATGCAGGCAGGCCACTTCCTTCCTTCGACTCAGACTCAGCAGCCACTCACAGCCCTCGAAGCCCTTGATTACTACATGCGTTCATCCCAGGAAGGTAGCAGGGACAAGAACCTTGAGGTCGAAGATCTAATTTCCTGCTGTGGTTTTTTCTTGTTTTCTCCTTCCCCTTCTGCCTTTCCCGGGACCATGGTCTCGGTGAAATACTACCTTGTCCTAGTCAACTTTTCCTTTCTCTGTTGCGCCACCTACCCGTCATTACTGTATATATAGAAACGGCTTCGTCGCTGCATCTCGGCTAACGTTGGTGCTTCCACAGCTGCAAGTTCCCATCAACCCAAGCTTTCTTCTTCCAAGTCTTGGACGCCTTAAGGTTTCTTGGCAGACACCGCCAACCGCGTGGCCCAAATCCTTCCATTCGCCTGTGGTGATTCCAAAGCAAAATAAACTTTTGTGGCTATTCAGGGGTCGTCGAGGTTGTACGGACCCTGGACCTCTGCGCAACGGCCGGCCTCAACTTTGGAAAAGTCCAACAGTCCACTAGCATTGCCTTTGGATCAAGCCTGGAACGGCTTATTCAGCACAATCTGAGGACTACTTCCAGACCATTCCACACCCATACCACATCATCAATATGGATTCCATCATGAGGTTTGCGCTCAACGCCCGGCAAGATGCCGGCGCCGCTCCCGACGCAGAACCCGAAGCGGGCGGCTTCACCGTCGAGACGAAATGCGACAGTGGCAACGAATTCGACGGCCGCATAGGCCTCCGGGTGTCGTCCATCTTTGTCATCCTCGTCGGCTCCCTCATCGGCGCCATGCTGCCCGTCGTTCTGGCTAGGAGCTCCAAGATGCGCGTCCCCAAGCTGGCCTTCTTCGTCGCCAAGTACTTCGGCACGGGCGTAATTATCGCGACCGCCCTCATCCACCTCTTGACGCCGGCATTCGAAGCGCTCGGATCGCCCTGCTTAGAAGACTACGAGATCTCGGAATACTCCTGGGCCGCCGGCATCTGCCTCATGTCCATCATGGCCATGTTCGTCATGGAGATTCTGATCGCACACTACGATATTTTCGACGGCCACAGTCACGATGCGAAGTCCCTGGACCCCTCGCTGGACCTACTTAGGAAGAAGGGCAGTGACGCGTCCTCCCCGCCCTCTCCTACACCAGCGCATGCTCACGCGCAATCCGACCTGGAAGCAGGCCAGACCGGGGTCAAGGAGGCAGAGGGCCACCGATTCCAAGTGCCTGGCGCCGACACCGACATCTCTTACCCTCGTGGAGAAGACCACCTCGGCCACGCCCGCGACCATACCGAAAACGATAGTTATTCCGCCTTCGCCGCCCAGATGACCGCCATCTTCATCCTCGAGTTCGGCGTCATCTTCCATAGCATCTTCATCGGCCTGACCCTCGCCGTCTCGGGAGACGAGTTCGACATCCTGTACATTGTCCTGGTCTTCCACCAGACCTTTGAAGGGCTCGGTCTCGGCGCCCGGCTCGCGACGGCGTCGTGGCCCAAGTCCAAGAGCTACATGCCCTACCTCCTCGCCGGCCTGTACGCCATCAGCACGCCCATCGCCATCGCCGTCGGCCTCGGCGTGCGACAGACGCTATCGCCCAGCAGCCCCACCACCCTCATCGTCAACGGCGTGTTCGACTCCATCAGCGCGGGCATCCTGCTCTACACGGGCCTGGTCGAGCTGCTGGCGCACGAGTTCATGTTCAACCCGGACATGCAGAAGGCGGGGCTGCGCATCAAGCTGCTGGCGTTGGGCTGCATCGCGCTGGGGGCCGGATTGATGGCGCTACTGGGCAAGTGGGCTTAGAAGTAGCTTACATTGGTCAGCATGGGATTAGATAGATAGAACTCGGCTCAACTAGAATTAATGGAAGTGAAGCTACAATTACCTTGTTCGCTGTGTTGTTTTCATGTATCGTGTCCACAATATGGGTGCTGGTATTTGGATCATTGACTTCACGAATACATCGTCGCCATCAATTTTGCCGGGAACCTGTCTCTGTCTGTCTGTCTGCCATGGCAGGAAGATCATCAGCAAAACTCCAAAGCCTTGCTGGAACGGACGTTCAAGCGAATTGCAGTTACCACAAGGATAGTCTGGCGGCACTTATCCTGCCAAGGGGATCCTAGAAGCTAGACGACGACCATCAAGTGCCATTCGGGCAAGCACTCAGGCGACCATCGAGGAGAGTACGCCTGCCACCCCCCACCATGCACGAATTATCCCATCGCCAGTCATTCCGTTGAGTTTTCTCAGTTTCACTCTTGATTACGCTGGCCTGCGCTGGTATGAGTCGAAAAGCAGAACAATGAAGGGGGGGAGAAAGGAAAACAAAAGAAAAAAAGAAAAAGAGAGAGAGAGAGAGAGAGAGAAAAGTTAATGATTCCATTAACGGGTATTTATCCATCCTGTTGCCACTAGTTATTCCATCTTTGCTAGTCACCTCATGTCTAAGTAGCTAGGTATGCCGTCGCCGACCGTCCCGTCGCCAGTGAGACCCCGTCATCATGCTGTCGCACGCCAAGGTTGTATAGCTGCTCATTTTTGGGCTTTACCTGATGGTGGACCGGAGATAGGTAGCATATGTTCCAGATTTGCCTCTGCCATCTGCGCTACCACAAGGGCAATGTCCATCACCAAGCTACCATCGACGCTGGTGACGGAACAGCCAGGAGACATGGCTCGAGCTGTTTTACTTCAAGGGGAGATCCAGTGATCTAGACCAGCTTTGCTGATAGCTTTTTCTTCTTTGTCCACGCTATTAGTTAGGAGCTTGGAGTGAATGTCCTTCACTGTCCGTTGGGTGCCAGAGTGGTCAATTGCGCGGCAGTCTGAGGCGTGCCTCCGAGGAAGTCGGTCTTTGACGCGGATACATGGATATCCTATCTTGTCCGAGGGCGGGGCATCGGTATCATCCTCTGCTAGAGAGGCCCCTGTGTGGGTGAGCTTTTGTCAGACATCCGGTCCCTGGGTTAATTAGGAGTATCATCAAAGAGTGTCACAGTCGCCCCCTCCGGCCCGGCACTGACCTGCTGGTGCCTTCATGTCCCTCGGGGTTTGGGGCATGTTACAGCAGTCGTGGAATGAAAGGAGGAGGCTTCTGGCAGGCTCTTGGGGATACTGACTGGATGTGCAAGTCGTGTGTTGGCGCGGGAGCTGATGTCGTGAAGTCTACGGACTTGAGCTTTGCCGCTTTCCCTATAATTATAGGATTCGACGTAGTCGTCGTTCGGGTGAGAGCGAGATCCGGTCGGGCGAGAACGACATTCGGTCGGGCGAGGATGAAATTCGTTCTGGTGAGGACGGTATTCGGTCGGGCGAGAACGATATTTAAACGGGCGAGAACGAAATTCATGCGGGCGAGAAGGAGGTTCGTTCGGAAATCGTTACACAGAGATCCCAGCGGCGCCTAAGTCTTGCGAAATTACCTTTCCTTCCCCTTTTCCTCCTTGGATGACAGAGACTACTCCAGGCTGGATCACGTTCGCTTTTTTACGACTGCGTACGACATGATGAACACAGTCCCTGGCACCAGCCAACAGAGAAGAGCTACACAGCCTAAAAGCCGTGCAAATATGTGGCAAGTTAGCAGCCACAGATGATAGATACACAGACAGTGCAGTGTTATGGCCATCTGGGCAACAATCAGTCATCCTATCTGGCCCGACATGTTAATATCATGACAGGCTGCTGTCGTGCACTCCAAATGCCTGCAGGCGAATCGTCTTCTGACTTATTTCCGACTCTCTTGTGACTTGGTCGGCTTGAAAGCCCTCCAGCAGTCGTTGTCCCAGGCAAGCTACGTCGCCACCAGCTATTCAACTGACAGCCCGTCGCCTGACTACCCCATTGCCCAACCAGCTATCCCATGGATAGATGATTAGCCCACAACCTGTTATTCCGCTGCCACTGAACCCAACGGCTGTTTATCACGTCCCCAATGGACTCCTTGGCTACTCCAGCAGTTATCCCGTCGGAATCACGCGGTATCATTCACAGACATTCACACACAGAGACAACGGAATAATAGCTTAGTCAAGTGTCAAGTGTCCTCATTGATCTCATTATCCTGGTTGGTTCAACTACCATCCAGGACCCGCAATTTAAAGCGCATGCAGTAAGCGCGTTCGTTCCATCGTCATCATAATCGTCATTCGTCAACCTTTGAAGCCATTGGAATAACCAGTTGTCCCGTCATCCCAGTCTTTTCCGTATTAGATGACGACATAGTCATCTTCGGCGTCAACAGCATCCTCCTCCTCCAGGTCCAGGTCCAGGTCCAGGAAGACCAGGTCCTCATCCTCATCGGGATCGTACGGGCGGGGGACGGCCATGTCCTTGGCGGCGGTACCTCCCAGCTGGCGCGTGATGACGAACGTGGACGAGGCAGAGGCAAAGGCATCGGTGGTGTCGGCAGCCGGCTCCTCCTTCTCGGGGATGGACTCCAGCGGCTGGGGGGTGAAAGTGTTCATGTGATCCAAGTATTCCGGCTTGAAGCCGACACTACCATCAGGCTGCTCGATGAAGTTGCCGTCGACGACAGCAGGGGCAGGAGAGAAGACAGAGGCAGCGCCGGGCAGCTGGCCGATCTCGCCGAGCATCTCGGCTTCCTTGATGACAGCGCCGAATATGGAATCGTAGCGGAGCTGTCGGCGAGCTTCGTCGCGCTCGTGGAGGGTGCAGCCGGCGATGATGACATTCTGCTTAACCTTGCCACGCGTGACGACCGAATACATCTGGAAAGTCGGAATAGCCAGCTGCTTATCGGCCCACTTGATCGATGTCACCTTGACGCCGCCCTCGACAGGCTGCTCGTCGGTGGCGCTGTTAAGGGGGGTGGCATAGTCAACGGTGCCGCGCGGGCCGGGCTTGGGCAGGTCCGTGATGATCAGCCACTGGTCCTTGAGCATGTCGTAGGCCTGGTAGTAATTGTTACAGTTAGCGAACGATCTTGGTTGTGTGCGTCTGTGAATTGATTAATAAATAGCGAGATGAATGAGACTTACCTCAAAGACGCGGTCGGCATCGTCAGGCGACAGTGACAGGACAGCCTCGCGAACCTTGTCCATCTGGATGATGAGTTCGGTGGCGTGCTTCTGGATATCGCGGTCGGTGATGTCGACGACCTCAGGGAACTTGTCAAGTTTGCAACCCAGCTCCTTCAGGCTAGCGGACATGGCGCTGTATCGGGCGACCATGTTGTTAATGAGCGGGCGCTCGAAGAGGTGTTTGATTTTGGCCTGGGTCTGCGCGAACAGCTCAGGGCCAGTCATGGGGGACGTCATGTTGTTGGGGGTCTGCCCATGATGGTTAGCAGCGCCGAAGAGGGTGTTCTTGGACATTATTCGGACAGAGGAAAAATAAATAGAAGGGATCGTTGTAGTAGGAAAAGCGGGATAACTTACGCTCATCTTGGAAGCTTGGGCGCGCGGGATTTCTGTTGTTGATTGTCGGTGACTGAGTAGAACGCAAAAGACAGAAGGAAAAACGAAAGAGGAAATGGTGTGTGCTTGGATTCACTGTGACAGGAAAAAAAGATCTGGCCACCCGATTTGGAAGTCGCTAGCTAGCGAGATATGGGAACATGGCAGGCTTGTATTCACTACATGAAACGAAATCTAACCACCAGGCTTGGACGTAGGTAGTGAGAAAGGGAAATATCAGACAGTGGCATTGCCCAACACTTGCGATGAAGCATGGGAGAGCCAGGGGAGAGACAGAGAGGCAGAGAGAGACAGAGGGAGGCAGAAGGAGGCAGCGGAGGACATGTCAAGGGAAGCATCCTGTTGGATAACTCGGTGCCAAAGCCCTTGGTGATGATGTGGGAGTCTCTCCGATCAAGGGGCGGCCGCGAAAGAAATAAGATTCGATCGCCAATAAAACGATATTCGGCCATAGGAGAAACGAATTCGAGTGTGTGAGGACGTATATAAGAAACGGGCAGGAAAACTTACTTTTTGGTGTTGTAAAAAAGAAATCTGCGAGGTTGTTGTTGTGGAAGGAAAGGGAAGGGAAGGGGAAGCTCTGGGGGGATTTTATGGCCTACGGAACAGCTCCGAATCACCAGAGCACGCCTCTACTGATCTGATCTACCTAGCTACTGCACTAACACAAGCAGTAATTACTGCAAAATGGAGCCAAACAATCGGAACAAAACCACCAAGCTCATCATGTAAGTCGAGGAGCTATTTAACAATCTAGAAACACTGCTGCACACCGCAACACCGACTCTTTGCGGCTCTTCGAGGTCGGAATCGGGCGAGAAGACCAATATCAAGATCGCTCTCGGCTAAATACAGGTTATCACGTCCCATGTGCGGTCATATATCGCAGTTTAAAGTTGAGGTTGCTTGAGGAGCTGTGACGGCTTCAGTGAATCAGAGCTCCCCCTTGTTGCAACCTGCCTGTCCCCACCACCGGCTCTTGCGGGCTCTTTGCCATCGGGATAGGTCGAGGTCACTAATACAAAGGTCGAGGACGGCTAAAGGCAGGTTTCTACAGCGCCTGTATGTCTATATATCCCATTGTTGGAGTTGTTGGAGTTTCTACAGAAGGACAGGCATGGCAAGGCGTGACCGAACCGTGAATACAGCTTCTATTTTTGGCGGTGGCCCGAGCTCCCTAGAGATACAGCAGGTACGGCCCGTGTGGACCTCGAACCTCGAATTTCCAGCAATGGTTTGGAACGGCTACTTGTGGGACTTGCTCCAGGCCCTCGGGGCCATCGTGAGGGTGGAGGTAAGCCCTCCTAGGTAGATAGATAGAGGCAGGTACGGTCACTGGGCAAGTACGATGAATTGGAAGCCGCGAGGACGGAAACTACTGGCCTATTACGGGGTACTTTGGTCTATCAACTTGCCATACGGCTTGGAACTTGTAATTAGTTTCAACGTTCCGGTGAAGTCAGTAGGTACGTACGTACGGGGGCGGTTGAGCTTGGGACTTACACATGAACGGTGGGGCGTTGAGGGGGGTCACGTGGGGTACAAGGCAGTACCAGCAAGCAGTAGCATTTGCTTAGGTACGATGATCTAGTGGGAGCAGGCTGGATCGGATTGTTGACTGGGCAGTGTTGGTACAACAGAGACCGCCGACTTGATGCGGAATGGCACCGGCAAGTGCTGCCTAACAGGGGGTATCAACATGGAACATATTTCACGGGAAGCTGCAGTTAAAATCAACCATCCGCGAGCAGAAATTCAAGGAGATCGAATCGATCAACACAAATTGAGAGTTACCATGACATTGAGATTTCGCTGTATGTTTGTTTTTCTGTGTTGGGAGTTAGTTGCAAAATGTCATTCGTAGTCAGCGAGCACTGCCCTGTCGTTTTCGTCTTTCGATCACGACGGAAAGGGCTTCGGCTATTTTCGTACAAGCTGTTCTCCCTCCCAGTTTGGCTTGTAGACCATATCACTCCCTTTACTCAAGCCTTCTCTTGAAACTGGCTAGAAACTCCTGCATATTATTGGTATCGGAACTTTGAACCCAAGCACAAGCACTGAATTTGGACACCTGAACAGAACAACAGTTATCCGGGGCCATTGCTTCATCAGTAGCTGCTGCCAGATGGCCTCTTGCCCGTCTCATTGGAAGTGACCGGGGCTTTGCTACTTCCATGCAAGTGGAAAGGTTTACCCTGCCTGCTCTCCGTGTTGTCCTTACCAGTGTACCGTATTTATTAACATTCGCTGCTTACTTACGTGCAAGACTCATCTGCTGACTATTGTACCTCATAGATAGAAGGGACTTTTCGTGCTTGGCGTCCAACAAGTGCCAGGACTTGGCCCCGAGATCGAACAAAGGCGGTTCACGTATGAGGCTCTTTATTCCCCGCGAACGGCACGTCGACCATCCGTAGCCCCGGAGTGAGCTCTCCAACAGGAACAAAGGGATACGTACGAGAAGAAGCAACGCCGAGTACCCCGCGTCTCGACCGAGAAGATCCCATGCCAAGTTAGCCGCTTGTGCGTCGACGACATGGAGGAGGATGAAGGGTTGCGAGAGATACACCAAGTCCTCCACGGTTACTTTGAGAACGACACTCGGCAACGATTTCAGCTCGAAGGTCCCATCGCCTCTGGCGCCGACTCCATCGCATGGAGAGTCCAGCAGTCGACCTGCGGCCAGAAGGGGAGCCAGGCATGCCAGCGCATCGTGCTTAAGACGCCGAAGTGGGCAGACTTGGACGAGTTAGGAGAAGAGACCCCTGCAGATGACGTCAATCCTTGTAACAACGGCAGTAACTCTTTGGATCCTATCGAGAATGAGAAGAAGTGGCTGAAGGTAGGTGAGACCAACCGATGACAGGCCTATCTCTCCTATCCCCCTATTACGAGGGTTACACTCACTAACGTCTTCTTGTGAACCGTGGATACAGGTCCTCCAATGGGCGAAGCATGTCATGAACATCCTGGAAGTTCCCGCTGATCCTCTAAACCGCCGAAGATCGCCGCTTCGAAGACACGGGGTGGATAACTGGATATTCATTGAGTGGATACAGCACGGAACGCTACGCCGGCTCGTCCGGAGAGCGAGGACGGAGAACACAGATTACTTGCCGAACCGGATGCTGTGGAGATTCTTCATGTGCCGTGAGTTTGCAACTCTCCAACTACTACAAGCGGCCGGTAATGAAGAAAGAGTGGATCGGGCTTGCTTACTTGGTAGTTGTCAGGATGTGTATAGCGATGGCATGGCCGCCGGAGCAACCCATCGGTCCTCCGGATGGGGCTTTCGAGATAACTCGGCAGACACCGCCTCTCAAGATCACTCACGGGGACTTGCATAGTGAGAATGGTACGAGGAAGCAGCTGATGTCTTCTCGGGACTGGCTGGCGAGGCTCACAAGTTTCCAGTGATGATAGGTCCCTTCGAACCGGACTCCGAGTATCCGGAACACGACATAACCCCTGTTCTCAAGATGATCGATCTGGGCAAGATGAGCGGGAATGAGTATGACAGGCTACAGCGTCGGTGTTGTGTTGTGTAGGACGTTATCAGAAGACTGACTCGAGTATGTGTACATAGGGGAGCCAACTTCGATGCCACCAAACAGAACATACGAGACATCGGCAACGCGAGTGACGAATAACTCCCCCAAGAGCCACCGACAAACAAAACGCTAATGCCCTGATAACGCAACCAGCTCATGCATGAACTCTGCACCCTTCTCAACCCCTGGGAGCGTAACGACCTCTACGACGGGCGGCAGACGACCGAGTTCCAACCCCCGACGCCCGCGAACGCAACATCCATTACATCCGAAGCTGTGGGCCTGTTGCTATCGCACCCTCTCAGAAACAACAAAAGCAATATTCCCTGCCCCCCGTCTCGACCCCGACCTACGGCTTCTCGTCTGCAGATGTCTTGCGGTCCGCTCGGGATCTAGGCCAGGCTTGGCCGAGCTGTTCGAGGCTGTCATGGAGGCGATCCGCGTCAGGGATGCGGCCTGGTACGCGAGCGAGGGCGCCGGGTATTGCAATCCGGCGAGGGAGACGGATGAGAGTATATCGGGTCTTCTGCAGCTATTGTTGAGGGATGCTGGGTCTGGCTGATGGTTGAGAGCGCAAGCTCTTCACGTGGGGGGTTAATTATGAAATATCCATATTCTTGTAACATCTCAATGGTGAAAGAGCGAACAATATCATGGACGTGCATCATATAAGCAATCATAAAGCAATATATCCCAAAACAATCTATCCCGTGGTTTCAGCGGTGAGATTAGACAATGGTAATGTGGCCTTCCGGTTTCGGCATCTTCTCGAGGTTACGAAACGCCGTGCAAAGAGCGCTCTCCGGGTCCCTCAAATGAAGTGGTAGCTTATTAGCAAGCTGGTACGTGGAAGCCCATTCCAGCACTTCGGCCATCCACGCATCAAATACCCCGGGTTTGTCGATGTATTGCAGTACAGGCATGGTCTCTCGCATCTGCTTCGGCGTTGTTTCCATCGCAGCGTTCACGGCCCTCTTTACCGACTCATTGAAGTACTTGATCAGATCATTTTTGCATTCACTCCAGAATACCGCCGGAAAGACGGAATGCTTCGGATCCGGGCACCAATGTGTCGACGGGGGAAATACGTAATCCATTTCCCCGTTGAGAAAACAGTCGCCCACGAGACGGTGTACTTTGACACCATATTCGTCTGATGCGCTGCGCATGACGAAAGGTGTATTGCCGCCCGGAAGCACATATATATCGTCGCCTGGTTGTGTATCAAGAGGGCCCCATCCTACCCTGCCACTAGTTGTTCTGAACACTTTCCGCCTGATAGCCAATGTCCTAAAGACTAAGTCGAAACCCAAGTCGTCTTCGATTTTCAGGTGGTCTCCTTCGTTCCGGGCATGCACAATGCGCTCTGCCACCCAGCAAGAGAGTGAGTCCAGATCTAGGTCCTCGAGTCGATGATATTGACCATCCACATATTTCATGTCGAAAACCAAACCCCTCATGTCGAAAACCAGATCCCTCATATCGGTAATGGCCGCTTGTGAGATACCCGCATGGGTCGCAATCCACTCCATGGTGTGGACGACAGCATGAGGCCCGATTGGTTCATACAACGGTTCGTTGACTATGTCAACCGTGCCCACTGACCTCGCGAGTCCACACAAGCGCCCGCCGCTAGGCTGTTCGTATATCAGGTTGATGTCCTGCTGCACACAAAAAGTGTCAAAGGTGTCAAATAGGCGCGAATTGAGACTAAGTATAACGCCATAGATGTTGGAAGGACCCGTGGATTCCCACAACGGACGTGACCAGGCAGGCTTCCAGGCTTCTAGTGTCTGGAACACCGCCTCTGCCCATGACGGTATCCAAAGCCGGCCGACCAGTTGTTGATTTATTTCTATCAAGTTAGCCAAGGATCTACCTGTGTCCAAGATGGCTGTGGCCATTTGGTCTCCACAGGCCTTGTACTTTCCTAACAGCTTCATCCGCATCTTGTCGCCGTCGTGGACTATGGCACTCCAGTCCGCCGTCCAGGACGGCAAATCGCTCCTGTTCTTACGGCCCAGGTCACCGCAAAGGGCTTCGAGTGTCCGGGTGTCCTGTATGCTGTTCCAGGAGACAGACATGAAAACCCTTGCCGTCGACTGTTCGTAGTCGGGAACGAGCGGCGTTCGGAGATTGAAAAGCCCCAAGAGGGCGAACACCCTGTCCCGGTCGTCCGACGCCTTCCGCATGGCCGTGGCGCGGAGGAGAGCGATGAGCTCGCTCGACTTACTCCGATGGCGTGTAGACTGCTGCTCGCCCCAAAAGCCGCGCCAGTACGCGATGTCACCCAGGACCTTGGCGTAATGATGCAATACGGCGGCTATATCCGACTTGAGGGGCATTGCGTAATTCGGGTCTTGCAAGCATGACGCTGCTGCGTTGGTGAACATTTCTAGTGGCGCTTCAACCCCCGCGTACTGAAAATCGACCCTCGAGGCGACAATGACCTCCTGGAAAACCCACATGCGAGACCACCACTGACTCAGCAGCATCACACGGAGGGCCTCTGTGATCCCGAGTAAGTGCGATGAGTGTAGCCGTGTAAGACTGTAGTCTGCCTGGTCCTGCAGCATGAGCAGGCGAACGAAGCAGAAAACATCCAGAGGGGCATATTTTGGACGGGGCTGGGGGCACCCCATCGACTGAGAAACGCGTCAACTTCCTCGTCATCCCGATTATCCCCGTAAAAGGTAGCTCTGAGCGGGGGGTTGCTTAAGGCGCGAAGAGCCGGTAGTACGATGAAAGAGGCCGTCGCCAAGCCACACAATGGTTCTCGATGATTGTTGGTAAATCCGGCGCATGAGGCTGACCTGGCGACTTCGCTCAGCAAGGTCGTGCTGGTTGATGGCCTTGGAGCCGGCAGATTTGTTTATTCAATATTTCCTTAATCGCCGAAAGCAAACTGGGATGCGTGTCGACTCACTATAGCGTCGATCCAGATGGTTAAGGGCTTATCTGGTCGTCTTAAGTGCCTCAGTGCGGATTCGAGATTGACCGTCACTTGAAGGACGAGTCTGTCGCCGAGGATTCTTCATCAACTTGGATTCAATGGTCAAGCAAGGCCGGTAATAACGAAAGTCTTACGTCGCGCGGTGTACCCCCAAATACAAATAGTCAACGAGGATCGGCTTCGTAGCCTTGGGCGAACCCCATGCATAGGACAAGGCGACATAGCCTGGCTTGTCGTTCAATTTCGCGTGTACGAGGTGGCATGAAATGGGCGCTTCCCAATCGCCCGGGTTGATGACGACCAAACGAATGGCGTCGTAGTCCCTAAGGCGATTGTAATACTCCTGGAGCTCTTGGAGATCCCTCGTTGGGGCGGGGGCCGACCTCTTGCGGGGGTCGCTCATTTTCAAGGGCAGCTACGTTTGCTCCCAGCGCCTCGTTCATGGAAGGCCCGATTGACTATAATCGCTAATAGTGGCGATGTCCAGGGATGAAAGGTTGAACGTGAAAGCAGGAAGTCTCTCGAGCTTTGTGTAAGTCAAGTGCCAGATATAGAGCAGAAAAGATGAACGCCAGGCACCCACCGTCTCTCCGAGCAAATCAGCTACCTCCAACTTACCCATGTCACATATCGGGTGGTATATAATGGGAGTGTGATCAATCGATGAGGCTATGCCAAGGCAGATTTTATCAACTAGCGAGTTGACGGGTTGAACGCGCACTGCCACCCGAGTGCGAAACCCTGGCATTGGCGAGTGTCAATCGAGTACATGTCGATATGGAGGCTTAGTGTGGCTCAGGGCAGGTTTGTACCACGTATCATGCATAGTGGCTCGGAGTATGTCATCTTTGATACGGCATTTCCGACACGGCATTTTCACCACTTCTCTCTGCAAACATGGCGGCAGTGCCTCGTCATTTCAGTACACCTACCGTGATCGTGCTTAGAGGTGGTGCCAAGCTTGGAATACTCCCGAAAGCAAATGTGTGATAGGACGGCCTGAGCTCTTTTCTCTTTTCCACATCAAGATGATCAATCAAAATAAGTTTCAAATGAACGATTACCTATTGCAGCCGTTTCGAAATCTCGCCATTGCCCCTTTTCATCTAGTGTGATGCTCATTTCAGATGTCGATATAGCCGACCTGCCCCAATAGTGATATTCTTCTAGCTCATATTAAGTCTTCAATCCTCTAGAAGAAGGCTTAGGCTTATGAGAACATAATATTGTAGGAGTGGCAATCGCCGCCCAACTTGCCATCATTTGGAAGAGAGGAAACACTTCTTCAAAGAACAGGACAAAGGAGCAAGTTATTAGTCCACAAGGGGTTTTATTGAGGCTAATACCCTGCCAGCCTATAGACGCATCCACACATGCCCACTTCCTAGCCGTAAACAGTCATATATCATACATGTCAGTAGCCCACATGAAATAATCAAACCACACAGGACGTCCATTCGCAGGCTCCTTTCCAATATACAAAGTGTTACGCCTCTCATACATATGCTAATACCCAAGACCAGTATGCCGCGGAATCCACAGAAACAAACGTGACTCGTCACCAAGTGGGAATAGAACATCATCAAACATTATCATCACAAACAAGGAGATGTTTCAAGTTGGCAAGCGGTCATGTCGTCTTCAACCGGGAAGCCGAGTTGAGTCGAGCCAAGCCGAGCTCAGCCGATCTTCATCAGATCAACCCCCTTCGGCGGGAGCTGCTGCTGCTGGTGCCGGCGCCGCCTCAGCATCACCGCCACCGTCGCCACCGCCGCCGCCGCCGCCGCCGCCGTCACCACCCGCGCTACTTGCGGAGCTCCGGGAACTCTTGGAGCTCTTGGAGCCGTGGGACCCGCCCGACGTATGTCGGCGGCGCTGTCGTCGGAACTTCTGCTTGCGCTTGAACCGGATGGTGTTGCGGTATGCATAGCAGAAGGCGAGGGTACCGAGGACGAAGACGCCGACGAGCACGCCGACGACGACGCCGATGGTGGTGTCGAGGTCTTGGGAGGACTCGCGCTTCCGCATCCGCAGTAGACTTGGAATGCTGTGGTTTTGGTTGTAGTGGCTGGTGGCGGCATCACTAACAAGCGAAGTCCCGGAAGCTGATGATGCATAGTTGACCCAGTTTGTAATATGGCTTGCTGCCCATTCCCAGAGGTGTAATATCATGTGTTTGCCATCATGCGTCCACCTCGTGTCTACTGCTGCTGCTACTGCTGCATCTTGTGCATCGCTGTAGCTGTGACCGGCCAAGTGTAGTTGGCGCGGCCCCGCTGCGGAGCCGGCTTGGTCGGCGAAGGAGAGTGGTGGGGGGAGATACATAGTGACCTGTGGCTATATGTATGTGCGGTGATACAGGGGTAGCAGGGGATGGGCTTATTAGTTTTGTCGATGGGGCATTACAATAATCATAGTTGACTAACAGGAGAATGCCATGGACAGCATAATGGGAATCCCCGAAGCGAAGATGGGAAGAGGGGAAAAAAAAGAAAACGGTTCCCAGGAGCAGGAGGTGGGCACACCGGCTGGGCGGGCGGATGGGGGCATTTTTTGTGTGCGGGAGATCGTCAGCCCAAGATGGTGGTAGCATCACATCATCTCTGTCGTCCCGTTCGTTTCCAGTACCCAAACCCCAACAAGGCGTGCGTGCACAAGGCCATGCAAACCTACCGAAGGTTGGGTGTGTGCTGGGTACGTACATGCATGGGCTACAACTCATCCGCGCATCCCATCTCGCCAAACACACAGCTGCGAGGCGACGTCGGGATTGTCTCGCGTGGGCCGGACGGAAGAAGGAGAGACACTCAGTGAGAGACGATCGAAGGCGAAAAGGAAGCTTTACCCCAGAGTCGCATCCACAGCCGGCGGAGCCAACATCCATCCATTGCTCTCTCTCGATGATGGGAGGGAAGTGGAGCCTGCGATTGACAACAAATGTCTCTCATTGACTGGCGTGCTGCTGTGCTGGCTGCAGATGCAAAAAGGCTTCGAGGGAGAAGCTTGACGATAGGTTGCACGCATGGCGGTTTATACGATTCCCATTGGTGTTTTTTGGCGAATACATGCGGGCGTGGTGCATGTAAGAAGGAAGTATGCACGCTGATAAAGTGCTCGCGTTTGGGAGGACACAAGGAAAAGCCGCCGACGCTAGAGGGGTCCGCCACTTGCCTTCTTCCGTCCATGCCCCAGGGCTTCTCGAACGCCTCTCTGGCTCCCTCACGCGACTACCTACACAACACAACGTTGGGCAATTCTCGGATATCATTCTTCGGGTAGGAATCTGATCAAAGTCGAAGGATGCAGTCTTCCCATACCTTTTTTTTTTCGGTCCATCGGGACCATCAATCAGCGTCGACGACAAGTGGCACATGATGTTTGACGCTGTCTGCCTGGCCTGATCTTCAAACGCACGGATTCTACTGCTAACAAACACGAATCGGCAGGACGCTGCTCTGTCTCCAATGCTGTGTCACTCACACTTGCACTTAATACCTCTCAATCGAGAAATCGCTAGATGATTCAATGATCCATCTCCAAATTGCCTTGGGGTAGGACGGGACTCGATTGCAGAGCATTCCAGATGCTGGGAGGCTGGGCCTACACGGAGAAGCAAGCCTCCGCATACAGAGAGAGGGAGCTGACCTAGCCAAGCCAGCAATCAGCCGACAAGGCAATTGCTGCCCGACGGACGGGCTCGATGCCTCACAGATGCCTATCTGTCAGCTTCCGCCAAAGATGTTTGCTGGATTCTTCATTACGTCTTATTAGGTTGACATGATGAAGAAGCCGAGAGGAAGAGACCAGAGAGCCAGCCCTGTGTTGGTTTGGCGCATTGCCAACGCATCTCCCTCCCACCCTCCTTTTCCAAGCTCGTAGGGAGGGAATATAATACGGCCATGGCCCCAATCGGAGCGGCTTTCTCCAAATCCAATCGATAGTTCGGGGCTGTCAAAGCAACCCTCTTCTGGCTTTCCCGTTTGCTGCTTTGCTGCGCCCATGGACGGCCTGTCATTCGACGGGGAACTCCTGCCGAGAACTAGAGGGGACGTTGTCCGTCTCCCCGCATTGGAACCTGCCGCCCCCACCCCTCTTTGATCGGCTAGATGCCCGGCGGCTACGTCGAGGGCCGCGGAGGGGCGAAGATTTCGGGTTGCAGGCTTCCAATGAATGGGCTATTGTCTTATCTGTCGACGCTGAGGAAAAATGCTACCATGGATCGACAACAGTTGCACTGCTACCTTGCAATTGGCATCAAGAAGAAACGCAGAGCTCCCGGCTCAGTGGTGCTGGAAGTAGCTGGGATCGTCCACTCACTCATACACTCAGCCACTCGACGCAGCTAATGTACAGATTATGTGCTAGAACTGCGTAGCATTACCTACTGGTCGACGTCTATCTATGCAAACGGCCTATATGCTAACTTCGTTCTGAGGATACTAGGATAATGCAGCAGCATCCGGAGGCCGACAGCCCCTTATGCTGAGGCGCTCAAACCCTCCGACGCCGCCGGCTCGCTCATGGCGGCGACCGTCTTCTTCTCCTTATTCTCGGTTCCCTCTTCATGAACCAAGGTTGGGACAACGAGCTCTGCTTCTGGTTCTTGCTGCTGCTGAACCTCCTTCTCCTTACCTTTACCAGTACCATCCTCCTGCTGCTGCTGCTGCTGCTCCACGTCAGCCGGACCGTTAGAGGCACAGCCGGGACAGCAGTCGGAGCAGCAACCGTCATCATCATCATCATCATCATAATCCTCGTATTCGTAGTCCCAGCCGTTGAAGACCTCCTTCAACATGCGACCCATCAAGTGCGTCAGGTGCGCAATGTCCACCCGGAGGTTTCTAAGCTCATAGGCGAACCGCAGCCCCGCAGGATCGCCGTTCGCCACCGTCACCGCCGCCAACTTCGTTTCGACCTTGATCATGTCTTGGAACACCTGCCTCCGCCGGCGCTCGAGGTTCTCCCATGCCGCCTCCAAGCGGCTGGGCTGGTCGGGAGGAGGAAGAGGGCCGAAGAAGCGGTACCGGCCAAGGTTGCCGTGAACGAGGGGTCGGTCGTTGTAGTTACAATTGTTGTTGTTGTAGTAGTTGTTGTTGCCCCCCCACGGCGCCATCGGGGACGTGGTAGACGTTGGTGTGGCCGGCGGCGCGGAGCTGGGCGCAGGTGCCGCACCCGCATACAGGGGGCCAGGGCCTGGACCGGAAGTCGGGGAGGGTGTGGGGTTGGTTGTACATGGCCGAAAGGCCGGTGAATCGAGGTCTAGAGGGAGATATGTTAGGTACGTTAGGAGAGTAGGATATAGGTCCTGGAGGCAGGCACTTACAAGAAAGCCATATCTAGTGCTTGAGGTCAATATCAATTCGCTTGGTGGTTGGTCTATGGGTGTTGGTTGCTCTGGAGAACAGAAAATGCATTTGCAAGAGGACTTTGGGCAGGTTTATATACGATTTCCGCATTGAGTCAGACTTGACAGACCGTCAACCATCGAGACATCGTGACTGACATACGTGCCCGCACACAGGTAGCCGGTATGATTGCTTCACCATCACTTGAAAAGACCATCTGCCTTTACGCTTGATGTTTTTCATGATCGGGGAAGAGATGGAGACACCTGCGTTGCGTTTTGTACAAGGCCGGTATAAGCCTGGGATAAGCCTGGAGAGTTGAGTTAATCCCCTTTTCGGAAACGGCGTGAACCTCACCAGCCCAGTATTCTTCATATTACCCACTGCGCGACGCCCATGCCTTATGTGGTCTCGGGAATGCTTGGGTGTTGCTTGGCATAGATACGAGCATGACTGGCCTTCACTTTACGCTAACTGGTCAATCTGAGTTACGTCCAGTCACAGAGGGAATCCCCAAGCTCGCCAGGACCAACTTACATTGAGCAAGCAGCTTTTGAAATGTATCAACATGAGGCAACCGGTGCATGTGGGTATTTACTTTTGTGCTGTATTACCATTCTCCTTTCCTTTTACTTACTCTCCACCCATGTTCTTTCCCCTAACTCCCCCTCTCACCTAAATCCAAGCCAGAGATACGCAAGCGCAATCACCACCGAGGCCGTGGCGGGCAAGAGGTTCAGCTCGATGACGGACCACACCCACAGGCAGCCCAGCGGGGGCGAGCGCTTCATCACCGAGATGTAGCCGTACGTGTTGGTGATCTTGATCAGGTGGCAGCCGGCCGCGACGCTGACGGCGAAGAAGATGGTCTGCCGGATCGGTTCTTGGTAGCGCTTCGGGACGACTGGCACGAGAGTGGGCGAGGAGGGGTGCGGGTGCAGGATGTAGAATAGGGGGGTGAAGACTATATTTCAGGAGGGGGCGCATACTTGTTAGCCATGGTTCTTGGGCAACGCATTTACGGGGGTGGTGTCTGTTTGTGTGCGCAGAGCTGGCAATTCACTCACCCAAGAGAGCGCGCAAGGTTCTGATAATAATGGTATGCCACTCCAATTCCACGGCGTATTGCTGCTGGACCAGCACGTCGAGGGTGAAGTGCAGCGTGCACAAGCTGACGCTCCAGAGGAGGGCCTCGAGCACGCGATCGGCCGTCGTCGTGAGGACGGCTGCTGCTGGGGGCGGCGCCTCTCCCTTCCCGACGTAGACTGGTTCGGCGGCGGCGGGCCCTTTGGCTCCTTTCTTGCCCCCCGAGGGTGCGCTGCCGCGCGTCGGCTTCGTCGAAGAGCTTCCTTTCCGACGCCCAGTCGAGGAGGGTCTTCTCCGTCGGGCCCGATTTGTCGGGGTGGGCGAGCTCGATGCCGGCGGGGGACTTCTCCGCTGCGGCTTTCCGATCTTTGCGACTTTGGACCATGTTTCCGGGAGAATTCGGGTATAAGCCTCTAAATGGGTGTCGGTGGTTGGAACAGGATAATGGGTGTCATCGGAATTGACTTTGGTCAAGCTCACGGGTACACAGACGGACAGCTCTAACGAAACACAGCTTTGAAGTTCAGACAGCAAGCTTCAAGTTCTGAGAGTGGGGTGGTTGCGTCTATAGCCATAGCCCCCATAAATGCATATACCACAACTTGCGACGCAGCAAACTGCCACTTCCATCGAGGTCGCCGCCATATTCCATGACAGGCGTGCCGCGTTTCAGCTCATCGCATTGCATGGCGTCCCAGCGAAGCGGTCAGTTGCCGGCTGTCCAGCTGTCACAGCATGCAAGAAGCGCTTAATCATAGTAAAGATGAGATCAAGCAAGCCTCGAGAAAGAATCAAAAAGAACCGCTAGCAGCGGCTGTCGAGATCCACCGCACACAAATCGCGTGGCATGCCAATGCAACCCTCCATGGCCCCCATGACCTCCCCCTCCAACGTGCCCTTGGCCTTGGGACCTGGTTTAGTGGCCGTCGCTAACAGGCGGCTCTGGTTTCCGCACGCTGTAAGGAGGGGCTGGTTTCTGCCCAGTTCCTTCCAGTCGCCCTCCCGGGAAGACGCGACAGACGAGTCGTGGGTGTGTCAAATTTCCCCTTCCCCGGACGTGCCGCTGGTTTAACAGCGTTCAAGTCCCAGGTGACGAGCGTGACCAGGGGTGGCGCATCGTCGTCGAGGGAAAAGTAAAACTAACTGGCGGTGAAAAAGGCATCGCCAGCGGACAAGACAAGAATAATTGCATTCTTTTACTTTCGCCTCGCCTCGTATTGCTTTCAGCTCTCCATCCCATCTATCTCGGCTCTCACAATCGACCAGATTGACGACCTACTACTGTACCTGAAGGATTCGAAACCGCCTGGAGCTAACGGGCTGTGGTGCACCTACCGACGCACGCGACAACTGCAAAGCTCCCCTCAGCATTCCATCTTCCTCTCTTCGCTGCAGGAACCTAAGCTCCTGCATCGTCTGGGCCCCACGTTCGCTGTGAGTCTGTGACGGCCATTTGGCCCATTCCATTGAGAGAGTGTCCCGCACAACACCAACTGCCAAACCGCCAAAACTCCTCCAGATTCGTTCTGACTCGGGCGATTTCCCTTCGACTCTTTTCCTTCCTCCAAATCGGCAAATTGGGACTCACGGCAAGCAGCAATTGTCCAAAGCAATTGTCCAATTGTCTCGCAGGCCGTGAGTACTTGTGCTTTCTTGTAAAAATATATTTGCTTGGGTTCTCTCCGGTTCTCTCTGTTTCTCTCTCTGTAGTTCTACTGGGTGTACTATTATACTACACTACTGCTATTACTACCTTCTCACCTGTAAACCCGATTCAACAACCCCCCCAACCAAATGCCGAACAACATGGCCGCCACGACCTGGGCGGCAGGCATCGCCGCGGCCGCCGTGGTGCTGCCGTCGCTGTACGTCTACACGGCCTCGGTGATCGCGACCCGGTTCCCGACGCTGCGCAACAAGCGCATCTGCCTGCTCATCGCCCACCCGGACGACGAGGCCATGTTCTTCGCCCCGACCCTGCTGGCTCTGACCCGGCCCGACACCGGCAACCACGTCAAGATCTTGTGCCTGAGCACCGGCGACCAGGACGGCCTGGGCCATGTGCGCCGCACCGAGCTGAAGAAGAGCGCCATGCTGCTGGGCCTGCGCGACGAGGACGATGCGTTTGTCGTGGATGATCCGTACGTATACCCCTCTCTCTACCTCTATCGCATACTTTCTATCCCCGGCGCTCCCTAGACTTCGTGGAAGGGAAGTACCATGGCAGATACTACTACATCCAACTTGGGAATTTACTCCCCCGGCCCTCCCGCTCAAGACAACCCCATTCTAACTTCTCTCTCCCACCTCTATAGAGACTTCCGCGACTCCATAACCGAGACCTGGGATACAGACAAAGTCGCCACCCTCCTCTCCGCCGCCTTCGCCCCGCAACTCTCGCGCCAGCAAGCCGCCGCCTCGGCCCAGCCGCCCATGGCCTCAATCGACGTCCTGCTCACCTTCGACGCGGGCGGCGTCTCGGCGCACCCGAACCACATCTCGCTCTACCACGGCGCGCGCCGCTTCATCTCGGCCCTGACGGCGGGCAAGCCCGGCTACGCCTGCCCCGTCGACCTGTACACCCTGACGACGGTCGGCTTCGCG
Source organism: Apiospora aurea (assembly GCF_038362705.1). NCBI lineage: Eukaryota > Fungi > Ascomycota > Sordariomycetes > Amphisphaeriales > Apiosporaceae > Apiospora > Apiospora aurea. The sequence goes on along the minus strand of NW_027117398.1, from coordinate 557,212 downwards.
CGCAAGTACTGCGGCTTCCTCGACGTCTTCGCCACCATCTTCAGCGCCACGCTCGGCGCCGGCGCCAACATGGCCGCGTCCGCCACTTCGGGCTTCGGCGGCAACAACAAGCGCGACATCAAGAACAAGAGCGACAAGGGCAACCCGGGCTTGTTGGTGACCGCGACGGGCCTGCTGGGCGGCCGCGAGAGCGCCGCCACGGCGCGCCAGGCCATGACGCAGGCCCACAAGAGCCAGATGGTCTGGTTCCGCTGGGGCTGGATCACCATGAGCCGGTACATGTACTTGAACGAGCTGAGGTTGGAGAAGGGGTCATGATCGTCCGAAGGTCACTCACTCGGTCGGTCAGTCAGTTACATATGCGGACTTGGCATGCCTTGCGGATCACAGATACGCATCCATGTCTGAGCTGTATGCCACTGACCCGGCCCCTCCCATCTGAAAGAAAGTAAAGCTTCAAAAAACCCCGTGGAAAAGAAAAAAGCGATCATGAGCATGAGCATGAGCATACGCATAGCATGTAGATACGATGTCAGAGTAGGTGTCAGATTCGATGTAGATAGTTAACAGAATTTTTATGAGATTACACCGTTATATTCCCTCTGTTTTTGACCCGGAAGAAGCATGATACTGCCTACTATTAGTAGCCATGAATTCATGGTAATGTCAAGAACTTGTTCTTCTGGATCGCAATTGGGTACGAGTCGCATTCGCAAACATACACCATAGCAGACAGATGGCTCCTTGTTATGTCTAAATGTCTGCTCTCCAGGCGAAAGATGAAAGTATGGGATGCATATCCTCTTGTATATACAGTCGGAGGAAGTAGGAGTACAGTATGTACCTATCTAGACACACCATCTAGCATACATGCCACTCCTTATACGTCACTTTCCAAGCTCGTCCCATCTTCCGTTCCAGCTCTATCAATCGTCAGACCCCTTCGCGGTCCGCTTCTCCGTGTTCTGCGGTTCCAAATTCCGCTCCAGCTTCCGCTCCAGCTTCCGCTCCCGATCCCGTTGAACACGAGACCCCTTCGCGATCCGCCTCTTCGTCTTCTGCAGCTCGTAGTACTCCCCCGGCGTCTGCGGCGCCGGCAAGCGGACCGCGTCGAGCGCGCCAAAGAGCAAGGGCAGGGGCTTGAGCCGGCTGTTCTTAAATTCGTAGAGGCCGCGCCCGCTCAGGACGTGGGACCAGCGGGGCCGGACCGCGAGCAGGCGCCACGTCCCCTTCACCTTGAGCGGCACGTCGAGGCGGCCCCGGCGGCCCTTGTAGAGCCGCATCCGCACCGGCCGCGCCGGGTCCAGGAGGCTGACGTAGCCCGTCGCGATGCGGTACGCGGCCGCGTTCTCGACGAAGCGCTCGTTCTGCCAGAGGAAGTCGGGCACGTGCCGGACGGCCCGGGCGTCGGTGAGGGTCCGGATGCGGAGCGCCGCGAGGTTGCGCTTGCAGAGCTCGCTGAGGGCGAACCACATGTGCTGCTTGCGGAAGCGGGCGCGCTGGTAGGCGCCCAGGACCGCGGTGATGGGCGTGACGCCGTCGCGGACGGCGGCGATGTACTCGAAGACGCACGTCTCGTAGCGGGCGGACTGGTCGTCGTAAAGTTGCCGCATTTTGGCCATGACCGCGTCGTTGGCCCGGAGGAACTGGCCCCGGGCGATGCGCGAGCGAAGGAGGACGGCGTACTGGTCGAATCCGGGCTGCACACTGTAGGGTTCTCGCGTCATGGTGTTCCACACGAGCTCCGTGGCGTTTCGGACGGGGACCTGTTGGTACCAGCCGGCCATCTTCCAGGCCGTCGATACGGGTGTGCTGCTGAGCACGTGGCTCCATTCCAACAGCTCGAACCAAGTCTCTGCCGGGATGGTGACCTGGTATTCCCGGGAGATGAAGTCCAGTAGGTCGAGCGCCCAGCCCATCTGTCCGTTCGAGCAAAATACCTCCACTAATGTGTTCAACAGGCGGGCCGTGGGCCGCATAAAGTTGTGCTTGTGTCGCGGGCGTTGGACACCATTGGACAACGGGGGTGTCAGGCTGTTTGTTGTGATCTCGCCGGTCACTTTGTCCTTCTTGGTCAAGATGCCAAAGTAGGCGGGGAGTATCTTGAGACCGACGAAGCGGAGCGAGCCCGCCCGAGCGAACGCAATCATCAAGGAGCACAGCACTTCCGCCGTCATGAGATTGCGCTTGGCTATCCAACTATTATACAGTCGCGTAATAGGACCTTTGCCTCTCATACGGCGAGTCAGGGACATGGCTGTCGGCATGCTTCTGTCGAGTCCAAATTCAAAGGCCCTCTGCTGGCGGTTGAACCGGAGCCTGTCCAGCCTCCTTACGGACTGGTGGAACCTCAGATACCCTCGTCTGTGCAAGTTGCGTGGCGTGACTGCGACACGAACCTTGTCAAAACCGTAGTACATGGGGTCGACTAGGAACCGGACCTTGAGGAACTCGTGAAGAACCTCGGGGCCTGGCTGTCGTTGCACTGCACCGAAGGCCTGGTCCCACAGCTGTTTCGCGCCGCCAATATCGGAGATGGCGCCATAGGCCCGGAAGAGAGAGATGTAATCCTCGGCACCTAGCACCACGCCTGCGTTGTGGGCGCATTGCACCAGAACATTCATGCGGACGAGCAGTCTCCCGAAGAGCTTCCGGGTGCCGTAGCTGTCCATGTGCTGCCCCAAGCCGAGTAGCTGGTACATGCCCACACTGATGCGCGCTCCGTCCGTCGGGTCATTGTCGGGCGCGACTCTCTTGGGATCCAATGACTGCAGAAATTCCGAAATCGTGTTACGTGGTAGACGTTCGATGACATGTTGCAGTTCCGCGGTAGGAAGACTCACGATGCGCCGGAGGTAGATGATCAGTCTCCTGGAATCCCATTGGCTCATGGCCTCCAAAGCCCCTATGAAGAAAGATTGGGTACGTTGGGATACCCCGCCGACATGATCCCCAGCTGAGACATAAGCATGCGTGTTGTCGTATGACAGGAGCTCGGCCATGCGTTCCTTTATAGTTAAAAAGGCCTTTTGCTTCTTCGACATTTGATATCCACGAGAAACGAAGGGATTGACAGGCGGCTTGGACACTTGCACATCTGGATACCGGGATTGGAGGGTAGTCAACAGGGCAGCCTCCTCAATGCCAACATGATAGGGCGGTGCTTCTAAGCTGCTAGCCGGACGATCAGCGTTGACGGAAGTCCCGTGGAAGAATTTGGTCTGACAAGGCGCCCGGGTTCCCGCGTGGATCCATGGTCGCCGGGACGGGCATGGTAATAATGATAGGTGACGGAAATGGCGAGTATTTGTTGGTGATGAGCATCGCGGACGGGGACGGGCGACGATCGACGGGCCTCTTGTGCTAGCGGGACGATGAAGCGCCAGTCGTCGAGGCCCGGCCAGCTCCACCGCCAAAGAAGCCGCGATCATTGATAAGGAGCGGCGATAGGAGCGGGTCGTGGATTGCTTTTGTCTGGCCGCTTCATGACTTCGTCACGATGGAGTCTTAGTGGAGTTGAATCAGTGACGGTTCGTGCCATGGTCAACCTCGGATCTTTGTTTTGGCTTGCTCTAGCAGCTTGAGCCACAGTTCTGAGGCAAGGGCCTCCCTGCAAGCCCACATCCTTGCTATTTCTTCTTTCGTGTGGCTTGGATATCGCTGTGGCTTACCCCTCCAATGCACAAGCCACAATGCACAAGCCTCAGTCATCCATAGCCCCACCAATTCTCAGTCGAGCCGTGCAGGTGAAGCTTGTCAAGCTGAATTTCCGATCCGCAGCCAGGTTGGGTCGAACTTCACATTGCAACAAGGCATATCGAACGCACCACCACACCTTCTTACTTCAATATCGCGCCATGGCTGATGTTGAGGATTCAGCCGCTGCCGGCTCCGTTGCCGAGCCCCTCGATCTCGTGCGCCTTCTCCTCGACGAGGTCGTGTTCGTCAAGCTGCGCGGAGATCGCGAACTGAAGGGTCGGTTACATGTACGTCGCTCCCTACCTCGCGGAGGTACCCACACGTCGCACGAACATATTGGACTGAACTGCCATCTTCTAGGCTTACGACAGTCACATGAACCTAGTTCTGGGTGATGTGCTTGAGACCATCTATGTGGTCGATGACGACGAGAATGATGAGATCAGGGTGAGTCACATCCGCATCCACCTTCGTCGTCCGGATGGAGCGCCAGGTTCTAACTATGTGCAGACCGTTACGAAGAAGTCGGAAATGCTTTTTGTTCGAGGTATGTTCACTTGGGAGGGGGTTCTCATGAATTGACTACTGACAAAAAACCTCAGGCGATAGTGTCGTGCTCGTTTCACCGCACAACTCCTCATGAGCATAGAGTCGAAGGATGTGATAAGAGCCCGCGTGTGCGGAACTATGCGGATGCACCATCAATAGATACTCTCAATCGGGCTGGCGTCATGACTGGGTATCGAACATGACGAAATGCGTCGCGGGCTTAGTACCGTGGAGCTGAGGCCAACGAAACCCGGGATGGCATTTTGGTATGGGAGTATCCGAGCCGCTCGGACTGAGCGCCTCTGGCTAAAACGACAAGATGCCAGAGATGCTAGGCACTCATGCAACGACGCATACCCGCGCGCCATGGACTTTGGGAGGTCGCGACCGTGGAAAACGAGTGGTAGATGGATTAAACCCAAGAAATTCAGCGATCATGCCGTCAATACCTGACCCTCCAGATGTGGCAGTCGTACCTGTTCGGCTTTGGCCCCCGGCAATCCAATAGCCCAACTAAATGTGAAATCATCGGACACCTGCGAGACGAGAAAGGCCCTGCACGGCCCGACAATGGGATCATCACATCCTATATCGCCCATGCTACTGCTTAATATTGGGATGGCTTGTTGGGGATAACCCCTGGCTTCGGCAGCTTGCGAGCGCATCGATCTGATTCCCTTTTGGGGTAGCTATCCGACGTCCTTATCTAACCCTCAATCCCCCACGTCATGACCATCCCCGCATGGTGTCAACCGACAGCGAGCTTGTCTGTAATGAGGCTCCCATGCATTGGATCTACCAGACATTTCTTTGGTGCGACATGTGCGATTGGAGGATAAAGCTCTTCTTGCAGGCTATGATTGGGCCCAACCAACCAGGGGTGAAGATAAGATCGGGACAGCCGGTGCCAGCATGGTGAGTATGATGAAGATGCATAAGTATTGCGGTGCACCATATGACTCGTATATTCCCGTTATGCCGGCACTTCTTCTGCATCTCATCAGCAACAAGAGACGGTCGGCTCGTTTTGGCCATTACCTACCGGTTCTCAACCAGTTCAACATCGTATGGGAAAGGTACCACAGGGCTGGCTTGGCTTGGCTGACACGTACCCTTGTCGCCTTTTCGCGTACTCTCCCATACACCGATCAATATGTTCTCCGAAAAGGCGGACAATGCGGAGAAGACACCGGCGCCAGACCCCGAAACGCAGATGCCGAAGCCGGCCGATGCCGATGCGGCGCTCGAGTTCATGACCCATGAGAACATGGGGACGATGACGGAGGTGGATGAGACGAGTCTGGTCCGCAAGATCGACTGGCGCATCGTACCGCTCATGTGTAGGCAGCTTATAATCAACGTAGCTGAACATTTGCTAACGCCCACCAGGGGCATGCTACAATCTGCAGTATCTCGACAAGACTCTAGGTACCTCTTCCACTGTTCCCCCCCCATTCCAACGCATGGCGCCTAATCACTTCGCAGTGAACTACGCGAACGTAATGGGTCTCCAGGAAGACACGGGCATCACCGGCGACCAGTTCAGCCAGCTCGCCCTCGTCTTTTACGTAACCTACCTCGCCTTCGAGCTCCCGACCGGCTACCTGATGCAGCGCCTCCCCACCGCCAAGTACCTCGGCGCCAACGTCACGCTCTGGGGCCTCATGGTCGCCCTCACGGCCGCGGCCAACAACTGGGCCGCCCTCGTCACGCTGCGCGTGCTCCTCGGCTGCTTCGAGGCCGCCGTCGCGCCCGCCCTCATCCTCATCACGTCCATGTGGTACAAGAAGAGCGAGCAGCCGGCGCGCGTAGGGTTCTGGTACTTGGGCACGGGCACGGGCACCATCATCGGTGCTCTGTCTTCGTTCGGGTTCCAGCACTACGCCTCCCAGAACTTCCGGTCGTGGCAGATCATGTTCCTGCTCTTCGGCCTCGTCACCATCGCCGTCGGTCTGCTGGTCATGGCCTTCATGCCCGACAACCCCATGACGGCGCGGGGCTTGACGCACGCCGAGCGCGTCTTCGCCATCGAGCGCGTGCGCGAGAACCAGACCGGCATCGAGAACAAGCGGTTCAAGTGGCACCAGGCGCGCGAGAGCCTCGTCGCCGACCCGCAGACCTGGCTGCTGGCCCTCATCACCGTCGCCAGCAGCGTGCCCAACGGCGCCGTCAGCAGCTACCAGGGCACCATCATCAAGGGGTTCGGGTACACGAGCAAGGAGGCCGCGCTGCTGTCGGTGCCCAGCGGCGCCGTGGCCTGCATCTCCATCGTCACCGCGTGCGGCCTCGGCGCTCGCTACGACGCCCGGGGCCCCTTTGTCATTGCCATTCTGCTCGTCGGCGGAGTCCTGGGCGGGGGCTTGCTCGCCTTCTCGCCGGCCGACAACAAGGGCGCCTTGCTGGCGGGAAACTACCTCACCAACGTCATTGGGAGCAGCTTGCCGCTGCTGTACAGCTACTCGGCGGCCAACTATGCTGGGCATACGAAGAAAGTAACGATGAACGCCATCCTGCTGATGTCTTTTTGTAAGTTATCCTGCAACTTACCTTGCGCTGCTCTACCCATTCAATCCCAGACAGGCACATGAGACTAACCCTTGAGCCAGGTCTTGGCAACATCATCGGCCCCCTGACATTTCGGGATGCTGATAAGCCCAACTACCTCCCGGCGAAAGTCGCAATCGTGGTTACCTCAGCACTAGCCTGTGTACTGACGGGCATCTTAATGGCTTACTACGCGTGGGAGAACAAGAGAAGAGATAGGCTGCGAGTGGCCCACAAAGACAACTCCGAGTTCTTGGACATGACGGACAGAGAGAACCTTGAATTCAGGTATCGATGGTAGTATGTGGCTTCTTGGTAATCTAACGTTAGACCGAAGGAGAAAGTAGCCGGGCATTAATCTTATCTCGTTTAAAGAAATAATTGTAACATCCCAAAGTATCTACCCGAGGCGGAACACATATCGTCGATATTGGCTCGATGCAATCTCATTCCCCGTGCCCCTATTTGGCTTTTAAAACTCGCAGCCTCGAACGGACGACACTACGACAAACCTGGAAATTCACCAGAACTAAGCCTCTCAAGGCAATCGGGACTTGTACCATCTGATTGAAGCTGTTTGTTAGTATGCATGGACCGTTCGAAGAAGCTCCAGAGCGTTCGCGACGATCACGGTACTCACCGGTTTCACAGCCTCCTGACTTTGGGGGAGCAAGGGTGTCAACACGTAGCAGAGATATCCAGCCAGGAAAAGAATCCAAGAATAGGTGTTCAGCATCTTGGGGGATTGCCACATCCACGTCAAGACCGGACTCATCTTGAAGCGTGGCAGTGCGTCCCCTTCCTCCAGCCTCCTTTCTGCCGTACTGTGCCGGTCTTCCCGGACAAGGCACAGCATCATCCGCCAGACCTCCTCGTTGCTCAAAAGAGCAGCCTCTTCGGCCGTCCGAGGTAGTTGCTCCAGTAGAAGCAACTGAGTGGAGCTGATCAACGCGAATAGGCTGAGGAACAGGCTGGTGTACCAAAGAGTCGGACATAGCCAGAAGCTGGCGGCCGTGCTGGGCCAGGAGAACACGCCGATGACGGCGGCAGCAGAGAGCAGTGCCTGTTTCGCAGCTCGTCGTGCCTCGATTAGCCCTTATGCGTAGTAATGGGAGCAAAAAGAAGCCGAAACCGCCAGACTTGCTGCCTTTTCCACGAAAATGAGTTCCTGTTGTTTCAGGCCCCGGAACTGGACAAGCAGAGCGCGGGTTTTGTCGACGTCGTGCTGATTCTCTAATATTTCCTGTATGGGCTCTATCGTGGAGTGATACAGCGAACCGTCATATAGGCAGGTGGACACGATGAGTGACAGTGAAACCGAATGATACCATATTTTTCGGAGCACTCGCCGCAGCCAAGAAGCTGTTAGCTGCAACATAGTATGGCTGGTTCGGTTCAATTAGGATCTGGTAGACCTATGTTTCATGTTCAAGTTTCTGTTTTCGCGACAGCAGTCGAAACCTTTTATGTGTGTTTATGTCCTTCTTGTGGCTTACCTCCTGCGTCTGCTCGCATTCGGGGCCGACTCCCTCACCGGTGTTGATTGTCATTTATTCGCCTTCATTTGTTCCGAGCTAAAGCCCCCTGGCGCAGCTGGCACCTGACGATTGGATTAAACCCTGGTTTCTGAGCGCAAGCTACGAAAGCCACATCAGCAGGCTGAGCCTGTGGAACGATGCTATGTGGTGGTCTAAGAGATGGCATAGGCCGTAGACCTCGTCCGTCTCGCCGGAGGTTCATCCCAGGTAACCAAGGAGTATCTCTTCCATCGATTCCAGCCCCAACTCCCTCGCTTTCTCCAGTGCTCCATCTAAATCGTTGTGCCATCCAGTCAGGAGCATCCTGACCACCTCTCCGTGCTCCCCTCTCCACGGCGGTCGTCAACGCCAGCGGACTGTACCATTTACTTTCCCCGACATAATCCAGAAGAAGCCGCGCAACGACGGGGTTTCCTTGCTGCGCGGCCGCGTCGAGGGCGTTGCCCTCTCTGGGCCCTTCTTGGAGGGAGTAGCCCATGTCGTAGCCCCCTCTCCAGAAGCCAGCGCACGGTATCGACCTGTCCGCCCCGCGCCGCCTCGCACAGCAGATCCGGCCGCAGATTGACGGGGGGCTGCCGCCAGTAGGCGGACGCCGGGACGTCGAGGCCCAGGAGAAAATCCACGATCGGGATGGCGCCGCGGCGGGCCGACACCTCCATGTGGTCCGCGAGCAGGTCGAGACAGGACCACGAAGAGTTCCGGCCTGCCAGGCGGTCTTTGACCAGCGCGTAAAGTTTCTGGTAAACCTCGAGGCTCGTGGTCTCGCGCATGGCCAGCAAGGAGGCGTCGGGCCCACAGTCCAGGCCGAGGCCCAGGTCAATCATCGTTGGGTTGTTGGCTTTGCTCGCGTGTCGCACCACGAGGGTTCCTGCTTTGGTCTTTTCCGAACACGCGGCGAGGAGCAGACTGCTTATCTCAATGTGGCCTTTATAGGCAGCGATGCCTAATGCGAATTCCAGAAGTGCACTGTCGGACCTCCTGTCAGTGTCTCAATCCCCGATTAATAAAGGGAGATACTAATTGGCCTTACTCTCGGTCACTTGGATTACCCTGCATCGACTGTAGTGTTCCTTTCACGAGCGCCATTTGGTTAGCCGAAGCAGCGGTAGCGAGAAGGATTTGGTCGTGACGGTCCTGCTCGCAAGAGTAAAATTCCGACAAGACCGAGCTCGGCCACAGATCGCAAGGCAATAGTGCTTCCATGACCCATTCACGGTCCGGCCACAAATTTACCATAGTGCAGACATCGACAACATGCTCTCGGACCACGGCATCCAAGTCTGCGTGAGGGCCGGTATACCCGGCCACCCGTTCCGCGGCCTGGCGAATAGCGCGCAACGTCGGGGTGGTGTCGTCTTGTTGTTGGGGACGGAGAGCAAGGTGGGCGATGTACCGCGGCCAAAATGGGGCACGTTCAAACCGAACCTCTTTGCTCACGAAGTTCCCGCTCAGGATCTGCAGCTCGTCGACCCACGCTTTCCAGTTCTTGCTCACGAATCGTAAACGTTGCGCCCGTTTGACGCCACGGCCACGGATGGCTTCTGTCAGTATCTGACGGGATATTTCGTTCGGGAACGATGCATAAAATAACATAGTTGAGGACGAGATGGTATGGACATAGAAAAGCGAGGAGGAATGTGGGAAATGGAAGATACTGGAAATCGAGATGTGTCGTAGGCATCGTTGTCAAGCAGGAAGCCGCAACCCAAGCCACCTGTTTCGCGCTAGGGAAATGTGTCAAGGGGTAGGTACGGATATATGTGAGGCAGGCATGAGTCAAAGAAAAAGCAAAGAGGGAAAAGAAAACAAAGACGACGAGGCGTGCCAGTCTCGTACGATGCGACTGTCGACCAGTCCTAAAAAGCCCCCATAAAGACACTGCGATAAGTAATCACACATATCCTCGGCCAGGCACGTAAATCCGTACGCACAATTGCCCCTTTGCTTGACTTGACGACCCTCTCACACGGTCTCAAGCGCACGACATAGCCGAGAAGCTTGAAAATAATCCAGGGTTTTCAATTGGTTGATACCTCCTTTATTAAGCCGCACTCTCATGGCGTGGTCAACTACGGATTTATCCCTAACCCCGCCTGCTGCTGCTGTTGCCTCGACCGTTGCTGCTGCTCCTGCGGCGGCAGCTCATACGGATGGTTGTGCCGCTGATCGTCCCGATCGCTCCACCCGATCTCGCTCACCGGCCCCTCGGGCGCCGTCACCTCGCTCCCCGCCAGCTCCGAGATGGGCTGGAAATGCGGCTGCTGCTGCTGGCCGCTACTCCGCATCGGCGGCGCCCCACCATGGTAATCGCTGCCTCCCCCTCCACTACCACCATAGTCGGACCCCATGGACGATTGCGACGAGACGTGCCGGCTGTGCCGCGCTGATGAGGAGGGCGGCCCGCCGCCCCAGTGGCTCGGGTTGCTGCCCCCGTGCGGCGACAGGGGCGGGACCGAGTACGTCCGCACCGACTGGGCGTCGTAGAAGGAGTCCGGCGGCCGCGGCGTCGTGCGCGCGGAGCTGTTGACCAGCGTGGTGGGGGTGGTGCCGCCGTAGTGATTATAAGAGTCTGAACCTTGTTTGCGCGGTTAGGATCAATGTCACGACAAAGAGATAGAGATGGAAACTGCTTGCCTTTGTACGGGCTGTACATCGCCGAAGCGTGATGTGGCAGCCTCTCGTCCTGTGGCGAGGGGGGGATCTGGGCGACCGCGGGCGGGTGGTAGAAGACCTTCTTGGACCGGTGCAGGCGCCATAGCAGGTAGCCGATGATGGCGATGGCGATGACGCCGCCGATGACGATTCCCGCGATGGCGCCGGCGGGGAGGCCCTTCGAGTTGGACGGCGCGGGCGTGACCGACGACGACGAAGAGCCCGACAAGAACGGCGCCGCGTTGGTCTGGTTGCTCGACAGCTTCGCGGCCGTGACGTTGCCGGGCGAGCACTGCAGGGTCTGGCAGGGGTTCTCCTTGCAGCACCCAATAAAGGGCGGGCTGTTGTAGGCGCAGGTGTACCAGAGGCCCTCGCCGACGCAGGCCTCGGGCAGGGTGTCGCTGTACTTGCTCTTGGAGAAGCTGGAGCTGTGCAGGGACGGGGCCGGGCAGTCGCCGTTGTTCTTGCACGGGTCGATGTCGCAGCAGCCGATGAACTGCGTCGGGCTGTCCTCGCAGATGTAGAAGTCGCCGCCCACGGGGCACGAGAGGCCGTACCGGGATATCGGGTTGTTGTCGCCGGACCCCATCGTGTCGGCGACTAGGCTAGTGGTAGTGGTAGTAGTAGTAGTATGATTAAGTCGGCGGGTTACTACCGGATGGGATTCATAAGTATAGTATGGTATGGTATATATTTGTGTGGGTATCAAGATAGTGCGAGCGGCAAAGATGCGGCTCAGTGACCATAGGCGGACAGGAGCAGGAAAAAAAACAAAAAGAGAAAAAGGGTCGAAAGAGCAGCAACCGGGACCGCGTGGGATGGGCAGCCTGTCATAAAAGGCCCAATTAGTTGTCCAGATCCTGCCCGCCGCCTTACTCGGATCCTCTTAAGATTACCACGACGGGTGGTAATAAAGGTGACGTGATATCTGGGCCACGCCTGCATGGCTCTTCATTCGTGTTGGTTGCAGGTTGGATGCGAGTGAGTGCTCTCGGGTCGGGGCCCTTCCTCTCTGATGGCCAGACAGTGCGAACGGGGAGATGATCAGCCCCTCCAATATTGCTAATGCACGAAAGTGGGCGAAAAGTCCGAGGCGCGGCTTGGCTGGCAAACTGGCAGGGCTCGGGGGGCTTGGGCGTGGGAGGGAGGGGAGCAGGGGTCGATTAGAACCGTTCCCTTGGGTCCATAACCCAATAATGGCTGTGTGCATCGTATATTGGATTCTAGAGGAGGCTCCGGCTGATGTTTGGACATACAGTACGTGGTCCTAGTCAGCAATAAGGCGAGAAGGCCCTGGCTAAGAATAGAGAATTCGCCCCGAGTACTGCCCCGAGTACTGAGACTAGCACCAAACTAAAGGCTGACATCAGACAATCCCACTCAGCCATCATCATGACCAAGATATTTATCATGATCTCCAAAGCCCTCTCAAGAAGCTCCCATTCGAACTGTCCGGACTTTCACAATAAGAGGGTTGCAGTGGCCCCCCCATTTTTGCGAACCACAGATCTGAATTCGACTCGAGCATCTGCCGAGTCTTCTCCATTGAATCTGTCACTGTGTCCCATCCTGAACTAGTATTTTATACCGTCGAGCTAGTCGACGTTTGTTTGTTTGCCGTCAAAGGCTCTTGACGCGGGGCATCAACTAGCTCAGCCCACACCGGAATCCTCCATCCTCAGACGCCAGCCTCCTTCCTAGCCGGGAGATGATTTTAACGCTGCAACGCCCGCACCGATCAGTTCTAGAACGTAGGCTAGGGATAGTTTGAGTTTATTTCCCATGCCCTTCCCCGGACCAGAGATCTGTAAGGTTGAAACTCTGTACGTTGCTGCAAATACCCTCGACGACCCTGAGCACACCGAGAGCCTGATGCAACGTAACATAGGATGCGGCTCAACATTGTTCCTTTCGGCTGACACGGAGCCCCGTACTGGCTTACTTCCTTTTTGCCACTTCGGCGCCAAGCTGAACTCGCTGATGCCGGAGACTGACTGCTACCCGATAAGGCTGCATATCGGAATCTGGACACGAGACAACGCCATCTGGTAACACATGAACGACAAGGGGCATCGGTTCCTTGGTTGTGAATCCCCAACTTGATGGTGTCGAAACCAAGCCCTAGTCAGGGGACCTGGCCTTCTACCCTGCCCCGATAACAGGGGCTTGCCGCAAGGAAACGCCCCGAAGGACTGTAGAGCGATAATTTAACAAATTCCAAACTGATGCCAGGCTGGCGATTCTGAGTGACGCAAAAGCCATAAATCAACAACACCATCGTTCCGTAGGGGTGTGTTTGCGGGCTCTACCAAGGTCAAGACTTTCAGGAGACCCCAAGGATGTTTCGACTTTGGCAAACCAATTCATGCGGTTGGAAGGGTTGATGTAATGCAGGTTATCTATACCCTGGACGCCATATCGACTTTTGTGTTTCATAGCTGGTCTGGTTTGAACCAACATGAGCTGGCCTGGTGTTGTTGAACTGAAGGTGAGAAAGGATAGCAGCGGAAAGGGGAGTAAGAGGGAATCAACGGCTACACAACTATCTATACTCGTTTTCCCTTAGCGAGAGTCGGAATTGTCCGTCAAATCTGGGGATATCTGAATGTCATCATCATTAAATAATAGCATTGCAACCCAAAATGGAGAGCGGCCCGAATGATCGGCAACCCAACGATAGAGCTGTCGGATCCCACCCGTTTTCGAGCACAGTAGGTCGGAACACTGTACGGCTTGACACAACCAAATGGTCCCTTCCCCCGCACGAGTTCATGGTACGCAGCATGGGACTTTACCTGCCAGCGTACGTGGAAGGCCCCGTCAGGAAGGTATGGCCCCTTCTTTTTCGGTCCGAGCAAGAAGGGTTGCAGCCACTCAATATGCCGATGAACTGTCACAATGCGGGCTATTATGTGGACACACATAGGGCTGGAAGGTCTAGTGTGGACCTCGCATCGTGGGCCTGTATACTCCTCCATTTTCTGATTGGCCAATGTCTCCTATAGCCCCCCCCCACGCGCTATTGGTTTTCTGCTTGCCTGCTTACTACACGCTTGGCAGCCCTGGAGGATGGTTTAATGGATTTTCACAATTTGAAACCAACGAGAGAGATATCACAAATAACCCAAACGCTTTTGATACAATTATCATTGAACCAACAGGCCGGGTCTGGCAAACAAGTTCGCGGTCCCTGCTTGTGGTCAATTCATCCCTTGCCTGGCCGTTCGTCCATGAGCTACGCGGGGTGCAACCCCATCCGCATACCCCCCGCCCACGAACAGCCAATCACGGGCTGAAGGATTGTATCCCTTGCGCCAACAGCCCGCAAACGCATTCCATATTTAGAAGCGGGCTGTACCAACCGATATGCAGTTGGCGTACCCAGCTGAACCAACCCAGTTCTGCTCCTCGTACCCTGAGAATGCTGCGCCGCTGAGCCAGCAAACACACCCATCCAGATGTTGGGTGACATTTTCAGTCGTCCCGCGGGACAGGCGGGATAACATAATTGATATTGTCAAGCAACCCCCAGACCATTGACTCGAGTGGAACAGGTCATTATCGAACATGTCGAGAAGTGGAAGACTTTTATTCGTAGCTATGTAGGAAAGAGGATAGATAGAGAGAGTGGATGGACACCCTAGCAGCTAATGTACGGCGCTCAAGTGGCAGTGTGCCAAAGGATTTAGCAGGCCCGACAATTTGGACAAGACAAGGGGTGACCCCATGTTATTACTGTATATATCCGCCAGGGGGAATGCTCGTTGGTAATGAGATGGCACAACTGCGCCTTGCGTCGTGAAATGTGTGACCCATGGGGACGACCGCCTGATTTTCTCTCTCATGATTGCGAAATTTGGGACGAAAGGGATAGGGCGGTCGGTTCATTTCTTCACCTGGAGCTATCTTCATCGATCCCTTGCTATCCTTCAATATAACACATAACATCAATCACAGCAAGCATGCATCACACCGTCTAACCGAAGGCAACGCAATCTGGAGTTGGGAGTTGGTTTCAAATCAGATACTCCGTTTAACCGCATCAACCATGGATCGATCGGTATCGTTTGGCATTACGACGGTGCTGCTGCCGGGGGAAAGCGCGTCCATCGTCGAGGAGGTCATGAGTATCTTCGTAGGAAACCAGTTCGTGTCGGAGCAGGTCTTGCGGACGATTGGCACCTTGCCTCCTGGGGAAAACTTCTTCCCTTCACCGGTCGACGGGGTGACCGCGACCACTGCAGAAACAGCGACGGGCACCGGGGCTCTTAGGACTGGACTCGCGACCGTTTCCATCGCAGAAATTACTAGTGCTATCTCTGAAGAGACAATGACGACTACGGCTCCTACATCAACTGGTGCAGCGACGGCTGATACGTCGTCCAGCATGACCACTTCTTCAGCACAACTCTACTTTTCGACCACACCAACGAGCACACCAGCTACCACCGATGCTTCCAAAGCCACCACTTCAGCCGTCCACGAGAGTTCAGGCCCAGATGCCGGAGCCATCGCCGGGATCGCGATCGGGTGTGTCGTAGCCGGTGTGCTCCTCGGTTTCGTTGCCGCATGGCTCCTTCCAAGACGGAAGCGTCGCCGATGGCAGCCCCCTCAGTCGGCATCATACTATCCCGTAAAGGACGACACACAGGAGAAGCTCGTACCCATCGCCACACCGGGACCCCCAACAGCCGTAATAACAGCAACCTCTTCCAACTCGACCAGTTCCAGCTGTACGCGAAGCCGGACCGCGAGCTCGTGGCCGAGCTCCGATCCCTGGATCGGACCGTCGGCCGGCATGTGGAGGAGCACTGCCACGCGCAACCTGTCCAAGATGATACAAGCACCAACCCGGAGGATCTGGCCCAGGTTTTGGTCAAGCTCGGAATCGATAACAGTATCAACGAGGATGATGGCACACAACAGCAGTCCCTCTCAGCGAGCCGTCTGAGCTCCCTCGCCCTCGACCCCAGCACGCGCTTCCAGACTTTACGTCACATCATCATGCGCGTTGCTTTTGGTAGCACTGCGTTGCGTTCCGGCTCGTCTATCTCAATGTTACCACCCTTCGTGGCCGCGTTTGGTCGATGCTTGGAAGAATCCGAATCTGAACCCGAACCCGGCCTGCAACGCGGCACCTCGGATGGTACGAGACAAGACATGAACCCCGATAGCACAACTAACCTGCTAACTATATCTACCCTACCAGATTTCTCCACGGCCTTGACCAAATGGCGTCAACTCTCCGTCTTCCTGCTCCGCCACGCAAATCGCACTCCAACCGACCAAGACCGCGCCCCTGTCAGCCCCCTGACCCCCCTCCGAAGACATCAGCACGCAGCAAGCGCAGCAGCTCGCCGTGGAACTGAACCGGTTCCTGGCCCCCTTCGTCGCCGTCGCGGAGGACAGGGACGACGACGAATCGGATACCCTGGCGCGGTACGAGCAGGAGAACGACCTGCGGGAGGCGCTGGTGGAATGCGCCACGCTGGGGTATGTCCTGTTCTCGCAGCCGGCGGAGTATAGTCTCGTCTACTCGGATGGGAAAAAGCGCGTTGCCATGGGGGAGGGTGGTGGAAGTGGCAATAGGGGAGAAGATGGTGGTTTGTCCGGGACTGCAGAGAGTTCGGGACGAGGAGGGGCGGAGGTATGCTTCGCCGCAGATACTTATGTGCCCTGTGGTGGAGGAGGCTGTCAGTAATACTAGCCCCAGTAATATAGGTGCAGCTATCTAATTACCAAACATAGTAAATACCAACTATACCATTGACCTTCTTGATGCTAAGTCAACCGTTTCATTGTGAGATCTTTGGTCGGGAGTTTCTTCGATCCTAATTAGTCCCGAGACACCAAATATTTTTACCTTGGCTGATTCGACGCGACGAAGAGAGGGATAAGAGTCTTTTTTCATTGGAAACCCTTTGCGTCAACCGTAACTTTAGAGAATATATATGCCGGAGAGAACCGCAAGCCAACAGAAGCAAAACTTGGTAGGAAGTATCTTCCACCCTCGCTCCCATACCAGAAGAATCCCGATCCCAAGTAACCCTCACTTCGTAGGCACGGCCACAACAGGCCCCTTCCAATCCCCATCCCCAGTCCCCGTAGCCCTAAGCTTCGCCGCCTCCTCCCCGTCCTCCCCCTCCTCCTTCCCTTCCTCCCCACTCCAAGAACTAAGCGCCAACGGCAGCGGCTTATGATAAACCGTGTACTTGTCCCGGGGCGGGTCCCACGTAATGCTCGTCGGGTACGTGTAGTACTCGCTCCCGTCCTTGCTCCCCGTGGCGGGCGGGTCCCACGACGCCCAGACCGCGGTCTGCGTGTTCAGGAAGCTGTAGCACTGCCGCTCGAACGTGGTGGACGACACCGACGCCGTCGTGCACTGGTACCCGGGCGCGCAGCACCACGCCTGCCGGCTCGTCGTGACCTGGCGGTCGGCGTCGTCGGACGCGGCGACGGTGATGTCGTACGTGCAGGCCGTCGTCCAGTCTTGGAGGCAGGCGGTGCCCGGGTAGGCGAGGGTGATGATGTCTTTGTCTTCGGGGTAGACAGGGTCGGCGTCTTTTGGGGCGGAAGGGGGGGTGGAGTTAGTTATGCATCAAGATTTGGTCAACCAAACGCACAACCTGTCCGCCATCTCGAGATAAAAGAAGAAGAAAAGGGGCAGGGGAATATGAACAGTATGGGGGCCATGGAGAAAATTCATCGTTAAGATGACTCACTTGGATCCGTCTCGAAGACCTTGAAGAAGCTCGGGGGCCGGCACTGCTCCATCTGCGACCAGATCTCGCTGTATCCGCTAGACGCGGTCGTGAACCCCTGGGTGCAGACGATGGCGCCGTACGGCTTGGGGTCCTCGCCCACGATGAAGGGGCAGTAGAGCGAGGGCGACTTGCACGCGTCCTGGCCCGGCTGGCCGCTGGCCTGGAAGGGCGTGGTCTGGGGCGGGAGGGGGTACGCGGTCCCGTCCCGGGTGAAGGTGGAGGTGGTCAACGACATAGTGGTTGATGTCGATCTTCTATGTTGATGCGGAGAGAGGCCGATCTAGGGGGCAACGAGCTGAGTGCGTAGATAGGGGCTGGGCTGGACTGTCAGGGGACGAGACTGCATATTTTGACAAGCGGCAGCCAGAACCATGCCTTTTAAGTAGAAGTGGAAGCCATCGTATTCTATCGCGGCTCGGCACCGTCCCTGTAGCATAGCCCGTCCCTGTTTGCTTCGAGTCCAGTTGACGTCGTACCGGTAAGGCTTTGCGAGCAAGCAAACAAGCTTCCCATCCCGCCCCCTGAGATTAGAGATCCGGCAAAAGTTCCGACGAGGAGCCAATCGCTGTCCATTCTCGGAAGGCAACTAGTCGTACTGATCTGTTAAGCATAGAAGGGTACACCGTACGCGGCTCCGAAACTCGAACTCATAGACAATGGGAAACGGACAGCTCATCATCTGTCCATCCAGCCATCCATACATCCACGTCATCTCCTACCACACATGTATTGTAATCGAATAACATGTCGTCTAACCACATGTGTCAGTTCAGAAACGGCCTGCCTTTGTGGCCAGGTCGAGAACACTCCCGCGAGAAAGCACGTTCTTGTTGTCCCCACCAGATTCACGAATGCAACAGCACCGCGTGCATCCGTTGGTGAAACCGCCCTCAGTGGCCACCACAATCATCTCTCCTGATACCTCCGTGACATACAACGAGGCAGGCAACCGCAGGCGTTTGTTTTGCTTTCGCAACAGGATAACATCGTCTGTGACCCAGTCACCGCTTACTGGCCTCTCACGGTGGCCTTGTACGTAGACGCAGTTTCTCACGGAGGGCTTTGCTTCCCTGTTGCATTGCTTACTGACTAGCATGCGCACCTCGGATCGCACCATAACGTGACACTGAAGGTACCGTCATTGCTGGTATTGTAGACATGCAACTTATTACTCAACCCATTGATATACCCAATTAAATCCGCCTGGTAGCATCTACACACATATGACCCCAAACATCTCATGTACATACCCAAGAGAAGATCCAATAGGTCGCTCAAATAAAGAGCTTCTTCCCATGGTACTTAGTCCTCCCCTCATAATCCTCCGCCGCCGCCGCGACCGACGCCGTCCTCTCGGGGAACCCCTTGAACGAAACGGCATACGTAGCGACCGAGTGCGCCACCAGCTTCGAGTTGAGCTCCCACGCCGTCATGTTGACGTTGCCGACGTCGTCGCACAGCTGGTGGTAGCACGGGTCGTACCAGTCGCCCGCCTTGCCGCCGTACATCTTCTCCTCTTCCTTGGTCTTGACGCCCTCGGCGCCCGTCGCGATGCCGCCCGCGGGGATGCCCGCGCGGATGAAGCCGTCGTA
Organism: Apiospora aurea; assembly: GCF_038362705.1. Lineage (NCBI taxonomy): Eukaryota > Fungi > Ascomycota > Sordariomycetes > Amphisphaeriales > Apiosporaceae > Apiospora > Apiospora aurea. The sequence continues at coordinate 537,874 of NW_027117398.1, read as the reverse complement.
GTCGCTGCGGCCGTCGAAGGGGATGAAGGAGTAGTTCAGGCCTTGGGACTCGTACCAGTCCACGTACAGGTCCCGCAGCTCCTGCGAGCCGGTGGGGTTCGCCTCGTTGGTCGCGTTGTAGATCTGGTAGGCGAAGTTGGGGCTGCCCAGCATGTCGTAGTCCATGAACAGGCGGATCTTCTGGTTCTCCTCGTCGGACAGCGTGCTGGCGTAGTAGTCCGAGCCCAGAAGGCCCTCCTCCTCGGCGGCCCACCAGGCGAAGCGGACGCAGTTGTTGACGCTGAACTTGGTGAGCTGCGTCGCAATCTCCAGCAGGGTCATGCTGCCGGAGCCGTCGTCGTTGATGCCGGGGCCGGCCGTGACACTGTCACTGTGGCCACCGAGCATGACGCAGTTGTTGGGGTCACCCTCCGTCGTCTGGGCGACGATGTTATCGGTCAGCGTGGTCTTGACCTCGGCGTCAATGTAGGCGATCGCGTCAACTTTGTCGCCCTTCTCGAGCTTCTTGATGACGGGCGCAGCCTCGGCGTCCGAGATGCCGAAGGTGGCGACGTGATTGTCGGACGGAGTACCGAGGGTTCCGTGCACCTCACCCTCCTCGTTGTTGTAGACAATGGCAGCAACGGCGCCCGCGCGGCCGGCGAACTCCGACTTGGTGCCGAAGGAGCACTTGCCCCGCATGACCAGGGCAATGTTGCCCTCGAGGAGGGCAGGGTAGTCCGCAGCATCGCAGCCCTGGTTGGGAACCAAGACGAGGTTGCCGTGGACGGGCTCCTTGTGCTTGGTGGGCGGGGTCAGGGACATGGGCTCCGCGGACTTGGGCACCTCATCACCGATAACCAGGCGGAACTCGGACACGCGTCCGGTCACCGCAGGAAAGGCCTGGTACGAGAGGTTGTAGTAGTCGCCAAACTTGGCAATGGTCGAGTAGATGTAGGCCAGAGTGCCAAGGTGGCCTGGAAATAGCATTAGCGGCCGATATCGGTTGAAGGTGGAAGATAGGTAGATGTCACAAACCGTCGCTTCCGATGACTCTGGTCGGGTGGTTGTACTCCTCCTCGCCGAGCTTGGCAATCTCGTAGAGGTTCTTCGCGCGACGGAGCAGATGCTCGCCCTTGATGCTGTCCTGCAGAGCCTTGGAGCTCACGAGCGGCCGCTTCGACGAATGGCCTGCGGCAGCAGCTGGTGCGGCTACAGGCGAGTCATCCGAGGACATGGGCTGTTGGATGCCATAAGCGGAGGCGGTGCTAAGCAGCGCGGCGCTGCAGGCCAGATGGCGCGTGAATCCCACCATGGCGACGAGTGAGTGGTATTAGGGCCCTAGGCTGCTCCTCCCGACGACGAATGTTTTAGAATGAACGGGAAAGGAGTGTTTGATTAAAGATGAAGGAGAGACGAAGACATCAGATCAGATACGAACGACGAGTCGATGAACCGAATGTTGGCATGCGTCATCGAACAGCCTCGGTTTATCGACTCGTGACCCTTCCTGTCTCAACCCCAGCCACTGCCTGATAGCGCCAGGCCCCTTCCAGCCAAGCGCTGTGGGGAGGCCCAAAGATAAGCGATGCAGGAACCCGCCGCGTTATTGAACACTGAACCACTCAATGGCGTGCTACGGCGCATCTTACAGCGCATCTTACTTGTAGTACAGCGCATCTGCAGTAGCATCGCGTTCATTAATAAATGGATTGAAACATCTACAACTCTACACGAACGTGTCTGAGAAACCAATGCACCGGATGAACTGCATGCTTGCAACAATCTTCCAACTGCAATGCTCTGCACGCGATACCAACCACGAAAACAGCGATAGGAGTTGGTGGAGAGCTAGCTGCCTTGTGACCAAAACGCTCAGATCATCAACGGATCCTCAACTTTTGTTGATGCATTGGAAGCCATTTCAATGATGCATTCTGGCCATGTACACCGCCAACAAGCGTAATGGTGGAAGTATGTACAAGAATGTTATTTTTTGATGCTGATAAACGCCCAAAGAGGCAATGAATACCAGCGCATATGTGATCCGCCTTCTTCCTCCCGAGCCAAAAAAAAAGTAGCAGCAAAAGGTATCTGTAGGCAAATAATCAAGTAAGAATCGTCAAGAACGTCGTCAAGCAGTTAATCAATCATCCACTGAATGAATCCCCCTCTCTCTCCTCCCCAATCAACCTGCAGCCTCACTCTCCACCAAAAGCTTCCCCATAACCACCACAACCCGCCCCGTCCTCTCCAAACCTCCCCCGTTTCGTTTCGTCATCTCCCTTTCTTTCTGCCTTCCTTCCTTTCGTTCGTTCTCCCCCCTTTCCGTGAATGTTCTTTTTTATTAGAACTTCTTCTCTTCCAGGTACGCCTTCAAATCCGCCCCCTGCCGCTCCTGCAGCGCCTGCATCTGCCCCCGCAGCAGCTTGAACGTCTCGGTCGACTTGCCGTCGTAGTACGTCTCCCAGCTGACGAGGCGCGTATACCCCTCGCCCGCGTCCGTCACGACGTTGGGGTGCTCGGACCGGATGAGCTCGTCGGCCACCGACAGGTCGGACCGCCACGCGTTCATGAGGTACCCGTTATCCGTTCCGGTCTTCTTCGTTGTCGAGGCCGAGGCCGAGTCAGAGTCGGGCCCGTTCGTCGTGCGATTGCCCGGCGTGGTGACTTCGACGCCGCGCATCACCGTGAGCACCTCGGGCCCCGTCGTCACGACGCCCTCGCCGCCCAGCCCGTGGAACGTGAACGTGAGCGCCATGCCCTCGTAGACGCGCGAGGCCGGACGCACGGCCTCGACGTCGGTCACGTAGCTGTTCCAGTCGCGGTAGCGGCCAAAGTCGAGCAGCGCGTCGTAGACGGCGCGCGGCGCCGCCCGGATCAGCGTCTCGGAGCAGACCATCCAGGCGCGGTCCTTGGTGCCGTACGTCGGCGTCGGCAGCACCGTCACCGTCTGGTTGCTCTGGCCGCTCATGTTGTTGGGGCAGCGCAGGTTGCCCCAGTGGATGCCGTCGGTGGTGCCGTTGCTGTAGGCATACTGCTTGCTGCTGCCGGTGGTGTTGTAGTGGTGGTAGCTGCTGCTGCTGGTCGTCATGGTCGTAACGTTTTGGGCGTCGGCGGCGGCGCCGTTGCTGTAATGCGGCGGCGCCTCGACGGCGTACAGACCGACGGGCTTCGCGTCGACGGCGACGGCGGCGAGGGAGAGGAAGCCCGCAAGCGCGGACAGGTTCGATGGCGACAGCATCGTGTATAGTATTACTCGGGTATTAGTGGGTAAGTAGTGATAGGCGAGATTTATCACAGGTAAAGATCGGACGGAAAGCAAGAGCAATTCCTAGTGTACGCGAGTGAGTGAATGAGGTGCCCAAAACCGGTAAGGAATCGACACGATGCCAGATGGGCGGGCGACTATCATGCCTTTATTGGTTTCTAGCCTGGCCGCCCCCCCTCTCTTCCCCTTCTTCCTCGATTGAGCGGTGATGGCGGTGCCATGGGGGAGAGAGCGGCGAAGCTCCTTTCGGTCGGTAGCTGCGCATGGGTTCGCCCTGCTGGCCCCGGCCCATCCCCTAACCCATGGTCGCGATCATGGGTGTTGCTTCAATTTCAAGTAAGAGTAGGGGTTCGCGGGTGGGAGCGCGGCTCCACAAATGGGCCTCATCTTAAATTGAGAGACATTTTTCCTTTCTTCTTCCTTCGATTTCGACTCGCTCGGAAATTTGAATAGGGAAAGGGAATCGTCAGATCGCATGGGGCAACCGGATCGGGCCTCGATCAAAAAGCAATATGGCCACATCCTCTAGCCCAAAAGAAATGTCAGGTCTTGGCAATCGTGGTGGTATCATCCCGTCCCTGCCGAGCATCCCGTCCATCGTGTGCCGATGCCCTCCCGAAATGAGCAGGGCAGCGACATGCTCAATAGCTAGCTAGATTGAATCCGGGAGCAAAAGTTTGAATGCGCTGGCATTGGTTCTGTTTCATCTCCCATCTAGCCATGGCTGCTCGCTAGTACCTACAAGTGAGCCTGCCCGAACATAACCTGGGCTTCGACATATCTGGGGTGGCCGAGATTGGTCCGTCCCCTCCAGATCGTCATCCTTTCCGTCTCTCAACCATAGAAGCGACGCCGGTGTCACATCCAGCTCAAGTTGCCAACGACCCGACCTTGTTTCCGAGTGTCCCAAAAATAACCAGATCGCCACGCATTTTCCCCATACTCATACAAGACTAGACCTGCTCGTGTCGAGCTGTTCATAGAACCCAGAACCAGACACGCCAACGAACACCGGCCCAGCAGCCAGCCCTGTAGCTCACCTGATACTGATGCTCCCACAATCTTAAAGGCAACGGGCGCTCAGCACATGCGCCCTCCCAAATTAGTAATACAACAATGGCTCACGGAGTACCCGCTTCTTACCCTCAATCCACGCGGCCGATGCTCTTCATAATCTTGATAAGGTCGTCGATGCGACCTTCGTACCGCTCCCGCTGCTGCGCGAGCTCTTGCTCGTACTTGGCCTTGACGGCTCGGATCTCGGCGTCGTGCCGCTCCTGTTCCGTCCGGAGCACCTCTTGGAACTCCTCCTCCATCGTATGAATGGTCTTCTGCAGGTCGTGATCAACACTAACGCTGCCGCCGCGGCCGCCGGCTCCGGTATTTGGCCTAGCAGTCGCCATCGCCGCAGCAACCGCGGCGTTTCCTCTAGCTCTACCTTCGTCGGCGCCGCCGGCAGTGCCAGTCCTCTGCCGCTTGGCGGGTGGCGCCCGTCCGCCGACGAGGATGCTGCTGCGGAAATCTGGCTCGCGATCCGAAGATTCTGACTGTGCTTCGTCCTCTGCATGGCCGGGTATATCGGATTCTACAAGCATGAGCAAGCCGTTGGTGTGGTCATGTGACGTCTGCTGCTGCTGAGAAGAAGAGTTTCGTCCAGCAGTGCTCCGCCGGGCCCGCCGCCGGCGCTTGCTACCCTCTTGTTGTGCAACGTCGTGCTCGTAGTCCTTCTTACTTCGGGGCGGCCCGCACTCAAATCCCTTCTCAATGCAGCGCTCGCACTTTTGCGGCCACTTCCTGCCCAATGGCCGGCACTAGATAAGAGATCGGTGAGTTGGAGACGAATGGCCGGCAACAGCAAGAGTACAGAACTTACTGTCTGGTGGTGTCGGCGACACGTGTCGCATTTGAGGCGGTTTCGAAAAAGCGCCGAAGCGACAGCAGGCTCCGTCTCGCTCGTAGAACCCCGCGTGGACGCGCCCTCGCCTTTGACTTCGATGGTAGACGCGCTGGTCGCGGGGCGTGGCAGGCGACATTGGATGCCGTGATCTATGCATCTGTCGCACTGGTCATCATCGCGCTTCCATGTACACTGCGAGATGGGTTAGTATTGCACGACATAAAAACACCGACGGGTGATATATGGATGGTCAGGATCAAAGACAAGGAGGCACGCAAGCAAAAGCAAAAAAAAGCAGAGACATTACCTCTTCGTCGTACGTGCTACACGTGCTACACGTTTTGGCAGCTGCTGTTCCAGGAGCAGGCGCCATCTTCCACAGCGGGCTAACCCAGAGCAGAGAGCTCGTTTCAAGGGAGGATCCGAGTCAAGTAGCCCACGCCAGCAGAGCTCAGGCCAGCACGCAATAAGAATGAACAATATTGTATACTGAGAAGCGTTGCTCATCCGAATTGGACGGTTTAGATAGAGCAAACCTGCAACGGCAATGCTCGGGACGATTGCAACGGTTTGACGCGTCGGTTTGCTCGAGATGCCAGTCCGATTGCGTGTGGAGTTGGTCTGTCTTCCATTGTCTGCACGCGTCGTTGGAGCCGAAAAGTCAATATTGGAACGGTTTTAGACGCGACCTAAAAAAAAAAAAAAAAAGCATGAGCCATGATGAACAACAAGGTGCCGAAGGACATGGGCCAAAAAAAGCAATGACTGCCCTACAATCTGGCCCAGCAACTGCATCAATGCAACCAGAGAAATAAACCAGAGGAAAAGATGCAATGTGATATCTGACCTGCATAGGTAAAGCTTTGGCATCATAGATCAAGTAAGATACGGAAAGAATGAAATGCAGGACAGTATATATATACATATATATTATAAAAAAAATAAAAAAAGACGAATAGGCGACAAAAGTACCAAAACATGCATATGTGCTTATTGCGATACATGGCAAAAAGAACAGAAGATCCTATTTAATCTGTGACAAGAGGGGGATTCGAACCCCCGCCAGTTTCCTGACTCGAATTGTTACCATCTGCTGATGGTCAAGCTTCCGCTTGAGTCGAGCGCCTTAGACCGCTCGGCCATCTTGCCTGTTGATTGATGGAGGTTGGTTTGCTTATCCCCCCACCTAGTACAATGACAAAGTTCTAGACCGAATTTTCCGCATCTTGCATTCAATTGTTGGTTTACGGAACGTCGCAAGCCTTTTTGTCATCGGGTGCATTGCTGGCTGTCGTACTAACTCCTTCTCGGTTGACTGCCAAATACTTCTATATATACTCACAGTATGCTCTGGATATCTCGATTGACACATCTTGAAGCGACCTCACGCAATACGCGCCGTCTCCATGCCTCAATTCTACATGATCAACGTTAATCAGTAAAACGCTATCTAGCTTGCCCGCGTAACTAGGCAGCGTAGCGACGACACCCTTCCATGCCAATGCAAACTCCTCAACTCCATATCCGATGCTGCTTGCAAATGCCCTCTCTCCCCGCTTCCGGTGATATGATACACAAACAACACCATCATGCCCCGACTCTATCTATATACATACATGCATCGATCATTTCCTTACTTCATTACTTTTAACTCAGCAGCTCCTTGATATCCTCAATCCGCGCCAACTTCTTCTCCTCATCCGTCATCATGCCCAGCGACGTCGCGATAAACTTCTTGCGGTCCTGCACCTTCAGCATGCGCTCCTCGACGCTGTCCTTGGCAATAAATCGATACACCTTCACTTCGTCGTCCTGGCCCATGCGGTGCACGCGATCAATAGCCTGCGCCTCGACCGCGAAGCTCCACCAGGGGTCCATCATGTAGACGCGCTTCGCCTGCGTCAAGTTCAATCCGACGCCTCCCGCGCGAAGACTAATCAGCAGGATAGTGAACCGGTTTGACGCGCGGAACTCCTCCAGCACCGCGGCACGCGCCTTCTGCGCCATCGTTCCGTCAAGCCGCAGGAAGCGCATGTTGGCGCGCGTCAGAGCCGGCTCGATCAGCGACATGAACGACGTGAACTGGCTAAACACGACCGACTTCATCACGGGGTGCTCCTTACGCAGGGCCCGCAGGTGCTTGATCAGCGCCACCACCTTGGACGACGACTCGTTCACCCCCAGCCGCTGCAGACTGATCTTGGGTGTTGAACTGCCCGCGTTCGGATCGTCATCGTGGCGCACGACCTCGAATAAGTCTCGGAGACTAAGTGGTTCCCGACAATTGAAACATCTTGGCGTCTGGTGTCGGTCCATCGAGTGCTTGATATAGTCAAGCAAGCACTTCTTACAAGCAGAGTGCCAACAACCAGTGACCGTCTGCTCGATCATGGGCTCCTCCGAACAAACGGGGCACTCGTTGCTAGCCTCGTCCCGGATCTGTTGGAGAACATGTGCCCCAAATGTGTTCGCGTTCTTCTCCACATCCGTATTTGCTGTGAACTGTTCGATGAGGGACTGGAGGTCCATATCGTCGGACAGTCCCGCTGCAGCATCCGCTTGTGCCCCCGCCTCCTCTTCATCGGCCACAATGTCCTGATTGCGCACAAGAAGCGGATGACAACAGGATTGACGGAGGCGGAGAATTTGGGCAAAGATGGTCGTGTATGCCTTCATGACCGTACCCTTCTCGATGTTGTTCGAGAAAGTGCGCTTCGCGCGCGTGAAAATGTGTTCGTAGACGCTACGCTCGGTCTCCGATAGCTCAACATCCACAATCTCAATAGTTTTAGGGGGCAAAGGTACAAGAAATTTTCCGTCAGGGGTCTTCATATCCTTGGTACGTCGCATGACGAGAGGTTCCAAGACGGTTTGGACCACATCCAGAGCCCGCATGAAGTCTTTCGACTCGAAGGGCACAGTAATGAACGTCCGCCAGAAGGAGAAGTTGTTCCACGGTTCTACCCTAAGGAACCGGATAAGACTGAACAGATCTTCCAGGCGGTTGACGATAGGCGTTCCCGTCAGTACCCACCGATGCTCCGCATTCAACTCGTAACAAGCTTTGGACGTCTTCGACTGTCGGTTCTTGATGTTATGTCCCTCGTCGAGAATGACGCGGAAGAAGTTCAAGGAGAACAGGCCAGTGTGAAAGCTTCGGAAGCCTTTCTTGTTGATCTGGGTAAACTCAGAGAGCACCACGCCGTAACTGGTGATGATGACATCTGGGGCCGAAGCAATGTTGGACGCCGCGCACATGGACTGCAAATCGGCAACTTTTTCATTGCCATAGTAGACCATTGACTTCAATGTTCCCTCCTTGGAGGCAGCCTCTGCCTCGCTTTGCCACTGCGCCAAAAGCGACATTGGTGCGATTACTAAGGTAGTCTTGGGAGCAGCGACAACGTAGCTAGATTTATTCGACAAGCGTGAGAGTTGATTAACTGAATCGATAGGGTTCGTCGCAGCATTCTTGGCCGCTTCTGACTTGTGAGTATGAATCAAACTCAGCATCTGGATCGTCTTGCCCAGCCCCATTTCATCGGCCAGAATACCTAGCAGCAGTTAGTGGATGCAACACAGCAAAAGGAACAGCGATAGGAACCCACCACCAAGGCAGTGTTGCTCTTGTTCTGGGAACTGCAGAGACATTTCACCGGAGTAGGGATTGACATAGAAACACGGTTGCCCCTCTACTTGAACAGTATCCTTGTCGTCGCAGTCTTTGGTCGGCCAAGAATATTCTTCCCATAGCGGATGCATCGAGACTCCCCGGTCCTCGTTCTTTTGGTCTTTCTCCTTTGAGAGCATCCAATGTAGAGACTGTTTCTGGTAGGGGCGAAGATCCATGGCAAATGTGTCTGCAGGCTCGGCTTCAGGGGTGTTAAAATCAAAGGACTGCGCCTTACGATACAGAGCATCTAGCTGCCCCTGCTCTAGCTCCTCGCCTTCCTCCGCATCGGATGACGGGGGTGAAGAGCCCGGAGGGTTATTTCCGTTTTTGGTGTTGGTATTGGCTTTCTCCTTCTTTTCATCGGCCTCAGCAGCATCAAGAAGCCCTTGCCGACCGTTTTTCGCTACTTCGTTTGCCCGAGTTGGCGCGAGGTTGATCTCCTTGAACAGCTTCACGAGAGAGATCTGTCGGAGCCTGAGATCACGTTCCTGGGTCGTTTCCTTGGACTCGAAAAAAGCGGTTGTCCGGTTTGCGGCCAAGTCGACCTTGCCATTCTCGAAAGCAGACTTGATTATATATGCCTTAAGCTGCAGATAGACAGTCTCGTTCGTGCGAAGTCGGTCTGGAGCATAGAAGCATGTGCCCTCGAACTTGCAGACGCCTTGGTCAATCAACGAGGACACCCAGTTGGCCGTCTCTTTAGCTAGTCGTCCAATCTCCGTGCCCTTCGCATCTGTAAACCGTACAATCACATCGTTCCGGTCACGACCAGGCCGGGGCTGCTGCATCTTCTCTCGCGTGATCCGCACGGGATCGCCGAACTTGAGTAAATCTGTTCCACTCCTCGTTGCCCAGCCCTCTGCACCGAATGCACCAATGTATCGCGACTCGGGAATCGATTCCCGTTTTGCAACGCGGGAGAGGTACGGTTGCATGAGATCTAGGGCTCGACGGTTTTCGGCCACTCTCTGCGCTTCTTTCTGCTCTTCCTCGGCTGTAAGGGTGTAGCGAATCGGCTGCGTGGCGGATTTCAGACGGGCGCGGCCCTGCTCCCTTAAAAGATCCAGCTGGTGCCGGTAGAGGAGCCGTTTCTGCGCTTCGGCTTCTTCGTCGGTTTGAGAAATCTGCTGCGTGGCGGGTTTCGCTGCCGGCGAGGCTTTCATTAACTTCTTGTACGTTCCATCGAAGTACATGTTCACGGCCTTTTGAATGTCGCCGCGGCAACTGCGACGCAGGACGTCGATGACTTCCGGTTCGACTTCATTGCCAATGAAGCTCTCGAACGTGGCTAGGTCGAAGGCAATTGGGGGTTCATCGCGGGCGGCATTGGGACGGTTCAATGAAGCATCTTGGGCGGGCCTCTCGGGCAGAGGTGGCTGTTGCTGTGGTGGAGGGGCAGCGCTGGTTTGTGAGGTCGCGGCGGCGGCGTTGTTGGCAGTGCCTGGGTAGACCAGATCCTCAACGGGATCTGAGAAAAACCGCCGTTTCTTGGTCGGGGGCTCTTCTGAATCTTGCCAGCTCATAGTCGCACTGAAGACAAGATGCAGGTTTGTTGGTGTCTTTGCCTTTTGAAAGTCCCGGCTCGCTCCAGGGTAGATGGGTTGGGATCATAGACGCGGAATGCTCCAAGCTATTGTCTTTAATTGGAACGCGCTTTCCGTACTTCCCTTGTCGCGTAGGTCATGTGATCGTGTTTAAGTGGAATTGAGGGAAGCTGCAACCAATTGGCGCCGGTGAATTTCAACAAACCAGCAAAAGTGATATCATGCCGGCATCTCGTTGAGGGCAGCAACCATTGATCCTTCCGAGAAGAGAAAGAGGGACACGCCGCTGCACCACTTTGTAATCTGTGTTTTCGGTGCCTAATTGATTAGAGGCAATGGGCTTATATTAGACAAGATCGACCCCCCAAGAGCTCCAGATGTATCGTGTGAGATTAGCGCAGCCGGCCCGGCAATGGCCCAGGGCATGGCGACAAGGCGCATGCTCCCAAAGATCTTATGTCACCAATGCCGAAATTGAAGGTGCCCGGAAATACTGCGTTGATCAATTAAGGTAGGGCTTCCTTTTGTTAGGTATACTATACCACTGAACAATGCTTATACAAAAGTAGGAAATCAGACTATGATTCATATCTCATCCGGAATTTCGTCCCCAAGTTCCGCCAGGATGCCTATGATGCGCTGCGCGCCTTCAATTTGGAGCTGGTGCGTCTCCCAGAGCTCGTCTCGAACCCGACAATCGGGCAGATGCGCATGCAGTTCTGGCGCGACGCCGTCAACAACACCTTCGCCGGCAAGCCGCCCAAGGAGCCCATCATGATCCTGCTGCACAAAGTCCTCCAGGAGCTCGCCGAGTTCCCCGACAGCAGCCCGACCTCGATCAAGTTCTGGATGCTGCGCCTCATCAGCACGCGCGAGAAGTACATGGACAACCGCCCCTTCACCAACCTGGCCGCGCTCGAGGAGTACGCCGAGAACACGTACTCGACGCTCATGTACTCGACCCTGGCCGCGCTGCCCATCCAGTCCATGCACGTCGACCACCTGGCCAGCCACATCGGCAAGGCCTGCGGCATCGTGGCCGTCCTGCGCGGGATCCCCTTCCTCGCGGCGCCCGCGCCGCCCGTCAAGTCGCCCTCGGGCACCGACGTGGGCGGCGGGCGTAACCCCGTGCTCCTGCTGCCGCTCGACATCATGGCCGAGGCCGGCCTGAAGGAGGAGGACGTGTACCGGCAGGGGCCCCAAGCCGCCGGGTTCCAGGACGCCGTCTTCCAGGTCGCCACGCGCGCCAACGACCACCTGATCACGGCGCGGGAGATGCTGAAGAACCTACAGGCCGGCGAGGACCCCGGCCACGAGTACGAACACCGGGCCGAGGCGGAGCACGATCATCATCACGTCATGGAAGCGGAGGCAGAGGGGGACAGCACCAAGCGCGACATAAGGCGAGGCTTCGGGGTGCTGCTCGAGGGCGTACCCGCCAGCGACTACCTGGCCAGACTAGAGGCGACGAACTTTGACCCGTTTGCGGTACGAAGCGGTGGATGGAAACTGCCATGGAGAATCTGGAGAGCCATGAAGGCCCAGCAGCTCTAGGCTGACGTATTCGCAATGCTTCTCCGGCTACTAAAATGGCCAGGGGTGAGTTGTCACTGATATCATCAACTCCATGTACGATCACAGATCCTCTGTACACCAAAATGTAGAATATAGAGTCACATCCCATACATGCTCGCTAGCCCTTCCCCGATCATCAGATAAGATAGCGACCGGTCTGCATCACACAGACCAGTGTTTGCGATCTGTGATCACAAGGCACCAGGCAGGCTTGCAGCGCCGCAGAAAGGGCGCTCCCGCAAGCTGGTTCCCTGTTCTGGAAATCGCAGCCGTCCGAGGGGTGACCCCTGCACAGGATTTTCTTAGATCAGAGAAATTTTGCAGACCGGTGCGATCGCTGCCCCACCGGCGCCGCAACAGCCAAACTGGTCTTCACGATGGCTTCAAAATCCCTCGATTTCTGTGCCTGCGACCATGTACTTCCTTCTTTTTCCTGTCGCTCCATCTCTCGCTCCACAGGATGAAACAAGTGTTAAAAAGTTGAAGGGAAAAAAACTTGGAAACTGTGTTTCTCTTTCCCTCCACGCCCGTACCGCCCCCCCTGTGGATTCGCCCCCGAAAGGGCCGAACGTCAACCTTCCCAACTCGTCGATTTCTGGTCAAACCCGGCCGCTCCATTAAGTAATCGGCGCTTCACCTTGAGACCTTGGGAAGGGAAACTCCACTTCCCGAAGCAAAGCGATGTGCACTCCCCAAGCGTACCAAGCAATGGCGACATCAGCCTTGTCCGAAGAACGTCTAGAACGTGCCCTCGGTAGCTTGGGGCGGCTCTGCGGAGTCGTTTCCCTTACCCAAGCCTTACGTGTCAAAGTAAAGGCGTGCGGTGCAGTGCACTGCCAGTTGCTCGCCAGCCCTCCTTTCGACCCCCCACCCACATACACACCGTTCGTAAAAGTGCCCGATGGCTGACTGGGCGGCCGGCCGGGTCTCCCTCCAAAAAATCATGGTCGCATGTCGAACTCATTGGCTGCGAGTGCAGGACCGGCCGTTTCCGATACATGATACATGCTTTCTCTCGTAGTACATTGTGATCCTTCAGGAGGGAGGAAGGGATGGAGGGAGGAGTGGTCGTAACACGCACACATACACGCACGCATTGCGATGCTGCGACCACACCTTCTTCCCGCTGCGGGTCGGAGCATCACACGCAAACACATGATACCGCGTGTCGCAGCTCGCCTTCTGTCTGGCTGGCTGTGTAGTCCCGATCTTCACGAATAGCTTCGCAAGATGCAAGCCACCGAATCAGCAGCCATAGTAGCTGCCTCACCTTCTTTCTCCTCCTCCCCCACCATAGTGTGTGCACGTCGTATCGTCGCCATCAGCTCCGGTGAGGCGTGAATGTGCTGGACGAATGACGGAAGGGAGATGCAGCACAAGGAGTTTCTGTTCCTGAATTCAAGTAAGCGAAAAAAAAAAAAACTGGTCGCCTCCGGACTGGGACCCAATTGGAATCTTCCCGACGAAGAGTTCTGACGATGAAAAGACAATTCCCAGGCTCTCTCCCAAGGAAAAGCCTGGGAGAAAGGATCGGCCATTAGGTAACAGTTGGATAATAGCTTCATGCGTTTTCCCCTTTGGGAAACTCGATGCGCTCTGAGTGGTTGAGAGCTGTCTCGTGCCAAGCATCACAAGGGAAAAGTATGGGCAGGAGCTGCAACGAGCCCAGGAGAAATCAGGAAAGGATTGTCGAGTTGAAGCAATATTCTGGAGGAAACTCTCCCATATTTTCTCCGTCGAACAGGACTTTGGTGAATCATGCTGGAGTGTCAATAAACAGCACGGATAAATGTACGCGTAAATAGGAATTCGGAGGTGTCGCCAGCTTGGCGTCATCTGGGCTGATTGCTTCGCACACACCGAAAGTGGCATGACTCCCCGACCACCGACCGACCGACCGACCCAAGTCTGGGGAAGCTAGAATGAGGGCGCGCGCAAGGGCGGCAAGGCAAGGCGGGCGGGCAGGCGTTGGGGAAATCTCGGGGAAGCTATCCCCGCGCATGCCACACTCTGCATACAGCAAGCAGCAGCGGTGACCACATCAGCCCATGGAGTCTGGGAGGGAGTCCACCGCCAAGTGCCGCCTATCTGCAAGCAATATATTGGCATGCTGTTGCCAGATGGAGTTCGTCGTCAGTCGATGCGTTGTGGCACTATCACCTAACACCGAGACAGCGACCCCGGCCACCACCGAAGGGGTCATTGCCAAAAATCCGACATGTCGCCAAATATGTCGCCTTTTCACCCAAAGGAGCAAGAGTTGGAGATGTGCGCCCGCCCAAAACCCTGGTGTGAGATGGATGAGCAGGGATAATAAGAGCAGCCCCGCCACGTGCCAGTATGACTGACAGCCCGCCCATATGGAAGAATAATACCCAGATAGAGGGAGATACTCTCATTGACCTATGCGAGCTATTATATCACTTGCAAAACACACCGTATCGTCAAGCATTATTATGGCACTTGTGGGAGCCCCAATGAATCACAAGACGCTCTCTTGCCAATGAGACAAGTCTACCGAGCTTCACTGTCTCGCGCAACTGTAAATGGCGTTCTTGACTTGACACCGTCCCCCTCAAGTTGGGACCCTTCACGAGACTACAGTAGTAGTTGATGGCTGACTGGACTATCATTTAGCGAAGTTGTAAGTATAACCATACTATGCATTCAAGCCTCTGTTGGAACCCGTGAGGGGTTCGTGCAGTCTTGGCTAGCAGATACCCGGGCGTCGTTTTCACCAACTTGGGAATAATGGCCAGGCTTCCTCCCATCAGCCTCTCCGCGGAGAAGCCACGGAAGCCGCCGTCGCCAACGTGATCGCATCACCGGGCACCCGTCTCCTGAAATGATCAACGGCTAGGGATTCAAAATGCGGCGAAGAATCACACTGCGGGGAAGGGTGCAGCCCAGAGCTTAATGGGCAGATATTAGTGCGAGATCTTTTTCTTTTTTTCTTCTTTCCTATTCTCAGAGAAGTCTTGGCCTCGGGCAATTCCCTTCGATGGTGATAGATACGGACGTCAATCTTGTCAATCTTGTCAATCTGGGTTCGGGTTCTAGATGCGATCTACAGGGCAATGATACAAGCGGCTGCTCATCATTCATCCACAAGGCAAAAAACAAGTCAGAGATCAGATGCCAGCTCTGCTGTTAGCCTTGCTGATCGATTTGTCCAGAACTTCAAGTGATCTTCCCCGGCCGGGCTGGAGCTTGCTGGCTTTGGTTAGGAATCGCGGGTTAAACACAGCGAGTGGATTGGCCAGAAAACCTGTCACCGGATAAACCCCCCCCACGGGAGCCTGTTCCAAGGCGGGAGGGAGTTGGGCTGGTTCAGGCACGCCTGGGCACGCATATGCACACCAGAGGAATGTCCAGAAGTCCGTCCAACGGAATCCGACGATGCTTCTTTCTCTCACCTCCTATTCTGTCTGCCCTCGTTCCCTCCCGCTCTCGCTTGCCCGGCCTGCTTCATTTCTCTCGGCTGATGAGGCCCTGGGTACCTTTGTCTTCGTTTCTGCCATGGTAATTGGGTTATTACACATTACATCCCACCCCACTCCCAATCCAAGAAGATCCACGGGTCCTACGACGGCTGTCGTGAAATTTCTGGCACAAAATTCTTCCCACTCCTCCTCTCGCGGTGGATCCCGGCCTAGGGGAGGAACCCAGGAAACAAAGCACGGCAGGCCATGGCGGGTAAGGTAAGTAAGTCTGGTACATACATGGCACACACACAAACACACACCTAGCCTTATGGTGCCACGGGTGCTAGTGAAGAGAGGGACCTTCTTTCCACCAAGCAATTTTGTTTCTCTTACCTACGGAGATGGGTGAAAATTTTCGGACGCACAGCTGACCGTTTGTTTCCCCCTTGGTCAAATTGCTAGCTCTCCATAGAACTGGAACTGGTCGAGCGTGCAAGAAAAAGGCTCAAAATTGGGAGAAAAGAAGATGAAAAAAATGAAGAGTCACCAAACGTTAGTTTCAATTCCCCACTGCGGATTCTACAGTACTTGTAGCTTGGACAGAGGGTCCTACAAGCTTTAGGTAAGTCAAAGTACCACCTCCTAGTTCCATGCCGGTAATATCCAGATTTTCTGTTTGGCTTTTTCTTGCAGCAAGCAAGCAAGCAAGCAGCAGCAGCCTATTATAGCTGCCAAACAGCGAGGCGCACATATGCCATGTCGTCGTGTTTTGTTTAGTCCATGTTTCGGCGCTGCTGCTTCTCGCGTCGCATAAGCGCAAGCATATAAGGGCCAGTGTGCCGAGTTTCACGTAAGAGAAAACGACACTGCAGTATGCCTGATGCTTGTTCCTGCTTGCTGCTGCTGCGGCTGTGGTCACTTCTGCTGCGGTCACTGCTGCTGCTGACTACTGCTGCTGGCGGATGGAGATTCTTCTTGCCCTGAGTCTTCCATTCTGATGCGAAAGCTTGGGCGACGGTTCCTCCCTCCTATTCTGGTTCATGTTCCCCGGCCGGTGGATTCCTCGCGAGTACGTGTAAGTCGCAGGAAGGCTCGGAACTGACTAAGGATGTGTGGAAAAAAAGGGAGCATCGCGGTCCAGACCGGACCCAGTCAGCGCAACGTCGCCCGTTCACGAGCCCTCGTGGTGCGTGTTCCTGTCTGCATCTCGTACGATCGACCGCTAAACCCGCAACTCTAGCCAATCCACTCACAATTCGCCGGGCCAGTCGAGGGCTGGGGGGCTTTGCTGCTTTCTCCTTCTCCAAAACGTGGGTTACATACACATTCCATCACACACATATTATGGGAGGGAGGGAATGCATGGGAGGGGGCGCGGGCGGGTTTGGCGGCGCGGAAAGATCTGACATGGAAGCAAGCAATCAATCAATCAGTTCAAACCTGATAACCCTAAAATAACCTAGGTGCATTGGATTTCACGGCGGTGATCAACCAACCGCAGATTCAGAGATGCGGTTTCATGCCGCAAAAAGCCAAACGGCTGCGTCTCCAAACGGAGATTGGCGGCCGAGCTAGGTTGTTTCCGGCCCTATGGGGGCTAATTGATTGTTGTTCTTTTTTTAATACGTATCGAAACGAAGCAGGACTCGGCTCGGCTCAAGCGCTCGGGCATGTATTCCTTCGCCTGTTGGCCAGGTAGGTATACGGATACATGCCCGCCGCGTCCCTTCAATCCATAAGCGCCTGGCAGGCTGGGGCCGAAGTACTGCATCGTGAAAAGAATGCAAACATGGAGGTCTGCAATGCGACGAAGGGACGTTGTTCGCCCAATGATTCGCTTAAGGGAACTGACTGTGATATTTGCTCGAATGCGGTTATTTGCGATCAAGAAGTGCATTGCATCCAGTTTGCGGGAATGCAGTGCAGATCTCGGGCAGCCATCAGCCAACGCTCAGCGGTATTGCACCGATGCGAAGAGCCTACCACCTAGCGTTTTCTCATGCATGTCGCAGCACAACAGAAAACATCGTGAACTGGGCAAACGCGAGGGCAATCAACCCTCAGGAGAAACGCCCCGATGGACGCGGACGCGCTTTGCTAAGGTTAAGCAGGTCAAGTGACAGGACTCATGACCCAGTTGCATGCAGCGCCGGCAGAGTTATCGACAGTTGGTCGTGTGTTGTGCGGGCATGCAGTGCCAATAGTGGCAGAGTGCAGGCAAAAGAGGCATGTACCTAGCTAGCCTAATGCCATCGTTGTATGTCGTGCTCGTTCGATACGGCGACAGTGAACGCCGTCCTAGTCCTAAGCGACCAGATTACTGCTGGATTAGGCAAGTCCATGGTCGTCAAGGTACCCGACAGCCAGCAGCGAAAGGCCCAGGTACTGCAGGTACTTCTGCCGTCCACTATTCAGCCACCCCTCTTCTGAGTCTTCTCTCCAGTACTGTACTGTTGTTATGTAGTTGTGTTTGGGGTGCAGCCGCGGCGCTGACGCTGACCGCTGGAACTCGTGCAGAGAGGGAGCGCCTAGGAGCGCTGCTAGAGGCACGCTGCTGTTGCTTTGGCGTTGGGCCCCCGTAGGCCCCCCGGAACCCAGCAGACAGAAGAACCCAGAGCGTCCCAGTCCCAGACTCGGACCCCTGGCAGCGGAGGGGCCAAGGTACTTCGCAACCTCGATTTCATGACACATAGTTTACTTGATGGAAAGACTTGTTTGCAGCATGACGCGAGGGAGGACTAAGCTTGCGACAGTCGACGATACATGACTACAGCAGTACTGAAATACATAACGAACCTCATTTCCTCGCCCAACTTTTCCCCTTCGTAAGCCTGGTCTTTTATAATACCTAGTGACTCCCTTTTTGCATCACTTCTCCTGCGCAAGAGCATCATCATCACCACAGCGTTGACTGCCGTAGCGTCTCTTTTACACTCCTATACCCCTTTGTTAGTCATCCAGGCATCCACCCCTCTATACCACCGCCATACTACAACACCACTTACACGTCTAGCTGTCATTGGCTGTTTCCGGTATAATACGAACCCATTGAACAAAGACCTACTCAACCAACAACCACAACTACTTGGACAAACATTTGAGTCGACTCGGAGAAAAGAGGCAAAGAGAAAGAGATATTGTTTATTTCCACGCCGTACCGGAACATTCGAGTGCATCCTTCCCCATCCTCGTGGCACCCATTGAAGGACAGAGAGGAGGCAAAACCACCGCCAAGACCCTCCCAGCAAACCTCATTTTTCCCTCTTGAGTTTTTCGACTACCGCCAATACTTGGCCAAGCGAAACCGGGTGTAACCTGTGTGCATCTTGTCGGGTGACCAGATCAAGGCACGCAAGTGGCGCTATCCCCGGATTTCTATTACGCCCCTAGGATTTTCTCTCCCTTCCAGCAAAAAGCGAGAAGGAAAAAAAAAGGAACGGCCAGTGGTGACGCATTAGCGAACCCCCTGTAACCGCCCTGTCCCCAAAACCGACGAATCGCGATTCGCGGACGACCGGCTATCGCATCATTCTGACTTGTTGTTTCTGGCAAGCGGGTCTTTTTTTCCCTGATGCCGGCTATAACCATGCCGCACCACCGGGTCACGAGCTTCTTTCGCTCGTCAAATGAAAGCATCAACAACATCAAAGCCTCAGTCCAGCGCCGGAGGAGCCCGAGCTCGCGATCCCCCGCCACCACGCCAAGAGAAGGCACTACCCGCACCATCTCGTATGCATCGTCCATCGAGGACAGCAACAATCACCACCACAACCACAACCACAGCACCACCACCAGCGCCGCCACCAACGCTGCCACCACCCCCGCCGCCGAAGACCACACGCACAGCGGGTTCCACTCCAACTTTTGGGCACCCACCCCGGTCAACAAGATGACGGAATCGACCACGGCGCACCACAGCAAGGAGAAGGACCACAAGGACCACCCGCACCACCGCCTCAGCCTGCCGGGCCTGCACTTCGGCGCCTCCAAGCACAGCAAGGAGCACGGCCAGCACCCGAACGCCTCGCTGGATTGGAAGATCGAGTCCCCGCCCGTCGTCCTGCACGGCGACGCCGAGAACAGCACCGGCGCCCTGGTCTCGGGCCAATTGCTGCTGGCCGTCAAGGAAGTCCCCTTTGAGGTCGAGAGCTTCGAGGCGCGGCTGCATATCCATGTCATTCAGAAACGGCCGTATCAGCACCACTGCCCTGAGTGCATCAACCAGAAGACGGAGCTCAAGAACTGGAAGTTCCTCGCGGACCCGGCCGCACTCGATCAACGTAAGCTGACTCAACTATGCAATGCACCTCAAAAAAAAAAGAACTGCAATTTGCTGACACATCTCGCAGGCTTACACGAGTTCCCCTTCTCCGTATTATTGGAGGGACATCTGCCCGCCACCACCGACAACCCCGTTGTCGCTGTGAAGTATGAGTTCACGGCCGAGGTCAAGCCCAAGCACGGGCCGTCGCTCAAGCTGGCCAAGACGATCGACGTGAAGCGGGCGCTGCCGGTGCCCGAGCTGCCCCATCACTCGGTCAGGATCTTCCCTCCCACCAACATTGCCGCCTCGGTGCACTACCCCCAGGTCATCCACCCGATCGGCAGCAACAAGCTGCAGCTCCGCCTCGAGGGCATCGTCAAGACCAACACCGACGTCAACACGGTCGAGTACTGGAAGCTCAAGCGCCTCTCCTGGAAGCTCGAGGAGCACCTCAACACCGTCGCGCCCGCGTGCGCCAAGCACTCGCCCTCGGCCAAGAACCCCGACGCCGCCGCCGCCGCCGAGGACGCGGCCGGCAAGAAGGGCATCAAGCGATCCGAGTCGCGGACCATCGGCTCGGCCGACCTCAGCACGGGCTGGAAGTCGGACTACTCGCCCAACGGCAGCGTCGAGATGGAGGTCGAGTACCAGTGCAACACGCACTCCAAGTCGGTGTGCGACATGAAGAGCCATGACGGGACCGAGGTGACGCACCAGCTCGTCGTCGAGATGGTCGTGGTGCAGGAGTACGCCCCGATCCACCAGCCCAAGCACGTCACCCCCACGGGCGTCGCCCGCATCCTGCGCATG
Source organism: Apiospora aurea (assembly GCF_038362705.1). NCBI lineage: Eukaryota > Fungi > Ascomycota > Sordariomycetes > Amphisphaeriales > Apiosporaceae > Apiospora > Apiospora aurea. Next base: position 517,436 of record NW_027117398.1, on the reverse strand, counting down.
CACTTCGGCACCACCCTGACGGAGCGCGCCGGCCTCGGCGTCAGCTGGGACAACGAGGCGCCGCCCATCTACAAGGACGTCCCCGCCTCCCCGCCCTCGTACGAGCCGCCTTCCTACTTCTACGCTATCGGCGAAGAGGGGCCCATCGACGACCCCGGGCTGAACTACGAGACCCTGGACGGCTTCAGCGATAGCGAGGCCGCCCGGACGGCCCGGAGCAGTCTCGAGGCCGCCAGTGGGCGGCAGAGCGCCGCCTCGTCCTCACTACGCCATGCGCTTCAGTGAGACGAGAAAGGCAGTACCGGGAGAGGGAGAGTGAGGCTCATCACATCTCCCATCATCGCATTAGAAGATTCTGGATTTTCTATTCACCACACAGCGAGTTCATGCTTTTTTTGTCTTTTTTAACAACACTATTATACCCCCTCAAGCAACATTTGATTTGAGAATGGTTTTTTTTTTTTTTTTTTTTCAACACTACACAATAGACGCGAAGGACAGGAAAGGAAGGGAAACGGGTGGGGGGAAAAGTTCGGAGAGGTTCATACAACAAACAGCGTTGCATTACACACGGAGTTTGGGGGAAACACACTACTGCCCGTCCCACACGATCTGGTCGATGGTGCCCACACACATTACAGAAGGAGGAACTGGTCCTTGGTTCTTTGCGACTTTTTTAATACCTCGAACAACAAGAACGACATCTGAACGATGCGTTTACTCAGATAATAGCATCAGGCATTCAGCGATGGCCTCAAAAGCAGGGCCCTGCTGGAAGCAATCCTATTCAATAATGTTATCAAGGACTCTTCGTAGTCCATTTGACTCAACTCACTTCTACAAGTTCTCTATTCTCTATCTCGTGACGTGATTCATACTTGACTTGCAACATCATACCTGCCTACAATCTCCCCCTCATCTAGATGATATCCAAGTCGTCGTCGTGGAGCGAAACCTGGGGATATGTAAGTAAGTACACGACGCCTCTGCTTCTGCTTACTCCTGACGGAACCGACTCGGGGCCAGCTCTTGCCATGACAATCGTCCTCGACTATGTGTCAGCGTCTGGGCATTCGTGCAGGGTCATCGCATGGATTCGGGAGCACCAGGAGGGAGATATGTCGTGCTTTTACAATTCCATCGCTCCCCGAAGCTTGTGGGAGAGAGAGAGTCCGTACATTCCGGAGATCCGTGGGGGTGCCAACCCCGCGAAGCCGTAGAGCGAAGAGGCGCGCGGAGATTAGGCACGGACGAGAGAGCCCCCAATGTCCGTCCGCGGGAGGTAGCATTGATGCGATGATCTGCGCCTGAAAGCTTAAATGATGCATGTGTAGGCTGATTGATTGGCTGGTTGGGAGATGTTTACGCCAACTTCCGAATGCCACCCCCCCTCAGTTGCTGGCTTGCCTGCCGATCTTAAAACATGGCATTTGCCGTTCCCCTTGCCTCCACTTCCTCGTGGTTCCGTTAGCTTCCCCTGGCCTTGCGACTTCACCATCCTCACCATCCAATCTGGTGTACTCGCTACTGCCGCAATACGACGTCGAAGACACTTTAGGCGAAACTATTGTTTTCTGGGGTAAATCACACGTCGTCACGGGTCACATACAGCCCGAGACAGAACAGACAAGAAATAAAAGATGGATACTTCCAAGCTCTTCCGCGTCGACGGCATGGTCGCAGCCGTAACAGGCGGCGGCACCGGCATCGGCCTCGTCATGGCCCGAGCCCTCCTCGGCGCGGGCGCGAAAAAGGTCTACATCCTCGGCCGCCGCCGCGACGTCCTGGACAAAGCCTGCGCCGAAGCCGCGGCCGACCTGGAGAAGACCTCCTCTTCTTCTACCTCGGGTGTCATGGCCCCCATCGAGTGCGACGTCACGTCCAAGGCCTCGCTGCAGGCCGCCGTCGACGCCGTCGCCCAGGACAGCGGGTACCTGAACCTGCTGGTGGCCAACTCGGGCATCGGCGGGCCCGAGGCCCGGTACGGGAAGGGCAAGTCGGTGGCGGAGCTGCGGCGGGAGCTGTTCGAGGGCGTCGAGATGGCCGACTTCACGCACGCCTTCCACGTCAACGTGACGGGGGCCTACTTCACCATGCTCGCGTTCCTCGAGCTGCTCGACGCGGGCAACAAGCACGCCGTCGCCCACGCGAAGGAGGATGGGGTGTTTGGTGTACCCACCGCCGACGCGAGCGCGAACCCGAAGGTCCCCGCCGTGCAGAGCCAGGTCGTGTTTACGAGCAGTATTTCTGCGTTCAGCCGCGCGCACGTGTCGGGGCCGGCGTATTCGGGGAGCAAGGCGGCGATTATGCACCTGACCAAGCACTCGAGCAGTAACCTCGCGGAGCACGGGATCCGGGTCAATGCTTTGGCTCCTGGTTGTAAGTCCACCTACTTTCACACTGTTACTGCGACTACTACATGGATGATGGCATCCACGACCCCCCCTTTTCTTCCTCCGCTCGCCGCGTTACTCTGCTAATCACTACTGCTTTTGATCCAGTGTTCCCGTCCGAGATGGCGAATGGCCTGATGGAGAAGCACGGCGACCCGAGCCACAAGGAGTTCGGCCATCCCCTTTTCCTCCCTTCGCTGCGGTTCGGCACCGAGCACGAAATGGCCGGCACCATTCTGTACCTGGTGAGCCGTGCTGGGGCCTACTGCAATGGAAGCATCATCGTCGAGGATGGTGGTCGATTGGGTGTCATGCCCGCCGCTTACTAGTGGGATTCAAGTCATGAGCCGTCTGAGTAAGGGTGTCCGATCAATGTCGCTGTCGCAATTGGCCAACAATACCACGTAATAAATAAAAGTAGCCTAACATGAGTTCAATAACGGAAGAAACCTCCTGCCTTTAACAAGGCCATTCGCCAAGTACAGGGATGATGAGTTTAGGCTTCATTGTCTTTATATTCGAGACCCGTGTGATTGATTGGCATCTGCAAGATTCCCGATTTGGCGAGTTGGAATATTACTGTCCTGATAATGTCTCCAGACACCTGCGGCCACCCGTGGCTTCTGATCCCCAACTCGCTACAATTACCAATTATGCCGTTGGCTACGGATACATGCAGCGATTTCTGCCTATCTCCATATTGCGAAGACCCTTTCGAAACCTCCCATGCGAGGTGTGATCAATCGCAACAGATACGAAGACACGGGTACATACTTCTTCGTCCAAAATGAATGCACATACCCGTGTGCGGCTAAATGTTTTTGTGACTCACCTCATAGCTGCCTGCTGAAGCAAGCAACCAGAACATCCAGATTCCTCCATATGTGTCAAAACGAACGGCTTCCCTTTCTTTTCATTTTTTCTTCCTGTTCACGACCATTGCTTCTACTCATACACCAATATGCCCAATGCCTCATGCCCGAACGAAATGTCCTGCCATGTTTCGACACCATTCCCGAACGAAATCACCTATCAGGTTGCGACAGAAGCCATTCTTGGCCGTACCCTTAAACGGGCACAACGCTTACGGCTCGTAAGCAAGACCTGGAAAGAATGGGTTGACGATATCCATATCCGGCTCGGGCACTTTGTAAGCGACAGGTATTGGCCACGGTATGATTTTTCCTTCCAACGCGCGCCCTTCTGGCCACGTTATATCGCCCACGTTGCCCTCCGCTCGCAGCCGGACGGCGTCTCCCCCCCCCTTTGGGCCATTCGGCAGGCCGCCGAGTGGGTGGTCGGGCATAGCGACCCGCCGCCCGCAGACTCGGATGCCGCGGCTGCCGCAGTCAGAGAGCACATCATCGGCATCTGCTCGCTGAGAGAGCTGTGGCTGGAGGATAAGGACCCCATAGACATTTGGGGACCCTTTCCGGGCAATGAGGTGCCAAAACCTGGGGAGGACCGGGACTTTACTGTTAGTGAGCAGGATCAGTATGATCAAACTGCGCTGGCCATGTCTGCTTCGGCGAACCAGGTGGCCCTTATAAAGGAGACAATACAGTCATTGCACAATGTCCCAGGTGATCGAGAGTAAGGCGACTATCATCTCATCAGGTGTCACGCTTTCTGATTTCGGGATCGACGATACTGACAGAGACCCGACAGGAGCGTCCTCGACTTCGCGTTGGGCATTGCTTCCTATAAAGGCTACGATACGATGGTCAGTCTGCTCCTTGATATATACTCTTCGGAAAAAGAGATGACACTTGGTATTGTTATCCTGTACGCGGGTAAGGGCAACAGCCTATCGACGCTTGAGCTGGTTCTCGGACAGGAGTGCGGGACCTGTACCGAAAGCCCATGCGAGGCCATGGCGCACACGAGCAGCCTGGAGATCTACCAGAAGCTGTACGCGCACGCCAAGGCACGGATACAAGGCAGCCCAGATATAAACTACCTCGATCTCCTGGCGGAACACATGGTCCAGATGGCCCGTCGGGGCGCCGTGCCGATCCTGGACTACCTTATGTAACTGGAAATCCCGGGGCCGACCTACTGGGTGAACTCTCCATGCGACGACCGCCCCAGCCTGCATCGAGAGGCGGCGCGGGCCGGACAACTCGAGACCCTGGACTGGCTTCTGAAGAGACGCTACGCCGAGCCTTTCGTCCTCGCCGAGGCCGTGCGTGGCGGAAACCCGGCCATGGTGCAGCTTCTCCTGCGCGAAGACGCCTCCGCGGTAAACGAAATACCGCTCGAGGAGGCTGTACAGAGGGAGCACGAGGAGATGGTCAGGATTCTCCTGGTTGAGGGACGTTACATCCTTGAGCAGGAGCGCCAGGGGGCGACGCAATGCGTGAGGCGAAGAGGCTGGGGTTGGAATCGATGGTGGAGCTGCTCCGTGAATGCGGCGCCGTCAGTGCAGCATCTACTTCTTGAAATATGCAGAGGAAAATGAGGAAGGGGAAGCACTCTGAGGGTTGTCTGGCAGTAGGGTAGAAGATTATACGAAGGAAAGAACTTGAAATTGAGTGTAGGACTCTGCCAACTGCGCTGAGATATGTTGGTTGAAGAAACGCCTCATGTAGGTTTATCCATGTACCCATCTAGAAACTGAACTTTAGTTTAAGGGAAGGTTGGGAATTCAGACAGGCTGCGCTCCCGGTTGCCGTCAGAGTTCCCTCCCCATCCCCAGCTTGCCGATACTTCTCTCCCCCAAAGATGGCATGTGAAGCCATGTGACTGGTCACAAGAGGCACGGTTGCGCACCTACGCGTATAATACCTCCTTTTTGAGTCTATGTGTTGGGCTTGCTCGGTTTTGAGTCACTTGCTTCTGCTGGCCTGCGCTGGTACGACTCGAAAAGCAAAAGAACCCAAAAAAGTAAAAGAAAAAAAAAAAAAAAAAGTCAATAAATGGTTAAAATCTTTTCCTGACGCGTCCAATAGATGCCTGCTGGAGCAAACAACAACAGGTCCTCAAATTCACTTGCACGGGACGAATCGAACCTGCCCTTCCTTCTCGTCGTCCATCTTACTTCTTCTTCATCATCCTATTTCTTCTTTATCCAAGCCTTTTAGACCCATACGTTCGTGGGGCTATTATTATACCACGTCAACTACTATCGTCATTACCCCCAAGCGGCCGGAAGGATGTTCTTCACAAAACTCCCCAGGGAGGTCATCTATCACATCCTGCTCGAAGCCGTCCGCGTCCGCGGCACCAAGCGCGCACAGCGCCTGCGGTTCGTGAGCAGGGCCTGGAAAGACGCGGTTGATGAGGCCATCGTTCGGCTGGGCGAGTTCGCCAGCTGGCCTGACGATTGGCCCTACCTTCTTTGCGACTGGGATCACGAGGGAAGGCAAGAGTTCGAGCGCGCCCCCTACTGGCCGGAATATGTCGTTCGCGCAGTCCTCATCCATCCACCGCCAGGAAACCCCTATACGCCCCGCCTCATCCGTCACGTAGCAGAAGCGGTTGCTAGGCACCGCTACCCTATCACATACTCAGACGACATGCTCAAAGAATACATCTTGGAGATCTGCAAGATGACACTGGCTCTTTATGAGGAGAGAATTCACTTCATGAGTCTGTGGTACTGGCCGTTCGAACGGTCTCCGCCTGAAGAGCGAAACAGTGAGCTTTACTATGCTTATCTTCTCTGCGCGGCAGCTTGGACAAAACAAGTGGGACTCGTGGAGGAAACCTTGCAGTCAATGCCCCGTGACTTTTATGCGTAAGGAACCTCGGACCCAAGCTCCCTATTCACTCGAGATGCGGATTCTGACACGCCATCAGTTCACTTACCCTCAGGTCAGCATTGGCTGTTGCCGCTCTCAAGGACGACAACAACCCAATAATCCGTTTGCTCTACGACACATTGGCTGCTGCCGTTCTCAAGAACCACGCCAACCCAGCAAATCGTTTGCTCAGCGAGGCAAATAAGAGGGGGATGCGCGAGGTGGCGAAAGACTTGGTTTTGCAAAGTGCAAGTAAGGCGAATAACCTTTCCACGATGGAGCAGTTTATCAATCAAGATTGGGATGGCCGATATGTGGAATATGATTTCTGGAATTCGTGCTTCGAGGCGGCCTGCAAGACAACAAGCCTGGAAATATTCCAAAAACTATACCCACGGGCTGAGAATTACCTTGACACGGACGATTACTCACTTATGGATCTACCCTCTGGCTCGCTCATGGACTCGGTGGTTAGTCGTGGGGTTGTGCCGATCCTGGATTATCTCTTCAACCTGTATTGTCCGGGCCCTACTTCTCACTACACCGACCTCTTGCCTAAAGGTTCAGGAACAAGTTCGCTACTGCAGAAAGCAGCGCGGCATGGCCAACAAGAGACCGTGGTCTACCTTCTGGACAAAGGCTTCCCCGTTCTCCCCGCAGCTCTCGAAGCAGCCGTTCGTCATGGAAACCCTGCACTTGTCGACCTCCTTCTGAAACGGGCCGGCTTCGTGGTCACCGCCACCGGCGCGTTGTCTATCGCCGTGGAGAAGGAGGACGAAACGGTGCTCAGGATGCTCCTCGAGGCGGGTGCGAAGCGGCTGCTCTGTTCCGATTGCAAAGAGGGCTTGGTGGCGGAAGCGCGGGATCAAGGCCTGGAGTCGATGGAGAAGTTGCTTCGTGAGCATTGGGTGGAGTAATGTTAGTAGGGAAACAGGTTTTGCAGCTCGTTATTTATATGTTTCGTAGTTTGTATCCCCTAAGAGTACGGGGAATTATGTTTCATGGTCCTAGGAATTCAAGTCCCGGGATACCTGCTCCGCAATCATGTCAAAAAAGGGGTAGCCCCTGAAGTCTCTTGCACTAATCCAACGATCACTGATCGAATAGCAAACCTCTCTAAATCAACGCTGTTGGTAGCCAATCAACCGATTAGCATGAATCTATCTTGCGCCTTTTCTTGTTCACTGTCTTCAATGGTCCAAGTTTATGCCAAGTGGTGGCGGTGATGCAAGGGATGCGTGTGGGAGTAATCAGAGAGATAAGGGGTTCTTCTATTAGTAAGCTGCCATTATATGTCATCCGAGAAAGAACGTAGACCTCTGCTCCTTCTTTCGGTCATTTCTTCCTTCTTCAATTCTAGGACTCGCGACCCGTGGCTGCTTCTCGTTCTGTGACAGTTCTCAGGTTGATCCCATCTAACGAACAATTTCAACGGCCATGTCCGCTGAACAGCCAACCGTGGTTCTTGTCCCGGGAGCCTGGACGGCACCTGAGGCCTATCACAAACTGCGCATCGCCCTAGAAGCCAAGGCCTTCACTGTTCACGTCCCAGCTCTGCCAACCAATAACGGCCACCGGCCTCCCGACTCATCGTTCGACGACGACGTCCAAGCTGTACGTCGGGTCGTACAGCAATTGGTCGAAAACGATGGCAAGGAGGTCATCATGCTCATGCACTCCTACGGAGGCGTCGTCGGCACGACGGCTCTCCGAGGCCTAGCCCGCAAAGATCGCGAAGTACAGGGCTTACCGGGCGGCGTGGTCCATCTACTCTACGCCGCGGCCTTCTTGCTCGCGCTCAACCAGAACATCCGGACCGTCGTGCAGGCGGTCAACCTCCCCCGAGGCAGCGACGGGCTGGTCCAGTTCGCCGCCGACGGGACGTGGTTCCCTACCGACCCCGTCTCGCTCCTCTACCAAGACCTGGCCCCGGAGGACCAGGAGGAGCAAGCGCGTTTGCTGAAACGGGGTAACGCGGCGACCTTGACGGGGAACGCGACCTACGAGGCTTGGAGGGACGTGCCGGCGCTCTATGTTCGCGCGACGGAGGATGGGTGGCTGCCGCCGGAGTTTCAGGACTTTTGTGTGAAGAATGCGGTGGATGCGGGGGTTGCTATACGTACGGCGGAGCTTCGGTCTGGGCACTCGCCGTATGTCAACTTCGCGGGCGAGCTGGCTGAGATGGTTGTTCAGATTTCAAAGTTAGGTGTATAGGTTGGGTAGTTGACTACCCCCTATTTCTCGCCATAGATGCATCAGGACGTGAATTTCAGTCGATGGAGGACAGTTGGATAGGTACGTCGCGCAAAATATTAAGGGGTATGTGAGTAATGAAAGTAAAGATAACTGGCTATATGACAGGGGTAACGGTTTATAACCGTCGGATCAACAAGACCATTACCGCTAAGCTGCCCATGTCGCCTAAAATCTCCATGTACAAGCGATTCAAAATAACACATGAGTTTTATGACAGATTCCCAAAACCACGGCGTAGAATCGATAAAAGTTCTACTTTTCAAACATCGGGTAAAGTGAGGCGTGAAATAGAAATTGGTCTACATAATTGAGGTTACCCCTTTTCATGTATATCGCAGGTCTCCCTGCATTCCTGTACCATACCTACTATGCAATTTAACTTATGGGAAGTAATTGCATCCCGTCCGCAACTCTTAAAGGCTATCTAATTATACGTGCTATTCAGTGTATAAGTACACCCTAGGTTCTTGAGGTCAAAGAGTGGTGGTGCTGACATGAGATTACACGCTGACCAACATATAGTACCATCTCCAAACAGGATGAGTACAGCAAAGAAACATGTGACGTAACACCGACCAAGGTCACGCGGGGTTGAGCAGAATGAGAAAAGTCTTTCATTCAAAAATATCTACCTTTCCTCCATTCCCTTCCATCAACCTAACCCTGTATCTCACATCCAGCAGACATGGTCATAACAAGTGCACCCTCGCAGTTACACTCCGGATCGATTTTAATAGGAAATACGATATGTTACCCATATCGTCCCCCATCATAAAGCTAGAGTTATTCTACGAGGGGATTTGATACATGGATCTTTTGCAAAGCCAGAAGGACGCTGACCTACTCCTTTGCCTTGCCCAACAGCTCAAGGTACTGTCTAGCAACATCGACAACCATGTCACTCCAAGTCTTGAACTTGAATCCAAAGTCCACTTCGGTTTGGTGAGCATCCCAGTCTATGGGTATAGTCTCCTGGCTGCCCTGGGTAAAGATGCCACTCCTGACAGCGTGGGGGAAGTTCTCCTTGACTATGTCCCAGGCCTCGTTGAACACATGTGACACGGTGGCACCAATGTTCTTGGGCGCGCCGTCGTTCAGTGCTTGGACAAAGAGCTTCGCGACGTCGTAGACGTGGCAAGCACCCGCCGGCATGGGGCCGGGTGCCTCCTGTCCGGTGACGACGCCCAGCATGATGCGATTTGTGCTGGCCATGAGATCGTCGGCCTCCAGGGCCCTGTCGTCGGGGCCGAAGACGAAGCCGGGGAAGACGTTGACAACTTCAAAAGAAGGGTTGTTCTCCTTCACAAATCTCTCGGTCGCGTTGAGAGCCCCGATCTTTCCCGCCGAGTACGCTGGGATCATGGAGTCGAACGGACCAGGCACGTCGGCAAGTCTGGACTCGGGAGTGATCTTGTCGCCATTGGGCGGGAAGGGCATGTTTGCAAAGACGGACGATGCGATGATGAGCTTCTTCAACGAAGGTTCCTGGCTCGCTGCTTGTAGCATACTGGTGACGCTCTTGACATTGGGCTCGTAAATGCCAGTCTGGGGGTCCAGAAAGGGTGATGGAAGCGGCGATGCGAGATGAATAACATAGGCAACACCTTTGACAGCTTCTTCGTAGGCCTGCTGGTTAGTGATGTCAGGCACCTCTACGAATGAGAGACGATCGGATGCTTTCAGAACTTGAATCTTGGGGTGTTGGACAAGAGACTCGGATTTCGACAAAGAGCGAACGGCGGCTCGGACATTGTATCCTTTCTCAAGGGCACTGAGTAGCACCTTGAAGCCGACGAAGCCATTGGCGCCGGTGAGTAGGAGTGTAGGGCCCATGGTGGATTGGGTAAAGAGCGCGCGAATAGGTATGATGAGTTGACGGCTGTATTAATGAGGTAGTATAGTTCCGGGAAGACGGCTGTAGAGGAAGAGGGGACTCTGTGATTACGACATTCAAGAGAATCTAGGGGACGAAATCTGGGTTACAATGTTCTCTTCTCAATTGCAGCGGCTTGTACTAATACGGCTTAAAGAAACAAAAGACCTTGCCAACGGCGTAGAGGAACGAAGGGCCTTGCTGATATATTACAAATAGTAACTTGGAAGCTGCAGTCCGCGACTGAGCCGGCAGGAAGCCTGCCTCAAGCTTTCACCGCCCGCAGTACGAGACAGTCTGCAAAGGGATAACAACCGTGTTTAAAGGGAATGCGACCGTCAGACGCCACAATTTACTCACCGGTGTGATCGGCTTCTCAAATATGACACATTCAACTGGGTTGCAGTAAGCCATGGAAACATATGGTCCATCTCTATGATTACAAATCCTGCAATACCAGGGATGCGACGGAGAAAAAGGAAACGAAAGACAGCCGCGCTAACATACGGTCATCAAGAATAACAACAAACATGTAAGGGGGTGATGCCCTAGACTCAACAGATCCTCCGCCAGAATCGAAATGGAGCACCCATTGATGCCACTGCCCGGTCCCTCTTACCATACTCTGCACAGCCCTCCATCGCTGCCTGGCGCCCATGCATCACCCCTGACAGCCGTCTCCGCGTAGAACAGATCTATAGGATTGTGTTGTCTCTTGATGGATCTTAGTCTCTCGTTGTTTTGGCCGTATAAGCTTTGCTTTCAGTCCGACTGCCGAGGATTCGCCTCGTCGAGATAATCGCCTCCGTCAGGGGAAAGGCTTCTGAGGGCCGGCACCGTGACATCTATCAGATAATCTTTGGTCTTGCTTTTCTGCGCCATCGTCTCTTGACACTCCCTCGGCGCGAAGGCTAGGATGTTCACAATGGCGTCGCGCCATACTGGCAGGACTGCGTTGGAGGAGGGCGTGTTCCCCGCAACCGAGCGACGCGCGTGGAGGGAGACGCCGCCAGTCACGAGGCCACCGCCAGGATAGTCACTCTTCCTGTCTCGAGGAACCCCTCACTGTACGACGATCACTACAGTTACGACAAGACAAGAACATAAAGACGCAGAGACGATAATTCTAACATGTGAAAAGGCAGGTCATACCTTTCGACAAGAGGCGGACGGCACCGCAATGTTATGAGCGCGAGATGGGCTGTGATATTGTTGCACGCAAAAGCGGAACTCCACTAGAGCGTACGGCAATAGTGGCATAGGTACTCAATGCGACAGATATATATATATATATATGCTCATCGCTGTCCCCCCACGGGAATGTTTCTTACTTATCTCAAAGCTGTTATTGCAAAAGTGTGGCAGGTCTTCTTCGTATGTCAGGGGTATCCTTAATGAGTCCGAAGATGCACTCGATAGGCTAGCAGACCATTCCTAGCTGATGGGTTTGAAGGCACCTGACAGGCACATCATTAGATTCATGACCTGTATTAACAAACATGCTGCTCGAAGGACACTGTTCCTATTCAAGGCAGGAGCAATTGAACTTGGGCCACCGGTTGTAGAGAGAGGGTGACCAATGCTGTATCATTACGGGCGGCCAAAACAGCTATTTGTTGGTTGGTAAGTGTTATATCGACGGCATCAAGGACGGGAAAGCTGTTGAGGATCACGAAAGGCCGGGTCTTGACTGGAAGGACTTTGAGCCGGGGAGAGAAGCTCATCCCCAAAAATGGTCTCTCACGGTCAGGCGGTGTTGGTTTGATAAATGTTTGTCCAATAACGTACCGGTAGCGATTGGTATTTGGAATGTTTTTGAGAAATTCCAAGGTATCGGGGAACCATGATTCTCTTTTTGACTTCATGTGTTTTTAGCGGTTGTTGGCACTGTTTGAGTTTCTTGCTTCTGCTGGCCTGCCGGTGTGAACCGCATAAGTTTAAAACAAAAAAGTATCTAAGCCAGGAGGCGCCCTCTTGGCTCAATGAGTTCTTATCAGCGCTAACAGCTTTCTTGATTACTGATTTGATTCATCATCGGAGCCGCAAGACCACTCGGCCAACTGTGCCAAGCTGGATTTGTGATGCGACATCGATGAGTCCTGACCGATACATACGCTGGGAGGGGCAGCGGTGATTCGATATACGAAAACCCAAGCAACGGCGAAGTGCTCACTGTGCTGAGCTTGGAGGGGATAAAACGAGCTCAGTTCTTGATTGTGCCACGAGGCAAGGATGAGGAACAGTCTTGCTTCACGCACGCCGACCAGTCTACTGAAGACAAGGTCTGGAAGAAGAAAGCGTGAAGTGATTCCGTGACTGTGCTGAGCTTCTCTTGTGTCTTTTTTTCTTTCCTTTCCCTTGCTCTCTCTTCCTCTGCCTTCTTCTTTATTCATTCTTTTGGACATACGCCCGCTCTACGCACATCAGGATTCGTAAGTACGATAGACAGATATGCCCTACTGGTCGGCTATTTACCCTGGTTGGTGGGAAGGAGAAGTTCGTCTTGAAGACACCTGCTTATTTCCTCCATAAGGCCAAATCCGCATAGACGACCAAATCCCAAGTGAAAGGCTCTGTTTCCCCCTTTTCCTACTTCCAACTTGTCATACAATCTGACCTCACTGGTTTACGCGATACACAGATGCCATGCATGTCTTGTAACGGCCCAATTATGTTCAGGGCCTCAGGTATAGGTCTCATATCATTCATATGTATGTATAGAATTACAATACCAAGAATAAACCTCAAGAGGTATCAACCCCCTAATGGCGCCTCGCGATGCATATATACGATCTTATTCTCAATCCTCCCGCAAAGGCACCATCCCTATATCCCATTGGGTATGTAACAGAAGTGTTGCTGCCACAGTATCTATCTAAACCCCTTTTCGATTGAACAGCAACTGACAGATCACATCACGCCCACTTCCCCAACCCCCTTTTCTTCTCACCCCCCTTTTCCCTCAACGACCCTACCTCTTCACCGGCCTCAAATAAACCTGCAACGGCGGCTTATCCCACACCGTAAACGCCTTCTGCCCCTCCAACCACCCCCCGACTCTCCCCCGCGATCCGCATGTCGAAGTGGTACACAATCTTGGCCAGGATGAGCCGCATCTCGGCGTACGCGAGGTTCTTGCCGATGCAGTTGCGCGGCCCCAGGCTGAACGGCTGCATCGCGTCGAGCGCGTCGCTCGCGAAGCGGGGGTCCCCCAGGAACCGCTCCGGGTGGAACCCCATCGGGTCCGTCCACAGCGCCGGGTCGTGCGAGATGGCGTAGTGCCAGACCGCGACGCGCGTCCCTTCGGGAACGGCATGGCCGGCCACTTGGGCACCGCCTTTGGGGACGACGCGCGGGAGGCCGATGACGACGGGCGGGTACCGGCGCAGGGACTCGTTCAGGCAGGCGAGCATGTAGGACAGGGAGCCGACCGAGCTGAGGGTGATGTCGGCGTCGTCCGCGAACGTGGAGCGGACCTCGTTCGTCAGCTTCTCGAGGGCTTCGGGGTTCGTCAACAACAAAAACGTCGCACCGCTCAGCAGCGTCGCCGTCGTCTCGGACCCCGCGACAATCAGCAAGCTCGCGTTCATCTGGAGTTGCAGCAGATCCATCCCCAGCTCGTCCTTCTTCCGGATCAGGCCCTCGATGAAGTCCGGCCGCCCCTCGGCGCCCAGCTCGATGCGCTGCAGCAGCTTCTCGCGCGTGAGCTTCTGGTGCTCGTCGCGGCTCTTCATGCCGCCGCACCGGCTGATGGCCTGCACGAGCCCGCCGAGCCCGACGCCCATGAGCGCGCTCACGACGCCGCCGAAGCGGATCGTCTCGGTGATGCGGCGGACCCAGGGGTGGTAGCTGCCGCTCTCGAGACCGCCGAAGGGGCTGCCGAAGCCGAGGTCGCCGATGACGTCGAAAGTGCACCAGTTGAGCCACTCGCGCATGTTGACCTTTGCTCCTTCTTCCCCTCCCCCTTCCGCTTTCGAGGACTCGGGGCCGGAAGCTGAAGAAGTGGAACAGAGCTCCCGCAGCTTGTGCACCAGCAGGTCGACGTACCCGCCGATGATGGGCTCCTGTGCCCGCATGCTGCGCTCGCTGAACCCGTGCGCGAGCTGGCGGCGCAGCGCGCCGTGGTACTCGCGACTCCGGGCCGAGACGATGTTCTCGGGCATGTCGTCGATGGGCCGGTAGAACCGGCCGTCCTTTTCGAACTCGGGCTCGCCCGGCGCGCGGTGGCCGTAGATGTCCCGCCAGGCCCGCGGGTCCGCGAACGCGAGCTCGTCGGGCGCGACGCGGACGACGGGGCCGTAGGCGCGGTGCAGGTCCGCGACCCTGTGGCCGAGCGCGCCCGTCACCAGGTAGTAGGCGCGCGGCAGGCTGGAGGCGCGGTGCAGGAGGGGGCCCGGGAAGCGGCGGAGGGGGTGCAGGAGGAGGTTGTAGGCGAGCCAGGCGGCGTAGTAGGCGGTTGCCTGATGGGGGAAGGTCAGCGGGGCGTTGATTGGGTATCCGGACGTACGGGGGCGCGGGATCTGTTATCGAAACAAGAACCCCAGATCTAGATCCAGATCCAGATCGGGCGAGACTTCAGATTCAATTCAACAAGGTTCTGACTTACCGAGACAACGGTAAGAAGTGCCAGATTGGGCAAGCCAAGGCCCGAGACATGCAGATCGACCATGTTGACGGCGCGCTCCGAACCGGATGGTTTTATGATGATGATGCAGGAACAGTACTTAGTTGTTGCGACGTCTTCGAACTCTAAGCAGCAGGTATCTCACAGCTTCGGACGATACGTGAACTCTGCATTATTTCCAGACGGGGTTTGGGTTTGGGACGAACGAAGAAGGGGGAAGAAGACATGGGGTGCCTGCTGTATTTAAACTCTCCCGAAGAGCCAGCCCGTTCGTTGGGAAGGGTGGTGTCCCGTGCCGGGGGCACAAAGGGGCAAATGCGACGACGGGACATGGCGTCACTTGAACCAAGGAACGAACGGCCTTGCCTTATTGGCGACATGTGTACGTAGAAGAATAATGCAATGCCGGATCGGATAGCGAATCCCGCTACGGCCATTGGTCGCGCTTCTGCATCTGGGGTGTGCTGCTGCAAGCAACCGACCCCAGCTCGCCCCAGCTATTCATTCACCCGTCTAATAATACGGGTGTGCTCCGGCTGGGCTGGGGGAGAGCCACGTACGATATGTTCGCAAGCCCTTCGGAAAGCGGGGGGGGAAAGCGGCGGGAAAACCATAGACTGCAAGAAGCAAAGCCGGCGGTGTAACTCTCTACTCACCACTCCCATCGAACCGCGCGCCCCCTTATCCGGGTTCGATTAGGTTGCGTAGATCCCCCACGATGGCAAGATGGGTATGCGAACCGCCCGGCTCCTCCAGTTCCGGTGCTGGCTCAGCATAAAAAGATAAAAAGACCCCATGCACTAACAAAACTGCCGGATTGCCGTTACGTTAGCGTAGAAGGAGGCGCCGCACGCTGCATAAAACTTGACCAGTGCCGTATGTTCCCGAAATTGATTGGAATTGGCATGCTTCGTGAAGGGAAAAAAAAAAAAAATACCACCAGCGACACCGTTGGGCACCGGGCGCAAGTTCGCTGCTGTGCTTCCCGCACCATGACAGCAGCATCGTGCTAATCGTTAGTGTTGCTGGACGCGGAGTTCGGGTTCTCATCCCGCTGCCGAATCCCGCTCCACCAACCTCTTGCCTCCACGAACGCATGAATACGAGACAAGCCCGTCGCGGGGCTCGAGAGTCCCGGGGCTTGGTTGTGCAAGAATGGAACCCGGGAGGTGGACGGGTTCTGATGTGACCTGTCGAGTTTCCAACATGCAAGTAGGCAGGGGGCTTGGCCTTTCGCGTTCCGTCTCGCGCCTTTCACAGCCTCTCCCCTCCGCATGTGCTGCCAATTGGCGAAACCCGGGAATGGGTGCACTTATCATGTACGAACTACATCGCATGGGCCAGGGAGATGCTCGGTAGTACATTCACCCTCCATCTCAACGCGCTGTCACCACCAATTCCCAAGGGAGCATACGAGTGAGAGACTGGCGGGTGAGCTCAGATCCATACGGCGACGATGGAGGACGAGGGAGCAAAAGGTTACCGTCGCGGCGGTCGGACACCGTGTTGCCTGGCCAGTATCACCAGGAGACAATGCTACTGGATGAGTCTCTTCCAATGAACCATCCTTACTTTGAGACCTCCTATGCAATACTAACACCTCAAATCGCCGGAAGGTGTCATCGCACGTGGCTTTGATCTTATTCAAGGGATACACTCCCGTCACATGCCCGATATCTTCGAGGCGGCTTCTGGCGATATGAGATGGCTAGCAACGGGGCACGGCAGTAACGGTAGCTTTCATTTGGATAGGTCATAAAAGTTCATATTGATACATTACAGCCGAGTCCTTTCGACCGCATAGTCATGATTAAGTAGGTATAATAGTTAGTGTGGGCTAGTAAACAGCCGCAAGCGGGTCTCTCTATTTGGCCTCCTTCTTAGCCTTGTCGACAATCTCCTGCGCGCGCTGCGACTTCTTCTCCAGCACCTGCTTGACCTCGTCCATGGTCTCCTTGAGCAGCTTCTGGCCCTCCTCCTGGTGCTTCTCCGCCACCTCCTTCAGCTGCTTGAGCTTGGGCAGGACCTCGCCGCCGCTCGGGATCATCTGGAAGTACGAGTCCAGGTCCAGCCCGAAGCTCTGGCCCGCCTGCTGGCCCTGGGACTTGGCCTGGTCGACCGTCTTCTTGACGTAGTCCTCGAACCCGCTCAGGTCCTTCTTCTCCAGCGCCGCGCTCAGGTTCTTGAACAGCTCCGTCGTGTTGCCCCGCTTCAGCGCGTCCTCGTTCTCCTCCAGCAGCTTCTTGGCCTCCGGGTACTTCTCCAGGTACGGCTTCGCCTGCTCGAGGCCCTTCTTCCACGCCTCGTCGCCCAGCTTCCGGACCTGCTCCGTCTTCTCCTGGATCAGCTTGCGCGCCTTGTCGACGCTCGCGACGCTGAAGCCGGTCTTGAAGATGTCGGCCAGCTGCTGCCACGTCTCGTCCACCTGCTTCTTGGCCTCGGGCCCGTACTGCTCGCCCAGCTGCTTGAGCTGGTCGACGTTGCCGCCGAGCTGCTCCTTGAGTTTGGGGTGGTTGTCCATCAGGTCGCCGATCGAGTTGCCCGCCAGGTTGGCCAGCTTCTTGGACAGGTCGGCCAGCATGTCGTACGCCTTGCGCGCCGTCTCGAGGCTCAGGCCCGACTTGGCCAGGCCCTGGAACTGCCGGTAGGCGTCGTTGACGAGCCGGTCGGCCTCGTCCTTGTGCTTCTCCCGCACCGTCTCGAAGTCCCGGAAGGCCGTGTCGACGTACTGGCGGCCGCCGGGGAACCAGCCGACGTAGCTGTAGCAGAACTCCTTGACGTAGCGGTAGGCCTGGTCGGCGTCGGGCGTCTTCTCCTGCAGCTTCCTGGCCGCCTGCTCGTACGTCTTGTTGGCCTCGGCGGCCGTCTTGCCGATGGCCTTGTGCACCTTGCCCGCGGCGCTGTTGGAGTAGATCATGTAGAAGATGGCCACGGACGCGGCGCCGCCGGCCATGCCCGAGGCGAACGACGTCGCGGCGCCGCCGCCGCTGGAGCGGGAGCTGCTGGCATTGCTGGGGCCGGCTGTGGTGGATTGGAAACGGGTTTGTTGGGGGATTCTGGAGGTTCTCAGCTGACGGGCAGCTCTGGGTATCGCGGCCCGCGCCGAGGTTTGTATCGCAGACATGATGAGTGTGGAGGGAGATGTGATTGATGGAGTACGACCAATTGGTGTCTAGGGTGTATTTGAGTGACCGAATTGGGTATCTCAAGAGGTATACAAGTATCGGTATTGGGGTTTTTTCACGAAGGAGAATTGGCGAGGAGAGATGGTATGCAGGCGACGAGTCTCAGTCTTCCGTAACAACTTTATCTACTCTCGCCTGCCTATGGGCCTTGTCAGGCTTTCCTCCGCGCGGCCATCGTCAATTCAACAAAACTTGATCTCCATGACGCACTTGTTGCGTTGGGTGACAGGCCGAATGCAGGAACGCAAGCTAGCGATGCGAGAAAGTATGGGGGAAATGGGCAGGCGGGACACAGCCTGGGCCAGGTTGGACCAAACTCTCCGGAGAAGTCTGGGAATGACGTGGGTTCAGGTCAGAGCCGAGACAAAGCTGTCGATTGTCGAGACATTGGAGGGAAAAGGACCCAAGCAGCACGCTCTAACATCGTCATTGCCCGGAGAACAATTGAATTTCTCCTACGAGAAGAGCGGTCCTCTTGGTCGGGCCCTCTCTAGCCTATGTAAGCCGCCGGATCGCATCCAGCAATTCGGACCCGATTCCGAGGTGAGAGCACTTGAGGGAGCCAAGGACGCTACGTCACTGGCGAAATCTTAAAGTCCAGCCTACAGGAGCCTCAAAGCCAGCCTCAGACGTGCTAAGCGACCTACCTACAAGTAGACGAGCGCCACAGGAATTAATTGCTTCTGGCAAGTGCATTTCCCACCTGCCTTAGGTTTTGCCGTGCACTTGATGGGGGATGCCAAGACCCAACCACCGTCGGTCAGACCGTTCCATCATGGTCCTCTCTCTCTGCCTCTTCTCTGGCGCTTGGTTGACAGCCAAAGCGACGGTGTAGAGCATAGATTTCAATTGCTCCGTGCCAGCTGCAGCCGGAACCATGGACACAAGTCAAAGATGGGATCACGTAGGTGGAAGCGCCATCCCATTTCTAGGAAGGAGATGCCGGCTGCTTGCGGATTTGTGGTGTCGATGCACGGCACCTTGGCCAAAGCCTGAACATTACTGAAGCTCTGACATGATGGAAGAAGCAATGCATTTTATACAAGTACGTTCTAAGCATGCCAATCAGAGCGACAATACTTGCGGCGGGCAGGTCTGGATCAATCGACATAGATGTGCTCCGGCCATGTGCTTTTTCTGGACCTGTTCGCCGAGCCAGATCTCCCTCGCACACGATCTAATCTTGATAGCGATACACATGCAGACAGGCCCCATTTCCTCAGCACCGTCTCTCCCTCGGTCCCGGCTTTTCTCGTCACCCTCCGTAAATGCTACTGCCCGTGTAGATGCATAGAAACAGCCATGCAGCAACGCGAGTGCCGACGTCGCTGCCAAGCCAAGTTATCTGATCAAACCGGACCCCACCCCGGTCTCGGTTGATCCCCTTTTCAGGTTATCAGATCCGTCCATAGCGGACCCCCCTCTCCCAGTACCACTACTCTGCCCTCACTTGCCCGCCAAGAGGGCCCCGCGAAACCAGCCACCACTCTTCTTCTTCACGCGTCCCCATCGGTGAGTGGCCTTCCACGGTAACTCTCCGTCGGCCCATTTGTCGACGCATTCCTGCTCGTTTCGTTGGCAGACACACTTTCCTTGCCGGCCTGCCTGCTTCATGCGTCGGTAGCGCGAAAAATTCTGCTCCAAGTGTTTGCGTACTCGTTCCAAATAGGAAGTCGGACGGTCCCATCACGGTACCCGGCGGTACATGGCGACTTGCGAGTACTTCCTTCCTTCATCCGTCAGGTCTCCCTAATCGATCAGTGGGTGGGTGGGGAAAGCAAGGACCATGTCGTTAGTCGGTTGCTGGGTACGTTCATTACTACCCATGATGTGAAGACGCGCCTGTTGGTTCGTTCGTCTGGGGGGGTGGGCGGCTTAGGAAGAAACCGCTCTGCCGGCAAAAAGGGACCTTTCTCTGACGTGTTGGCAACTGGCCGTACTACTACACAAGACAGGGACTGCCTGTGATAATTAATGTATGGATGGCACGACAGCCGATCGCAGAGCTCCCTGGCCCAGGTAAAGTAGGCAACGTAGTCCAAATGTCGGTCGGCATTGGGCGCGATGGTTGGATGGCCCAGCTCCACCAGAGCTTCCCGAGCTCTCGAAAGTGAGATGATCTTCTTCTTCGCTGCTGTTTACCACGGTTGCGTGCCTGTCCGTCTGTTTTGTTAGATACCATCTTCTTCGTGTATCGTCAGCACATCTTCTGTATAGCTTCACCTAGGAATATACACATTCACATCCCTGTGCTTTCCTTGCTCGCACACGATGCCGTCCTCCACCACCCCCGTTGACCAGCCGGTGCTCCGGCTACCGCACCCGTACCTAACCTCGTACTACCTGGTCAAGGCCAGCTGCAACAGCGAGCTCTCCCAGCTCGAGGCGCGGGAGCACAGAGGGCAACGGCAAGCTGCTGCCCAAGCCCCTCCACAACCCCCTCCCTCTACTTCTCCAACCTCACCGACCCCAAGTCGAGCGAGCGCCCGCCCGAGTCCAACAACACGCCCTGGGGCCGCGCCCGCCGCGCCCCCGAGACCATCTTCGTGTGGGACAGCCCGGCGCCGCCCAACCTGGGCCAGGCCTGGCTGCTGATTTACGTCCTGTTCACGCTCCGGCCCGCGATGGAGGCCTTCCGCCTCACCCTCGAGGGCGCCGGCCAGGAGCAGCTCGCGCACCAGCTCAAGGCCGTCGCGCTCGCCGTCGACCACCCCATCGCGACGGGCCTCGTCGACGAGCTCGTCGTGCTCCGGAGCACCTTCTGGCAGGGCGCGGGCTCGCCCTTCGGCCCGCGCAGCTGCTGGCTGCCCGAAGACGTCCACGCCTCTTCCTCCGACTCGGGCTTCAGCACGTCCGCCTACCCGCTCGCGCCCCTCCAGCACACCATGACCAACGACCCGGGCACGGCCCTGACCTGGCACCCGCGGCGGCCCGTCAAGCCGCGGCCGGGCTCGACCATCTACAGCCGCTGGATCCCGCACCTGCGCGAGCATTTTTCGATGGTCGCGCTCGACTACACGAACCCGGAACACCTCCGCCTCTTCCACGAGTGGCAGAACGACCCGCGCGTCAGCCAGGGCTGGAACGAGACGGGCACGCTCGAGCAGCACCGCGAGTACCTGCGCCGGCAGCACGTGGACCCGCACCAGATCACCATCCTGGCCAAGTTCGACGACACCTTCTTTGCGTACTTTGAGGTGTACTGGGGCAAGGTAAGCGCTCCCTCCATCCCTCCCTCCGTCCCTCCCTCCCCCAACAGGATAGTAATCATACTAATGCGTCATCCCCTACCAACAGGAAGACCGGCTCGGCGCCTACTACAGCGCCGGCGACTTCGACCGCGGCCGGCACTCGCTCGTGGGCGACGTGCGCTTCCGCGGGCCGCACCGCGTCTCGGCCTGGTGGTCGAGCCTGATGCACTACCTGTTCCTGGACGACCCGCGCACGATGCACGTGGTGGGCGAGCCCAAGTACACCAACAGCTCGGTGCTGGCGTACGACTTCGTGCACGGCTTCTCGCTCGAGAAGTTCGTCGACCTGCCCCACAAGCGCTCCGCGTTCGTCCGGTGCTCGCGCGAGCGCTTCTTCCAGCTGTCGCCGCTCGGCGGCAGTAGTGGGAGTGGGAGTGAGAGCGAAGGGGGAGTGGTGAGAAGTTGGTGGGCGGGACGTTGGTCGGGTTGCTGCCGAAGCTGTGAGGTGGTGGGGGTGGTGGTGGTGGTGGTGATTGATCAAGTACTTATTGGTTCACCATGTGTACTCTACCCGATCTGAGGGAGGGTCTTGCGGCGGTGGTTCTATTCTCTTTGGATGGACCTTGTTACTGATGTTGGTGGTGTCGATGCGAGGGGATGTGGGAAAACCATGTATATAGAGCCAAGTCCCTCTTCATGTCATCAGCCATGATCGCGAGTTGGTGGGATTTCCAAGTTGAAAAATGATATTTCAGGGATTAATGATATTAAAAGTGGTTTCCATGCTTTATTATCTTTGCTGACGAAGCGCGAGTCCTGGATTTGAGGGATGAAGATGAATTGACCAGCTTATTCATGGTCGACCCCTCTTCTGAAAACGCCTTGTACGCTCTACAGTTGATCACCATTGAGGGCAAAAAGAGCCAATCCCACGATTCGTGTGCCAAACCAAGTCTGCCTATCTTGAACTTTGATACATCAATGTATGCCTGTATTTCTCAAAACTGCAAGTATGCTGAATGCCACCCATCCCCTTCAATCCGGCCAATCATGGCAGTAAAAACCTCTCCCCATTCCCATTTCCAAGCCCACTAGCAGCCAACCCTAGGCCATGAAGGCCAACGCCAAAAACTCCGCTACCACCTGCTCTCCAGGACCGGGAAAGCAGGCCCTGGAGGAAACCCAAACCCCCCAAACTCTAATATGCTTTGCTCTAGACCTTGGCAGGGTCCTGTCCAAGTCGAAGGTAGTCCCAAACAACTGTTTGTAATTGCAGCGTTAGCTCTCATGATATGTGCGCAAGGGGTGAAGAAAAGGCATAAGACAGGGTAGAGTAAAATTGGAACAAAAAGAAAACTTACTCCTGAAACCCAAATCATCCTCAAAGAACAACTTCAGCACATCCTCCCCGGACTTCATCCCCACATCGGGCCCGTACGACAACCCCTTCTTGCCCACCGCGAGCCCAATCATCGGCGGGATCTCGGCCAGCTCCTGGAACTCCGGCACGTGCTTCTCGCCGCTTTCGGACGACGAAGACGCCAGCGAAAGCTCCTGCAGCATCAGCTGGTGGATGTTGAGCCCCGCGAACCGGCCCTCGTGCATCGCGGCGCCGCACCGCTTGATGCCGGACCAGTTGATCAGATCCCCGATCGCGAAGTGCCGGTCCGCGTTCGGAATAATCTCTGGGTCGTCGTCGCCGCCGGCGGCCTGGATCTGCATCGTGGGCCGGATGTTCACCAGCCCTGAATCCGCGTCCAGCGCGGCCGGGGGCAAGTAGTCGGTCGACGGCACGCTGCGCGAGATGGCCTCGATCACCACGCTGGCCGTCATCTTGTGCCCGTTGGTGAACTCGACCTCGTACCCGCTGTCGGCATGTCCCAGTTCGCCCTCGGGCTTGAGCGGGAGCGCGGAGAGGAGGCGGTGCTCCATGAGCGTCTCGACCCCGGCCTCGCGCACGAGCTCCAGGGCGCGGTCCTTGACGTCGTCGGGCAGGGGCTCGGCCGACAGGAGCTTGGCGCGCGAGTGCGCCAGGGTCACGCGGACGTCGGGCGCGACCATTTTGAGCTCGGCGGCCATTTCGATGCCGACGGCACCTGTTTGTGGAACGCATCATCAGCATCATCATCATCAACGCTTACTACTACTGCGCGCGAAGTAAAATTGTGTGACTTACCTCCACCCACCACCAAGACCGGATGCTTACTCCCCCGCACCGCATCAATGTGCCGCCCGGCCTCGAGCAGGTACGTCTTGCGGGTGAGGGACTGGGGCACGACGGGCCAGGCGCGGCGGAGGCCGGTGGCGGCGATGAAGTAGTCGTAGGTCTCGGTGCTATCCGCTTCCGCGGCAGACTCCCGGATCGTGGCCGTCCGGGTCGCCGGGTCGACCTTCTGGACGCGGCCGTGGACGAAACGGACGTCGGGCCGCTGCAGGATCTTGACGTCGGCGAAGTCGACCCAGCACTTGTCGGCGTACTCCTTGTCGGAGAGGGCGAGGGGGAGCCGATGACGTGGACTATTGTTTGTTGGTGTTGCCGCGGTCAGCCTCAAGTATATACGTGTGTGTGTGTGCTTGCATGTTACTTGAGCCAAGTCTTCGTGTGTGATTTACGTACAGAAACCGCTCCGCTCGTCTACGATGGTGATATGAACCGGGATCCGGGCGTCGAGGGCGCTGTCGCACTTGTCGAGCAGGTTGATGGCGGCGGCGAGGCCCGAGTAGCACCCGCCGGCGATGAGGACCTTGAAGGGGTTCGCGGTGCTCCGGGCACCCTGATTGTGCGAGTCCATCATCTTGAGGGTGAGGTAAGAATCGGACCGGGACTATAGCAAATGAGGTACGGGAGGAGGTGTAACTCGGGAGGCCAGAACAGACGGTACGACTAAGCGACGACGATGCAAGGGAAGGACAAGAGAAAGTGAGTGATATGAGGTAACTATGCAACCCCACTCCAGTTTACTGCTACAAGCAAGAGACAGAACGACTCGAGTTTCGGAGTGAGAGGAAACCATCGGCCCTCGGTTCAACGTTTCTACTACATACTACAAGGATTCAATCTGATAACCACTAGCTCTGATCAGTATGAGGGGCAGGCCGCAGCGTGCCTGCCCAACGAGCATGCCGCATTCATTATTTGCGGGAAAAGCTCTCAAGTGGGCGACGGAACTTTTCTCCCATTCCACTTGATGAGCCAGGCAGTTGCCAGTCCAACTGGGCGGAATCGGGGTGGGAAGAGAAAGAGGTCCGTCAATGGCCCCGGCTCCATCTTGGCGAGAATCTGATATGTACAACGGCGACCCCATGATGATGACTCTTATCAGATCCGATGGGAAAGTCGGCATTACCACATAGAGGGGCACTAGTAAGAAGTGGAAGAGAAAAAAAGGCACCCAGCACTTTCTCTCGCCCTCTCTGCCCGACGGAGACCTGAAGGGTGTGGGCTTTCTCGCATATTTTTCTTTCTTCCTCGTCTACTTGGTGTACATTACATCGTGGGAATTGCTGTGGGGTGGTTGGCCAAGGAATGGATGGCCTGATGTGGAGTCCGTTTGTTGTTATCAGATCCGCACATTGCAGGGGGCCGCCTGCAGGTCTAGTGCCTCTGTAGATGCATATGTCTTCTTCATGTCCGTTCAATGCCGAGTTGGAGGTACTGAGGTACCGGTTCGTATTCGTTCTTGTATGGCACATCTTGGCCATGTACATACAGTGTTGCCTGTGTGTGAAGTGCCCGGAAAAGATGATGCTATTCATGTCTACTGATCCTGAAGGCTAAGTAATCATTAAAGTATTGAGAGCTGGATAGGCGTAGAATCGTCTCTTTCTGTGGCTATCTTCATGGTTTTATAGGTATGATATATCTAATGGTAAATATGAATACAAGAACCAAATTCTCTCCCGTATCTACAACTTCTCCAACCTCCTCTTCCGCAACACCTCCTCCCCCAACCGCGCCATCTTGAACTTCTGAATCTTGCCGCTCCCCGTCAGCGGCACCTCCGCCGGCACCCCGTCCCGCCCCAGCCAGAACACGTGCGCCGGCGCCTTGTGCTTGCCCAGCTCCTGCCGGACCCAGCCGCGCATCTCGTCGTCCGTCGGTATGGATTCTGTCTCGGATGACGCTTCGAGGAACGCGGCGACCGCCTCGCCGTAGTGGGCGTCCTTCAGGCCCGTCACGATGGCTTTGGTGATGGCGGGGTGAGCCATGAGGCGCTCTTCGATTTCCAGGGGGTAGATGTTCTCGCCGCCTTTTGGGTTGGTTGATGTTAGCAGGCCAGTCCACATGAAGTAGCGTCATAGAATTGAGTAAAATGGGGGGAAAGAAAAAAGAAAAAAAAGCTCACCTCGGATAATGATATCCTTGAACCGCCCCGTGATGGTGCAGTACCCCTGATCATCAAACACCGCCTCATCCCCCGTATGCAGCCAAAGCGTGCCCGCGTCGTCCCGCACCATGACCTCGGCCGTCTTCTCCGAGTTGTTCCAGTAGCCCGCCTGGAGCTGGTAGCCCGCGATGCAGAGCTCGCCCCGCGCGCCGAGCGGCACGACTTGCCCCTCGTGGTCCACGATCTTGGCGCGCGCGTGCGGCATCAGCGTCCCGACCGTCGTGAGGCGCCGGTCGATGGCGTCGTCCGTGAACGCGTTGAAGCACGTCGGGCTCGCCTCGGTCAGGCCATAACTGCTCGTGAACTCGGTCATGCCGAACCGCTCCACCATGAGCTCCATCAGGTACCGCGGCACCGGCGCGCCCGCGACGATGCCCGTCCGGAGCCGGTCGCAGCTGAACCCCGGCGGCAGCGGCAGGTTGAACAGCGTGTCGAACATGGCGGGCACGCCGTGCACCGCCGTGCAGCGCTCGTCCGAGATGGCCCACAGCACAGCGCTCGGGTCGAAGACCTCCTCGGGGAACACGATCTTGGCGCCGTGCGTGATGACGGCCATCAATCCGAGGACCAGGCCGAAGCAGTGGAAGAGCGGCGGCGGGCAGCAGAGGACGTCGTCCGAACTTAGACGCATCCGGTCGCCGATGAAGCGCGCGTTGTTGACGATGTTGTGGTGCGTGAGCATGGCGGCTTTGGGGAGCCCCGTCGTCCCGCTCGTGAACTGCAGGTTGCAGACGTTGTGCGCCAGAACTTTCCTCGCCAGGCGGAACAGACTGCTGTTGCTCATCCGCTGCCCTTGTTTGATCAAGTCGGCGTAGGTCGGGTACGCGCCCGCCTCGCCCCGGATGATGACGATGTTGGGCCCGTCCTTCTTGCCCTTCAGCTCCGCCAGCAGCTTCGCGTTATCTGTCCTCCCGATCTTCCTGGTCGTGAAGAAGACCTTGCAGTCCGAGAACGACAGGGCGTACTGCGCCTCCGTCGGCGTGTACGTGTTGTTCAGGATGACCAGGATGGCGCCGATGCGCGCCACCGCGAAGAAGACGGCCGCGTACTCGGCGCAGTTGCCCGCCATGATGCCGACGCGGTCCCCCGTGCTGATGCCGAGCGACACGAGCGCGCGCGCGAGCTGCAGGCTCTGCTGGTTCAGCTCGTTGTATGTCCAGCGCGCGCCCGTCCAGGGCGTCACCAGGCACTCCTGGTGGCCGTGGTGCTGGCACTGCAGGTCGAGCAGCTCGCCGAGCGTCAGGTCGACCAGGGGCGGGTCGACCGGGCCGTGCAGGACGGAGAGGGTCTGCCGCTCGAACTCGGCGGCTTCGAGGGGCAGCGAGGCCGTGGGTGTTATCGGCTGTGTAGCCATGGTCTGTATGATGTGGATGTCTGTTGATGAACACGCACGCAGTTGGGTATATAGGTATAGGTCACGAGACAATATGCATCCGCATGAAACGAAGGAACGACGAGAATATGCTCAGAGACAGTAAGATTGTCAACCGGACTCGAAGCATTATACAGCAAGATCGACGAGCTGAGTGACGAAGAAGCTCCTAGGTAGGCAGCCCGGTGGACCCAGATGGCCTACTAGAGCCTGATGTGGTTGCAGTTCCTCGCGAAATGCCTCTGCTGGGTAGTAGCATGTCCCCATTGCGTGGTAAAGAACCAGGGGCTATCAAGTTCTCCAAAGGTACCTGACCTACCTGGAGAGCGGCCTCCTCAAATTCATCTTGCAGGTAGAAACTTACCGAATCCGGCTAAAAGCACACTCTGCGGGACATTACGGCCTCACCTTTCTGGGGAGCTGCTCATATCAAGCGAGAGAAAGCAGGTATGATGGTGCCAAGGATGTAACTTCAAGTAGAGCGTTTCCTTTCGCAGCCAGGGATCATAAGTCAGAAAACGAAAACATCACTTTCCTTCCCAATGGGAACGGACTGAGCGGAGGGAGAGAGCTCTAGCAAGCAAGCAAGCAAGCAAGCAAGCAAGCTGGGTGGCTGCCTGCAACTGTACGGAGCCGCGCCATTGCTGGACTGGAACGGAGGGCCGGGTCAAATGCGGTCAAGGTCAAGTTTGGCGTCGCATGCGTGGAAACCCGCGCCCTCCGTACGTAGCCAATGGCAACGGACTGCCCAGCATGAATATCAGCCCACTACACAGAATAATGATGTAAGTGGGAACGTCACGAAACTGACGGACAAGATGGATGGTCCTTGGATTCAGGGATAGCCTGCCAGCTTGGTGGCTGATGGTGGGGAGCGAGAAAAGACTGAAGAAAAATTAGATCTAATCAGATGATCTGATAAGATTACCAGCGAAAATCAGACAGGGGGTCCCACATCTGGCTGCGATATCGGTCTTGCCCCTGTTTCTACGGTACAGTGTATCGCTCTAACGGGGCTTTGCGAGCAAGGCACTAACTGTTTTGAAGGAGTACCTTGACAGACTCTTAACAATGGCTGACGTAACTCTAATAGACTGGGAGAGAACGGGATGCCATCCCGAATGGACTGCAAGCGACGTGCTATCAGAAATGCCTCAAGGTTTTGAAAATAGTATCGTCCCCATAAATGTGTACTTGGGTACTAAATCTATGCTCTGTCTAGATCTAAGGTTGGTGTATGGTGGTATCTCTCCTGTACCCTAAACACAACCCAAAACGCCAATATCGGCTTCTCCAGCCATGCATGCATGCTCTATGTAGTAATGACGGTTGTCGTAAAATAAAATATCTCATCAAATCGTGAAACTTCGTAAATGTGGTGCAGTCCCCCCATCAAATAGGCAATGGCTCGGATCAGACCACCTTGCCCTTGACCTGCTGGCTCTGGCTCAACCGCACGTCCCGCCACATCATGACGGCCACAATCTGCAGCAGGGCGAAAGCCGTGCCAGTGAGGCACATCTTGACCTGCGCCTGGTCGTAGGCCGTGATGATGGCGGTGCGGACGGGGCTGCCCATCGGGTAGCTCAGCTGCTTTTTCATGTCGGCGCCCAGCAGCGCGAGCTCCTCGGCCGAGAAGTCCGGCAGGAGGCGGGCCAGCGCGTTGGGCAGGGTAGAGTTCCAGATGGCCCCGCTCAGGGCGTTGCCCCCGGCGGAACCGATATAGCTGGCCAGCGACAGGATGGCCATGACCGAGGCAAGTTCCGCGTGGGTGCAGACAGCCATCACCGCCATCTGGGCCACGACCACCAAGGTGCTGCCGCCAATCGTGATCATGCACTGGCATAGTACTAGGAGAGCGACGGAGCTATCCGGTCGGCGGAACAAAATCATGGCGACACCCCTATTCGAATCACGGGTTAGCTTTGGTGCTCCACAGTCTTGTTTTGGGGTCAGGTAATATCGATGTGGTGATGATATGATCAGGAAGAGACTTATGCAGGGAATCCTTACCCAAGTATATGGAAGGGAAGTGCAGCCCAGCCGAGCCACCTGTAACGGTCAGAGGCTCGGATCAGATAACCAACAACAGCCGCCCATAAGCAGCTCCCCAACCCGTAGATGTGATCGATATATCCGGCTTCTGCAATGTCGAGGCCGTGGACAACTTGGAGATAGGACGAGTAATACGAATCCCAGGAGAAGTACGAGACGAAGAGTGCAATCATCAAGAGGCAGGATCCGCCGGTGTTTCGAGAGAACAATAAGTTAAACGGAATGATGGGCTTCGTGGCCTGGTATCTCTCGTGAACTGCGAATGCGAAGAGCGTCGCAAAGCCCATTGCGACCAATACGAGGCTTGATCGGTTCGATGCTTTGATGCCGAGGGAAAAGGGGACGAATATCATGGAGAGTCCCAATCCCAATAGTATAACACCGATGACTACAACATCAGATTAGTCTTGGCATCTTCTCCCATTCAAATCTGAAAGAACCGTCGGCCTTACCATCGAACTCTTCCAGGTAATACGTGAAGCTCTTGGGTGCGACTTTCACGTCGGGGGCGCCGGTAGAACGCCCAGTTTCTCAGCCTTTCGGGCGTTGTTCATGAGGACCACAAAGATTGGCAGTGAGAACAAAAAGAACGAAATGGAGGAGAATCCAAAGGCCCATCTCCAGCTGCTGTACTTGTAGAACCATTTTGCGATAGGAGGCCCGATGAAGGTCGTGATCAGGCTCGGGGATGTCGAGAAAGCGAAGGCCAGAGCTCGGTTCTTCAGGGACGAGGTATCCGCAATGATGATGCTGAGAATATAGCTGAACCCGCTAAGGCCGATTTGATAAAACACCTGCGCATTTGGTCAGTTTCGCATTGCAAGAACAACATCTCGCGAGTTTGAAGCAAAATGGGCATTGCTAAATCTGCAGGGGATGCAATGTACCTGGGCGGCGGCATAAGTCCTGATGTTGGTGCATGCGGCCATTAGGATCAAGCCAATCGTGGCTAGCACCACGGTGGCCGCTAAGCCCTGCGGCCGACCCCATGCGTCAATGATTTTGGAGATGGGCAGTTTCAGCACACCACTGAGAATCGAGGCCACGATGCCAATGGTCGGGATCAAGGAATGCGAGGAAAACTCGCTGGTTACGTAGGGTGTGAGGTTCGATATTATCTGCCATTGCAGTGCGGAGGCGAAGGAGCACAGGAAGATACTTTCAACAAACAGTACAGGGTTAGCCGGCTTGAGGAAGTGTACATGTCGTTTTGCAAACGACTACAACACAACACGTACAAAAAGTAGGCCACAATCAGCGTGGAACGCGTCCAGACCAGGTTGATGGCATCGGCTTGCTGCACGCCTGCTTGGGCGGCATCTTCATCGTTGTCGTCGCTGTGGCTGGCCATGGTAATGTTGTCGTCTGTCTCGGAAATGCTGACGTTGGCAGGGTCCTTGGGTGTCAACGTGGACCCATAGGCGTGGATAGGCACGGATGCCTCGGCCGAGATAAGCGGTACTCGACTATTTGCGTCTTCCATTTCGTTAGGCATGGTGGTTGGAGTAAAGAAAGGAGATCCCTTTCTCTCGAAGACCAGGTTCAAATATAGGTATTTACAACAACAGCATTGTTAAAAGGGGACATGTATAGACGACAGCCGAGGACGTGTCAGGTATTTAAAACGGATCGACACCGAGATGAACCGCATGGGCGGGCAGGTAACCCAATCAATTGGACGAACCCGTCCCCGAAAAAGAAGGCGCTTACAACGTGGGAGTCAGAAATGCCAGGGCTGTTGTCACAAAAGGTTTCAGGGTTTCTGCATGCCGTGCAGTGCGCAGTGTGCAGTGCGCAGTGTGCCTAAACCCTGATGTGTGAGATCCCAACCTGACCTGCAGGACAAAATGGCAGGACGGTTCCGAGCTGATGGGTCAATCCGGGAAGTTGTTCAATACACCGCCACCACAGAGAGGCAGTATGAAGTATGCGCGGGTAAGGCGATTAAACAAAAAAAACATACCTGGGTATTAGGTATAAACTAGGATCGTAGCATTAAAGAAGCATAAATAGCAGCCATAGGTTGAAGATTGCGACCCAAGCTAGCAGCATATGCTTTGGGTTGACCTTGATTGACGACACAGCACAAAAAAGTCGGGGCTGACTAGCACGAGAACAAATGTCATGCGATCAGTGAAGAGGAAGGAGGGTCAAGTCAAGTTGGACGCAGGACAGCAAGGACGGGAACCCCGCAGCTGTGGCCGGGCAGCGCTGGCAGCACAGGCAGCACAGGCAGGGCAAAAGTCTGCCCTGGGTGCAAGTGGCTGCCCGTCGTATGTAGTAGTAGTGGTTGGGTTGGTTCCTACAGGCGGGTGACAGCGGGCTGACGGGCAGGCAGCAGGCAGCAGGGAACGGGGACTGGAGGCTGCCCATCTCCCGTACTGTGCATGTCATCAAGCGCCAAACAGTAGCAAGCCGATGGGAGGGCCCGACCGCTCCAAGCCATGACTTGCTTAGTGCCATCTGATAACTTTGATTTGCTTTTTCGCCCAGGATCCTGTCAGTTGACTTTGAAGTGCCTCGTGCTTTTTTTTTTTCTTTGTCTCCATTCATTTCGCGGGTGACTGACTCCAAGCTGGAAGAAGTGTTACGCCAGCAGGGCCACCAACAAGGTCTAGGGATTGGACTGCAACCACCATGCCGATGGATCTGATTTGATTAGATTGATAATAGTTTGCCGGGTTGATCTCCCTGCCCCCCTCACATTACGACAAGCCTGCACACACCACGACACAGTGAGGAATGTGATATTAAGTTATCAGATGCTGCACGCCAAGCTCCACTGATGGCCGTGGCTTCAAGAAGCGAGGTGGGGTTCACCCTGAGCCCAACCCTGATCGGCTTCCCTCTTTCTTTCAACCAATGCTCCAAGCAGACTCCAAGTACTGCCATGTACTGCTCGAGGTTCCATCCTGGACCCGCCCCTAGCATTACATTGACGAAAACAGCACGGCTGCCACCCTTGAATGGTCTCCTCGTCCGGCTCCGCAGTCCATGATGGTGGTGACGGATCTGCCTGATGCCCTTAACGGGGTTTTTCATACTGCGGCTTGCTGCCGCTGCTGCTGCTGCTGCTGCTGCAGTCGCCGCCAAGCTATGCGGAGCCAATTGCTTCCGCCCGCCGGGGCTGCGGCTCTTCTGCGTTGCTTGCATATGATGGACGCGGCTTGAGCCCTTGTTGAGAAGTCTTCATCGCGTCTTGTTGGTCTTTGCAAGAAGTCGGGTCGAAGGGCAATATAGCACGATGGCTGAGAAAGACGACCTCCAAGGGCAGAAGCCAGCTGATGCTGCTGCAGATGCTGCAACCAATGACGGCAACGGAGTCGAGGTTGCATCCAAGCCACGGTCTAAGCTGTCCCGGGTAAGTAACCACACATGACGCTCTCCCAGCAGAGGGCACGCAGCCATCATGAGGAATACATGGTGCTGACTGATACGCTTTCAAGTTCTTCCGACACTTTTTCAGGTACTTTCGTCTTCTGGCGTACGCTGAACCAGGCCTCGTCGATATTGGCCTCCTGATAGCAGGCACGCTGTCGTCCATCGCAGCCGGCGTGCCCTTCCCGCTCATCGGCATCATCTTCGGCCAGCTGCTGGACAACCTCAACTCGGCCACGTGCGCGGCCGGGGATGCGGCCACCGATGCGGCGCAGTACCAGGCGAGCGTCAACGACAAGGTGCTGAAAGTCTTCTACCTCGCCATCGCCCAGTTCGTCCTCATCTACATCTACATCGTCTCTTGGAACCTGTTCGGCGACCGCCTCGCCCACCGCCTGCGCGCCAAGTACTTCCGCTCCATCCTGAAGCAGGAGGTCTCCTTCTTCGACAAGCTCCCGGCCGGTGAGGTCTCCTCGCGCCTCAGTGGCGACATCAGCATTATCAAGGCCGGAACGTCTGAGAAGGTTGGCCTGGTCCTGGGCGTCCTGTCCATGTTCGTGACCGCGTACATCGTAGCCTTTATCAAGTATGCGAAACTCGCAGGCATTCTCGTCTCCCTTTTGCCCGCATTCCTGTTGATGGGCATCCTGGGCGGCCACTATGTGGGCAAGTTCTCCGGCCTCGTGTCGGGCCACATCGCGGCCGCGTCCTCGATCGCGCTCGAGAGTCTGTCCAACGTGACTATTGTGCAGGCCTTCCGAGCGAACGACCGCCTCGAGAAGAAGTTCACCGAGAAGCTTACCGACGCCCGCCGTGATGGCATCAAGAAGGCTGTGGCCACAGCTATCCAGTCGGGTATGCTGTACTTCCTGGCCTACTCCGCCAACGGTCTGGCCTATTGGCAGGGTAGTCAAGCCATCGCAGACGTGGTTAGCGGTCGTACTACAGGAATGA
Source organism: Apiospora aurea (assembly GCF_038362705.1). Lineage (NCBI taxonomy): Eukaryota > Fungi > Ascomycota > Sordariomycetes > Amphisphaeriales > Apiosporaceae > Apiospora > Apiospora aurea. The sequence goes on along the minus strand of NW_027117398.1, from coordinate 484,024 downwards.
GCGTGGGCACGACATATACCATCATCTTCATCCTCGTGGATGGTAAGTAAAAGGAGCCTCTACAAGGTGCTTGGTAGAATGAATACTGATAGTATTGACAGGAACTATTGTCCTCAGTCAGATGGCACCCTTCCTGCAAATATTTGGGTCTGCCGCAGCATCCTTTGCTCGATTGGAAGAGGACATTGGACGTCTGTCCACTATTGACGGCACGGTTGATAATGGTGTCGACTCGTCTGAGCTCGTTCATGGCGACTTTAGGCTCGAGAACGTCTCATTCACCTACCCGTCTAGGCCTGATGTGCCCGTGATACGCGATGTCTCCCTGCACTTCCCAAAAGGGAAACGCACAGCGGTTGTGGGATTGTCCGGATCAGGCAAGTCTACGATTGCAGGATTACTTACTCGACTGTACGATCCCGACGGTGGTGCTATCTTTGTCGATGGGAGGAACCTACGCGATCTGAATGTCCGTCAACTACGAAGTCACATAGGCCTGGTTCAGCAAGATCCGCTGTTACTAGACAGATCTGTCCTGGAAAATATCGCTCTTGGACTCGTCAACTCTCCGCGGCCAGATCACCATGAGCTACAAGAATTCTTGCTCGGCAACGGTCTGGCAGAAATCGCCGAACAGGTGCGCAAAGGAACAGATTTGCAAACGGCTGCTGTCGCCCATGGACAGCATGCGGTCCAAATTGTTGAGATGGTACAGCGTGCAACGACCATGGCCGACGCGACAGCCTTTTTGGGTCACCTTGAATACGGTTACGGCACCATGGTTGGTTCCAATGGTGATTTACTCAGTGGTGGACAGAAGCAACGAGTAGCTCTTGCACGAGCCTTGGTAAAGGATCCCCAGATTCTGGTTCTCGACGAGGCTACATCTTCATTAGACTCGGGCAGTGAGCAACGCATTCAGAAGGCCATCGAAGAGGTTACAGTAGGAAGGACGGTGGTGTCGATTGCTCACAGACTTGCGACCGTCAAGTCGGCCGACAACATCATTGTTATGCGGAATGGTCGTATCATTGAGCAAGGAAGTCACGCAGAGCTCCTGGCCAAGGACGATGCCTATGCTGCTCTGGTTCGGCTGCAGAACATGGGCTCGGACAACTCGAGCATCGCTACGTCCAAGGTGGCCAAGGATCCGGAAATGGACCCTGAGAAGGTGATCGAGCCGACACTCGCAGACGACCCTGTGAAGTCACCAGAGACCGTAACGAATGAACCAGCATCGAGAACACCCAGCGAGGAATCCAAGCCTACGACTAAGAGGACTACTTGGGGAACTATGAAGACCATGCACAAGTTTACTCGGCCATTTTTCCTGTTGCTCTTGATTGCTTTTACCTCGTCGCTCGTCGTCGGTGGAGCTTACTCCGGTGCAGCGGTCATCTTTGGCCACACGGTCGAGGCCTTGAGTCCCTGCGAAGGCGAAGACAACATTCGATCGGCCGGCAGCTTCTACGGGTTGATGTTCTTCATACTTGCCATCATTGAGCTCTTCGCCAACGGCATCAGCTGGTCGTCCTTCGGCACCGTGGCTGAGCGTGTTCTCTACTCTATCAGGACGCTGTCTTTCCGCTCGCTCCTGGAGCAAGACCTGCATTGGCACCAGTCGGAGGACCGCACGCCGTCGACGCTGCTGACTTTCCTTACCAATGATTCTATCGCCGTGGGCGGCTTGACCGGTTCCATCATCGGAACTATATTCTCCATTGGAGTTAATTTCATTGTTGCCGTCATCTTGTCGCACATCATCGCATGGAGGATCGCGCTGGTCTGCCTAGCCGTCGTTCCCCTGATGCTGGGCGCGGGCATCATGCAGATCCGCCTCCTGACCCAATTCGCCGCCCGGCACGAGACGGCGTTCGCCAAGTCGGTCAGCATTACGGTCGAGGCCGTGAACTCGATCAAGACGGTGGCGGCGCTCTCACTCGAGCAGGAGGTCCTCGGCACCTACCGGCGCTCGCTCAAGACCCCTCGCAAGGAGATGTTCCGCTCCAGCATCTGGATCAATCTGTGGCTCGCCCTGACCAACAGCATCTCCAACATGATCTACGCGCTCGCGTACTGGTGGGGCGCCAAGCAAATCATCGAGGGACACTACACGCAGACGCAGTTCTTCATCGTGCTCATCGCCCTGCTGGTCAGCGCCCAGCTCTGGGGTCAGCTGTTCACGCTGGCGCCCGAGGTGACCAACGCCGGCCGCGCTGCGAGCCGGATCTTCGATGTGATTGAGCTCGGGTCCAACCACAGTATGGAGCAGAAGAAGCACGTGGCCCACGATGACGCGGAAGCTGCTGCCGAATCGAAGGTAGCATCGCCGACCAAAGAGGGCGGCATGAGCATCAGTTTCGACAATCTGATGTTCTCCTACCCAGCTCGCCCGAACAGGCAGGTGCTCAAGGGCCTGGACATCACCGTCCGGCCCGGTCAGTTCTGCGCGCTGGTCGGCCCGAGTGGTGCTGGAAAGTCTACCATCATTGCCCTGCTGGAGCGCATGTACCGCCCAGACTCGGGCTGCATCAAGATCGACGGGGTTGACATTGCAGCCAAGAGCGAGCCGCTCTTCCGCGACGAGATTGGCCTGGTCCCGCAGGATAGCATCCTGTTCGACGGAACGATCCGATTCAACATCGCGCTGGGCGCCCGTCCCGACCACGAGCCGTCGCAAGCCGAGATCGAGGCAGCCTGCCGCCTCGCCAACATCCACGACACCATCATGAGCCTGCCGGAGGGGTACGAAACGCCCTGCGGCACGGGCGGTAGTCAGCTGTCAGGAGGCCAGAAGCAACGCCTGTCTATCGCAAGAGCTCTCGTGCGCAAGCCGCGCATGCTGCTGTTGGACGAGTCGACGAGCGCCCTGGACGCTGAGTCGGAAAGGCTATTGCAGGAAGGGTTGGATCAGGCGGCCAGGGGTATAACAGTGGTGGCCATTGCACACAGGCTCCATACCATCCGCCGGGCCGACGTGATTTTCATGATCGAGGATGGACGGTGCGTGGAACGTGGCACGCACGAGGAACTGATGCGCAAGAGCGAGAGCTACCGCGTCAACGTGCTGCACCAGACGCTCGACGGCTAGACTATCTAGTGAGGCCCTAGCTACCGTAGTCTACCTGTCTGTATGCAGCAGCGGCGGCGGTCACAGAACAGAATTTGAGAGACGGACGCAACCGACAGAAAGGACACACCTACCGCTAAACAGGGCCTTGCATGTTTGGGGTATCTAGATCCCCCAGCCATGTGTTTTGCTAGTTCGCGTGGGCTAGTTAGTTTTGACAATAATCCTAATAATATGCTTGACTTGACATTCTGCTTTTTTCTTGCTGGCACTTGCATGTTCCATCTGAACGGATCCAATAGCGGCGGCCCCAAACCGACTACTGCAGGACGACGTTGTGGCGTTTGCGGGGAAATTGTGATGAGTTGTAAGTTGGAGTTGCAGATTTCCTGGATTGGGATTGGAAAGGAGTTGCTGAAACTCGGGCAAAGGGGGATTCGGACAAATGCATCTTTGTTTTTACTTGTCGTCGCGGGCGGGAGAGCCCCACGAGGTTGGTAGATCAGATGACCTGAATCCCTGAGTAAGGAGGAGTTGATGAGCTAAGGTTCCAAGGAGCTGAGTCCTGACCCTGGCCCGGGGACGACGCATCAGTGGCATCTTTTTGCTGCACTCCTCAATCTCCTCCATTTGGGGGACGAGGGGACCAACGATGAGCAAAGGATCTCCCGGTTTCCGGGGCTTGGCAACTTGGCAGCTTGGCTCAACTCCAGAGGTTTATTGACGATCGACTCGGACAGATTGGGTGTGTTGCAGCTAGGAGAAACCGAACAAGGTCAAGATTGTCCAATTTCTACTGCTTGCTTCCTGGTAACGGCCGACCCCGTGACTGACAGATGATGACCGGAATGCATGAACTTTTTTTTCCCGCAAATGCGGCATCAATCAATACAGGTTTTACATAGGATCCCATTCGGCCGAACTGTGGCTCGAATTTGCCCGTGGGCTTGACGCATTCGGGATACAGTATGTCCAGAAAAATGAGGGCTTTAATTTTTTTTCTGGCCTCAAGCAGACAGACAACATGATTATTATCGTGATATTGGGTTGACTGGCCTCACTGGGTTACCGATCCGGCCCTACTACATCTGAGGCTTATCGGGCCAAATGTCGGTGCTGTTACAGAATTAGAGTCCCTAGAGGCGCACCGCGGGTAAAAGCGCCCCGTTCGGCGGGCGACATGATCGTAGGTAGGGAAACGTTCGGTCGCTTCGAGAAAAACGCGTGATCACGGCGCCATTGCGCTGGGAAACTGCTCGATTCGGGGGTCCATTCTTCTTCGTCTGGAGCGATTAGATGGCATGATCAGGCCACTTTCTGACAGTGGAAGGTGGTGGCCCAGTGGCCAATAAACTGGGGCCGGCGCTGTCCGACCTTGCCCGACATCCTCACCTCTCGCTCTCGGCCTGTCTGTTTGGCTGTCTTCTGGGGCTCAGTGCTACTGCAAAACTAGGTAGAATGGCAAGGTAAAAGCTGAGGAGAGGAGCTGAGAGGCAAGATTGATGATAGACCCTGCAGGATGCATCATCGTGGTCGCATCGTTCGCATCGCATCGCAGCTTTCTGACCCCTCCCCCTCCTGACGACTACGACGACAGCAATCCAGCAGCAAATCACCAACTCCCATTAGACCGGGCCCCAGTGCAATCTGGCCATGGAAGCAGGACCGGATCTACAGTATGTACAGGAGACGCTCTATTGGAAATTGGAATATCATCGCCTGGCTCGGCGTCTTAGTCAACATCCCCGTATGCAGCCCCCGATTGACTCGTCGTCGAGTCGTCGCGTCTGGTCGGCATGCAAGGAAAAGATGAGGAGAAGTTGCCAGCCCGCCAGCAAAGACGCCCGCTCGCCCGAAGTCGACACTTCGACACCGGCCTCAGCCAATCATGGGGCTCGGACACGGCCCTAGTAGCCTGAACTCTGAACTCTATATGTAGTTTGGTCCCTTTGGTGCCGCATACACCACCTGTCGTTGCATCATGCCTGTCCGCAATAGTGATAGTAATAGCTCACTCGTAGTAAGTCAGCAAGTCAGCGAGGCCAGTAGCCTGCAGCTTGCTGCGTGCAGCAGCCGGAAAGTCTCCAGTTGTGCGGGCCACTAAGCGTCTCTCATGTGGTGTCGGTCTGCTTCGTACCAAGATCAACCAATGTCCTAAAACGCTCCATGGCACACCCGAGCTGGAGCTGAGGAGGCGTGGGAGGAGGGAGGGAGGGAGGAGAAAACATGTCAGCGATGTTCCTATTGACAGACTAAACCGACTAGAACAGACAGTGTCGCTATTTTCCCAACCCAACCCAGACCGTCTCGTCCCGGGCGCCCGGCGTTACTCTCGGGATCCCCTCCCGCGTCCCTCGCCCAACCCAAACTGTCCACACCTTGCCGATAGGGCCCGCGCGCGCCTGTCTGGTCCCCTCCTCCCTGGCGCGGCGGGGTCCCTTGGTCCCCTGCCTGGTCTGAAGCAGGCCAAGGTGGTGCCATATGCGTGTGATCTAGACCCCGTCGTCATGAACTGTTCCAGTCTCCCATCCGCAGCTCTCCTGCTTTCGCCCGTCGCAACGCCTAGGCCATGCCGCCGTCTTCCGGGAAACAGCTGATTGGCTTCGCTGCGGCGCAGGTCGGAGAGTCGAGCAAAAGGGCGAGTGGGATGCTAGAGAAAGAAAGAGGGAAAAAAACCAATCCAAACTGTTTGTTACCTGCATACACTGTATTGTGACTCGGGATTTCGGAGGCGGCCACGATCGATGACGGAGTTTCTTTGGCCTACTGTGTGACTGCCACTACGCACCGATTGAGATGAACGTTCATTTGTATAAATAGGTTTCGTCTTTCTCCCCCATCATGGCATCTCGGTCATTCAACAAATTCATCCTCAAACCAAGACACCTCAACAGACTCTTCCAACAATCCATCCAACAACACAAGACTCCCTGCCTATTCGGAGTCTATCAACAATCAACCAGTTTTTCCGTCTATAGTCCAGCAAGAAACAACAACCAACCTTCGCCCATCATGTCGATTCCTGCTACTCAGAAGGCTATGGTGGTCGAGACCGTCGGAGGACGTGAGTATTGCCTCTCTCTCTCATCTCATATTCCTCATCTTCACATCCCCTCTCTGCCCTGCCCGACGACAATGATTTCGATCAGTCCAGTCGGGTCGCTTACCTTCTTCTTACCCACCACCCTCCGACTTACCATGACTTACAATGCTGACATCTCTCTCCAGCCGTTCAATACAAGGAGATCCCCGTGCCCAAGCCCGGCCCCGATGAGGTCCTCATCAACATCAAGTACTCTGGCGTCTGCCACACCGACCTGCACGCCATGAACGGCGACTGGCCCCTGCCCGTCAAGATGCCGCTCGTCGGTGGTCACGAGGGCGCCGGTGTCGTCGTCGCCAAGGGCGAGCTCGTCAACGACATCGAGATCGGCGACCACGCCGGCATCAAGTGGCTCAACGGCTCCTGTATGACCTGCTCCTTCTGCCGTCAGACCGAGGAGCCCCTCTGCCCCCACGCCCAGCTGTCCGGCTACACCGTCGACGGCACCTTCCAGCAGTACGCCATCGGCAAGGCCGCCCACGTTGCGCGCCTGTCCAAGGACATCTCCCTCGAGGCCGTCGCGCCCGTCCTGTGCGCCGGTATCACCGTCTTCAAGGCTCTGAAGGAGTCCGGCGCCCGCGCTGGTCAGTGGGTCGCCATCGTCGGTGCCGGTGGCGGTCTCGGCTCCCTGGCTCTGCAGTACTGCAAGGCCATGGGCATCCACGCCATTGGTATCGATGGCGGCGAGGACAAGCGCAAGATGTGCATGGAGCTCGGCGCCACCGCCTTCGTCGACTTCACCGTGTCCAAGGACGTCGTGGCCGACGTCAAGGCCGCCACGCCCGACGGCTTCGGCCCCCACGGTGTCATCGTCCTGGCCGTCTCCGAGGGCCCCTTCCAGCAGGCCTCCCAGTACGTCCGCAGCCGCGGCACCATCTGCTGCGTCGGCCTGCCGGCCGGCGCCTACCTCAAGGCGCCCGTCTTCGACACCGTCGTCCGCATGGTCCGGATACAGGGCTCGTACGTCGGCAACCGCCAGGACACGGCCGAGGCCATCGACTTCTTCGCCCGCGGCCTGATCAAGGCGCCCTACAAGGTCGTCGGCCTGACCGAGCTCGCCTCCGTGTTCGACCTCATGAAGGCCAACAAGATCGCCGGCCGCATGGTCGTCGACACCAGCCGATAAGCATCATCTTTCGTCGTTGTTTCCTTCATCATCATGCTTCCTCAATCGGGAAGGGACGATGATCGCAGAAGAGGGAATACCCAACCACCACACCACACATCAGCGGGAAGGCGTTTAATGATATCCTGGGCAACTGGGATTCTTGTATAGAAAAGAAGAGAAATTCCATAACGATATTGTCTTTAGGGAGACGCGCAAAGCCTAGTTTTTTGTTTTAGTTAATTGAATCAAGTAAAACTTCACACCACTTCGTTTCGCCCTGAATGGCTTCTCCTCGTGACATGACTGCGGTTTCGTCTGGAGGAGCGAAGAGGAGGCAAGAGGGGAGGAGCCGAGGAGGAGGGCCATATAGATACTCGCTGCATCGGCTCTTTTCGGCTTCCCATCAAGGTTGTCCTCAAGGTTCTCAACTCATAACCGGCCTGCGTCACGCCATTTACTGGACGGATGGACGGAATGGAAAAAGATAAGATAGGTAAAGTAGGCTTGGTGGTGCGAGTTCGTTTTATTCTTGATTGGTCGTTTTCGTCGCCCGCCAGCCAATCTTCGTGCCACTATATTTCTTTCCTATCGTGGGCTGTCCGACCTATTTTCGTGCAAGTTGGACGAGCATAATCTAGGCATCCTACCTATCCATCTTGTGCATTGTGCATTATGCATTGGAGCTTCGTATCTCGATGCTTTTGGACGATCCCAGCTGCCCGCCCATTCCCACTGTGTACGTGTGTGTACCTATCTCGATTCGATCGCAGTTGCACTTGCCGACAGCCACACCTCAACCTCAACTTCCACCCCCACTTGCAACCTGAGCCAGCCCGCCCATTTAGCTCTCAATTACGTCGGGACTGCCGACCGCCGCCAACGCGCGCGCAATGCTTTCCGCTTGTTTTTTTTTTTTTTTTTTTTTTTTTTTTTTTGCTTGCCGCTGAGGCTAAGGAAAAAGTAGTGCGAACCAAGCGTGTAATGTTATGACGACCCGGAAACCAGAATCTGGGGAATCTTCTGCATCATCCTACTTGCTGCTACGCTGGTGCTGGTCGACGCGTTGAACCAGAATCCTGCCTACCTAATCCTACTATATTCCGTCGCATGTCCCATCCACACTGGTGGCGTTGTTCCTGATTGGTCCCCTACTAAAAGTGTATCGCGAAATCCGGCTCACCGGTGGCCTTTGCATGCACTTGCCGCCACCCACTGCGAGAGAATCAATCCTCCGTCATCAATCAATGTCCGGCATAGCATGACGAGTATCGGACCCGACAGCCGCGAAAATGGCAATAGTGCTCAGGGTGAAGAGGGCAAGACGGTGAAGCCCACGATGAGTCGCGCCGACAGGCAGGCAAGCAATGTCTCTCAGGGCAAGGAGGCGGCGGCGACTGCCGCTCCGCCCAAGAAGCCGGGGAGGTTGGCGAAGATGGGGTTCACGCCCATCGACCTGCCGACTTTCCTGCTTATGGTGAAGTGAGTCGCAATAACCAACCAACATTATTCTACCCATGCCTTGTATACCATCCCATATAGAGAGAGATAAATCTATATGCCTGTACTTGTGTGTATGCATATGCATGTGCTGACTCGGCGTAAAACATCAGAGGAGCGGTCGCGCCCACCATCGGCATCGCCATCTACCAGTCCACCGCCGTCGCCAACTACTTCACCACCCTGGGCTACCTCGTCGGCATCATCAGCATCCTGTCCGTCCCCATCCTGCCCCGCGGCAAGTTCTTGCAGAATGTGGTCCTCAACATCATATTCGTCTGCGCCGGGGCTGCCATGGGCATGTAAGTTGCCGTGCCTGCTTCATCATGAGGAGGCTATGAAGATGCCCCTTCCTGTGCATTGGACTGCTCTTCATTCTCACTCATATGCTCTGTCTTTCGTATGGAGGCTGACTTTGTGATAATGTAGATTGATCTTATGGTCATCGCTTCAGGCTCGGTTGCATACGCAGACAGGCCCTGCCATAGACCCTGTCACGCGACGCCCGACGTACAACTCGAGCCAGTCCGCCGTGTCCGGAGTCTGTAAGTTCGACCCACTTCAGCTTTCGTGCACATAGCAACCTGAGCAAAACGGCTAAGCTGACCAAAACCCCAGGGCTGTTTGTCAGCATCTGGTTCGTCAACGTGCTGCGGGCCAAGTACCCGACCCTCAACGTCCCCGTCATCCTCTACTCCATCTTGACCAGCATCAGCTGCACCTTCAGCCCGCAGATGACGAGCAACGCCGCCTTCGAGTCCGTCATCCGGCGCATCCTGGTCGCCATGCTCGCGGCCATGGGGCTCGCCACGGGCGCGTCGCTGCTCGTCTTCCCCCTGCCGAGCCGCAAGGTCACGTACGGCCAGATGAAGGCCGCCATCGGGCTCATGCGCGGCGCCGTCAAGCAGGAGAAGGCCTACCTCCAGAGCCTCGAGAACGAGGACATGTTCGCCGAGCCCGTCGCCCGGGTCGGGACGGGACTCCTGCAGCGGATCAAGTCGAGGAGGCTAGAGAAGAAGGCCAGCAGGGCCAGCAAGGCGAGTGGCGCTGCTGCTCCCCGGCCCCTCCCGGCCCGGCCCCGAAGCTGCAGCAGAACAACCGCGCCGAGGCGGAGCAGGTCAAGCAGACGATCGCGAGCCTGCGCCAGCTCAGCGGCAAGATGCAGGCGGACCTGCCCTTTGCCAAGCGGGACTTCGCGTGGGGCAAGCTGGACGGCTGCGACGTCAAGATGCTCTTCTACCACCTGCGCTCCTGCCTCATCCCCATCGTCGGGCTGTCGACGGTGATCGACATCTTCCAGCGCATCGCGGAGCGGCGCGGCTGGAACACGGACAGCAACACGCCGGACGACGTGGTCGAGGAGAAGAACGCGGAGAAGCGGATCTGGAACGAGATCATGAAGCAGCTGCACGAGCCGCTCGAGACGCTGTCGGAGGCGCTCGATCAGGGGCTCGAGCATGCCGGGATGGTGCTCGAGATCCTGCCAAGGCCCAAGAAGGCCAAGAAGTCGGCGGCGGGTGCGGATGACGCCGACGTGGAGGCCAAGGGGGACATGGTGAAGCCCGGGGATCCCGAGTTCGCTAGGACGCTCGAGGAGAAGGTCAAGAGTTTCGAGGCTGTCAAGGTGGATATCTTGAGGTCCTGGGCGGAGCAGAGGGGATTGGCTTATGACGAGTCGGCCGACGGAGCGGATTTGGCAAATATGCCTTCGATTCCGAGCAGCGGGAACAGACATCAGCGTGACCAGTTCCAGCTCTTCCTACTACTCTATATCGAGAAACTTGTGAGTCTACAGTGCTTAGCCAAGTCTAAGCGATGATGTGCTGACCGAACTGTACAGATGGCCGAGGTCGGCGACTCGGTCCGGGGCTTCGTAGCCTTCGCCGACCAAAAGGTGGCCGACGGAACCATGTCGAAGAACCGCCTCATCATCCCCAAGTACCGGCGGATCAAGAAGTGGGTCTCGTCCATCTTCAGCAGCAACGAGGGCGAGTCGTCGACGACGGAGAACAACGATCTGCTGGACACGACCAACATCGTCTACATGGGCGACAGCTTCGCGGCGAAAAAAGACCCGGAGCACCTGCCGCCGGTGAACTGGGTCGAGCGGGTCGGCGAGGGCGTCCGGGCCGTCTCGCGCTTCTTCTCGTCCGAGGCCAGCACGTTTGGGATCCGGGTCGCGTGCGCGACCATGACGATTGGGATTGTGAACTTCCTCGAGTCGACACAGCAGTTCTTTCAGGAGCAGAGGGGGTTTGGGCCATGATTATTATTGCCATTGGCATGACGCAGAGTAAGTCGAGTGCTTGTCGTATCGCGCTTCCGTTAACTGACCGGTTGATATAGCATCTGGTCAATCCATCCAGGGGTTCTTCCTTCGAGTCGGTGGAACGGTAATGTCAATGATTCTTGCTTTGGTCAATTGGTAGGTCTATACATGCCATCAATTAATCAATCTCATGGATTGACTGGCTGACTGACACTGGGTTCAGGTATATCGTGGACCAGAAGACGCCTGGAATACTGGTGTTCCTCTTCGTCTTCCTGGTATTCGAGCACTACTTCCTGCTCAAGTTCCCGCAGTTCACGCCGGCAGTTATGATCTGCATGGTGACCCATGTCATGATCATTGGGTACGAGTTACAAGTACTGAAACTGGGCATCCCGGCTTCCGAGGCCAGTGGTCAAGTATACTATCCGTAAGTGAACCCGCAGCTGCCTCCAGGCATACATGCATGTCTACCATTGACCATCGGCTAACCACCTCAACTCCACCAGCATCTACGTCCTCGCGCCGTACCGCCTTGCCTGCGTCGCCGCCGGCTGCGCCGTCGCCTTCTTCTGGACCGTCTTCCCCTCGCCCCTGACGGAGCGGACGTGGATCCGGCGCGACCTCTCGGCGACGCTGTACCTGCTGGCCAATTATTTTAGTGTGATCGACGAGTCGCTCAAGTCGAAGCTGCACGGCACGGGCGGCGACCCGCGTCACAAGCGGTCCCCGCACAACCGGCTCAAGAAGCACCGGCAGCTCCTGCTCGGCAAGCTGCTCCTCCTTTTGCCCTCGCTCAAACAGCACGCCGACTGGCAGCGCTGGGAACCCACGGTCGGCGGCGCGTTCCCGCGCGACGTCTACGAGGACATCATCAAGCGCGCGACGCGCATCGTGTCGTACCTGACGCTCATGGCGCACACGGTCGGGTACGCGCCGCCGGGACAGCAGCAGGGGGCGGAGCCGGACCGGGCCTGGATCGAGGCGCTCGCGGAGCTCATGGCGGACGTGGTGCCGACGAAGCGCGGCATCGTGTGCACGCTCACGCTGCTGTCGCACTCGCTGCAGACGGGCCACTCGCTGCCGCCGAACCTGCCGCTGCCGAGGCCGTTTGCGCTGACGCGGCGGTTGGGGATGCTGGCGGCGCGGCGGCATCGGCGGGGGCGGAGCGACAGCAGCAGTGGCAGCAGCAGCAGCAGCAGCAGCAGCAGCACCGGTGATGAGAGTGAAAGCGATAGAGAGGAGGAGGCGCAAGCATCGCCGTCGACATCCGCCACGGCGACGAGGAGCCAGGCGGGCGGGCCCTTTGGCCTGCTGGACGCCAAGCACATGGCCGAGAACGGGTACGCCGAGTTCGCGGTGCTGCAGGTGTGCAGCAGTCTGATCTGCGACGACCTCGAGGACCTGGTGCGGGATGTCAGCAAGCTGGTCGGCGTCGTGGACTTCAGTTTCCGGGTCGAGGGGAGCTCGTCGACGTTTGGGGGCGGGAATTCGACGGATGAGGATGGGAAGGGGAAGAGGGATTGAATGATCATGGACGGACCGAAGGGAAAAAATGAGTGGTTATGTGTCGATTGATTAGTTCAATGGACTGTCGCTTGTTATGTTGGTACACATGAAGCAAGCTGGCTAGCTAAATGTAGCTGGGTATGGTTTCGGGTCATGGTGTTACTAGCGATACCAAAAAATGATTGCTAGGTGAAGACCAAGGTTGTCAAAATCCATATATTTAATGCTACCACCACTTGATATTTCGGTATCCTACATCTATGATAAACCTAGAAAGGTGTAATTATATTTGACCTCGAGAACGGCACACCATTCGCAGCGGATTGTGCCATCTAGGATCGTGTTGATCATCTCTCTTCATCTGTCTTAGATGAAGCTATCTTCAACTCGTGGAGCTGAGCTCTTATCGATAGACTTGGGCTGGCTACTGGGCGGGGCGTCGGGGCGTCGGGGCGTCGGGGCTTCTAGGCTTCTAGGCTTCTAGCTCTCCCCCGGAGCTTGGCGGGCCAAAGTGGCCCCCTCCAATTGGGCGGCGTTGGAGTCATTGATCACTTCCAGGCGCATCAGACGTAACCTCCCCGTGTTATTCATACGATCCGACCGCAGCGCCTCTATGACTCGACAGCTTCGGGGCCGGCCCTTGGAATCTATTTAATGTCGTGTAGGTACTCGTATACGGGGAATGGGGATATTTTCTTTCTATTGTACATTTGCTCTGTTCCATTTGCGGCAGCAGCATACCCAGTGTTAGCCACCGACCGACGGACCAACAAGCAGCGACAAACATTACCTGCGATTCCATCAAACTTACCTAAGAGACAAAGCGTCAAACCGGCGGGCCTGATTTCATCATCACATAGTCGTGGCGAAACCCCCAGGCGGCCCATATCGACTAGAACCCACCCACCTCACACGCGAGACACCCGCAGACCAGCTCCAACTGATCTCTTTCGTAATTCGATCACCAAGCAGACGATGTCGTCGTCCCTTTGGCCCAAGAAACCTACCTACATACAACGTGAAACCCGAATCCCCACTTCCATTGCCTGACATACACTCGTCCAATTCAATGATACCAACTCGAATATATCGCCACCCGAACCACCTACACCTAAACTTACGATATCGAATACCAAAGACCTATCGGCCAATATGACAACCCGAACCGCGAAACAGCTACCCCACGAACAGCGGAAAGGAGAGGCGGCACTGAGCGACTTCGCCGACTTCGTCGAGAAGCAGCAGGCGCTGCGGTACCCCACTTCCAAACCCGCCGCGGCGGCGACGACGACATCGAACGAGGAGGAACACCACGAGGAGCTCGACATCCTCGACTCCCTGAACCTCAACGATGCGGTGCCCCAGGTCCCGCTGCGCGAACTCCTGCTGCCAGCGGTAAAGGACGATGACGGGAGCGAAGACGAGAAGAGTTTACAGAGGCTCGTCGACGTCATCGACACCCGGCTGCTGGAGGGGCACGCCGAGGCCGTCTTCGATCTCGGCTTCGAGAACAATGGCGACTCGATGCGCCTAACGAAAACTGAGTTTGAGACGGCGCTCGCGCGCCTGCGCAAGGCGGCGAAGAAGGTCCAGGCCGACTGCAACGTGCTGCTCACCAAGAACGTGGGCGGCGACGCCGAAGCCGACTCGTCCTCCTCCGCAAACGCGATGACGGGCAAGGACAAGGACACGAACTGCAGCGGCAAGGTCATGATACGGCAGTCGCCCAGCGCGGCCGAGAGCGTGATAGAGACGCGCATCGCGGTGGTGGGCAACGTCGACGCCGGCAAGAGCTCCATGCTGGGCGTGCTGGTCAAGGGCGACCTCGACGACGGCCGCGGCAAGGCGCGCGTGAACCTGTTCCGGCACAAGCACGAGATCGAGACCGGCCGTACCAGCTCCGTCGGCATGGAGATCATGGGCTTCGACACGCAGGGGAAGGTCATTACGTCCGACGTGCCGGGGAGGAAGCTGTCGTGGGAAGAGATCGGCAAGCGCAGCGCCAAGGTCATCACGTTCACGGACCTGGCCGGGCACGAAAAGTACCTGCGCACGACCGTGTTCGGGCTCCTGTCCAGCAGCCCCAACTACTGCCTGCTGATGGTCGCGGCCAACAACGGGCTCGTGGGCATGAGTAAAGAACACCTCGGTATCGCGCTGGCGCTCAACGTGCCGGTCATGGTGGTCGTGACCAAGATCGACATCTGCCCGCCCAACATCCTGCAGCAGACGCTCGAGCAGATCTCCAAGATCCTCAAGTCCCCAGGGGCTCGCAAGATCCCCGTCTTCATCCGGAACCGCGAGGAGTGCATCAACACGGCGACGCAGTTTGTGAGCCAGCGCATCTGCCCCATCTTCCAGGTCTCCAACGTGACGGGCGAGAACCTCGACCTTGTTCGCACCTTCCTCAACATCCTGCCGCACCACGGCCGCTACGACGCCGACGCCGCGTTCGAGTTCCATGTGAACGACACGTTCTCGGTGCCCTTTGTCGGCACCGTCGTGTCGGGCATTGTGAAATCCGGCGTCATCCACACGGGCGACAACGTGCTGATCGGGCCGGACTCGCTCGGCAACTTCACCAACACGAGCGTGCGCTCGATCCAGCGGAAGCGCATCGACGTGCCGGCGGCGTCGGCGGGACAATCCGCGAGCTTCGCGCTGAAGAAGGTGCGGCGCAAGGACGTGCGCAAGGGCATGGTGGTGCTGCCGAACAAGGTGGGCGAGGGGCAGGCGCCGCCCAAGGTGCACCGCGAGTTCGTGGCCGAGGTGCTGATCCTGTCGCACGCGACGACGATCAAGACCAAGTACCAGGCGATGCTGCACGTGGGGCCCGTGTCGCAGACGTGCGCGATCATCGACGTGGACCGGCCGTTCATCCGGACGGGCGACCGGGCGACGGTGGCGTTTCGGTTCGTGCAGAGGCCCGAGTACCTCGTGCCGGGGGACCGGTTGCTGTTTCGGGAGGGGCGGACGAAGGGGTTGGGGATTGTGAAGGCGGTGGGGTATGATCCGAAGAGGCCGCTGATGCCGACGACGGCGGCGGGGGAGGCAGAGGGCGAGAGGCAGGAAGGGAGTGAGCAGGGGGTGGTGGGGTGTCGGCGCAGGTGTCGGTTGGGGCTTGAGGAAGTGAGCTCGGATGGGTTCTCGTCGAGTACTTGGGTTTGAGGAGAGGGTTTCTTCTTGAGACGATTCTCTCGGGTTTGTTTGTTTGTTTGCGGAGCTACGGGATCTTCTCACGATCGTTCCCAAGCGACACACGATCTGTGCGAGAGGAAACGAGGCACCTGGCTTTATTTCGAAAATGTTGCTTCCATTCTGGCGTTTTTTTTTTTTTTTTTTTTTTGCTGGTTTGCGTCTTGGGGAATCCAGTCCTGTTGCATACTTACGAATCATATGTTCTCACACTGGCTCGTCGCTTTTCGACTGAAGATACACAGCATCCGAAGAGGAAGGGCTGGTCAGTGTCAGTCACGCAGGCGTTTGGGGGAATGGTTTTGTTGCATTCTGGTACGCATGGACGTCGAGGTGGCATGAGATTACAGGCGCCATGTACACACGCAAATAGTATAGCACGCTTGTTAGACACGAGACAAGGCACATAAGTATGATGAGACATGTCGAAGGAGGTTGTTTCTTGATTCAATGGATGTGACAGTCGCATACATCCGTGGTCATGATAAGGGAGGGCTGTACTCTTGCTTGGTCTGTAAAGATGACGCATGTCCTTCGGACGCAACACGGGCAAGATCGCAACGTGAAGGTGGTAAATGCACCCCACGCGCCACATATACATATGATCTTACCGCTAGATGGATTCATCTTGGTTCCAAGCTATGTGTCTCCTCTCATATTGTAGTTCCAACAGAAGGAATGTCACAGGGGGGTGGCTCTATTGGGCATGTCTGGGGGTGTTAAACACAGGGCGAGAGACTGGGGCCTCATATGAAGCAGAATCGATCCTGATATGAGGCATCTTGCCAGTATATATGGAGGGGGGGTTGTATGGTAACGTCGACCTATTACGTGGTGCTTGCCGGTCTGTCTGTCTGTCTGTGAGATGGGTATCGATGTTTTCAAAAACAGATAACACAACATACTCACGTACCGGGGCAACAAGCCTCTGCCTCTCGTGTCTGCTTACTACGTTACCGCCAATATGAAGTGCCCGTTCCCCCGTCCACGCCCGGGCTCCCCCTGCTACCACTCCGGAATGGTATCCAGCCCAACTAGAAGCTCAACTAGCCCAAGCCCGGTCAGCGCCCACCCGAGCCACGGATCCGCGCGTCAACCAGATGGTCCATGGTCGGACCAACGCTTCCCAGAGCATGGGAGGCCCGTTCGCCACGTTCCCAGATGGGGAGACGGACCAGATTTCAAAGTTTACACATCTCCGATATGGCGTCAAGGCAGAAGAAAGGAGATGAGTGGCGGCGCCGCTGGTCTTGAGCCCATGCCCTACCGCTACGTATCCTACTGAGCAACGAGCGGAGCAACACGGATATCATAGCATGGGGAAACTTGGATGCGAAGCCTCGGTAGGATGGACTAACTCGCGCCTAGGCAAGGTGGAATCAGTCAGCCCATTTCTCGAAGCTGACGCCAGCCCCCTGGTGAGGCTGGGCGCCACCGAGCTTCGGCACTATCCATCTTCCGCCCCAACGTGTGTATCTAGGTTTGGTTAGAGAGGCTCTTGGACAATGAAGGTGCTCGAGGCCAATGCCTTTTGCTGGAGGCGACCATGGCGGCGTCTTGCAGAAGGTCGACTTGTATATATAAGTCTTGTCGGACCGGATGTCTTGTGTGTCGTACTTGTCTGCCAGCATCAGCGACGATACGACTACCATCTCGACTACCAATCTCCGAGTCTACGATCTTCCACAACCTCTTAATCGAAACAGAAGTATTGCTTGCTTCGTAAAAGCCACCCACCCAAGATGCCTTCCGAAACCACCATCACCACCCCCCATCCCCACCAGCGTCTCCCGCGACGCCGTCCTGGCCGCCCTGCACGACCACGACCGCTACATCCGGACCACGTGCCCCCAACTCGTCAACTACGCGCACATCAGCTCGAACCCGGCGACCGCGCCGGACTCGCTGCCGTGCGAGGTCTACGAGGTGACGGACAAGCGGCCCATCGGGCAGACCACCTTCCGGCTGACGCTGACGGACCTGCCTGGGGAAGGGATCGACGCGCTGATCGAGGGCAAGGCGCCCACCGGCAGCCTGGTCATCAAGTCGCGCTTCCGCGTGCTCGCGGGGGCGCCGCAGAACACGCTCGAGGAGCGGGTCGCCATCGACAGCAACATGCTCATGAACAAGATGATCAAGGGGAATGTGGAGAAGAGCCACCCGGAGCAGCACCAGAAGTTCATGATGTAACGGACTGCTGCCACTACTACTGCTGTTGTTGGCTGCTGCTGCTGCCGCTGCCGGTAACGCGTTGCTTGAGAGATGGCTTGAGAGGGGAAGGATAGGAGAGGAAAGGAGAAGATAGATAGATAGAGAGAGAGAGAGAGAGAGAGAGAGAGAGAGAGAGAGAGAGGAGGGAGTGTTGGAGAACATCACCATTTACATATAGACCGACTTAACTAACCCCTTTACCCGTTCCGTCTCGTTTCGATTTATAGAGTGTATTAGTAGAAAAAAATATTACCGAGGTTTCTCAAAGGTCGTATACAGGACAGTTCTGTCATCGTTAAAATAAATAAATCGAATGGTTGACTACTCGTTTCGCATTACCCGAGCATTCTCCCCATGCCAAGCGTGTACGTGTTTCGGTAGCCATATCATGTATCGGTACTTTCCTTCCTGACACCTCACAACTCTCTCACTTGTATAGATAGTCAGTTTTCCGCGTCCTGATGTCGACGTATTTACTCACGTGCGACAGAGCCCCTCTCTGCTCAGTTACCAGGTAACGAAACCAAGCAAACATGTAGGCGATACAGATGAGGGGAAAAGATGGATAGATTAGATTGCCAGATCGCTAATGTCAGACAGATCTCAGGTTCCCCCTCCTCTTCTCTCCACGCAGAAGCAGGTCTTATCAAGGGGCTGGCTGCTGGGTCGTCGGTCGTCAGCAGCATGTGCGGCCCTCCCTCTGCCCTCTCCCCCGACACTGCTTTTTCCTCCTCTCCCCCGCATCGTGTGAGGGGAAAGAAGGAAAGAGGAGGGTTGGAGAAAGGGGGAACTCCTGAGCTCCTCATTGCTCATCCGCTATCAAGTACTCTGCCAGGAAGGGGGGGTGCGAGCTAGATCTTCGTCCCTCTCTCTCTCTCTCTCCCTCTCTCTCTCTCTCTCCCTCTCTCTCTCTCTCTCCCTCTCTCTCTCTCTAAATAGTCCCGGTTTCTGTGGACTCATGTAGCTGCGTAAGGGCCTACCAGCCTGCTGGAATGAACTAATACACAAGTACATACTTATATCTATTGCTTCCTCGAGTACATATATCTCCACCTAGGTACTACACATTGGAGTGGATGACAGCATCCTATGTAAGTCAGTCCCGCTCAGTTCCTCAGTATAAGCACATCCACGCCCGACTATTCCCTCTCATTTGCACATTGCCGAGTTGAGACAATGGCAAGAGTAACGTGGAACTAGGGGCGTTGGACAGTACAAGAAACCAACCAAGGCCAAGAAACAATGAAAGCCATGTATGTAAACGGGGGCACCGCGAGACCGCGGGCCGGGAATTCTTTCGCTAGTCGGCCAGTTACCCCGACCCGCGCGGAGAAAGAGCCCCTCCCCCAAGCCCGAGCCGAGGGACGACGCATGTTTGGTTTATTTTTGTTTTGTATCGGGGCCGACACTACTAGGCATGTACATATGTCGGATGTGAGACGAGACAAGCAGCAGTAAGCAGCAGTAAGCAGAGACGCCATCACCCAACAGATCTACGAATGTAGTCCAGGATGCACAACCAATTGCCGTGTAAATTCTCCGTCGCGGTATGACTGCATCTGATCTGGAACCCCCTTCACGTTTCGTTTTCCTTCACCTATTCTTTCTACGAGCATGCCCCTGTACCTCGTCTTGAAAGGCCGGTTAGCAGCAAAGCCAAGCTTTTCGCAGCCCTGCTCCCCTAACCCCCAGACCCGAACAAGCAGGAGCCAGGCAGCCAGCAGTGGTATGTATGCGTGAAAGAACCGCCCTGCGGTCATAGTCAATTGCCATGATAAAATGCCATTTGCCACTAGCTGGCCGATGGGCAGCAGCTCCTTGCCCCAAATATCTACCTCTGCATCCATCCCTATCTCACTACGATGCAGTCCCGCCGTTGTTGGGGCGGACTGGGCTAGCAGCGATGTGATGGAGGGGCAGACAGGGCAGAAGAAGAAGAAGAAGGGTGCTTGCTAGGAAGCTGTAGCTGGGTGTGCGATCGACATTCCGTTCGCGGGCCGATCGACTGCCACATACGGACTGGCACCGTTGAAAATCTGCAAGGCAGCTAACTCCCTAGGAGTCCCTAGTATTCCTGGGAGTAGGGTTTCGACACCAACAACGAAGTTGAGTTGCTGCTAGATAGATCCAGACCGTCCGAACATATCGAATTCCCCGAATACTAGCCAGCTAACTAAACTGCAAGTGACGGAGCGAAAGAAACCGACGGCCGGCCAGAGGTCGGGAACCCGTTCAAAGTGGTCTTGTCCACTGTTGTCGTTTGGGTAGTCGGTCATTAGTTTCTTACCCGCAACTTGTTCGACAAGTGTCACGTCACACATACACAGTGTGCGCCTAATCTCAACTGCAAGCTTCCAAGTCGGAAATAGTCATGGCTCGATTGTTTTGTTCGGCTGCACAGCTAGAAGCAAATAAGCAGCTTGGAAACTGATGATGCACATGTAAATCGTCCTATGCTGTGCAAGGTTGGATCGATGCTGGCCTGGCAGAAGGCCTAGAGCCTACCTACGTTTGGGCAGCTTCGATCTCCATTGCTCCTTCTGCCGCATATGACGTCTATCCGTCATGCTGTCGTCAATCTCACACCGAAACCACCCGTTTATTTGTTGATTTCTGCTAAAAAAAAACCCCCCCATGCTCTGTGCACGTATGCTGTATGCTACATCAGGTCCCGCGCCGTTCCTAGATGATCCCATCCAGCACCAGCACCAGCGGCAAGGAGGAAAGGCCGTTGAAATGACTTACATGAGGTAGGAACAGCCTGTCCCTGATGGTGGTGGCTCAATTCTTAACCGTGGTGGTGTGTACCGCGCTCACTCGCTCTATGTACCACTGTACGCTGCAGAGTGGTGCTAGCCTGCTTGGACTCGACCACGGACAGCCAAGCTAGCCTGCTAGCAGACTAGAGATCAGAAGGTTCGTGGAGGGGTGGAGCCCCATGGCCGTGGTCCCACCCACGCCCCGGCTGCATGACCGCCGTAGTAGGCAAGATTAGCAGCGGCGGCTTGCACGGAACAGCAACGATCCAAAGAGTGCTGGGTACTTGGGACGAGAGGGTTGTGAGTTTTGCTGGGTGTCGAGAAAGATGAAAAAGGGAGTTGCCAGTCGGATGCGGTGTACTAGTCGCAGAGACAGCCATCAGAATAGTGGTAGAAGACGGCACTTGAAAAGTCGAGACTTCGGCTATTGTGTGTACAACCAGAGTCAGCTGAGGGCTGGCATCCGATACGATGCAATAGGACACGGGTGGGCCTCTCCGGGTGAACCAGGTCCTTGTCGGTGCAGGCCTACCACTTTGTATGATATGGTGTGTAAGCATAGGTTAAGTGAAGTGCTGCACTTTGCAAAAGTTACGCTGTTGCTGCAACGTACTGCTTCCTGTCGTGATATAGGTCAATCAATCCGGCTCTCCTTCGCAATGCATGCAGCGATGTCAGTATTGCCCTTCGACCCCCAGAAAACATACTACAATGCATGGTAGGTTACCATTCATGGCCGCAACGAGGCAACTACTCCAGGCCACTTATGCAGGGAAATGGACTGCCAACGTCATCAGCAGCGTGAAGCAGTTCATGAGAAGGTGTCGAGCCACTTTAGCGATGGGCAGCCTGGTTGGTCAGTTGTTTCCTGTCAACTCGCTAATATGGGCGAGAAGATATCCCGAGCGTGGCGAGTAACACACCTTAAAGACGCCCCTGCTATGCATCTCGAATGCACCAAAGCCGCCAACGTCGTTTTCTTAACCTTCCGGAGGTACATGGTTGTTTCATAATGCAACGTTCATACTGTGTGTGCCTTGTTCATCTGCATGCTAATTAGCCAATCGCAAGTGGTCACACTTAAACACCGAGATGTCGATTTCACTCCAGGACACATGAAGCGGACGGATGGATGCAGCGAACTTGTCGATGGGCTTTCGACGTGACGATGGCCACTTCACCGAGTGCCTAGCCTGATGATGGTTGGGGAGTCGGCTTGCGTTGGGGCTGCTCTTGTGAAACTTTTGAGTGCTATGTTTGCGCAGGCAAAGTCAGGACGTTGATGATCAGCATCGTGCTTTTCTAGAACTCTTCAATGCCTGCAGGCGTTCAGCGCTCGGGTGCAGCAAATAGCATCGGCTTACTGTCACGACAGAAGCTAGAGCATCGTCGAAACACCTGTCGTGTAACATCGATTGAGGTTTATTCCAAGTGGCATTATCTTGGGAAACCCCGGAAATCACAAAGTTTAGGGGCCCAACTTGTCGCGACCTGATGCTCGATGCTTTGGTTCGTGCTTCCTATGCCAAGATGCCCAAGTGCACAAGCTACTCGTTTGACCTGCTATTCCGCATGCTAAGTCCTAATGCCGTTCCGTCCCCTGGACCGCCATTGGCGAATCACCGATGCCTGGCCTTGCAGGCTCGGTTCGACTGAACTACATACATGCGACAGTTCCGGGCTACTTGACACCAACAGTAACCCACATGAGATGCTCGGATGAATTGTTGGGTGAACTGCCGATGCAGGCCCGGTGGATGATGCACAAAAGAAAGTCTGCGCACAAGATGAATAGTGGTCCGTCCATCTTGCAAGGGATATTCGTGCGCGGCGACGGGCGATCGGCCTTCAAAGCCAAATCAGACGTTTCCAGAGTTCCCCGAAATGACCACTCTACAGTACTGCTAGTAGCATGGGGCTCAGACACGAACATGATGCCAAGTCGAATTTGCTTTTGCGAATTGTAGTGTGTGTGTGGGTTGGTGTTGGCATCCAGGATCTCGAAGTTCTGGGTTGCTGGTCACTCGCCAGTCCCCTTGATGAGATCGGCATCCCTCAAATGGACGTCAGCTGAGGCAGTGAAAATGCAGCAATGTGGGCCGCCTAGCTCGGAGGAGCAGAGTCTGGGGAAGACAGGGATGTCTTGCCTGCATGGCCATCCTGGGAATCTCTTGCGCAAAGAGGCCGCTGTTTTTTCCTAATCAAGCAGCATGGTCGGTCCGCGGTTTGGCATCTTTTGAAGACGCGCATGTCGAACGACACAGACCGAAGGTTTCGAACATGGCGCAGCGTTATTTGATGACTGTTGCAGAGGTTGTCGCCACCGTTGAGCCCTCATCTCAAGCTGCAGAGAGGAGCTGCGCATGGTGCCAGTGGCATGAGGGATGTGCCCTTGAGCGAAGAAGTTCTGATGATCCTGGATGCCAGAAATTGAAATATATGCTTTCAGGCTTGTCGACGTGCCTGCCAGATTCGTAGTAGCATTGGCACACGATCGCAATTCGTCCGATGCGGAAAATTTGCCCGGCAGTGTCCTCGCAGGGTGACCGCCAGAAACATCGCCGCAGAATGGGATGAACAGCCGCTTATTATGACATGCATTCGGCTTCTCTGCAGGCCCTGCTCGCTACTGAGAGAGCCGGAGCACGCACGCATCAGTGCAAACTCTTGTCAGTATGTTGAAAGTCACGTCAAGAACCGGCATTCGAGGCTTTGCATGGGTTTCGTTTCCGGGTTCTGTGGCCACGCACACATGAGGCTAGGAACAACCCAGTACAGTGTGCAGATCGTCTGGCGCTTTCATGTAGGTATGTGATCTGAGATTTATGTAGCTAGGTTCCATTGGTGACGAGGAAGGGCGATGGTGTGCTGGGTGGCAGTGGGTGCGGGCTCGTTGCCGTCATCTCTTCGGTCGGCGTTGTGGCCGTAGACGGCATGGGCTGAGCTGTAGCATTGGGGAAGCCATTGAATCTAATAGGACAGGTTGATTCGCGTCCACGTGAATGGATTGGCTGTTGTATGGATAATATCCGTATCAACAAGACGTGATGTAATTTGGGGGTTCAAGACGATCCGTCTCCATTTTCGACATGACATGTTGGGGAATTTTGGAGAAGGTCGCTGCTTCCCCCATCCGAGGCTTGTTGGAGTTTCAATGGCATATCCGGCACCGGCAAAGAATGGGAAAGCACGTTTTGTTGCTGGCCAACCCACTGGACCTGTTTGCCGTACCTACTTCCGTGTTGCAGCAAAACCCATTTGCTGCTGTCGGGATCGTCACCTGTTCATTGGATTTACTAGACGAACGGTTTCGCATTCAAACTTGATGCGCACTTCACGCGCTCTATGTATCTATGCCTTGAACTGAATCGCCAAACAAAACAACAAATTCGGAACCAAGACAGCAAACCCAATTAGCCTCGGGACACAGCCCTAGCTACAGTAGGAGGATGGCCATGGCTGATGGCTGGTGTGGTGTGAAGGGAGCTTGTTAGTGCTACGAGGTCGGTAGGCTACTGGGCAGGGTTCCTGGCTGTACCTTCGAAACTCTTGTCCGACCTTTCCCCAGATTGTCTCGCTCGCTCCGTTCAATGGGTGCGCTGTGCGTTATCCCGCATCCAGCTGGGATTGGGGGTTGGGGAAGTCGGGATTGGCGGGCATGTCCGTCCTGCTCACAGGACATTCATTCATTCAAATATCCATGGGAGGCAGGTCGCACAGGAAAGCAGAGCATGTTACCTTCAGTGTGCAGACGTATGATCCCCATCAATGCAGTAAGACTGTAGATATCCTCCCTGGCTCGTGTTTCGTCCATCTTTCTCAACCTACAGCACCTAACCAACCTATTCTCGCTTCGACCAAGAGCGCCACCAGGTGTGTCCGAATGTGGAACTGCGCCAAATTAATTGCAGTGTCGTATAGGCAATGCGGGTGAATTTGTTTCCGTTCACTCAAAAGCCCAGATACATATATGCAACCTGTCACTCACTCGGTTTACCGGTCCCGTAATAAGAGCATGAGTTTAGACTGTTAGAGCATGGGGCGGGGGAGGATGACGCGCTCGTGCATCTCATCTGAACAGCTCAGACGTGAGCGATCGGACTGAGTCGCATCGAACCAATGCGAGTTGTTCCCGTCTGGTTACAATAGAGGGAGTCGTTCGCCATTCGCATGGCGGCATTTCCAACGAACCCAAGCCAATAGTTGTGCAGCCAGGGCCAGGCTCGCCAGGAGGGCGTACATGAGAGCCCATGGAGTCCGTTCATGTAGCCGGCCCCAAACAGCCCCTTGAGCCGTTGGTAGCCCCCCGTGCCCGTGCTTGCTGTCACATATCAAGTACCTACATGATGTAGAACGTTGGATCGGGACAATGCTCGGCTGCAAAATCCCGAGAACCGATGTCACGATGGGCATTTACAGTAAGCTACAACAATAACCTGCCTGCCTTGCCTACTAACCGATACCCAGATAAAATATCTCGGAGACGCTATCTGTCCATCTTGATTTCATGAAATGTTGAGTCTCCAGTAATTGAGGCTATGCTTTGGGCCAGAGACCAAGACCAGAGTAGAACGTCCGGCATACATATCCTGATAATGGCAGATGGCCCACAGGCTAGATCCGTCTTGTGGGTAGCCGTCAAAAAGCCAGAAAGCCAGACTCGCCAGAGACCAGAACGAGCATGTAAGTCATGCTACTATTTGCTGCCTTGGCCGTCTCCGCCAGTAAGATGAAGGAGCAGTGCCGGGGTCGCCTGCAGCTGGTAGATTGCATCCCGCCTGCGGCACGGTTCTCTTCTAGCCACGCCATGCCTGCAATGTAGCATTTCTGCGTTGAGTGAATTGTCCAAGTAGATCACTGATCATCATCAATGTAACGACGGTTAGCCCAGAGCTTCGGCCAGGCTCTGGCCCTTCCTCGCGTGTGCCGAATAGCTTAAGCACACGTGCCGAAGGAGACCACAGCTGGGTAGAGACGCTCATTGTTCATCCATAGCTACATGTCGATATCGTAATTGCTGGCTGAAACGCGCCTAATTCCTTCGGTGAAGAGGACGATCCCCAAGCCACCGACTTGCTGACATGCAACACCGACACGTTCGAGGCTCATCATCATATGTAGTGGTAAGTTGTGGCAGTGGGGCACGCCGGACCAGCAGAGGCTGCGATACGCCGAGCTTCCTGAATCCGTCAAACCAACCTGAGCCTTTGAAACAGAAGGATCCATTATGGTACATGACATTCATTCGCAGTCGGCGCCAAGCGCACCCATGTAGCTACCTACTTTATGTATGCATGTACATGCCACTGTGCTGGCCTGCCTTCACCAAAATGCAAATCAGCACCGGTGGTTGGTTGTCGTATTAATAGCTCAATCCAGGGTCTGGCTCTGGCTCGCTGACGCTAACGGAAATCCAAGATTGTGCAAAGATCGACATGCTCACTCGTAATCCAGTGCGAGACAAGTTAGGGCAACCGGGCTTGATTTACGTCAGCTCTTTGTCAACAGTCAACGCCCGTCAGACAGACGGATATCTCAGTGTGATACTGGCAAAAGAAAATGGTAGGCAACGAGGCAACAACTGCACTTTTATCTATCCTCTGCCGTCTATTTCTGCAGGGGCTGCCGTGGCTGCCGTGTGGCTCACATCGAGCCAATGAGAGGCCGAGGGTGTTATTGAGCTACTGCCCAGTCTTGCCCTGCTACTTACAGTACTGCTACTGCCATTTGACGATAGTCTTGATATGGCACACCATAACTGTCGATAGTATACCACCTAAGTACTTAGACGGCGCCGGAGTGTGCACAAACCAGAAGGCCGACGGTTCGCGTATCTGCCCCGATCGTCTTCGTCGCCCACTTGACATCAAGCTTGAAAAAAAAAGTTGGGCTCTTTCAATCCGCCAGCCAGCCGCCCTTCTGCCAGCTTCTGGTGTCTGGTCCGCAATACTGGACCTCGGCCACTCCCTACCACCATACCAAAAGATAATCCACGCCGCCTGCTCCCCAATGAAGTGTGGCCGATTCACTACCGATTCACATCTTTGCACTTTGAAGGCTAGTCCCATCGGGTGTATGATTTGGCCTCGATATGATGTCGCCGGGCCATCCTTCTTCGGGTGACTTTCGGTCTTTGGTCTTTGCGTGGCAGGGCCCATACGGCCCTACATACATACCACCATACCACCCTCCTACTCTAGCGACTTGCTTCTCGCCAAATACTTGCTACATAGCCCATGGACTAGAAGCCGGGAAAGAAAGCGACAGTAACGTACGTACCGTACCTGCACACCGGTTGCCAAGACATACTGATATCACGCAACTCGTGGTGATCACGTAGCTCGTAGTCGACAGACAGACCGTGGGGCAACCGTCCAGATATGGATGGATGGATGGATGGATGCGACGACATCCGCCACAATCCGTAGTAAAGCCGGTCTGCTCTGCTGCTGCTGCTGGAGTCTGGAGTCTGGCTCGACCCGATATGAATCCCAGATTACACGGAACATCTGCCAACTATAGAGAAACGGGCATGGCGCAGAAAGCAGGAATGCAGGCCTTGCAGCAGGACCAGGAGGCCAGAGGGGCCACACCGGAAAGGATGCGACGAGGACGGTGGACAAGCCCACCACACCTTTTTCACCATGCAGCCTTGGCGGACCAGTCACATCCCACCTTCAGGAATTGCCCCTCCAAGGGTCCTCGCTTTTTCTCAATTCCATTGTTCATGATACCAGTGCCAGGCCTCTCCCCTGGCTCTGCCAAAGAGTAAAAGTACCTAGACTACCGTATCGATAGGCATTGCGAGCGCCGGTGCTGGCGAATTGACCCAATCCCACGTTGCAAATAAGCTTCTCGATTTCTCGATCTATCTGGGATCATGGTTCATACGAGACACCGCCTTTTGCGCCCTTCTGAGCTTTCGCAGAGTCTCCCGTCGCCCAATGTACCCATCAAATGCTATAAGCGGGGAGGGATATCAGGAAATCCGAAATAGTGAAACGCACTTAGGAAAGCAGCAGCACAAGAGTAGCAGAGCAGTTTTTATTACAAAGCACATCGGAGCCGCGACGTAATAAGGGCCAGGGTCGGTCGAAGCTACTGTATGCAGCTGCGTACCTACTTGGGGGGCATGGGCATGGGCATGGCCGTCGAGGGCGTAGATGGCCCATGGGAAACGAGATTGGAAACCTGGGAGCTTTCGGGCGCTCTCGTTCGTCGGCTCATGCGTCTCGCTCGTGGATTGACTTTGGGCCTAGGGCAGAGAGCCAGAGCCCGCCCGATGTACGCGCCGAGCAGGTAGAGTCTACCCTGCGCGAGCGGCGTCCTTGTGACCAAAAATCCTACTCCACTATGGATAGCCTCCGATGAACCCTGGCGAGAGCCAGTCAGCGTGCGTCTTGGGCACGCGGCTATGAGAATCTGGGAGCGGAATCCCCTGTCGGTCACTCTGTTTTCCAGGCTGCGTCCCTGGCTCGACGGGCTCTAGAGACGTCAGTCCTGAGGCAGAAAGTACAAGTACGACACGACTAAGGTAACTCTCGCTGGCACCAAAAAGAGGAACCCAACCTCACGACCGACCACTCACGCACACATGTACATCCCAATTGCCTACCTAGCCGGGGGGCCCAGTTCGCCTGCCAAAACGTATGTACATGTAGTAATGTACCCTCGCAAGCTGCTCACTTGCCTGCATCTGGAAACAAGCCGGCTATGTGTATTGTCGCAAGTGGTAATAATAGTAGCAGCAGCAGCAGCAGCAGTGGAAGAAAGATATGACGGATATCTCTGTTATGGTTTTGCTCGGGTGCTATTCTATGGAGGATAGGGATGTGCAGGTGGGAAAAGCGTCGCACTGTGGCACTGCCTGGCCTCCCATGTCCATGTCCATGCCTATGTACATGTATCCATGCCATGCCATGCCAGTTTGATGCCATGCACAGATGGAAAAGGCTGGTGGTGCTGCAGCATTAGGCCTAGTCGAATGGGAATGTCATCCAACACCAGACAGACACCAGACCAGACCAGACAGGCCCTTCTTCGGGGTGCCAATAGTGTAGTAGTGCGTTATGTATGTAGGTGTATGTATGTATGTATGTGTGCGTATGAGTGTGCGAGTGAATGTGTGTGTGTGTGTGTGTGTGCCTCTCGTCTTCTTTCTTCCAGCCGAGCTCTCTCTTGTGGCGGAACGACGGACTCAACCTATCTACATACCTACATACTCTGTTCTGGCTTCTACAAACTCCCGACCTTCAAACCAAACATTTTGCTCTGTTCTCCCCCGTTCCCTCCAGAGCCATTACCTTCCCTCCTTCCCGCCTGGCTGGAATCGAAGCAAGAGTCAGAGCGAAACAAAACGAGGCGAACCGAATTGTACCGAATTGATAAGCCGTGTCCCACCAGTTCACCGACGATAGGCACTGCGCCAATTACAACCCAACTACTCGAGCCCGAGCCCGTCACCCTCTCCAGTTAACTTGTAGTTGCTACCTACTGCTGCTACCTGTCCGTCCTAGCTACTTTTTCCCGAGCTGCTACTTACTACTGCTGCTGCTACTTGCCTGCCTGCCTGGTCTGGCTCCTCCGTCCGGCCATTCACGTACCGAGCATTGTCCCAGGCTGTGGCTACAGTCTCACTTTGAGTGGGAATAGAAGCTGAGAGAGCGCGAAAGTAAAAAGGGTCAGAGAGAGAGAGAGAAAGTCAGAGCCGAGAACAAGAAGAAAGAGGGTCCAATCTCTCTTCCTTTCCCGTGTTGTCACCACACGTACATCCACGCAACGCAGTACCTACCTACATCCATCCATCCTACCACACGTACACGCAGACGCAGACGCAGACGCAACTCACATACATACAAACTCCCTCAGACAACAGAGGGACCCAGAAGCCCGAAAGCCAGAGCCACAGTCCAGCGCCAGATCCAAGCCAGAGAGTGCTGCATCCATTGTTGCCAGGGAGCGTCCAGCGTCCGGTGTGTGAGAGAGTGTGAGCGTGAGAGTCTGAGAGAACTGGGGCCCAAATACACCCCCCGCCACAGCCCACCACTCTCGGCCCTTTCATCCCACTTTCCAAAACGCTCAAAGTCAACTTTACCTGCCAACTTACTCACAGCTCTTCCGCTCAATTATTCGATCTGCCCCTCGATTGATTCGAGTCACAAAACGACCTCAAAAGAGTCGAGTTTGGGGAATACAGCTTAGACAACACCGCCCACCCGCAAAACCAACAAAACAAGCTTCACCCAAGATTCCTCTCTTCCGGTCGTCATGTCCAATCCTTCTCCTCCTGCCGCCCCGGCCGAGAATGCTGTCACCAACGAGGGTATGGAGCCATTTCCCGTCTGTTCCCTTATCTGCCTGCCCGAGAGAGTTGCCCCTCACTAGAGCTTCATCCCACCACCCACCACCACCCACCACTGCTACTGCCCAGCCACCACACCACTGCCTGCCACCACGCTGCCACCGTTGCCGGGAACGACGAACCTGTCGTCAGTCCGCAACGCGACGCAAGCAATGCACTCCCTCCCAGTCCCAATTTAAGCTTGATTGAAACTCTCTTGCCTGGGCTATTTGCTCCCTCCCGCCGCCAACGATGACTGACTAGAATCCAATTGTGAAGCTTCGACAATCACGGTGAACACGGCCAAGGCGACCGCCAACAACTTCCCGCCGCCCAAGACCGACAAGCCGCGCCCTCACACCTGCCAGACCTGCCAACGTGCATTCGCCCGTCTCGAGCACTTGAAGCGACACGAGCGCTCCCACACCAAAGAGAAGCCCTTTGAGTGCCCGGAATGCACGCGATGTTTTGCCCGTCGCGACCTCCTGCTCCGACACCAGCAGAAGCTGCATCAAACAACCACGCCTTCGTCGCGACCGAGGAATCGTCGCGAGAGCGCCAGCGGTGCTACTACGACCCAGAGCCGGGCCCGTAAGAACAGTGTCGCTAGCACGGCTACAACGGCGACCACTGCTGCTGGCGGCAACTCGTCTCATGTGCGGCCTCGTGCAAACACAATAAGCCATGTTGATGGCAGCCACATGTCCATGATTGCTCAGGCCAATGCGAACGTGGCCAGAAGCCATGCGCAGCCTACACACAGCCGGCATGCTAGCCTGGTGGGCTTCCCCCAGCACCATAGTATTGACCAGGCCTTTGGCGGCATGTCGTCCGTAATGGGACATCGCGGTATTCACCACGGCCTGCCCAAGCTGGAAACCCATGGTATCAACAACCTGGACTTCAATACGGCCCTGAGGACGGCTCCCCCTCTGCAGTTCGGGCAAGAGTTCGACTTCGAAGGCCTCCTCTTCGGGGGCCCTGGATCCTCCACCATCAACCCCAACGCCCTTCATTATAGCGAGTCTCCCCATTCCATGGCCATGGACCCAACCTCGCCCTTTGGCAATGGACTAGCTGATGTACCAACGAGCCAGCATCTCGATGACACCTTTGATTGGCTTACGGGCTTTGAGCAAAACATGTCATTCAGCAACCCAAATGATAACGCCGTGGATGGCTCGTCGCCGTCCGCTATGAGCACCACGAGCCAGAGCGGAATAAGCGACGTCATGCTGGATGGGTCCAACCACCACCCGGTCGTAACCACATCTTCGAGCTCCATCTGGCAGCCTGCGGTGAGCATGGGACCTCCCATGAACCCCTTTAGTATGGACATGAACGGCTCCGTCTTCCCCGACCTCATGACTGGCGCTCCCGTATCGCCGCAGCCTCCCCACAAGACCATGAACGACGTATACTTCTCCACGCCGCCGCCCTCCATGAGCTCACTCAGTCCGTCGCTCGTGCCGGGCCTCAACACGCAGAACCTCAGCCAGACCATGAACTTTGGCACCGGCCCAGAAACACCAACCTCGATGAATGGCACTCATCAAGGCCCATCTCCAGTGAGTACCATCACTGACACCACGAGGGCAGCCATCGTGCATGCACTATCACAATGCGCACCCTTCGGTGGTCGAAAGTATTCCTTCACCACGCCAAACACCCCGCTATCCCCCCAATATCAGGCGAACACGGACAACGTTCCGGAGTATGCCCGGAGCCTCCCTAGCACCCATGAGCTGCAACGATATGTCGGGAGTTACCTCCGCTTTTTCCACCCCCATCTACCTTTCCTACATGTACCCACCTTATCCTTTGACGTACCATCTCAGCCTTCCAGCGGCAGGACTAACACTGTCGGAGGCAGCGGATGCTTGATTTTATCCATGGCAGCGATCGGTGCCTTGTATGAGAAGGAGCACACGCAATCCAGGGAGTTATTCGAAATGGGCAAAAAAATGATACAATTATATCTTGAAGAACGACGAAAAGCCGACGTCCGAAAGGCAGATTTCCGCCGGACCCCAATGTCGGACCATGGTTCACAAAATACGGAAAATGCGGCCCACACCCCGGTTTGGCTGGTGCAGGCTATGTTACTCAATGTCATCTATGGGCACAATAGTGGTGATAAGACGGCCAGCGATATCGCTTCCACCCATTCTGCAGCTTTGGTCAGTCTCGCCCAAGCGGCCGGTTTATTCCGCCAGATGAGGCTCGAGACGGCCGAGAGCCACGACATGCAGATGGGTGACACGGAGGGCAGTTGGGGCGGGATCAAGCCCGAGTCCGAGGAGCAGGCTGAGTGGTTGAGGTGGAAAACCGTCGAGGAACGCAAACGAACTCTCTACGTGATCTTTATCCTCTCCAGTCTCCTAGTGTCCGGATACAACCATGCCCCTGCCTTAACAAACTCGGAGATTCTCCAGGATCTGCCATGCGACGAGGAGTTCTTTGCCGCTGAAAGTACCGCCGCGTTCCAATTGAAAGGCGGTGTTAGGGCAGCCGGCCACAACCGCATGACGTTCCACGAGGCCCTTGGTGAGCTTTTGCGCACAAATGAAAAGCAGCAGAAGCTTGCGCTTCACAGTACGGGCCAGCCGTTCGGTTCCATGGTCAATTTGGATGACATCCCTAAAAGCGAATTGAAGCCAAGTACGTTTGGCTGCTTGATCCTGATAAATGCTTTGCACAATTACATTTGGGAGACGAGGCAGCGACATCATAACAAAGTGTGGACAAATGAAGAAACCGAAAAAATGCACCGTCACATTGAACCCGCCCTGAAGGCCTGGCAGGCGGCTTGGGCGAGCAACCCCCACCACAGTCTCGAGCGGCCCAACCCGTTTGGCATGGGACCACTGTCGGCTGATGCTATCCCGCTCCTAGATCTTGCCTATGTTCGCCTGTTTGTGAATCTGTCGCGCTCCAAGGAGAAGTTCTGGCAGCGGGACTGGGATGGCTTGGCCGAGGAGCTCTCTCGCGGGAATGAGATTGTCCAGCATGCCGAGCATTCGCCTGAGTCTAACAACGACTCGCTCAACGAGACCTCGGACGCCTCTGCGACTAGCTCGGTCTTCATCGATTCGCCGCCAACACAGTCGTCCTCGCCCGATTTCTCAACCGCCAAGTTTCCTCCGCCAATGCCCGCGCCCCAGCGACGCCAATCTCAAATTTCCAGCCACGCCATCTCGAAGCGTGAGAAGCACCTTCGCAAGGCCGCTTTCTATGCCGCTGATTCTCTCGCCATGGCGGACAAACTCGGCGTGACACTGGCAGACTTTACCAGCAGGGAGTTGCCCATGCAATCTGCCATGTGCGCCTTCGACTGCGCTCAGGTCTTGGCCGAATGGGTGGCCACTCTACAGGATCGCGTAGGACGCTACCTGGGTATCATTGGGCAAGACGAGGTCGACTTATCCCAGGTACCAGCAATCATGCTACTTGAGGACGAAGATATGAAGCTGCTTTCCAAGGTTCAGGAGGTGTTGGCCAGTGCCGAGATGAAAGTGAACTTGGACCTC
Source organism: Apiospora aurea (assembly GCF_038362705.1). Classification (NCBI taxonomy): domain Eukaryota; kingdom Fungi; phylum Ascomycota; class Sordariomycetes; order Amphisphaeriales; family Apiosporaceae; genus Apiospora; species Apiospora aurea. The sequence continues at coordinate 450,433 of NW_027117398.1, read as the reverse complement.
GTCAGTGGCAATGTGAGCAGTGGCATGGTGCAGATGGACGACCACAACGGATATGCGGCCAAGGTTCTTCGGTTGACGGCTTACATGCTTGATAAGTCCGCCGTGTGGCCCAGTAAGTTATTTCCGCTTTTGGTTGCCGGATCGGCCTTTCTGCGTTGACTTGTATCGACTAACCAGGCAATAGTTACCCATCTCATGGCACGTTGCCTTGAAACCCATTCGAATCACATGAGGGCCCGAGCCGAAAAGTCAGTGCTGTCAAGCGAGTAATTGCCGGATGCTTAGCATGGCGAGGCTTATCGTGCCTCGTCATCGTCGCCCCCTTGTTCGCCCTTCATGCGCATAGACTGCATTCATGCGACACGCTTTTAAGCTTCTGATGGTTGCGTTGTTGAAGCGGCCCGGGACATAGTGCCTGAAGCAGCTGGGCATCATCGGTACCCGAGTACGATCCCAGAATGGCCGAGCCTTCGAAATGTGTCCCGCCAACCACAGCAGCCTGGCTACGTTGCCGCGGACGCTGCCACCTTTGGGATTGCCACATTTACGAGCTTTCCGCCTCCGCTATGCAACGATGTCGGCACATTCGCTCCCTCCTCGGACTTCCCGAATTGGTTTCACGTCCGGAAACGATTGGCATTCACCACTGTTGTTGCACTTTCGCATATCTGACGAGAGAAGATCTCCGTGACGGATTATGTGCTGGGAGCTCTCATCACTGAGCCTGCAAGCGACGCTTGCCACATCGACCACAGATTCAAAACGCTACGCCGGGCAGTCTGCCTCCCGCCAGTCTGATGGAACACGATTTTATGACCTACAATGGTCGGCATACTTGCTTGTGCACAGGCGAAAACCCTTGCAGGCACCATTCGAACGCCACTGGCGAGCAGCCGCTCTGTCGAGCCAGTCCATGATACATGTGAACAATGACCAAAAACAAAACGAAACAAAACGATTCCCATGATGGACATTTATGAATCGAAAAAACAACCCTATTTCAATTAACGATATCCTGATGAAAGAAACGCTTTCTGCGCGTGATGCTAGGGCTCAAAAGGGGGACTGGGTTTCTCTAACGGTCGCAACTGGGATGGGACTTTTCAATGTCTATTCGGGCTTGCGCCAATGAGTAAAGCTAAGGAGGGAACATGGCTTGTAGAACATACTTGCTTATCGAGTATTGCTAGCCATGACTGCTTGAGCTTGGGAACATTCTGTAGGTAGGTTGGGCTGGGTTGGGTTAGGTTATGAAGGGTTAGTTCAAACTTCCCATGTCTTCACGGACCGGTTTCCAATCAAAACAAAAAGAATAAAATAAAGTCTCATGGAACTATACGACTCTTGGCTCTCATTATTGTTCTTGCCCGCCAACATGTTGCCGCCGCCGCTGCTCGTGGTTGCACTGACCTCCCTGCTGACGAGAATTCCTCCTCTGCACTTTCGGCTTGCCTCGGACGGCTGCATCGGCCCCAACTCATAGGAAACGGACGACGGCCCCGGTCCTGTCCCCATCCCCACTCTCGCCCTCCGTAGTACGTGCTGCGGCCGTCGCCCCCGTGCCGCCGCCCAAGCCCGAGCGCGACGACGTCTTCTCGGCGAAGTACTGGGAGGGGCGCGAGGGTGTGGAATGGGAGGAAGATGCTGTGTGTTGTGGTGAGGGGTTTGGTGGTTAGCATGGGAGATCAAGGGGGTGGGAGGGAGAGAGGGATGGACATGGGACTGGTTGGTAAAGGGGCTGGCTTGGTCGGTATATCCAGGAGAGAGGGGCAGTGGTGTAAGAGGATGCTGGATGATTACTCACAATGGCGGGCCAATGTATTGCACCAGACCATAGTTGTAGAGGTTCTGCTCAGGCATGGCTTCGAAGTCATCGAGGGCCGGACCCCATTTCGTTTCTGGTAGCGTTCTTCGCCAGTCTCTGTGTCAGTAGGATGGAACTTCTCCCTATGTAGACGTGAGGGGTGAGGACTTACTTACGGATGATGGTGCAAACAGCGTAGCCACAGCCGAGTATCTGCATGACGGGTGGGTGTCAGTGATGATGTTACTGATTAACTCGGGATAGCTTTCCCATTGGGTGCGAGAATTGATTTGCCCAAGTTACGAAAATGGTCCAGTCGTCTTCCAGTGAATCCAATCCTCTCTGTCAGTGGATGTGTAACTTCGTAGTAGATGTCTTCTTTCCAGGCGTGAACAGCCTTACTGGTACCGACAAACCTGAGGAGAAAGAATCGCACATCAGCCCTCAAAAGTACGACGAGGAGCGAGGCGGTGGAAAACACAATGGAGATGGCCGTGATCTTGGGTCCGTCGTTTCGGACGTCATTGTTGGTTTTCCATGTCCAAGCCACGGTATGTACATTTATAGTATTAGTAGAAGTTTCTTAGAAATTACTGATTACGTAATATAAATTAATTAAGGGCTAAGTGTTAATATACACAGTTCGCATAATTTTATTACTTATAAATGTAAATAACTTTAGCTATATCCTTTCTTCTTAGCCCTTAAGCTTAACCCAGGTGTTTGCTTTAGCACTCGCTAATGCCGTATCGATATGCAATTTTCCCCACGAGAGCCAAGCTTTGGCTTACCTTCGCAATCTTAGCCTAAAAAGACGCCACTTGAGATTTGGACGTATGATAAACGTGGAACATAAAGTAGGCAACTTCTCGAGGCCTCAGCTGATCTGGTGTGGCGCTCATGTTAATGATTCAAGCTGTTGGGCGGCGGCCAAGATCGTGCAGAAGCAGGACGACATAGGGGCTGGCTGGCCCTTTATCTAATCAGCCATGTCAATGTCAATAGTCGTTCAAGCAAGGCAAGCATGTAGGCAGTGGTATGTAGTGTAACATCCATACATGACAAGCAAACAGTTCTTCAGTGTTACGCCCCCGCAAGAGGCTGGTACCCCTCTCTTAGGGATCGTGTTACAAAAGTCCTCATACTCCTGGAGAACGATCATCCTTGCCTGGAGTATACACGCCAATTTGACTGATAGCCAATACTTATATCCCTTGCGTCGCTGCCAGAGAACTCTTCCTATCTAGCATGAAGGTCTTAAGTATCCCATCGTGCGCTGTGGCCCTTGGCATTGCTGCTACCGCCACCCTGGCTCATCATGCCTTTCCCACCGGCGGTGACTCGGCCGCATCGCTCTGTAAGTGCTTCCCTGGCGAAGCCTGCTGGCCCTCTGCTGCAGATTGGTCCAGCCTCAACGCAACCGTCGGCGGTCGCCTCATCCAGACGGTGCCCCTGGGAGCCCCTTGCCACGACCCGAGCTACGACGAAGCCACGTGCGAGAGTCTGCGGAGCCAATGGCAGTGGGAGACAATCCAGTAAGTCTTGTCTGTTTTCCCAGACTACCAATTCAGTTGGTTAGCCACTAAGAGGAGGAACGAGCAGAAAGAAGAACGGGGAGATGTATGTATGCTTATGATGATGAACAATATCATGACCCAATAAATAGCATGGAATCGTCTTCGTCGGTCATGACCCCCCTCTTCGCCAACCAAAGCTGCGACCCCTTCCAGCCCCGGGCCCGCCCCTGCGAGCTCGGCAACTACGTCCGCTACGCCGTCGACGCGACCGGCGCCGACGACGTACGGGCCGCCATCGCGTTCGCGCAGAGCCGCAACGTCCGCTTCGTGACCCGTAACACGGGCCACGACTTCCTGGGCCGGTCCACGGGCGCCGGCGCGCTCGCTGTCTGGACTCACCACCTGAAGAACATCGAGTTCCTTGAATGGTCCGATGACGCCTACCAAGGCCCGGCGGTGAGACTTGGCGCGGGCGTCCAGGGGGTACGAGATCCTGCGCGCGGCGCGTGATCGCGGCCTGGTCGTGGTCGGGGGCGAGTGTACCACCGTCGGCATCGCCGGGGGTTACACACAGGGCGGCGGCCACTCGGCCCTCAGCACCAATTTCGGACTTTCGGCTGATAACGTGCTGTCCTGGGAGGTGGTCACAGCCGACGGCGAGCTGCGGACCGCCAGCAGAACGGAGGAGGCGGACCTCTACTGGGCCCTCGGCGGAGGCGGCGGCAGCACGTTTGGTGTTGTCGTATCAGTGACTGCCAAGGCGTTCCCGGACGCCGTTGTCAGTGGTGCGACGTTGTCATTCGACACAGCCGATAATGGCCACTCGACCGAGAGCTTGTACGCGGGGATCGACGCCTTCCACGAGGCGCTGCCGGCCATGGTAGATGCCGGGACCATGGTGGTCTCCGTTTTTAACACGAGCTCCTTCTCCATCATGTCCTTGACGGCGTACAATAAGACGCAAGAGGACGTGCAGGGCATATTGGAGCCATTCGAGTCCGCCCTCGAGTCTTTGGGGGTTAATTACACGGCTGCTTTCACCGTAAGCTAAGCATTCTACCTCTTTGATTCATTTCAGTAACCGAGGGAAGCGGGAGAGTGGTGGTGGCAACGTCCCGTGTTCATCCATGTGAAGAAGCTAACGTCCAGTTTCCTTCTTCCTTTTCCTCCCTCGGCAGCAATCGGATACGTACCACGACCACATCGATACGTACTTCGGCCCCCTGCCGCAAGGCATCGTCCAGGTCGGCATCTGGCATTACGGCGCCCGCCTGATCCCCGCGCTGTCGTCGTCAACGACGCCAAAACCAATAACAACCACAGTCTATCCGACGCGTGGCGCTTCGTCATTGAGCAGGGAGCTACCTGGACCGGCGTCGCGACCGACGTGTCGTCGTTTGATGGTAGTGATAAGACAGGCGGCGGCGGCGGCGGCGGCAGTAACTCGGTCCATCCGGCCTGGCGCGATGCCCTCGTCCACGCGGTGCTGTATCTGCCTTGGTCTTTCGAGGCGCCCTGGGCCGATATGGTTGCGCTGCTGGATAAGATGACCGATGTTATCATACCGGCCATTGAGGCTGCCACGCCGGGCAGCGGAGCCTACGGTAAGTGTGCAGAGCAAAGCAAGTCCATCAGTTGCCTGTTGTCTCTCTTTCCACCGCGCGCAAGAGAGAGAGGGAAATGATAACTCGCTCCTCCTCACGTCCCGTGCCTAGCCTAGGCTCCTTCCTGCTGCTTGACACTGGCCATCGGGGTACTAAAATGTCTGCTTTTTGTGCTATATCTAGTCAACGAGGCCGATTGGAGACAGCCAAACTTCCAAGAGACGTTCTGGGGTACAAATTACCCCCGCCTGCTCGATATTAAGAAGAAGTATGACCCCGACGACTTCTTCTACGCCACCGTGGGGGTGGGGAGCGAGGTTTGGGTCGTTGACGAGGATGGTAGGATGTGTGCTGCCGCTGCAGGACCAAAGGCGTGGAAAAGTAAGGAATTTCTGTGAAAAGGAAGTCGGAGTCCGGTGAGACGGGAGGCCCTTCGCGTCTCTTGTTGGTCTTCATTTGATAATAAGATGCTTCGTCTGGGTTAGGAAGTTCGATCAGCCAATGCCCAAATGTTGCAAATGGGGCGAGCAAGTGCCAGCGAATAAGTTAGTCTACAGGCACATGAAGGTATACGATCAAGGTGCGAGTCACATTTACAAGTTGTCATTGATGTTGGGTATAATTGCAAGTTGCTATTCAATATGTGTATGTTGACCAGTCTAAGAGGTCCTAGCCAATTTGCACACCGGCTTGACAGTGTGTGTGTGGAGAAGGTATCATCAAAACCAAAACTCGAAAGTGAAAATCTTCCTCCCTCTCAATCTCATCTCAATTGCTCCAGAACCCCCCCCTAAACTCCAATCCGATGTGTGTATACGCATGGCCGCCCGTCCGCCCATACATACGTTTTTGAGAGATGGGTCATCCGTCAATCTGATAGGCAAGACGAGAGTCCAGCCACCAGAAGAAACAGCCTAGCCATTAGAAGTTCGCTCAGTCGTGCGGCTTCGCCTGCTCCTCCCGCAGCGCCTTCCGGAGCGCCTCGCGGTACTGGCTCTTGATCTCCCTCTTCTTGGCCGCGAGCCGGCTCCGCTCCGCGGCCTCCTGCGCGAGCTCCGTGATGCGGCGCTCGGTATAATAATCGTACCGCCACTTGCGGACGGGGCCGCACCCCTCGACGGGGTCCGTGTCGAAGGCCGGGTCGTGCAGCGCCTCGGGCGCGCACCCGTACGTCGCCGGGCACCCCGGGATCCGCAGCTTGAGCGTCTGCAGCTCGTAGTAGGGCCGCTGCCGGACCAGGACCCGGACCGCCTCGGCCTCGGCGGCCTGCTGCTGGCGGCACGCGGCGTTCAGGGCCTCGGCTTCTTTCGCCTTCTTTTGCTGCTGCTTCTTCGCTTTGGCCTTGGCGAGGTATTGCGTCAGCCAGTCGACGAAGCCTTCGTGCTTGACCACCTTGCCGAGGACGCTGGGGACTTTGTTGTTGGGAGGGGGCTTGCTGCTGGGCTCTCCAGTAGCAGACGGGACGGCAGCGGTTGCTTGCTGGCGGAGGAGTTTCTTCGTCTCCTTCTCCATCTCGCCGCCCTCCTGAGGTGGCTGTGATGGTGGAGGGTTGTATGCCGAAGGGTTGGGCTGCTCGAACCCCATCCAGGAGGTTGAGCGTTGCTGAACCAAGACCGGCCTTGTGATGGCAGCCTGAATGGCACGCGAGCCAACACGAGGGGCTGACTTGAGAATAGAGAAAGACATAGTGATGATTGTGGTTTGTTGTCAAGTGAAGAGGTCTGAGTGATGTTTCAGTTTAAGAGGCTCAATATCGACTTGTGTGAGAAGTGATTGGATATGTTTGTGAGTAGTTGTGGATGATGGTCGGTCTGAACTGCTGCGAGGAAATCGGCAGGAATAAATACCCTCTGTCCAGAGTTACCGGAGAAAGGTAAAGAGTCACAACATTAATTGAATGGTATGAGCCATCGGAAATAGGTAGCAGGCAGACATCATGGGACCCAGTAGGTTTATATAAACCCAGGTATGCGCCTGGTTGTATTCAATCTCTGAGCACTTTCGGTCTGTTTAGCATTAAAGGGGGGCCACGATTGAGTCACCAGTCACTTACACAACAACACAACACAGAAGTCGGGTTTCCCAAGCATTCCAGAAGGCTTTAAGTGGAAATGAAAGATAAAGAACAATCGCTATTGTGATGATGAAAAACAACTATGTGACAAAGAAGTTGACCATGGCAGGGAAACAAACAAGCAGAACACTCATGGGTATAGAGTTTCCGAACCCCGTGGAACCTGTTGCGCTACGCCAATCCAATAACCAAGTACCGCTGGAAGAATACCTGAATCTATACCCTTTGAAATCGCTGAAGAAGAAAAGATGAAAGGGAATAAAGCCGATCGTTGCTGCGCCGCTCCATGAATGAATGCCAAAACCCCAGGTTGCTCACTGAAGCCAAACCAACGAACGCCATCAGTCATTCAAGAAAGAAATAAAAGTGAAACCTATAACCTTCAGCTCTTAACGCCAGAGTACCGGAGGAACAGGCTGTCCAGGAAGTGCGAATGTCGGATCCCGTTAGGTCTGGCTTCGGCAAACGTATTGATGGCATTTTGGACGTCCATGCCCATGCGATCAACCAGGTAGCACACGATGAAATAGCCAGTCCGGTTGAATCCATAGTGACAGTGGACGCCGATGGCATACTCTTCCCATCCTTCGGCCTTGGCTCTGGCCTTTTGGTCTTCTCGAACGCGGTCAACCTACTACTGATTAGCTTGACATACCTTTGACAGACGTTGGATAACGTAGAATACTCACCATGGCGACGAAAGTTGCAACTTCTGCATCAGTGGGTGGAATCTTCGAGACAGTCGCGAACTTGTGGTACTTGATCCCGTGGTTCTCCAGTCCCAGAGCATCATAGACAGGATTGTCATGACTGATGTCGATGATGTCTTTGATGAGATTGCCATACTTGGGAACGAAGACTCTGGGCGAGTGATCCTCGTCGATCTCACGAAGCGTCTTCATCGCACGGAAGATACCGCAGATGGGCTCCGAGACGGGCTGGACTTTCTTCCACTTGGCCAGGTTCTTGACATCCCACTTGCCTTCACGCGAGAGGTACTGAAGCTGCCAGCCCAGGTCGAACCGCCCGGTGATGTTCTCAGACAGGAAGTTGCAGATCAAGCCCGACACGGTACGGACAGTCTTCGGCGTGTAAAGCAAGGCGTGGCCTGCCGGTCTCCCCAATATTTGCGATTTCACCACCTTCTTTGGCTGTAGTGGCTGTTCGGGCACTGCGGGCATAGCCGTCTGGGAATCGTCACGAGGGGGTCGAGGACTCTTCGTACGTCTCCTCGCCGACTCCGAGCTGCTCCCGCCGCCGTTCAAAGTCCTTGTCAGTAATAGTGCTAATGGATTTCGGCAGGGGCTGCTGGGCGGATGGTCGGCTGACGGCCGCCGTGGGCGAAGGGAGTTCCGCGGCGAAACCGCGGAAACGAATGGAAGCTGCTGGGGTGGAAGCATCGCCTTTTCCAAGACCTGCAAAATATGAGCGACATCGGTGGGTGGTGTCTGGTGGTCGCTCTCGCCCCCGATGAGGAAGACGGGGATGTTGAGCCCAGCCCACGTAGGCTCCCCGAACAGGCCGCCGACAAGTTCTCCGTCAACGGTGGTCGTAGGAAGCAGACCCCAGGCCACTCGCCGGAAGACCGCCGTGCGGCTCTGCCTGTTAAAGCGTAATTGGAGCTCGCGAGACGGGAGGTCGGCCTCGGGCCCGACGAATCGAGTGACACTGGCACTGTACGGCCCGCCACGTTGATCCCACATCCTGTACAGGCTGAAAAGCCATGTGGGAACCCAGAGCAGCCTGCGGAGGGTTCTGTGGCCTTTTGGATAGCTCGCCACTGGACAGATGCCCACGACGCCGATCACGTGGGGAGAAATCGTGCGGTGCGGTCCGTACGTGTTGGCCAGCCGCGCGGCCAGCGCGCTGCCCATACTATGGGCGATCAGGACGACCTTTTGCCCGCGCGCGCGGTCGCGGTGCTGCTCGATGACGAGCTCCAGCAGCTCGGCCAGGGCCGGCACCGAGTAGGCGGCCCACGACTTGGGCGCGAACCCGGAGAGGCCGCAGCCGGGCAGGTCGATGGCGAGGCACGAGGCGTTGTTGGAGAGGCTGGCCAGTAGCGGCTGGAACTGGGCCATGCTGCCGCCCAGGCCGTGCAGGAAGACGAGAAGGGGCAGCGGCGCCGGGTCCGAGGGCAGCTCCTCGGCTTTGGGGTGCGCGCGGTAGAAGACGCGGATCTCCGGGTAGGTGAAGCGGCTCGTCTGGAACGACTTCATCTCGGAGTGCTCACGCAGGAGCTTGGGGTCCTCATCTGCGTGGTTGGGACTCTCCATTGTGTCTTACTGGCTGCGAGCGAGTTAGTTGGGAGCTCCGGTCATTGGCGTCTGTGAGGCCTGAGACTTACCTTGGATGAGACTGTTTGAGATGCTGGTTGCAGGTGCATTGAATATTGCGCAATAGCTCTCTTGGGCGGCGGCCAGGTCTTGCGATGCGGTAGTTAATGGTGTTGTTGAGTGCAGGATGAGATTCTCTGCCCAACGGACGGCAAAGAAGTTTGGGTTTCTCCCGCAGGCCGTCCCGGCTGGGTCGAAGCTTCTGCCCGTGGGGGGGGACCCTTCTCTGTTTTTGATTAAATCCGGTCAGCTACGACGGTGTCTGACGCATCATCGTGGAAGTGACCGGCGATGACAGGCAGTGTATGCGCTTGCACCAATTGCCACTTATGTATGGTTCTTACCTAAGTAATGTAATCTAGTGTGTACAAATCGGTGCAATCGCGAGATTCCCGATATGACGTAACGATGTGATTGGGTCAACCCGACTCAGGCAGCTCCGTTTTGCTCGAGTTCGGGAATTATGCAGAAGCACATGCTTACCTTAAGCAGCAGCAACTGTCCAGCGATCATAGATAAGGTGTAGTTGCATTGAATCAATCACATCTTGGAACGTTCTTTCCACTGGATATAAGTACATAGTTGTCCACTAGTTATATTGACTAATTGGATAGTCCGGCTGGCCGTGCATTCATGGCAAGTACTAAGAAGTAGGCATTGTACGAAGAAAAAAAGCAGCGCTTTCGCCATCAAGACATTGCATGTGGGAGGATATTGACATGCAGGACTTGCTTGTGGTTTCCTAGAACCAAGTAGGTGATGATCACATACACGATCTGACCAATGATCTGATCCAAACTTGACGGAGAAGGGGACGGATGCAAGAATTATTGACGTGCAACTGCAACGATAGAGCTTGGGGGTAATGTCACAAAGATTTGCATCAGCCGAAATCGACCTTACCACCAACCATCCTGCACGTGGTCGGTAGGACTACATCGCCCAGGCGGTGAACAACTGGAGCCGTATTCCTTTTTGGCTTGATATCATGCGTACAGTGTGGCATTATGGGCATAGTAAGCAGAAACCGGGACTCGTCGCTGCTTCATTGTCTGTTGCATGGGACTTGACGGACCTTTTCTCATAATCCACGAGTGTTTGACACAGTGATAGTATACTAGCTGTGCTTTCTCGGGCCTAGGCGTACCTATATCGCAGGTAAATTCCTGAAGCAACGGGTACTGCCACCCTATTCTTCCATCAATGCATTGCCCAATACCATGTAGAGACTGGACCTTGTAGTAGCCATGTTGACTTCTTCTTGTTATTGTTTTATTCGTGCGTGACATCCGGTTCGTCCCCCGTCCCGGCCCCGACCCCTTCCCGCCACCCAATGGGTATCAGCGCCGCCGCCACGTCGTCGACGCCGCGCTCCGTCGCCAGCAGGTTGAACTGCGCCGCCGCGTTCCGCGTGTCCAGCACCTCGACCCGCATCCCCAGCGCGCTGATGGCCCTGCGCAGCTCCGGGCTGATGGGCCGCATCTCGTGGCCCAGGCCGAGAACCAGCAGATCGGGCCGCGGCCAGATCACGCCCAGCAGGCCCAGCGTGCTGGCGTCGACGTCCCATTGGCCTTTTTTGTTCAGGAGGCGGAATTCTCGTCCCGGCCCTGGTTTGTTGTGATTGTTGGCAGAGGCGTTGGAGGATTTGGCTTCCCATGGCCGCCAGGAGAAGGCCTCGCCGCCCACTAGTAGAACTCCCGACCCGTCCGTCACGCGCGTCCCGTTGTTCAGTTGGAAGCCCGACCACATGCATATGTCGACGCTGGTCGAGGGCACGGGCGTGTTGCCCAGGACGTCGAGGGCGCCAAAGTCGGTCGGCGGGGGCTGGTCGCCGGGTTGCTGATTGTCGCTGCTGCTGCTTTTTCTGCTCCGTGTGGCGGATGTGTGGAAAGAACTCGTCGTCTTTATCGTCCAAGAACTGGGCGCGGCAGCGGCGACGACCCTTTGCGGCGACTGGATACTGCAAGGTCTCGTCGAGATGGAGGATGTGAACAACGCCGTCCGTGAGCTAGCCCCAGCGGCAGCTTGCCGCAGTCCGCTGGAGGCGAATGCGCCGGAAGACTGGCCGAGTGGTATTCTGCAGGCCATTGTGATGACTTTTCCGTAGCTACCGTCGCGATAGATTGAGCATTGTTTCGGGATCGAATACTACTGGGGGATTGATGTGTTCAGATACGAACTCGAACGGTCATAGAGATCGATTGGATTCGATATGCTGGGCCAGAAATTCGGTAGCTAGAACGTCATTAAAGAGCACCACATCCTAACCTAGCACTAAAAAAGAGGAATCAATTGATTTGTCGGTGCTACAGAGGCCGAGCTTTGCAAGGGGACTTTTTGCTTGGCACCCTATCACATGGTATCGCATCTTCCCGCCCAATGCTTTAATGAAGCGCCCAAAAACAGACGCATACAGTTCAGTGACATGCACATGATAGTTACCATATAGTTGGCACAGGTGTTACTTGATTACTTGATCATACTCAGAATCTCGGTATGCCTTCTTCGCGATATGGGTTGCAATCTGGTCCCTTCACTGTTCTACTGATGAAAAAAGGTCTCCAGGAGGCATGGGGCATACACTGGATTAATTGCGAATCAGAACTCAATGTACCAGGTTCTAATCCGAAGCATATATCGTGGTATGCACGGATCCCATAGAAGATTGTTTGTGATCAGCAGCCATGAGCTTGTGCTATAGCGACGGAAAGCCATCGCCAACCCATTCTCAGCATGCATGCAATTCTTCGACCAAGATTGCAGTAATCACATTCCCAGCAGATGCCTCGAGAACAACCTGGATAGAAGTCGGGCGAGGCCCACGTTGACAAAGTGGTCGTGTGCGTCTTGATGTTCATTCCATTCCGATCATCTAGACGCTAGAAGCCCTAGAAACAGTGAACGGCCATTTTGTTCAAATGACCTAGCCGTTCAGTAAACGATGCTGTTGCCCTGTTCCCCAAGAACACCGAAGCAAGTGATGGACCGAAAACACTCCACCGTCATTTCCTTTTCTCGTAAAACAACCGTCTATTTCTTCTTGCTGGCACCCTCGTTCTGCTCCTTGAGCACCTTCTTGACGATCTTCTGCTCCTCGATCAGGAAGGCACGGACGATACGGTCGCGCACGCAGTTACCGCATCGCGAACCACCGTAGGCACGCTGGACGGTCTTCTTGGGGTGCGAGATCTGGGAGTACTCGCGGGGTCGGAGAGCGGGGATCTAGGAGAAGCAAGTCAGTGGTGGTTCCTCGATTGATGGCCGACTGATCGGATGGGCATGGCAATGGCCCCAAGTTGATTGTCCAAGGCGCAAGATCAAAGGTAGGGTTTCGTCGAATCCGAGGTGAAAAGGTTTGTCCATCATGAAATATTCCCGCCATGACAGTCGCGCATTCTCCCACTGATCCGACGAATTGGTTCCTTTCCCGATGCCCTTCGATGCCCATCGCTGTTTTGTCGGGATTCGTGGTAATGGGAAGAACTTACACCGGGGAGCTTGGCCTTGCAGTCACCGCACTTGGGGGCGGTTCCTCGCTTCTTGATGTGAAGAGTGCGGAGCTCACCACCGGGGGTACGGACGATGCGAGTCTTGTTGGAGGTGGTGTTGTAGCTATGCGATACAAGCGTCAGTAGCCATTCCAAATCACGGAGGATTTGTGCTGCTCCAATTCTCTCTACTGCCAAAACAGGCCCATAGACATTGAAGAGCGGCAATCGACTGGGGAAAAGACGTACGGGTTGCGACGGCGGTAGGTGACACGGTTGTTAGGCATTTTGACGGTGTTGGCGGGACTAGCTGTCTCGAAGCGTTATGTGGTGGTGGTCGGTCTTCAACGGGGGGTCTCGCGATCGTGTCGTGTCGTTGGATACTTTTCCTGAGACGAAGACCTTTTTGCAACTAGAAAATTTGGGAAAATTGTGTGTGCAGGCTCAGGACAGTGCAACCCGCTAAGATAAGCCAATCAGCCTGGGCTGGATGGGTTCGAGTGGGGTTGCAATTCTGCTCTCTCTCCAGCCGCCAGCTCCAGCCACAGCAGTGACCGCTCGGCCACAGCTCCAGCCACGAAGAGACCTCGGTGCCCCTTCGCGTCTGCCTCGTCCACGCTAGCCTCAAGCTGGGTTAGCTTGATTGATCATAGCTCGTCAACCTTCAGAGCATTGATTGCAGCCGAGATTTTCTAGAGGCGACTGATGAAGCATGCTGGAAGATTGATGATACCCATACTTCATCCATCAAAACATCACGCCGAATCCACGCCACGGTCGCCGCGTCGGATCGTATAGTCTGCGTGCACATCACAGGTGCATCGGTGCTTACACTACCCATCATCCTGCCGCGTCCTTTTACAATCTGCAGCCTTGATTGCGCTCGCCAGACGGACGCTACGTAAAGCGCGACGGGTCGCGGCGCGAAAGTGATAGCATCGTTCAGACAGCTCAATTCTCGAGTATCATTCCTGAACCATGTCGTCCTTTCAACCCCCTCCACCTCCCGGCTGGGGACCTCCTCCGCCGCCGCCCCCTCCATCCGACGACTTTCTTCCTCCTCCACCTGGCGCAGCACCGCCGCCGCCGCCAGGCTACCGCCCTCCTACCGATCCCCATATCGCCAAGTTCGCACAGAAGAAGAAGGAATGGCTTCGCATGCAGAGGAACCGCTTTGGCGAGAAGCGGAAGGCCGGCTTTGTGGAAACACAGAAGGCTGATATGCCGCCGGAGCATTTGCGCAAGATCGTGAAGGACATCGGCGATGTATCGCAGAAGAAGTACACAAGCGACAAGCGCAGCTACCTTGGCGCGCTGAAGTTCATGCCCCACGCCGTCATGAAGCTGCTTGAGAACATGCCTATGCCCTGGGAGTCGGCGAGAGAGGTCAAGGTGTTGTACCACGTCAACGGTTGCCTGACCCTGGTCAACGAGACGCCCCGAGTCATCGAACCTATTTTCCATGCGCAGTGGGCAACCATGTGGCTTACGATGCGAAAGGAGAAGAGTGACAGAAGGCTATTCAAGCGCATGCGGTTCCCGCCTTTTGATGATGAGGAGCCTCCCTGTCGTGGTCCGAGAACATCGAAGACGTCGAGCCTCTTGAGCCCATTCAGATGGAACTCGACGAAGAGGAAGATGCGGCTGTCTTCGAGTGGTTCTACGAACATCGACCCCTGGTCGATTCAACCCACGTGAATGGCCCGAGTTACAAGACCTGGAACCTGACCCTGCAGCAAATGGCAACATTGCACCGACTCAGCCGGCCCCTGATGAGTGAGAAGTTCGACCCTAATTACCTCTACTTGTTCGACATGAAGAGTTTCATGACAGCCAAGGCTCTCAATGTCGCACTGCCTGGCGGTCCCAGATTCGAGCCGCTGTACAAGGATATCGATCCCAATGATGAGGACTTCGGAGAGTTCAATGCCATTGACAGAATCATCTTCCGCAACCCCCTCCGTACCGAGTCACGTGTCGCATATCCCTATTTGTACAACTCGTTGCCTAGGAGTGTGCAGCTGATCTGGTATTCCCGCCCTCAGACTGTCTACAGTGAGGTGGACAATCCAAACTTGCCAGCTTTCCACTTCGATCCGTCCATAAACCCAATCTCTTCCCGCTCTGTTGCCCCGAAGAATATCACCATCAGCCATGAGGACGAGCTTTTCGGCAAGGGCAACAACGAAGAGCCTGAAGATGATATGTTCGAGCTTCCGGTTGGCGTTGAGCCTTTCCTAGCTGACGAAGAACTGGATAACGAGGATACTGCAGCAGCAATTGGTCTTTGGTGGGCTCCCTTCCCATTCGACCGCAGATCGGGTCGTATGGTTCGTGCTCAGGATGTGCCCCTTGTCAAGCAATTCTATCTTGAGCATTGCCCAGAAAAGCAGCCTGTCAAGGTTCGCGTGTCGTATCAGAAGTTGCTCAAGACCTTTGTTTTGAACGAGCTACACAAGAAGCGCCCGAAGTCCCTGAACAAGCAAAATTTGCTGAAGAGCTTAAAGCAGACCAAATTCTTCCAACAGACCACCATTGACTGGGTCGAAGCAGGTCTTCAAGTCTGTCGTCAAGGTTTCAACATGCTTAACCTACTAATTCACCGCAAGAACCTTACTTATCTTCACCTTGACTACAACTTCAACCTGAAGCCCGTCAAGACTTTGACTACCAAGGAGCGAAAGAAGTCGCGTTTCGGAAATGCCTTCCATCTCATGCGAGAAATTCTGCGCTTGACCAAGCTCATCGTAGATGCTCAAGTACAATATCGACTAGGAAACATCGACGCCTTCCAGCTTGCTGATGGTATCCTCTATGCCTTTAATCACGTCGGCCAGCTCACGGGCATGTACCGATACAAATACAAACTTATGCATCAAATCCGATCTTGCAAGGATTTGAAGCATCTAATCTACTACCGTTTCAACAGTGCCCCTGTCGGCAAGGGACCTGGATGTGGTTTCTGGGCACCTGCTTGGAGAGTATGGCTTTTCTTCATGAGAGGCATTATTCCTCTTCTTGAGAGATGGCTCGGAAACTTGTTGTCTCGTCAGTTTGAAGGTCGTCACAGTAAGGGAGTCGCCAAGACCGTCACGAAGCAACGTGTGGAGTCTCACTTCGATCTCGAACTCCGAGCTTCCGTCATGGCCGACCTTATGGATATGATGCCTGAGGGTATTAAACAGAATAAGGTGAACACGGTTCTGCAGCATTTGTCAGAGGCTTGGAGATGCTGGAAGAGTAACATCCCATGGAAGGTACCTGGTCTACCTGCACCTATCGAGAACATCATTCTTCGATACGTCAAGTCCAAGGCTGATTGGTGGATCTCGGTTGCTCACTACAACCGTGAGCGAATTCGAAGGGGTGCAACTGTGGACAAGACGGTTGCGAAGAAGAACGTTGGTCGTCTGACGCGTCTGTGGTTGAAGGCCGAGCAAGAACGACAGCACAACTACATGAAGGATGGACCTTACGTTTCTTCCGAGGAAGCTGTGGCTATCTACACGACGACGGTCCACTGGCTCGAGTCCCGCAAATTCACTCCCATTCCCTTCCCCAGTGTATCATACAAGCACGACACCAAGATTCTCATTCTTGCCCTCGAAAGGCTACGAGAGGCATACTCTGTAAAGGGTCGTCTTAACCAGAGCCAGCGTGAGGAGCTTGCTCTCATTGAGCAGGCTTATGACAGCCCCGGGACCACATTGGAACGTATCAAGCGGTTCCTCTTGACGCAGCGCGCCTTCAAGGAGGTCCAAATTGACATGAACGACAACTACAGCACAATCAACCCCGTCTATGACATCGAGCCGATCGAAAAGATCAGTGATGCATACCTTGACCAGTATCTGTGGTACCAGGCTGATCAGCGCCACCTGTTCCCCGCTTGGATCAAGCCTTCCGATTCCGAGGTCCCGCCCCTCTTGACCTACAAGTGGGCTCAAGGTATCAACAACCTGGATCAAGTCTGGGAGACTGCTGATGGAGAATGCAATGTTATGATCGAGACGGAGCTTTCCAAGGTCTACGAGAAGATCGATCTTACCCTGCTCAACCGTCTCCTGCGCCTGATCATGGACCACAACCTTGCGGACTACATCAGTGCGAAGAACAATGTCCAGTTGACATACAAGGACATGAACCATGTCAACAGTTATGGTATGATTCGCGGCCTCCAGTTCTCTGGATTCGTCTTCCAATACTATGGTCTCGTGCTTGATCTGCTCCTTTTGGGTCTGAACCGAGCCAGTGAAATTGCCGGGCCGCCCAACAGCCCCAACGATTTCCTGCAGTTCCGGGATCGGGAGACAGAAACCAAGCACCCGATCCGTCTTTACACGAGATACATTGACAAGATCTGGGTCTTCTTGCGGTTCAATGCCGAAGAGTCCCGGGACTTGATCCAAAGATTCTTGACGGAACAGCCCGATCCCAACTTCGAGAATGTCATCGGCTACAAGAGCAAGAAGTGCTGGCCAAGAGACTCTCGCATGCGGCTCATGAGACACGACGTGAACCTTGGCCGCGCCGTGTTCTGGGATCTGAAGAATCGCCTCCCTCGATCCGTAACAACGATCGAGTGGGACGACACATTTGCAAGTGTTTACAGTCGAGACAACCCCAACTTGCTCTTCTCGATGTGCGGTTTCGAAGTGCGCATCTTGCCCAAGATCCGAAACCAGAATGACGAGTTCCCCATCAAGGACAGCGTCTGGTCGCTTGTTGACAACACCACCAAGGAACGCACCGCCCATGCCTTCCTGCAGGTTACCGAGGAGGACATCCAGAAGTTCAACAACAGAATCAGACAGATTCTGATGTCTTCTGGATCAACAACCTTCACCAAGATCGCCAACAAGTGGAACACCGCTTTGATTGCTCTGTTCACATACTACCGCGAGGCTGCAGTGTCCACTATCAATCTGCTGGATACCATCGTCAAGTGCGAAACCAAGATCCAGACAAGAGTTAAGATCGGTCTTAACTCTAAGATGCCTTCTCGTTTCCCTCCTGCCGTCTTCTACACTCCCAAGGAGCTTGGTGGTTTGGGCATGATTTCGGGCTCGCATATCTTGATTCCTGCTAGTGACAAGCGATGGTCCAAGCAGACTGATACCGGTGTCACTCACTACCGTGCTGGTATGACGCACGATGAGGAGACACTCATCCCCAACATCTTCAGATACATCATTCCTTGGGAAGCCGAGTTCATTGATTCTCAGCGTGTCTGGACCGAGTACTCCCAAAAGCGCCTGGAAGCAAACCAGCAGAACAGACGTCTCACTCTGGAAGATCTCGAGGACAGCTGGGATCGCGGTCTTCCCCGTATCAACACCCTCTTCCAGAAGGACAGAAGTACACTCAGCTTCGACAAGGGTTTCCGTGCCAGGAGCGAGTTCAAGGTCTACCAACTCATGAAGAGCAACCCGTTCTGGTGGACTAGCCAACGGCACGATGGTAAACTGTGGAACCTGAACGCCTACCGTACCGATGTCATCCAGGCTCTTGGTGGTGTCGAGACCATTCTCGAGCACACTCTCTTCAAGGCTACCGGATTCCCCTCTTGGGAAGGTCTCTTCTGGGAGAAGGCCAGCGGTTTCGAAGAATCCATGAAGTTCAAGAAGCTTACCAATGCCCAAAGATCCGGTCTTAACCAGATTCCCAACCGTCGCTTCACGCTGTGGTGGTCACCTACGATCAATCGTGCCAATGTGTACGTTGGTTTCCAGGTGCAACTTGATCTTACCGGTATCTTCTTGCACGGTAAGATTCCGACACTCAAGATCTCCTTGATCCAGATCTTCCGTGCCCATTTGTGGCAGAAGATTCACGAAAGTGTTGTGATGGATTTCTGCCAAGTATTCGATCAAGAACTTGAGTCGCTTGGCATTGAGACAGTGCAGAAGGAAACCATCCATCCGCGAAAGTCGTACAAGATGAACAGTTCTTGCGCCGATATTCTGCTCTTTGCCAGCAACAAGTGGAATGTCACTAGACCCTCCCTTCTTTACGACACCAAGGATGTCATCGAGCCTACCACAACAAACAAGTTCTGGCTCGATATCCAGCTACGATATGGTGATTACGACTCCCACGATATCGAAAGATACACTCGCGCGAAGTACCTCGATTACACAAACGACAGCATGAGTATTTACCCTTCGCCGACGGGTCTCATGATTGGTATCGATCTTGCCTACAACTTATACTCCGCCTACGGACAGTACTTCCCTGGTCTGAAGATTCTTGTCCAGCAGGCGATGGGCAAGGTCATGAAGGCCAACCCGGCTCTCTATGTTTTGCGCGAGCGTATCCGAAAGGGTCTTCAGCTCTATGCGTCTGAGAGCAACCAGGAGTTCCTCAACTCTCAGAACTACTCTGAGCTGTTCAGCAACCAGACGAAGCTTTTCATTGATGATACCAACGTCTACCGAGTCACCATCCATAAGACATTCGAAGGTAACCTGACAACCAAGCCCATCAACGGTGCCATCTTCATCTTCAACCCGCGCACAGGTCAGCTGTTCTTGAAGATCATCCACACGAGCGTCTGGGCTGGTCAAAAGCGTCTTGGACAATTGGCCAAATGGAAAACGGCCGAAGAAGTGGCAGCACTCATCAGATCCCTGCCTGTGGAAGAGCAGCCGAAGGAGCTTATCGTCACCCGAAAGGGTCTGCTGGATCCCCTCGAAGTCCACTTGCTGGATTTCCCCAATATCTCCATTCGTGCCTCGGAATTGCAACTCCCGTTCCAGGCCGCCATGAAGGTGGAGAAGCTTGGTGATATGATTCTGCGTGCTACTGAGCCGCAGATGGTGTTGTTCAATCTGTACGACGAGTGGCTCAAGAGCATCTCATCCTACACGGCCTTCTCGCGTCTGGTCCTGATCCTGCGTGCTCTGCACGTCAACCCGGACAAGACCAAGCTCATTCTGCGTCCCGACAAGACGGTCATCACCCAAGAACATCACATCTGGCCCAGTCTGTCGGATGAGGACTGGATCAAGGTGGAGACGCAGTTACGTGACCTGATTCTGCACGACTACGGAAAAAAGAACAACGTCAACGTCTCCAGTTTGACGACCAGTGAAGTGCGTGATATCATTCTTGGTATGGAGATTTCGGCACCGTCAATGCAGAGACAACAGGCTGCGGAGATTGAGAAGCAGCAGCAAGAGCAGGCGCAGCTTACTGCCGTGACGACCAAGACCCAGAACAAGGATGGCGAAGAGATCATTGTCACTACGACGTCGCAATTTGAGCAGCAAACATTTGCGTCCAAGACCGAGTGGCGTACGAGGGCGATTGCGACATCCAACCTCCGAACGCGATCCAACAACATCTATGTTTCTTCTGTGGACAACGACGTGGACGACATCACATATGTCATGCCGAACAACATCCTCAAGAAGTTCATCACCATTGCGGATCTTCGCGTCCAAGTCGCCGGCTATCTGTACGGTGTATCAGCACCTGACAATGATCAGGTGAAGGAGATTCGCTGCATCGTGCTGGTTCCTCAGATTGGTGGCTTGCGCAATGTGCAACTGCCGGAGCAGCTGCCTTCGCACGAGTACCTGAAGTCGATGGAGGCGCTCGGTGTCATCCACACGGTGGCGGGCAACGAGCTGCCGTACATGTCGGCGGCGGACGTGACGGAGCACTCGCGGTTGTGCGACCGGCACAGCGCGCTGGACGAGAAGTCGTCGATCACGGTGGACGTGTCGTTCACGCCGGGCTCGGTGTCGCTGTCGGCGTGGGGCCTGACGCCCGACGGGTTCAGCTGGGGCGTGGAGAACCGCGACCTAAACAGCGACCAACCGCAGGGGTTCTCGACGTCGATGGGCGTCAAGCGCAAGCTGCTGCTGAGCCCACGGTACAAGGGCTTCTTCCTGGTGCCGGCGGACGCGAAGTGGAACTACAGCTTCATGGGCAACGCGTTCAGCAGCCAGGAGAAGAAGAAGGTCGAGGTCAAGCTCGATACGCCGCTGGGCTTCTATGCGGATCTGCACCGGCCGCTACACTTCCATAGCTTTGCGGAGTTGGAGGATGTCGGTGTCGATCGGGATGATCAATTCGCGTAAAGGGGAGGCAGAAATATACTATTGTATCAAGGTCGGTTCATCGCAAGAAATGGATCGCCTAGGCGTTTTTCTGGGCATGGAAGCTTCCGTGTATTTTCAAATTTGTAAACAAAGCATGCGTTGCTTGTACGATGGAAAAAGTAATCGCGAGCAGCAAAGTGGTTTTATTATCCAGATCCACGAACGAAGATGTTTTTTATGATTTAATACATTTGATGGTTCATTGATTACATGCACCGAAACCGCTGATAAGAACTGGAAATGTGACGAAATGAGATTCCCGATCCAACCTGGAAGGCACCTTCTGCAGTTAGTTGTAGCGGGTGGGCCTGGGCTCTTTAGAGGGGCAATCAACATGCTACAATCGCGCCTAACCAACTTCCCTCCATAAACCGGAATACACTTTGGTCCTTCTTCTACTTACTCGACCTCAAGTCTTCGTGTCCAGACCTCAATGCTTCCTTGAAATTATGTCCATGAACTCATGGTTCTTGCCACTGCGGAGGATAAGTCTTGGTTCCCAGAGATACCACGTTCCCGCGCGAATGACGACGCGTTGCCTGTCCATGTCTTCCCGCGATGCCCAGCAGGCCGATTGGCTGAGGTCTGTCCTGGAAGACAAGAATGCTGAGAAGCCCGCGCCTATATACGCCTGGAACGCGGCCAACATAGGGTTAAAAGCGTCGACAACCGACAATGCCCCAGCCAGACTGCCGGATGGCTCGGATCCCGAGCGACGACGCATCTTCATCCTCGGGGTCGGCAACCTGGGCCGCCTCTTCGCCAGCAGTCTCGCGAAGCTGCATAATCCCAATCCGCCTCCCATCACCCTCGTCGTGCATCGCAGAGAGCTTCTGGAGCGGTGGCATGCGAATCCGGGTATTGAGATCACGCGGGATGGGCGGGTCGAGAGATCTTGCGTCGATGCCAATGTGGAGTGGTGGACTGAGGAAAAGCCTGTCTCGGGTCCCTTATGTGAGCCTGGTAAGTTACTTTCGGCGTTCATTCTTGCCTATTCCAGTGTATCATGGGAAGGTCTAGGGCGCAGCTTATTGCAAACGTTCCCTAGACATGGAGTTCGAGCCAGCTATCCCGTAAGAGAAATGCTAATGCCATGAGTCGAAAGGTGCGGGTCATGGCATCTCCAACCTTATCGTGGCGACAAAAGCCGAGGATGCTCTACCCCAGGCCGACAGGCTGCGAGGCTATCTGACGTCGAAATCCACCGTCGCCTTCACGCAGAACGGCATGTGCCCCATGTGGCCGCCGCAGGGTGCCGACTACAGCGCCCACCGCTGGCCCCGCGGCGATGGGCCGAACTGGATTGCCTGCATCACCACCCACGGCGTCACCTCCTCGGGTCCTTTCCAGAGCGTGCATGCCTCCCAGGCCTGGTGCTCGGTCGGGCCAGTGCTATTGAACGGTCAGCAGTCCGGCGGCGAATTCCCAGCTGCTTACCTGATAAACCAACTGGCTCTCGCACCGCACCTCGATGGCAAGGCTGTGTCAAGAGGGGACTTGTGGATTCTTCAGCTGGAGAAGCTCATCATCAACTGCGTCATCAACCCTCTTACGGCAACCTTGGGTTGCAAGAATGGCGGTCTCTTCCCGCCTCATGCCGACGAGACCTTGAGCAGAGTCATCGACTCGCTCATCCGGGAAGCCAGTAGCGTCCTCCAGGCTCTCGTTTCGGATGAGAGAATCAGCAGCGAGATTCTGGAAGGACGCATCATGGACCAGGAATATATGAAGCGTCTTCTCGAACGGTTCTCCTTTGGTGGTCTTCGCGCGATGGTTTTGGATGTTGGTAAGTGACTTTCTGTTTTATTCTTGCTATCTTTGAATCCCGGGAGGGTCAAGGTATGCGGCTCATTATAGAGTCACCTACATACCCTCATGATATAGGTTATATGCCTAGGAGATCCCTACTAACGACCCGAGTCGAATAGGCGTCAAGGTGCGGGATAACACCAGCTCCATGCTCCAGGATGTCCGAGCCGGCAAGACGACAGAGATACGGGCCTTCAATGGTTGGCTAGTCGAGACAGCTGCTTTACTGGACCCAAACTTGCGGCTTCCGACGCACGAGAGGTTAATCTCCATGGTCGAAGCTGGGATTACGCTTAAGCATGATGAGATAGGGTGCCTTCTCGCATCAACAACCTGAACTCGAGAACGTATGTACTTGTGACCAAACTTCCACATCGAGCCCGAACACCGTTGATTTTTGGGCTTACAGGGTGGGATGCTTCCAACAGCCTAGCTACCGAACACAGTGCACTGAGAAATCCTCCATCGGAAAGGTGGGCGGGCGTCAGGGGTGAGTGGACGGACTGTTGCGTGGCCAATGCTGTCTGACAATGTTTCCCAATATCAGGACAGTTATTAACGGTCAGCGAATTTTCTGTTAAGACAAGGTTTTCTCTCATATCACCCCGCCACCATTGGGTACGAGGGAATGGTTTCATCACACACTGGAACAAGCTGTCGACTCGTTGTTCGTCTCCCATTGTGCAATGAGAGGGCGAGACGGGCAGCCGGTAATCTATCTGATTCCATGCTTGCGACATTTATGCAGATGATGCGTGACAACTCAGAAGTCGGTATCTGCACGGCTGGCCAGAAGCAGGATGTACGCCGCATCAGAGGGCGCGATCCACTGAGCAACATGCTCTTCGTTCGCAGAACCTGCCGTCACCTGCAGTAGCCCGCGCACCAAACGGTCGAGCGACAGTGATGAGTCCACTTGGGGCGGCTTGTCGCCGGCTGGGGCTGAGGCTCGTGACTTGTGAATGGCGAGCGAAGCTTGAAAAGTGCAGTTGCGGAGCGGAGTCAGGGTTGCACGGGGTGCGGTCGTGGTGGGCATTAACAGCCATCTTATTGACAGGAGTCACAGGAACCGAGGAGCGAGGATCGTAGCGAGTACCTAGCTTTTCTGGACACGTCTCACTACCACCTGCTGTGCCGGCCACCACAGCAGAGCAGCCGCGAGAAGCAGCAGACGCGAAAGCGAACCGGTGCCACCCGCCTCGACTGCCCCCAAATGGCTGGCTGGGAAGAAGTGGTGCATTCGACGTGCTGCAACACCCAAGCTTCCCATTTCGGAGGCGGGCTCAATGCGCTGCTACACTGCCCAACGGGTAGATCGCCAGCCGAGGAAGCAGCACACGCATCCAGATTGAATCCAAACGACGGCATGATTCCACCATCGAATCGTCTGTATTAGACACAAGGGCCCGCCCTGGAACCACAAGCCTTCTCCTCTTGGAGGTCCTATGCCACATGCTGACGGATGATATCCGGGCGGCACAACGTATGCCAACAACCAAAAGATTTTCCGGGAGCAGCCCAACAAATCATTGGGACGAGAGCACTCCTCTGGCATGTGCGAGCCGCATCTCCGACGGGTCCAAAGCGCTCGTGTCGTCCAGTATTGGTCGCTGATGAGTCACGAAACGAATGGTGATCATCCTCGACCCAAAATTGTGTTATTGTATTTGCGGTCCAAGGAACCGGAATCGTCCGGTCGGCCATCTTGGGAGTAAGCGAGCCGGTACCAGCCACGCATCGCAAGCCCCTACCGCACGACGGTGATGATGAACCTTTGAAAGAGATTTCGTGTGAACTTGTGAGAGTCTGTATTTCATATACGTGCAATATATGATATATGTAGCAGTCGTTTCGTTTCATTAAAAAGCCCCCGACGGCCGCTTGAGCGCGTCTTGACATTCGAGAACAAAACCTCCGATTGGCCGAACCGAATTGGAACTTGGACTGGTGCTACAACCAGGCGCTGATTACAGTACAGTAGCAGCAAGCCTTGGTTGGCACTGACTCACTCACAGGCTTTATTCAGACTGTGACACCATCAGCAATGCAAACGGCAAACGAGGCTTCCTAACAACTTGATTAGCAAGCACGCTTGAGAGTGAGGGTGGTTGATATTGAACCGGTTGGGAAGCAAAGCTCGTCCGATCCCAAGCCCGAGGCTCATTACTCCCAGATCGAATGATGCGGTTTAACTGGAGAACCACATACAAACATGCGATTTCTTTCGCCGGTCACCAAGTCACGTTCTGATTTCCATATTCGGAAACACAGGTACAAGAAACGAAGCATGCTGAACAACGCACCGCCGGCTGGATCTCCGGGGGCTCGCACAACAGCGGCCCACTTCCCCGCCTAACGACTCGGGGTATTCCTACCGTAGTCGATCGGCCAGCGGCAGGCACCTGCCCAAGCGCGTGCATGGGCTTCTTCTTCTTCTTCTTCATCATCTTCATCTTCGTACAGATGCAGCCTCGCGGAACAGTCAACGCGTACAAATGCCAGATGCAGCCGCAGCTACAGCTACAGCCGTAGCCACTTCTACCCGCAAACCGCAAAGCTGTGCTATCGCGCCATGTGTGCATGCACATCCACCTACATGCATACGGGGTAGAGTACACCACGAAAGTCCGATGTTGCGCGCATATGTGACCTGCAGCGGCTGCTGGCCGTGAAACTTCCGCGTGTGCGCTGTGCTGCCTGGCCGGGAAGTGAATCTAAGACGATGCCCAATCAGCTGCCCCTGTCTGCTTCTTTTGAACCTGACCTGGTTTCCGTCTGGTCGGTGGGCCTTCGCTAGCTAGCAGCAACAAGGTCGCTTACCCGCAGGCCAGAAAGAAAGAGAAATCCCCTTTGGCACTAACATGGCGCAAGTGCAGGGCAAGGCGAGGCTAGGGAAGAAATTCCCCTATCGCTACCAGCGAAACAAGGGCGCCTCTTCCCTGTCTAGCAAGTGCTAGATACCTACAGTACCAGCGATACCCCTCACCGCAGCACCGCCGGCAGTTGGCGACGATCCGACGGGTACCACTGCGAAGAGCATACTCAGTAAGGCATCTGCTTCATCGTACTACCTGTTGTTGAAGGCCCGTTTGACGGAGCATTCAGCGCCACTTTCTTACTCTCATTTCTTCTACGTTCCAATATTGGACAGGCACACGTCAGCTGCCAGTCCCAGTGTCTGTCTCTCTATCCCTCTTTCAAAACGACGATGGATCGTTGTAATTTTGCAAGCGGGAAGATGGACATTTGGCTCCTGTTGCAGGATGAAGATACCATACCTACAGTACCTACCTTACACACCTCGCTTGCATGGCTGGGTATGGTACCCCGGTACCAAATCTCGAAGCGACGATGTACCGGCGGGGCCTGGCCGGGGCCCTTGGGAGATCTCTCGACCAAGTTGGTCGGTAGCCCACATAGCCTGCAGCCTTGGGTCGCATCTGTGGCTTGACGGTCCTCAAGTACTGACAACATCGCCGTGTATCCTGTACTGCATGCGCGCATCAGGCCAATTGCCAGAAACGCGATGCATGCCCTCTCTAGCACACCAGCTAGTGGTTGTGTGTCCCTGGTATCCCTGGTACATCCCGTCAGCTCCCAGCTCCCAGCTCCCTCTCTACCAGCAAGACGACAGCCATGCCTGACCGCTCCTCTTTTCAGACCTTCGCAGCAAGCAAAACATGCTGCGGTGCACGCATGCCAGAAAGCAGGTCACCAAGCCAGCAGGTCAGCCACCGGCCGCCCGTTTTCTGTATCGGCGTGTCTGTTCAACTTGCCGCGGAATACCGGTTTCGGTTTCAGATGCGAAGACCACGCTTGCCCTTTCCTCATGTCATTGGAGCGCGAGGGTTTCCAGCCTTTCGTCTCCCCTGCCCTAGCGGGCTCTGAGATTCCCCATACGGTGGGCTTGACAAGAACCAATGCTGCTGCCCGTGACGCCCGCTCTTATCAAATTACGGAGTAGAAGGAGCAGCCAGTGGGTGGCAGCAGAAGGGGTCATGCTGAACTCGTCACGGACGGACAACAAACCTGTTTCCGGTCGCCCACAAACCGGGGAAATTGCAAGGTTAAACGGGAGGGTCTGCGTTTTGTTTTTTACTGCTGCTTATGAACCCAGCAGCACATCCTCCACTCCGGCCGGCACATCCAGCCATGGTGACATCTATGCTACGTAAGACACCAACTTAGGGTAATTTTCCAGGACTGGGCAGGTAGCGAACGACAGTACGAGCGTAAACCAGTGGACGTTCAGACGGTTCTATGTCACCGACACGAAGAGTTTGCTCACCTGGATGATGAGCAAGGGACTGCTGACTGGGCCGCACTGGACTCTGACTCGTGAAAGACAAGGTAGGGGTCGTCCGGCGGTGGACCCCCCGCGCGACCCGCTCGGCAGCTGTCCTGTGGCCGGGCTGCCACGCTGCATTCCCTCGACTCTTCCTCCTGACGTTGGGTGCCGTAACGGGTAACGAATGTCCGTACATATACGACGTACAAGTATCGACCTTGCACCAGTCCGCTGTCACGCGGCAAATGGGATGCTACACACTCGGTAATTGACTAACAGAGAGAACCCTGCGACTCTTTTTTTTTTTTTTTCTTCTTTCCCATTATCCCTGTTCAGACTACCACCCACCCAGCGTGGGAATCCTCCGTCATGTAAGTATCTGCTACACTACACATCCCGCATCCCACCTCTTACTTCGAGTTGCCTGCCCAAAGGCCACAGTGTGAGCGCACCCCTACCATTGACTCGGCCGCCGCCAGATATGCTACTGGACGGCCTGTCTGTGCAACCCTCCCTGCCGCGATAGAACTGGGGCTGCTGCCCAAGCTTTGCCACAGGGGTGGGCTGGATGATGCAGCCATCGGCTACTTTACATACAGTGGGCAAATTTGACGATTTACCCCCGTTGAACAAACCGGGCGGCGGCAGGGGGGTTGGATGGCAAAATGCAGGGCTACTGCTTTTCTCGGAGCCGTGGCGAACAAGCGATCCAAGCTCTCCGCAGAAAGGATCTACCTCACTTAGATCATCATAGATCCTAACCTGGCCTCCCTACCGGTTTCCATACAACAATGGGGTGCATAAGCAACCACCCACGCTTTTTTCGGGTTTTGCCTTCCACCTGTCTCGACCGAGAAGGCTTTGTGAGGCGTGTGAGGCGTGAGGCGCAAAGTTTTGAGAACAAGGACTTTGGCTTCTAAACCTGTCGCCATCGTTGAAGGAGGGTTTTAAATATAGAATTTGATCGACATGCGTTACAGGATGGAAGAATATGCGCGCATTCCATTCTGCGCCACTTGGCCACGAACACGCCTTACGCTGCTGCTGGAACTATAGGACCACCATCGTTGCTTCTGCTTCTGCTTCTCTTCTTTCTTTCCTTACTTGCACCGGGGAACTTCTGTCGCCCTTGAACCATACATTACCGGGGATCTCTCGCCTTGTTGCCCTCGAAGAGGTAGCAGCAAGGTTGAAGAAAAAGAAGAAACCCGATGTCGGATATTTCTAGGGTGACAGGAGATCCAGCCCGGTGAAACCACCCAAACGGCATTCTCTAAGCGAGCCATAGAGAATTGCGAGGCTGTAATCAAAAGAAGAAAATATGCCACATGTTGTTGTCTGGAAAGGGAAATGGAGAAAGAACCTCACCCCCCAACCCCCCAACCCCCCTGCGGCCTCATCCGGCAGGGGTACCCGTGTGCGTTCTCTCTCAAGCCCTGCTGCTTCGAGAACATTTATGTACAACAGATATATGAATGAGATACCAGGTAATAAGGTTCGTCTGGTTGAACGCCGGACTAATTGTGAGATAAGTAGACAACGTGACTGACCATCCTCCCGGTTCCATGGGTTCCATGGGTCCCATGGTGGGGGCCGGTCGGCCGCCTTTCTTACAGCACGCAGTCCCCGCTCTCTCTCTCGGCTGCGATTCATGCATACTTGGGCGTTAAGGATAGCGCGACCAATAATGTAGCAATCCCTCATATCCCAACTCGTCTGAAGGGGGCAAAAGGACCTCCCTCGGCGACAGGCAAGTGAGTAGCACCTAGTAAAGTGATGGTGGCTGGAACGCCATGCAATGGAGCATGGGGGTGAAGAGAGAAACAGCCACCGAAGGTTTTTGGTTCAGATATAGATGAAGGTACATATAGTAAGTAATACAAGGACACAAGACAGCTCGCCTGCCTGTTTCAAGCAAGGAACGTCGGTAGTTGTCTGTTCTCAAAGTACCAGTCGCTGCCACCCACTCACTGCGTGCATGCATTGTTCTCCCCTCGACTTTGCCAAGCCGTCTCGGCAAGCAACCACTCGTAGACTTTCAACGGTCCAGCCAAACAAGCGTGCAGAGTAAGCCCGTAAGCGGGGAAATAAGGAAAAAGATGAAACGAAACAAGCAAGCCTGCAGGAGGGCTGGGCTGGGAAACTGTGGCTGCCTTTTGCTGGGTGGTGTGTGTGTGGCATGATGTCTTTTTCTTTTTTTTTCTGGGGACCTTCCTTGCTTGACTGACACACGGCACGGCACGGCATTAACGCGCGCCCAGCCCAGACTTGCTGAAGCGAGCATCAGATTCGGGAACGGCGACTACTGTTTCTTTTGGCGCGGCCCTTGGGTTGACGTGGATGAAAAGAGAACCACAAAGTTTGAGAGGGTGGTATGTTATCATGGTAATACATCATGCCGCCCCCGTCTGTCCAGCATAGCTGGACATGGCGGAGGGGTTGGTGATGCGTTCACCTGGTAATAAGCCAAGGGCCAATTCTCCTCCCCAATCGGTTGCCGAGTCCCCCCTGCAAGCATATTGCTAGCCGTAGCTTGCGATGCTCCCGTCCCCCCACCCGCTTCCAGAACATCTCGGCTTGTTTCATAGACGGTGACTCACTGTGACGATCTGAGCATTCTTCTTTGGTTCATGCTGTTGATGAGTGGTTCTTGGTGTAGAGTAACTAGTAAGTAGTAGTGATCACAGACGCGCCGCGCCTGTTCCTCCGTTTTCTCCCTCCCTGCAGACAATCAGTAGTTGCAACAAATGAGAACAACAAAAAACAAAACGCTTTCGCGGACTCGATCCCGGGGTATCTTTGAAGTTCTGCCGTTTGAATTGCCTCGTCCCCATCTACCCATTTGAATATGTGTTGCCCCCGGTTGCCCCTCATTGAACAAGTAGATGCCAAGAAAATATGTATAGATGTAGTAGAATTCCTCCGCTCCACCCAATGCATCGCTGCGTCGCTCCGTCACCCTCGTCCTGTGTAATAGTAAGGGAAAGAGGTATATATATAAATAGATATCGGGGGTATTATTGGACATTGATCGTGATGAGTAAAAAGGGGTGTGTGTCGTGGTTGGTGTCGTGTCATGGGTATTGTATGTAGGTATAAGTATTACAGCGTGTATTGTTTCGATCAAAATTGATTGGTGACAGGAGAAGGGGTGAAAAAAAAGGGGAAGGTATCGTGAATAGGACGGAAGTCCCACATAATCTCTATCGTCGTCAGGGTAAAAAAAGGTGTCAAAACATTGCAGAACCCCCCTTTCCGTAGGGTCCTCTTGGTATCTCTAATTCAAAAAGATGAAGTCGCGCGCCGTCGCCCTCACAAACTTGTAGAATCCCCGCCCCCAACTGGAAAACCCCCTGAAAACGTCGTCGTTGTCGTACAGCTCGAGAGCAAGATTGTAGAAGCATTTGGAAAGAACCGGCCTCGCCAAATTGGCTTGCTGGCCAACGACGTTTGGAAAATTGGACTGTTGTGTCCACCACCACCTGCGCTCGGTCATTGTCGGGAGGAAGGACAACAGGCGCAATCGATTCGCCGACTGCTCATGCTGCTGCCGCCGTCATCCTTCGTGATCTCGCTATCGTTCGTCACCGGATCCCATGCGCCGACTGAAGGGCGCTGGGTCCCGGAAGCTGGATCCCATGGGACTGGTGTTGGTGTTGATGATGCTGCTGCTGGAGCTGTTGTGGATAGATGGTGTCCCCGGACCCAGGGGCCGAAACCCCTGGCGGAGACGCTGATTGCTATAAGTCCTCGCCCACACCCTCCTCCGGACTGCCACCGCCGCCGCCCATGAGCTGCTCCACTCGTTCCCGGCACGCGACGGGTGTGAACCCGGTGCCGACCTTGTTCGCGATGATGCGCCACTTCTCGCTCTCGTAGTCCGCTAGAGCAGTTCGAAGCTTTTGATCCTACAGAACATGTTAGCAAATCCTGTGTTGTTTCCAAGGGATATAGTTGATTGCAGGAAGGCAATTTCATTGTGAAGAGGGAAGAAATGAACTTACTGTTTCGTCCGTCCATTGCGTCGTTTTGGCCTTGAGTTTAGTGCAATAACGGACTTGCAGGGTTCCGGAAGATCTTCCAGGGAAGAAGTCGGCGATTTGTTTCCAAGTCAGGTTCTTGTTCTCCTTCAGGTCTATCAGGAGCTGGTCGTCTTCCGGCGTGAACTTGAGCTTGGGTCCTCGCGGCCTGGGAGCCGGCGCCGGCATGCCCACCTGGCCTACCACACTAGGGGCGCCTCCCCCGCCGCTCGACAGGGCCCCGTCGCCGCCGTCTCGTCGCATCATCTTTGTGGGTGGCCCTTGGTCTGGCAGGCGGTGGTGGTGGTGTGTGGGCGGCGCACCGGGCGGCGGGGGTGCGTGGGTGTAAGCGCTGCCCATGGGCGTCTGCTGCATCGAGTCCAGGTCACTCTGGTCCAGATCCGTGAGTCCGGACACGGTCAAGTCCAGATCATCGGGCCTGCTACGTTTGGAGCCGGCGCTTTGCGGTTGCGTCGGCGTCATGGACGGGTAGAGCGGTAGGCCATGGGACGGGCCGGGTGCACCATAATGTGAAGGCCCCGGGTGGCCCATATGCCTGGTCCCGGGAAGGCCGCCGAGATGGGACGCGTCCATCAGTATTTGGTGCTGGTGCGGCGTCGTGGCATGGTGTTGAGACATGGTGTGGTGAGTGTGCGGCGGGGTCTGCTCATGAAGACTGGACGGCCCGGAATGCTGAAGCGGATTCCCTCGGTGGTGGTGGTGGGTGTCGTAGGCGTGTTGAGACTGGCTCTGCTGCTGCTGCTGTTGCTGCTCGCCCGCATGTGTTCCCTGTGGAGAGTAACCGACATTGTAGTCCGGTCCTACTCGGTAGTTGCCCGCCAGCGTGTCTCCGATACATGGGTTCCGCCAGAGCGAACCGCTCTGGACGGTCGCCGGGCTCTGAATGGAAAGAATTTGGTGGACTTGAGCCCCTCGGGGCTGCTGCTGGGGAGATAGTTGGGGGGTGGGAGGACCTTTGTCGCGTGAGGAGAAAATGGTGCCCGTCTTGCCTGGTCGTCGAGGAGGTATGCGTTGGCGGCGGGGCTTCTACTTGCCCACAAGCCCGGTACATGTGTTGGTGGTACCACGGCAGCCAGTCGGTGTCCGGTTGCGAGGTGCAGGCTGATGTGGGATTCGATCGTCGTAGATAGTTGGTCAGCGTCCAGTAAAAGTAAGCAGGCCAGCAAACAAGCAAGCCTAACTCGTCGTGTGGTCGATTAACAGAGGGTTCGGGCAAGGGAATAATAAGTCTGATCCAAGGCAACTCTTGCCACCTCGAAACATCCAGTTGCCACCGTAAAAATAGTAGTAGAAGTAGTTGTCGTCTTCTGCCTAGGTAAACAAAAAACTTGTTTGTCCTCCTCCTTCGAGTTATCTTAGCTGCTTCTAATATATGGTGACAGACAAAGTGAGTCGGGACACAGAATAAGCAAGAGCGGGCGACGTCTGCATTATATCGTCTGATGTTGTTCCTTATCGTTCTTCTTCCGGGACAGGGACCAGCTTGGGACGTGACAGGCGGGTACCTTAATACTGGTTTCTCTTTTCAACCAGATAGTTAAAGCAGCTTGATGATTCCCCATGTGCGACGAACAGACAAGTATCGTTCCTGAGCGGGAGTGGAGAAATGGTCACCTAGCTCTGAGATGACGGTAGAATAATTTGAAAATCTTATGCTCAAGGGCTGCTTTCTGCTTATAGAAACGGTACCCTGACAGGGGGTTGGTGATGATGCAACCAGGGCCAACCGACTCAACGTCCACAGGCCGCAAGGGCAAGACTCGAACCCGCCGAGTCCTGACTGCTAGACAGTACCGTAAAAATCTAGCAACGACTGGCTTGACCCTGGCCCACTTGGAGCCCGAAGTGAGGTACCTCTCGGGAGAAAAGGGCAGAGAGCGATACATGGAGGGTAACCGAATGGAGAAAGAACGAGTGAAACAAGCCCTGCCATGCAGTTGGGCAGAGAGCATAAGAAGCGAATCTTCGGCTGCTGGCCTCGCAGCACTCACACAGCGGCACCCCTGCGCCATCCTTCGGACCAGGGTAGCAGGGCCACCCAAGTCGAGGAACAGTGTTGAATCTTGGAGGGTCGCTGGGTCGGGGGGGGGGGTCAGGTACCAGGGCAGGACCTTGTCGTAAGCTGCTGAAGTAGAAAGTACAACGGCTATGGAGCAGTGGGTGAACTTGTCGCGCTCCGCTTGGAAGGGGGGGCTATAATGCTACCGGGGTGGGTTATATCAAGGGAATAAAGAATCGCGATCCTGACACGCCATAGGGCGAGGCGGGTCTGCTAAGCTTGGTAAATGGAGCAGCCACAGGTGACTTCCCCCTTGCCCGATTGCCGACCAGAAGAACATGGGCACTTGCCACTAAAGGGGAATCTTTTAGCCACAGTTAGCACAGGCTGACGACTTGTCTGGCGCTGGCAGCTTGTCGGGATACATCTCACGCCCCGGGACTGGTACTCGAACCACAATTCCTCAGCCGCCGTTGAAACGGGGCGTGGGGCGAGGCTGGACTCAAACAAGGAGCGGACAGCAAAGCCAGCGCAGAGTATCACCAGTCTCGAATGGTGACATCGCGTGGTGACGGAGAATGATTCCAACCTCATTTGTCATGACATTAACCGACCAAGTTGACGATGCAGCAGAGAAAAGTGGTGGTGGTGGTGGTACCGCATGTAGGTAAATGGACGGGCTGGGGAGCAGCAGGTCGAAACCGCGCCGGTACCTGGTGGGTGTGGGTGCGAATGGTACGTGAGATGAGAGATGAGGCTGATGACGGGCTTGACTTCAATGTACCTGCTTTCTTTCCACAACTCAATTCTTGACGTGTCTTTGGTCCCCCACACGGTGGTGGAAAAGGGACGACGTGAAGGGTAGGAATTGAAGTCGGGACTTTCCAGAAGCAGTAAGTATAATGGCCTTTTCTTTGGGAGTTGTGCTCGAAAGCTTTCAGCCAATTGACAGTCTCCAGGCCATGGCGACGGCACGGATGTACCTAGGAATAGAAGCAGGAAATGCTACGAGGTGGATATTGTCAATGGCGTGCGTGCAGAGCCCAGTACTGTGTAGATGTGTTAGCATGTTGGCAACGGCGGATAGTGCGAGCAGAATAACGGAGACGTTGGCCAGGCGTGGTCGACAGTCCTTGGTTTTCTTTTTTTTTTTTTTTTTTCTTCGCGAGCCCATCTCCCATCCCAATATCGTGGGATCAATGCACGCACACACCGGGAGGGGAGCTGGAAGGGCGGCAAAGCAGGCAGAGGCGTGCAGAGCAGAAAGCAGAGGCGTCTTGGAGGTGTCAGTCGGTGTGAGAGGGGGCCCGGGCATTGGAGTGCCATGGATACGCATGAACGAAACGCGTTTCAACATACCCAGGTAATTAAAAGCAGTGTTATGCGTGCCCTCAGCTTCTGGAAAGAAAGAAATTGCTTCTAGCGCCGACATGGATGCGCGGCAAGACGGGGATCGCGGCCGTGCATAAGTGAGCGAGAGTCGTGGTAGGGATGGAATTGTCAAGAATAGTGTTAGGTCGGTTGGACCCTTTCGGGGCTGAAAGACGCGAGTGAGAGTGGTGGTGGTGGTGATGATTGCATTGTATGCATGTATGCAGGAGGTAGGGAGAAGGGCGAGGGAAAAGGTGCGGGCGAGAGATGCGCAGGCAGGTGGAGATGGGCCAATCTGCAACTGCAGCAGGTGCGAGCGGATAAGTCCGACCAGAAATGCAGGTACGAGCAACGCCAGATCCCAAAATGGACATTTCCCCAGATTCACATTGGGCAATATCGGTCGCTAAGACAATATGATGCACATGACCATCCATTATAGCATCGCAAACAAGATGCCGAAAAGGAAAAGGGTTACCTGCTAAGGGCGACTCGGTCTTGATGGCTTCCCCTCCAGATAGTGACTACAAGCCACTGGACTCCCGGTAGCCCAATCGCCTGGTCACTTGCTAAGGACGTAAGTTAGGCAGGGAATCCTGTCCTAAAAATAGCTTGCAAGTATTTCATCTATTTTTTTTTATTTATTTTTTTTCAACAACAAGCCGGCTGACATTGCCAAAGTCTTATGGCGTCCCAAGCTCAACAGGCTGCTGGAAAGGCTTCCGTCTTCCTGGAAGTGCAAGTGCAGTACCATTGCGGCTATCTGTACTCCGTACGCGCGCGAACTGTCAAATCTCAGCTCAGCCAGCCGTAGGCACGGATCCGATAGGTATGATGCACGGGTTTAATACTAGGTTAGGTTAGAGAGGTGGGTTGTATGCAGCTGGATAGCATCATCATACTGTCTGGTGTCTCTCTCTCTCTCTCTGTGTGTGTGTGTGTGGTGTGTGTGGTGTGCCTTATCTTCTTTCCTTCTAGAAGCATGAACCCCTCCCTCTCTTAGCCTGTCCGGTATCCGGTTATCTGGACGAGGGACCCGGCCAGGCCTGCAGGAGACCTACTTAACAGTACCTCCATTAATTGGATTTGATACGAGTCACTTGCTATATTCGTCCCAACTACTTCGCTCGATCTGCCGCTTTGACAGGCTGTCAAAATGTCTTTTAGATTTGGTGCGGTGCGAGCGACATAATGATCGTTCGTTGAAGTATTCTACCCAGGCACATCTGCTGCTGTTATGTTCTGTCCGATGTATTAAGAAACGGCTATACCCATGACCCTGGACGTCCATCATACGTTGCTTGATTTGTATTTTATTCAAAGCACATAACTGTTCGTGGGGTAAGCCGTTGCTGTTTGTTCCGCGCCCAGGATACCCAGGCTTGGGCAACCAGCACCATTAATGCATCGTACTTACCCGCGTGCACTACGATAGGAGCTCCATGGATTGAAGATTAGCTAGTAAAGCGCTATCAGAACTCGGCATCATGAGGGCCGCATTGTGATCTCCGGCTTCACTTGGGGTCAATGCCAATGGCTTCCACGCTTCTTCAGCCTCTGCTTGGTCCGCCACGAATTCTCGACCGAGTCCCAAGTGTCTGATCTGCGCTTTCCGGGTTTTGCCAGGTATCGCATCCCGCGCTGAGTGCTAAAAGAAGCATGCAAACCACGGGCGGCTGAAATGGAGACATGCCATCACATCATATCATCTCTCACCTTGAACCCTCTGCATACCTAGGCTCTTGATGCACGCGCGCATACCCACTTGCATTTTCTTTGCACACCACCATATCTGCAAGCAATGCTTCTCGGGTGATTTCGAGCTGCTGTCATGCGTGCATATACACCCACACCCACACAGGCATATTCATATTCATCCCCACTTACCCAAGCAAGCCCCTACAGAAAGAAGTGCCCAATCCTTTGGGAGGAGCAGACCAGCACGCCCTGTGGACTTGGCACCTGGCCGCAGTGCTTCACAGACGCAAGGCGGGCGACTCGGCGACGAAGTCGAAACCTATCTTGGTCGTACAAATGTAACCTCGTGAAGATGCTTCAGGAAGGCGTCGCGACAGACGATGAGCAGACATCCTCTTGCACCACTCCATCGGCATATACGAACCTGGACAGACAAGGCCAAGGCCGGTGTGGGGCCACAGATCTGGAGACTTGACAAGGCTAAGCCACCTCCAGGGCGCCCCATTTTAGGTCCAGTCAGGTCTTAGCCGGACAAGACGGACAACGACGGGCAGATGGCTGGATGGGGGGCCTTGCAGCACAACAGCAGCAGCAGCAGCAGCAGCAGCAGCAGCAGGAACCCTTGACAAAAAAGTCAATCTCAGGGCCGACCAGGAAGCCTGCCTACCCGAACTACCCTGCTCAATAATGCGCATCATACCATCCGGATGGGTTTCTGCAAGGCACCGTCTCAAGAAGGGGGGCTACGGAGCTGGCTGCGACTGCACACCAGCCAGTAGCCGGCCAGGGAAGTGCCAAAAGGAAAGAAAAAGAAGATTCCAAATAGCGGCCCCCGGTTGGGTTCCTGGTGACGATCTCCGCTGCCAATGATGTTTATTTGAAAGACTGTGCCGTTGGCCTGGCCTGATGTGAGGCAGCGAGGAGTGACTGCGGTAAAATGGGCGGAACCGAACCTGGTCCGGCAACTGCTCGTCCCGAGTCGACGTGAGTGACAGCGACCCCGTTCTATCGCGTTGGTCGCGCATTGTCCATCCTCAGCCGCTTTTGAGTTGCAATTACGGTTGCCGGACGACACAACACGACACGACAGGAGCCCAACAGACCGGTAAATCATTCCTTGCTCTACTCCCTTCTCCTGCTTTCCTTCTCCTTCGTTCGTTCTTTCTATTTTTTGCGCATCTCCTCCCCCACAGAAATGAGGACATCATGCGGAATCCAATAGTGTCGCCAATCTTTCCGCATCCAGAGAAGCTCCCGCGCGGGCACGTACTGCAGGCAGGCAGGCAGGCAGGCAGGCAGAGGCGTTTGGTGATGGGTGCATGAATGCATAAAGTGAAGCAATTTACACTTTTTCCCAGATGGGATCTAAGCTTGCTAGGGCATCCCACTCTTTCTCGGCGACGCCAGTTGATCAGCTATTTTTTCCCTCAACGGTGCGGGCCCAAGCTCCCTCTTAGCGCTCTCGGTTTCCCTGTCATCCCTGTCTCCCCCACACACACAGCCGGGCAGTCACCACTAAAATCCAACAGGCAAGCTTGGATTTGTTTGCATGCCGCGAAATCTTGATAGCACCTGGCGCACAGAGATGAGATCAGCTCGAAAGCACTTGTTCGTTCGTTCGTTCGTTCGTTCGTTCGTTCGTTCGTTCGTTCGTTCGTTCGTTCGTTCGTTCGTTCGTACGACACCAGACGCACCGTACCGGGTCTGACCAAGCTTTAATCAATCGTACTACGTACTGCCACATGCCAATATTTGTCCCAACTAGGCTGCTGTCCCGACGAGCTGGATGATGCTAATTTGCAATGCCCGTCATTGCATCAGCTGTCTGCCCTGCTTCATGTCATCGCAACAAGTTACGGCACAAACACGCACACGCACACACGCATCAAGTCAAGCGTTTTCGGGTCCTTCCGTCAAGTCCCGCCGGTCAGCCCGGATGACTGATTCATGGGTCATCTTACCACTGACCACCAACAACATTCGGATTTGGGAAGTCTCATCAATGCCGACTCAACTGGCAATATGAGGAGCGAGAGCATAGACATCAAAGCGATCAGCAATCAGCTTCTGTCCATGCTTTCCAGCCCTTAGACCTCAGGTTGGATCGTCCGTACCGACCGAGTCTAGCATCACACTACTGGCTGGACAAGACCGTGCAGCTTGCGAGCTCGCTCGAGAGTACGCAAGTGCGTGCGCAACTATTGGATTGTCAGCACTTGCACCGCTTTCCGGCAATATCCAACAGCATACATAGCATGCGTGGTGATGTGTGCGGCCCCGTCAGCCACCGCAGTAGCCACAATATGATACGTTATTGCCGAGGACATGGATGGTGTTCGTACGTTTGGCTAGTTTCCATCCCTTCCCTTCCCTCCCCTCCCCTTCAGTCTTGCCGAAGCCGTGCAGAGACCCCCGTGCAGAGACCCCCATACAGAAAGCCCCATCCTGCTAGCTAGGTACAGTATTTGATATCACGAACTTGGAAGTTAGTTGATCGGAGTCCGGGAAGTCTAGGAGGCTTTAGTCTCCACCACCACCCGGCTGGGTCGATCCCCTGCCCATCGGTCCAGCTAATAGGGGATTTTCTCGAGGAGGGTTACATTCCCTCCAAGAACACCACCACCCCCTATGCCACCCCCAATGTTAAATCTCGGGCTAATCTTGGCTGAAGGAAGGGATGGTGCTGCGCGAAAGGATGCTACTCCAGCACTGCAGTGCTCACTGCTTGCTGCTCACTGCTGTGCTATGCCAGCTTTCTTTTGCGTTGTTCCCCAATACCACCACAACCCTACCTACGCATAATAATTTCCACATTCAAGGCGACCTGCTGCGACAGCCTTGGACTTCTTGATCTCATGCAACCGCACAGACAAGCGCCGGCCTGTCGTGTCAGCCTGCCTCTCTCTCTCTCTGGCTGCTGCTGCTGCTTCTCCCCCAACCTTCGAGACTCGCCGCCGGTGTACCGGATGGATGGATGTACATGTACCTGCCTGCCTTCTCGTCGCCTGCAGTTGCATCGCCCTGTTCGGCAGCGGATTCGGAGGCAAAGAGCGCCATGCCCTTTTCTGCCGATCCTTTCATCTCAGTGCGTGAACATCGTTTGTTTCTGCGGCCTACCATCGATCCAGAAACATGACCCCATCAGCGGGTATGTACCTGCTACCGCTACCACCCTGGCGACGATGCTTTCAAGGCCTAGTCCCAAGTGGTGTATGTACACACTACATACATGATGAAGCATGACGATATCGGTACATCGTCATCAACCTCACCCAGGCAGCATTAACGCCATGATGTCGTATTGATATCACAACCGCTGTTCAACAGACGATCTCGCGAGCGTATTGCCAAAACGGTCGTGGGCATGGATACTTTCGGTCAGCCTGGCAACAGATCTTACTTCCCAAATGGTATCCTTCGGCCGACTGGGGAACAATATCTAAGCGCCCTGGCTGCTTCTATTGGCCTTATTTGGAAACTGTTATACTTGCTATAAGCCGTTCGTTGATATACCCGTCCATCGAGCATAAACTTCAGATCCCCTTCGACATTATGAGTGCTACTTCACCAAGCGTGCAAAGGCCTTCGAGGTAGCATCGCGCTCCCTGAGAGGCGCCTTCCGGTCACACTAGATTGCCCAGCATACCCCTGGTTGTGAAGCAACTATTGCTCGCTGTCGTTCTCCCGCAGACTCGCATATGAGCTGGGAGCCGTACGGCTCTCGCCGGACTGCATGTCCATCTCCATCTCGAACCCAAGGCGCATGGCAGGTTCGTCCGAAGGCATAAGGCCAAATCATACTCAAAATCGAATGGCACTCAGTGCGAAGCATGATGCTCCCGCCGTCGCAATGTCAAAGGTAACTGCGATGCGGAGGTCACACCCGGACAAGTCTTGTCAACGAAGACGACATATAGGGGGTGATCGACCAAGCAAAGCTACGCTGAGAGATTCGCGGGTGGTCTTTCAAGCTCATGCTGCCTGTTCACCATCCACTCCAGGAAGAGCGAACCGAACCCGTTCGTCTCATCTTTAGGCATGAACTCACAGTCCTTGCTGTTACTGACCGTGATGCTCTTGACGATACACAACTGGGGACAGGCACCAAGACCGTGACATCGCGTTTGTGGGGGGGCCGATCTCAGTGGTCACATCATCAAAAACAGGCCGCCCCAGAGATTTGATGCTCGCTCCTACCGGCAAAAGCCGCCAATGTACGAAACAGGCTTGCTGCCGATGTTTGTTTCGCCCGCATCTGACCGCCCATCGTAGCCCCTTCGCTCGCGTTGAACAGATATCAAATCAATATGACGGATCACCAAGCGCCCACCTGCCGGTGCCGAAATCGTGTCATGTTTCCGAACTCAACCAAACTTTGCCTTGTTATGCGGAGACGGAGATGTGCCTGTTTACTTTCTTGTTTTTTCTCCTCCCCTGCATGCATAGATTCTTGATGTCGCAAGACGTGATATTGGCCCGACTCGCCTCGCCTAGCGTCTAACTTCACCTCAACTCCATGTCACCCCGTTGTATGAGAGAAGGAAAGAAATGCATTACCTGACTTGCCTGATGCTAAACGCCGAGATGTTGCGACGTTTCGCCGATCCATAGATGGGTAGTACGATGTGTCGTGAGATAGACCTCGGATCACTGCCAAACCGCATGTAGGTTGATCTACTGACAAATAACGCACCCCCGGGTCCCGCTCAGATAGTTTCAATGCGATATACTTCTTCTACTCCGTGGGTCTTTCTCTATGTTCTTTTGCTTGTTTCGGCGACGTATCCCAGCGCACTCCTTGATCTTGATATCACGCAGATTTGTTTAGCGAGAGTTCCTCTGACGGCCGGCTCGGTCGTCCCGGAGTCAATCGATGTACTCTTGCTGCTACTGTTTCGGCCAGTTCTGACAAGCACCTATGTTCTCCTTGGAACTGACCGCCCACCTTGTTGTTTCCTCGTTCTCTACGCACTTGCTGCTACGACGGCACTTGACGGACGTCGATGGTTCAGCATGGCTCCTTCCTACCGGGACGTCTCCGTGCCAGATTGAGTCGTCTTGGACTTTGGCAGCCCGCACGTTGGAAACGTACGTACGTGTATGCCTGTACTCATCTGACGCTCACTCGTCCTTACTGTCACTACTCAATCAGAAACCAGGTTGGCTGGTCTTGGCCATCTCTCATGGATATACCCGCGTGAGCAGTGGCCAAGGGTGTCTGGTTCTCAACGAACGAAATGCAGAAGCAGCAAAGCTGTTCGTTCGTTGAGATGGGAGAAAACAACATGTCCCTTTTGCGAACCAATGCGGCTTCTCGATCCAATGACGACACCGAGTGCCACTTGCTATCAGATGGCTGACACAGACGAGTAGATAGATGGTCATTAGACTCCTCCTTCCAGGGCGGAGAATAGCAATGACGGATCTAGGTGCATGTTGCTCGAAGGTTACCGTGATATCATCATCATCAAGAATAAGGATGTTCAGAACGAGAACCATGTAGAACGAAGTCAGTAGCTGACCTGTCTACAGATTCGTCGGCAGTGTTCTCGGAAGAGTACGACCAGCCCCCTAACTAGATTATCTCCTTTAGTAACCCATTGTTTCCCGTCGAAGAGAAATAGGGCGGTTCAGAGCGGCCACATGAGCGAAGCACGGCAGTCGTGCTTGCACGCTTATGCGCTCCCTCCATATTTCTCTCCCTCACGATAGGGGGGGTCCGGTAAGCCCTGTGGTTCGGCCCATCAACCAACATCTTATGAACAAACATCGCGCCTCGCAACCACTCACGCGTGTATGTACTACACTACCATAGCAAAGGTGGCGGCATACGCTCTTCATCGGTGAACCTCGTCTGTGTGATGAGGATGGTGCGCAACACCTCGTTTAACCCCGAAGCCGCTCCTGAAGTTCGACCAAGACCAACTGTATTCCCTGTTTACGAAAGGCCTGTGGTCTTTCTCTCGCCCTGAATATCGAAATGCACACAAATCAGTCCAGACTTGTTATGTCGACTCCAAGCGAACTAGTTTGTCAATCCCGGATACTAAGACGGACTGCTTGACCACAGAGGCTACGCCAGAATAGCTACCAGTAGTAAGCTATGTGATTATATACAACGTATAAGAAGGCTGTTGACCACATTATGCATGCTTTATTGGGCTTGTCAGCTTACTATATATCCTTTATATGCCATAATCATCTACCAAAGTATTGAGAAGCGCGGCATCTGACCAGTCGAGGTACACAGATGGACAACGGGTGAACCACCGAGGATGGGCCCTGTCGTACGTGGCCCTTCCTTCTATGTGGCCTACTGGGGAGCCAAAGCCATACGAAGAAGCAAGATGGGTTGATGGGTTGATGTGAATGGTCCAACGTATCTGCTGTTGCCTTGCGCAACAAAGGCGACGCAGACATTGGCTTCGAAGTAATACCGGAAATTCCGACGACCTTCCCGAGACGACGTAACTGCGACTGCTTCTCGACGCTCCTATTATTCAGAACTTCTCTGGTTTCACCAGGCCATGGTTTCCCCATGCGGAATATCAGCCTACCTACCATCGTCGTGACTCTGTCTCCGGGGTATTTTCATAGAAAACAAGACGCCGATTCGGGTTCATTATTACTGGGACATGCTATGTGTTTCGTTCATTGGCCTTCCTTCGTTGAGTTTCGCTCGTCGAGGCTTCGTCCCTTTGGTTGTTGTCTGTGGGCCTTTCCCCTTACGCTACTTGCATCTATCCTTAATAGGCCCAGCTGTTTCGCGAGAGGGACTCTTCACCATCAGTCTCAGGAGCCGGTCTAGAAGTGCTAATTTGCTCTTGGGATCGAGTTGTTGCGCATTCTGACTATATGTTATGCTGCTACTTCCGAAAGGGAAAGAGGCGACAGACGCCGGTAGAGCGATGGATTGGGTCAGGTACAACGGAGTTTTCCTATCGTTCTAAATCCTCCCCTCCTTCGCCGTTTGGCCTCTCGGTGTCCAACTGGTCAGATCCGGAAGATCGCCATCGATGCCGGACAGAGTTGCGTGGCTGAAGGTGTAGGAAGTACAAAATAACAACCGTCATACTCAAGCGAGGTGGAACTCACGTGGATGATTTCTACCAGTCGTTCGTTCGTTGAATACAATTAGTTCAATAAACCGAGGCACGCCGTTGGGACTTCCTTACCGACGACCTCCCGTAAACGTTTGGTCTCTGGAGGAAGTCAATTCTTATTAAATGTTGGCCTTCCAAAGACATTCAGGTTCCGTCACCATCTCAGTCTAGCACACCCAACCAAGCCGCACCCCGTCGTTCATGGGCGATGAGACGTGTACGTATTGGGTACCTGGAGGCACACGAGGATCATGTTCAGCGTCTATAACATCTGCAATAGCCCACTCTTAGCATTCTGACAAGAATAGCAGCACGACGCAACTATTTCAGCCCCTAGTGTTAACTAAAGGAATAATAATCACAAGACTCATGGGTGGGAATGGTTGATCCAGGCCGCGGGTTGTTACACGCCCTCCTGGTTGTGATTTGTGGTTCAGGGGACTTCTGCTGTTCGAATTGATTGTGCCGGAGCCTCAAATACTTCGATCTCTTCATCTGGCCTATATTATATTGCTGCTGGTTTCGTTGCCTCGGTCCATCTTGAGTTGTGTATGTCTGTCCAACAGTCCTCGTGTGACAAGCTTTCAAGCAGATCGCGGTGATTCAGAACATGATTGTTGTTATTCGACAGACGACTGGGAAGCGAATTAAGCGAGCGAGAGGTATGCCGTTCCAGATTCCAATCCGAAATTCGCTTACATATGCCATTTACTTGAAATGCCACTCCGGAGACCATACACAACCCAGTGGACGAGCGTGTTCACCCCGGACATCGTCGTGGCTGGGCGAAACAGGCGTGGTTGAGCGGACGAATGAACGGGAGAGAGATACACGGCAGCGATAAGATCACAGTCGGCAGAAATTTACCTGGGGCACATGCCCAATGGGTGGTGGTAAGTCCCGAAGCTTTTGGGGGGTAATACATACAGCCTCCTCTCACGACTTCCGTAGATCATGAGACGTTCGCAGC
Organism: Apiospora aurea; assembly: GCF_038362705.1. Classification (NCBI taxonomy): domain Eukaryota; kingdom Fungi; phylum Ascomycota; class Sordariomycetes; order Amphisphaeriales; family Apiosporaceae; genus Apiospora; species Apiospora aurea. The sequence continues at coordinate 406,224 of NW_027117398.1, read as the reverse complement.
CAATGAAGAATGCGTCTTCGCGCACTTTGGATTTGCTGAACGCTCGACCACTCAGCCAACCCGATCCTCGGACTTCCTGATTGAACCTCGGAACATTTCAAACTCATGTCCGAAGGGGGCGAGACGCGACCAAAGCCAGTACGTCTCGGGAGAGCCACCACTGGGTTCATAACCAAGGAGAAATAGCCAGAGGTCTTAGTATTCGTGTTACATGTACGCATAAGTTACGGACTGGACGAGCGACCGCCCACGTTGACATTCCTCTATCTTTGTCTTAGAGATGGACGGAATGATGTGTTGTTCTACGCTGGCCGGTTTGTTGAATTTGCCCACGGTAGGGATTGTCCTGGCTCTGTCGAGCCAATGACTATCATTACAAACCGAAGTCCGGCGCACGCGGGGCGGGATATGCACCCCAAGGCGAAAGGTATTGGTGGTCCGTATTCAGAAACCTCTGTCCCAGGGTTATTTCCCGCACCGCCATTTCGACAGATTGGCTTTTGGCTCCTCGTTCATCATCTGGGCTTTGCTGGAATAATCATGGGACATGTCGCGTGGGCAGCTGCATACTGAAGAAAAGAAAAACGCGCAACCGTGAGGTTATTCTAGAGTGAGCGAATCTCGTCGCGAGGAGCTGTAGATATTTAAGGAAGAGCAAGGCGTATGGTAATCCACGTTGGCTGACAGCCTGGGACTCATTAGTGGCTTCTGTGCGGTTGACTTATAGCGCATGTGTTTTTGAGGAGCAGGCCATCGTCGTCAGCTAGACAGACCATTGCATTGGTAGTGGGGGTTCACGATGTGCTCATCATAGATACTCGCAAAATTCGGCATCCAGGCAGTGAGATATTGTAATAAGTGAGACTCAGTGTTGGCGAGGCGAGGCGATGCAGTGCAGTTGTTCGGTAGCCGGATGTAGCACTAACTAATTCAAGGTTGAAGGTGAAAAAAAAATAAGTAATTCCATTCCGAAGCTATCTACACATCAATTCCAAAGCTCGCAGGCGGGAAGAGCAGGTCGAGAAGATTATACAAGCAGCATAGTATCTCCTCTGTTGAAGTTCGCCGTCAAGACCCGCGAGACTCCCGTTTTTGCTAAGCCTCGAAACCATGATAGTATTTCCCATATAACGCTGGAACATCCCGGATATACAAAACCAAGGGGGGTAAATTCAATCACGCCATCAACAGGCACACTCACTCACTTGCGCACACACTACCAGCTCATTCCTATATCTCCAAAAGAGGATATCTTCGTCCAGGGGGCATTAACGTCATTCGCGGTTTGTCGTATTTTGTTTTTAGTAAGGGGGTTGGGCCCCATAGGACCCTGGTGACCCGGGTAGTCCTCTGGGCGTCCGCCCATGTTGGAGCCACGGCCGTCACCACGACGATCGCCACGGTCGCCACGGTCGCCACGGTCGTCGCCGAAGTGCTTCTTGCGCAGGGCAGCGAGCCTCTTCTTCTTGGTCATGGTGTTGATGTACGTGCCAATGATGAAGGCAACGACGTTGAAGAAGGGGACCCACGTGGCCTCGGGCAGGAACTGCTGCGCAAAGGCAAGGCAGAGCGGCGAGGTGACCCAGGTGACCTTCATGACCTTCATGAAGCCCACGCGGACGGTGGCGCGGACCTGGTGGTAGGTGCGAGCGCCCGCGATGAGGGCCATGGCCACGAGGTAGATGGAGTTCTGAATCGGGGCGATGACCAGGTTGCTGACAATGATCTGGAGGATCTTGGCGCGCAGGCTCGTTCGGCCCTTGAAGGTCTTTTGCAGACACCAGATCAAGAAGTGGCCGAGCGGCGCACTGACCAGAGCTCCGTAGGCGGCCATCTTGGGCACCCGGGAGGTGAAGTAGTTGCCATGCTTGTTGCGGTCTTTCGCGAGGAACGAAGCAATCAGTTCTTGCATACTGGCCAAAGTACCGGCCGTGAGCATCTTGGTGCGAAGCGGGTTCTTCTCGAGCTGGTTGATGTAGGCCTGTAGAGAGAGTAGACGCGACGAGCACGGTCAGCCAGCCGGCCAGACACAAACCCGCATTGAGGCCTTAGGTTAGGATAGAGAGTATACGCACCATCATGTAGCCCTTGGTACCGGCCATGGCCTTACCGCCGGTGATGGCAGTGCCGATGCTCTCGGAGATGGGGTGCTTGCCCGTGGTGCCGGGAAGAGGGCCATCGCGAGGACCCTTGACGACCTCGCGGGCAGCCTCGCGGGCTTGGTGGGCAGCTTCGCGAGCGGCGTGGGCAGCGTCGAAGACGGAATCAGTGCCCTTGATTACCGTGTCGCGAACAGTGTCGCGCTCAATCTTGATCGTCATGGTTGGGATTGAGGGCGTTTCGGCCACGCAAGGAAAGCAAGTCGTCGGACGGACCTAGAACCTGGGCAGGAGTTACTGTGCCGGGCGAAAGATTAACAACGGAGCATTTAGACGCCCAATGCAAAAGCCAGATGCAATTGAATAGAGGAATAATGAAAACGGATGGACTGAGTGGCCAGAGCAGAGGCTGGATGGATCTTTGCGCTGGGCGGGCTGGGTTGCTGCTGGCTGGTGCTGGCTGGCAATAAAGATGGGCTGGCAGCGTGTGAAGCGATTGGCGATGGCTGGAGCTCGAGCTCGAGCTGGAGAGGGTGGAACGGACGGACGGGGGGAGGGACTGGGAGGCACTGAAGGGCCAATGCCATTCACGGCCGGCGGCTGGGTTTGTTTACCAGCAGGCCAATCAAGCCGAGGCTGGCCAGAGCTGCTGGTCGCATCCCAACCCTGCAACACCCACTCGCCCACCTTGGCCACCCTAAAATCGGCCGGTCCCCAGCAACCAACCACCAACCTCTGGAGCGGCAACACGAGAAGAAAGAAACCGGGGCTGCAGGGCGGTGAAAGAGGGACGAACACTCACAGATAGCTGATGGGCGGCTCTATCTACCGACAGTCTCTCCACTTGGGCTGAGGTTTGGATCGGGATGGAGTCTGTGTGCCCTGGTTTCCCTATCGCTCGGGAAAATTTGAGATTAGAGACAGATCAGATGACGGCGAGCTGAACGATGATGGTCGACGGAGTGTTGAATTTGTGCGCGTCTTCGTCCATCGTCTTTCGGTATGTGTGTTGCATTGATGGATGGATGGATGGATGGCTGTGAGAAGAAGATGGACCGTACGCCAGGCAGGTAGCAGCACAGGAAAAACACATCATCAACCAACTCACAGGCGACCAGACTCTAGAAAACCAGACGTACAGTAGTGTCATGTCGGCCATGTAGGTACCCAAACCCGACCCGACGCGCTTCTTCGCTTTTGGGAGCTGGGCCCCATCAAATCTGCAGTTGCGACCAAGGTCCCAAGGTCGGACGGGGATTAGAGGTTTAGCTCGATTCCGCCATCACGTAGCCCGGCCTGATCTGGACGCGGCCTGGGCTTTCTTTGGCAATCGCGAAATTGGGGGTTCTCTCTTGCTGGGGTGGGAATCCTCCCATCCCATGCACACACGGGAAAACCTGAACCTGTCAGCAAGTGGACATTGCGGCGGTGCTTGCTTGTGGCTTTCGCTCGTTGGTGGCTTGCTCCTCGCAATCTGACCTGCATCATTGGAAGCACAAAAGGCAGAAAGAAGAAACACCTGCAAAAGATGAGAGGCGAAGATCCTGGAAGATGCAGGAGTACCTTGTCGCCTTAGGTATCAATGGTACCTAACTGCAGAATTTGCAGCAGATTGGGCTCTGGGCTCTGGGCTCTGGGCTCTTGAAGAAAGACAGAAAAGAACCGACCCTCGAGAATTCTCGAAGCAATGGATGCAAATGGGTGGGGGAGTTACTCCGTCCAGTTGATAGGTGACTCGATTAAGCTGCTGGGATGGATTTAGAGCCGTCAACCTTAATTCGGACAGGCAGCGACGCCCTACGTGACGTGACGTGACCAAATCAAACCACTGCTACTGACAACTGGAGCTGGAGCTTTGGCACTTGATGTACCTACTTCCTAGGCGCAATTGATCAATGCCGCTGTCAACCAGGAAACAAACATCAATTGAACCCTCGTCTCTCCCCAGGTTTCAATCCAACCTTATGTCGAGGGCCGGCACCGGTCCGTTGCCTTTTTCTCAAGGCGGCACATCCAAAGCAAGGCATCGTAGATCGATTGCTCATCGTCGTCATTCATTAACCCCGACGTTCCGCTGTCGATCAAAATCGCATCCATCCACTTGCAGCCGGCCCGATTCTCATCTGGGTGTTGTGCATCACGCTTTCGAGGCTTGGGCAGACCGAGTACAAGCCATCGCCCGTCATGGCCTCCGCTACCCAACGAGAGGGGGGCGAAGCTTCCGGCACTTCTTCTCCAGCATCGCCCAGGCCCGCTATCGCCAAGCTGGCCCGCTCTGCGCCCTCCCCCGTTCTGGTCCATCATCGCCCTCAAAGCAGCATCTTCAGCCCGACCTGCACTCATACCACCATGACCCGACTCTATGAACCCAACTTCGTCTGCAGCATGTGTCATCGGCCCGGTCAATAGGGATGGCTTTACCGTTGCACTCAAGACAGAGAGTTCATGCTCGAGGACCAGATGGAAAAGGGTCTTCCTGTAAGTCATCATTATCATCTGTGCTCTTGCTGTTACTATATCGGGCCCAATTTACTCACGAGGCACCAACATCTAGGTGAGCTTCGATCTTCTGGGCGCTTCCTTCGTAGACAGGAAACCAGTCCCGAGTCCTCGCGGCCCGGCCTTAAGGTCAGACCCGCTCAGCTTCCTCACAGAGATCACTGTGGAGGATCTGAAATCCTACACTCCACAGCAAATCAAGACCATACTGGAGCAGAGAGGGAATGTGAGTATTAGTCCGCTCCCCCAGGCTGTAGCTGCCATGTGGCTAACCGGGCTCAGCTGCATGAGGTTCTGGAACGACAGCGCCGACTGAGCACCACACGCTCGTATTATTACCCCTCCTCGGGTTCTAGACGGAGTGGGGTCCCTTCTCAGTGCTTTGGGTTTCCTAACTACGAAACACATTGCAATCGTGAGAAGCCTTGGGTGGCTTGCGAGGCCCAGGAGTGCCAGTTCAAGTGTTGCCATGCCTGCCGCCCGAGTAGCGAGCAGCGCGCCTGTCTGAGCCTCGATGGCATTGCCAAGGGTGACATCCCCCCTACAGCCATCACTGGCTTCGGCTTCCATCTTCAAGGGTCGAGACCGCTTATGGATGCTGGCCTAATCCAGAACATCGGCTACCGTGCTGTTCCTTGGGTACGTGTTCAAGTGTTCCACATTCACACACCATGCACATGCATATGCTAATCATAAACCTCAGCCCAATGCTTTGGCCCCGACAGAAGATTCTACGCCCTCCATGTGGACCAGTTTCATGGACATGGTTGACAACGACGATGATTTCCATACAGCGCTGCCGGAAGCAGTCAGCATGCCGACCACGCCGAAACTTGATGCAGCAAGCACTTCGGACTTCACTTCAGACCGTCCGGACAATCCGACACATGACGTAGATTCGGCAGCGCACAGCGATGACTGGACTGCACCACGGACCCTTCCCGACTTGGATGATCTGGATCTGGATGCACACGGCATCGAGGACTCGACCGATGAACCTTTGGTCGCTTCCAGCATGCCACGTCGACCTTCAGCCCCCAACGGAGATGTGTTCTTACAGGAGAAGCCATCTTTGCGCAAAATGCCATCTATAATGATGGAAGCAGAGTTGGAAGAAGGCTGTTTCCACGAGGATCCTTTGGAGGTCGTTGATGGCATTGCTGTTACGGAGGAAAGTGTCGGCTTGGGAGTTGCAGATGTTACCACCCAGGTTTGATCGATGGGTGGGTTGCTTTGGATGTTTTTGGTGGGCACTTAGGAACAGCCGAGCGGAAAACGACTTTTCTCCCTTTGCTAACAACTTGTATAACAGATAGGTGCAGGTGCTCGCCTTTGGAACCCCTATAGCTTGGCGAAGGGAGCAGCTCTCGGGGGCATGGTCAGGTCGGTAGTATTCTCAGTCTAGATTGTAAATGATAGCTTCTATGTGTCCAGAGCAATTGCTGACGCTCAAGATAGCTCTAGATCCGTGTTCATCCAGGCCAGCCCAAGTTCGGGTCAGTGTGTAGTAGTGGACGATGTCAGCCCCAGGATGAGATAAGTGATGAATTTTCCGTCCATGCCTTTTAAGCCTTCAACCGAGCATGTCGTCGTCTGTGTGCTCTTCAATGGGACAGTGGGAGTCATGATCGACATCACTCTTAGCCCGAGACGTTGAGATAACGTGGCTCCATGTTGGAAAATGAAAGCATGGATACGATCTGTCTGGAGATAGATCGGCCCCATTGACGATTCCATTGCCGTAAGGGGCAATATCGTAGGTCGAACCAATTCCGCAGCGACAAAACCAATTGAGCGGGCAGGCGATCCGGGGGACCGTTCTCGGACACATAATTTCTCCGTCGATCAAGACAAAACACTGCGCTTACCTAACCACTCAACGTCACACCTACCCCTTTGAGACAGCGGAAGCTAGAAGGTACGTTTATATTCGTGCTCTGCAGAAGTTAGTTGCATCGTCTATTTTGTCTATGGCAGGTTGCGCGTGAAGTTGAAACGTGCCTTTTGCTTTAGCCGCAATGCCCCCCTTCCCCTCCCCTGGCTGGATCGGCACTCCCGCAGCAGGATGTCCCCCGATCCCTATTTTCCCGGCGATATTGGCCGTGACGTATCCACTCTACGCAACAAGCATCTCTTGGCAGCCGTTGTAGATTAAGTGTTATGTGACCGAATTGGACGAATGGGATGGGGATAGAGCCAGGTCCTTGGTATATACCGGATGGCCTCTTGCACCATCCCAATATACGGAATGCCACGCACGTGCGGGAATCCGTGCGGATGCAGGATGCGGGAATGTGCGGACACCAAGAAAGAAAAGGGCGCAGTGATGTGAGAGGAGAAGGAGGGTATGGGATATCCAAGGGGTGGTGGTGGTGGTGCTGCTGCTGCTGCTACTATTAGAGGGTGTCACCTGTCATATAAAGAGTCGGTGCGGTGGCGAGTCAGTGGGAGATGCTTTCTACACCGCCAGCACAACAACTACCAAGGGACCATCCATATATACCAAGTCACCACCGTCTGAAGTTTGGACCTGTCAGCCAGTCACTGCATCAATCGACACACCCAAGAAAAAAAAAGGCCGAGAGGAAAGAAAATCCAAATCCTAAACCAAATCACGCCACCCAAGATGCTGTCCCGCGCCCTCCCCCCTCGCCGTCTTTGCCAGCACGGCCCTGGGCCACGGCTACATCTCCTCGCCCGCCGCGCGCCAGGGCGGCGACGCGTCGGTCGCGGCCTGCGGCCGGTCGGTCGTCGACACGATCCTGGCGGACAACACGTCGCACGTCGAGGGCCTGCCCGAGCTGGCGGCCGAGGCCGGGTCCGGCTACCACGCCGACGCGTGCAACCTGTGGCTGTGCAAGGGGCTGCAGTTTGCGGACAACGTGGCCAACGTGCAGCGCTACCAGCCCGGGCAGGAGGTCAATATCAAGATCAAGCTGACCATCCCGCACACGGGGAACGCGAATGTGTCGGTCGTGGATACCAAGGCGAACAAGATTGTTGGGAGTCCGCTCGTTAGTTGGGAGGAGGGGGTATGCGGACGAGCGCGAATTTTATGCGAAGAAGACGCCCAAGGACCAGGTGGACTTCAATGTTACGATTCCGGAGGACTTGGGGGATAAGTGCGCTGCGGCCGGTGCTTGTGTAAGTGATGTTCCCGACTAATCATGTGGCGCTTAATTGCTCTCCAACACAGAAATCTCTCTCATTATATGTTACCTATGCTGACTGAAATATCAACTCACAGGTCCTACAATGGTGGTGGTACGGCACTGGTGCCCGCCAGTCCTACGAGACATGCGTCGACTTCACCGTGGCCGCGAGCTCATAGTGTGTCGTCCGTCTGGAACTTCATGGCAAACTCAATATGGGAGGAGAGAGAGAGCTTCATATCCAGCGAGAGGGTTCACGTTCTTGGGGACTCGTGGGTTGGGCTGCTGAGACCTGAGATGGTGGTGGTGGTGGGGATAGCCGAGTGATGATGGATAGTGGTCGTTTTCTTTGGCCATTCAGGGGCAACTGCGAAAGGCCCCTATTCTGATTCTTGGGGTTCCCATGGTTCTGTCGTCGCGTCACTATAGATAAATGCCTACTTAGCTTTCGTCGCAGGCAGTTTGCGGTGTCGTTCCTTTTCGTTGGTCATGATACCACATCACACGCCGGGACAGCTGGACAAGTTGATCCGCGTCAGTACACATAACAAGTCGCTGGTTGACGAGTCGCTCCTAGCCCCTTCCCAGCGATAGGTACTCAAGTATTGATCTATCTGTCTACCAGGCCGCCTCCCGCATCATACTCGACATATATCAAAACCCTGACAATTACCAATGCCCGGCGGGGGGGTCCCACGGATTCCCCCACGGATTTCCCCATGGGTTCCCCCACTGGTGCGCCCACGGGTCTACATAATCCCAGTCCGAAGAGCTGCCACTGCTGCTGGTATAGCTGCTGGTGCTGCTGCTGCTATCACTGCCGCTGCTCTGACTACGGGATCTAGATGATGCACGTCGTCGTCCCTGGCTGCTGGCGCCCCTGCTTCTGCTCCCGCTCCTTCTTCTGCTCCCTGACCCTCCCGTGCTGCCATGGTAGTACGAAGACGACCTATGCCTAGACCTAGACCTCGACCTAGACCCGGGCCTCGCTCTAGATCTAGAGCGGCTCCGGTGATGCCGAGGGGATGTCGTCCTGGTCGTGGACGCGTGAGAGCCATGACCGCCTGAACCATGACGAGCTGTTGCGGGTTGGTAGTTGGATGCCTGTTGGGTTGGTGTTACTGTGCTGGCGGCGAGCGACGCCCCGACCGGTTGGTTTTTGGGCCAGACTAAGTAAGTGTAGGCAAGGAAAGGTTAGCCGGATGCTGCAGTCCCATTCCTCGAAGTTGGGTACAGGTGGGAGGGGAAGGAGAGCCGGCCAGGATGCCAATGGGTAGGCGACAGTGTATACACAGCTGAAGCGCATCTCCCGACGGGGGGGGCTTGGTGGCAGGGACCGGATCCCTTCGAGACCCCATGGTACCAAAGTCGCCAGCCCAAGAACGAGGTTTTCCCGCCTCCCTCTTTTCAGCGGGCAATCAATACTTACATGCAGTCCCTATCAACGCGCTCAGTATTCGTAACACGCACAACCCCAAGAGAAGCAAACATACCAGTATGATGCCTACAAGAAGCACAAATCCGATGCCCGCACCTTCCCTCAAGCCCCGCGCAAGTGCCCTCCGTGTTGGGCCGGCTCCAGCACTTGCAGCAGAGCCAGCTGCGCTGCACGGCCTCGAAGCGGCAGCCCGAAACCTTGCACTTGTAGGTCCGGTCGCGCGTCCCGTTGCCGCTGGGGTCTTCGTCGATGACGTCCCGGCACGGCCGCATGGAGCCCGGCGTCGCGCCGAACCGGGACCCGAGGGGTGTGATGGTGCGGCCGTTGGGGACCGCGTGGGGGCAGTAGTCGTAGCCGACGTCCTTGTGGCCGCAGAGGAGGCGGACGGCGAAGCGGTTGCACATTGTTTTCCAGGGAAGTTTTTCTTAGTAGTCGGGAAATCTCAAAGACAGTAAGTTAGATGGTTTAGATGTCGAGATTGGTCTTGCGAAATAGCATCGGGGGCTAGCTTAACCGCCCGCATTTTAAATATACCTACGGAGAGAAAGAAGGCAAGTGATGAGCCAGTCGCCAATGCCAAGCTGCCCCATGGCGGTTACTGCGATCTATACTGGCTGACGCAATCTTACTCGCTCCTCCTGGGGGACATAGAGCTTGATTGATGTAGAACCTCTGATCAGGAGCTATCAGTGAACCAGCAAGGCCAAGTATGCAACTCATGATGAGTAGCCAAACCTGTCGGTTCAATCCGTCTTGTACGATGAAGTGATTTGGGAACGGGGATACATCAACCGAACTCGGGCTTGCCAAGGTGTCTGTACATTCCAGCTTGCACATGCGCATTGCCCCGTAAGAGCCTCAATCCCTTGAGAAGGAAGGCATCAAGCCTTCAGTACCACTGCAATGGAACTATATTTGGAATTGGGAGACTGGTCAACATGACCATACCGCCGTCACCTGGACACGGCAACGGCAAGACTTCGGTCTGCATATGAGCTAACCAGCAAACTGCGGCTCATGCCAGTAGCGGTATCCATCATCGTGACAAATACCGAGAGGTAGTGTCAATGAAAGGGGCGGATTTATGTATCAGTACTCACTCAGCACGAGCCGCATTCTCTGTTGTCATGATAGCCGGTGGTGGCTATGTCTTTTTAGCGAGGCACTAGGGCGCCAGCTAAGGGGCTCAATACGATGCGTCACACAACGCCAAGACTTACCACTTACATGCAACCTGTGGTCGAGGGACTGGTTGAGTGGGTAGGTAACACATTTCCGACCACTCGCAGCAGCTATTTGACCAAACTTCCCCATCGGGGATGCACACAAAAGTACCGCATGCAGATGCATCATGTGATTATCAGCACTTGCACTGCCGAATCCATCCATCGCTTGATGGATAGCCTAAGCTCTAGAAGGGTGGGCGATCCCGAGTGTAGCGGCGGCTCATGGCTCGGGCTCAACCCCGCGCCTTTGGCCATCTCATCCCCCAAATGCAAATGCGGTCTGCGCCTTACTCGGGAGAGTTTAGGTACTTAAGTGAGCTCCCAAGTTCGACGACATCATGACTGATGTCCCTGTTATCTACAGCCATCGCCACGATTGAGGCAATTAGTAGCCAGTGAGGAAATCAGGAACAGGAACCGTGTATCGCATGCGACCTTGCCGTGAAGAAGAAAACCTACCCGTAGCTACTAGGCCGCGGAGACTGAGCTCCTACTCCGCCATGTCCGGCCAACCCGGACCCCTCGCCGGCGGCGACGATGATGAACTGCTCCACCCGCCCGCCTACTACGACGCCGAAGGCCGCAGCATCGTCGGCAACAACAACGCGCACGAGGAGGACGACCTCTTGCCGCCCGTGATCCTCATCATGTGCGGCCGCTTCGTGCATCCCGAGTCGGCGCGCGCCAGCCCGCTGTACGAGCTCTCGCAGGACGTCGACCGGCTCTCGAGCGCCTACTCGACCCACACGCTCGAGCGCCTCGAGCACGGCGTCGCCATCACCGCGCGCAACGTGCCGCGCATCACCCGGAGGCGGCGCAAGGTCTACAACCTCAAGCACGTCTCGCCCGCGCTCTCGCCTAATTTTCCGTTCCAGGCCGAGGCGCTGAGCAGGCAGTCGATGGGGAACTTGGGGCTTTGTCGGCGGTCGGGCGCGGCGGGGCTGCATGTGCCGTATTTTCAGACCGGGGAGGGGACTAGTCGGGTCGTTCTGCTGAAGGAGCGGAGTGATGGCGGTGCGGGGTTGCCTAAGGGGTACAACGCCTTTCGGCACGCCGAGATGGAGGCTGGGGAGGTGTTCGAGTTCCAGCAGCGACGGCGGCAGAAGAAGAAGCTGGGTGGCAACAGTATCGGCGGCGGCCATGGGTTCTATGAATGGGCCATGGCGGACGGGGGGGCGGCTCGCGATCGAGGACGACGCCGACGGGCAGCATAAGCTCGTGGTGACGAGTGCGGTGACGAGGCAGACCATGGATGCGCTGGTGGCCTGCTGGTGTCTCCGGCTGGTAAGTTGAGAACTAACACTCCAAGCATGTCTCTCCGTCTATAAGTCGTGCATTGGTTGAGCTGACTTATGTGTGCTTTTGTCTGAATCAACAGTGGCGCAACAACTACGATACGGAACCCGGCTTGCATGGCTGGGATCGGTTCACGAACAAAGTGCGCGACGTGCGGCAAAAGCTGGCATTGGCCCCGGCGCCCAGTTTCTTCTAGCAGTGATTCCAACAGAGGGAATTAATTGCTTGGGCTGTCGGTCGCGTGCCATTGCGGAGTGTAGTGGTGTTGAGTTACACCCACCTAGTCGCCTGTGCAGTCCGACAAACATGAGAACGGCCCGCGCGAACACTCAACTCGGATATTCTGCCGAGATCAACAGATCGGCCAGCGCAATATTGCGCAATGGAGGTTGCTGCATACTGGTGGCAGCATTTGCCTCCAATCGCACGTCAGTTCTCTGAGGTCTGATGGCTCTTCAATGTGGAAGAAGCCGCCCAGTGTCGGCCAGGGCTGTTCTGCAAATAGCTGCGGGCGGGCTGTGGCGAACGAAGGGGAAGCCGGCCGGGATTGGCCAGCCAGTGAAGGATTGCTTGGCGGCGCCTCGATACCCGATAAACTTCCCCTCCGGGAAGAGGATGACAGGTGACAAACGGCGTTGAACCAACGTTCGATGCTTTCCCTGCTTCCAATTGCAGACATCTAGGCTACCAGGGCGGCGGATGAATAAGCAAGGGATTTGATACGACGCGAATGTCCCATGCAATTTGGAAAAAGGGTGTAGGAGAAGGAGAGAAAGAAGGATCGACGGCATGGGGAGGTTGGTTTGGTTTCTTTTCTTGCAGGTCCGTTGCCAAGTGTTGGAAGTGCCTGCCTGCCTGCTTGCTTACTCTGGTGTAAGTCCAAACTGTTCTTTCTTACCCTTCTGCTCCGCCTCCTTCTTCAAGCCTTCCCCCCACCCCAACAAACACCTGCAGGCAGCCACGGCCAAGAAAGTAAGGCTATCACGGCACGGCATCGGGCGTTTTGGTCATAAGTCATAAGCAATCAGAAACATCGTCTTAATTCAATGTTGGACTGAACATGCTAATCTCTCGCGTTACACTTCCTCACTTCATGTTCGTTCTTGTGAAACCTGTGTGCCCTTATCCAATTGCCGAGAGTGACACACATATCACCTCAACAGCAAACAGCACTACCTACAGTCAGACCATCTTGGCGAAACTGCAGCCTGACTTTTCCAAGTTCTCTTCTACCAGGTAAAAGATACCTTGTTGCCGCATCAACCTAACGACAGTTACTCTTCGTCACCATCACCAGCCCCCACCCACCATGTCAAGCTTCCCCCAAGAGCTGCCACCCCGCCCGGGCGCCAACACCGCCGGCGCCAATGCTGCCGGCGGCAGCTGGAAGGACCGCAACTGCCCCAACATGCGGACCTGCTGGGCCTTCAGCTGGCAGGCCTACAGCCTCGGCACCGCCGACAAGGCCCAGCTGTGCCGCCGCGTCTGCATGTGGGCCATCCTGCTCGTGCGCACCGCCATGTCCATCCTGGGCATCGTCCGCGACGCCCTCGCCGCCCACTTCGTCTCGGTCATCATCTATTCGATTCTGGCCGTCCTGGGCTTCTTCTTCATCGCTTGGTGCCTGGCCATGATCGGCGAGGTCCGGGGTCGGCGCCGGGTTTTGGGGGTCATGGTGGTAAGTTGGGGTCCTCTTACTTCTTTGTTGATATGGTGTTGGAAATGAGACACTCATATACTGACTGACCGAAATCAGGGCCGCTGGCACTTTGACGTCTTCCTCGCCGTCTTCGGCATCATCCACGTGGCCGTTCTGCTGGCCGCCATCTTCGCGGGCTCGCGAGTCGGCCTCGGCGTCTCGTGGCTGGTCATGTGGGTCGCCATCTTCGCCGTGGCCTGGGTCGCCACCTGGCCTCCCGAGCAAGACAGCCAGGTTTAGTTGGAAGGGTTGGAAGCACCAGGGAGGAGTCTAGCAGAGCAAGAGCAAGAAGACAGCGACAGCGACAGCAGTAGCAGTAGCCAGGTCTGGCTGAAAGGGATGCGAGCGAGGAGTCCCCGTGTGGAGAAAGGGCCGGAGTCGTTGGAGAGTTGGGAACGGCGGATCGATCTGCCCGTCTATGATGATATCGATCCGGATGGCGATTCGGACTTTGCCGACCATCATGCGCAGAAGCGGCAGCGGCTCCGTCTGCGGCCACGGCTTGAGCATCCGTGCGCTGTTGGTCTACGCGATGGTTGTCGGGCGGCGGGCTCTGTGTCTATGTGTCTCCCTTGCTTTTACCTTGAGTGCATGGATAAGGCCTATTTATGACGTTACGGAGTTGTCTGGGTGGGCTATATTCATCACCGACAAGGAGAAAGAGTCAGGGGAAATTAGGCATCGTTTGAAGTAGGAGAGACATTCTTACGAAGCTCGTCAAAATAGCCAGTTCACCAGCAAAACCCAAGGAGGGCTCAGGTCAATGAAAAAGACGTTGCAATAAGTAGAATGCCATTTCTCATAGCCCAGACAATCGGCATTGTGACATGTCCCAGGTATCATACGCGCGCGCTCAGTAGTCTTCCAGCTTGTAGACTTCGTACGCCGGCTCTTCATATGGGTGAGCTCTGCAATGACATCGCATAAGTCAGATTTCTTCCATCACATCACAGACATGTACTCCATCATAAAACAAGCTGCTGGCATCCACTGGCCGGTAGTAAGAGGATTGTAGAAGAATAGAACAGTCAGCAAATCACAAGTATAATCAACTTACTCCTTCAACGCCGCAACGGCCTTCCTGACCGTCTCCTCGCCCACGCACAGCGTCTCGACCCGCGCCTCCTCGACCTCCTCCAGCTCACCGACGGTCCCGATATGCGGGTTCGCCGTGTCCCCGGGACGGAACTGGCCCATCCCCAGGCTGCTCGTCCAGGCGCACTCGGTGTAGCCCCCGGGCCCGGGTACCGGCCCGCGCCCGCCGCGAAGATGGCGCGCTTGCAGGCCGCGGCCGCGGAGGGAGGGGTGAAAAAGATGAGCTTGAAGCGGTGGGTGGCGGCGGCGGCGGAGGAGGAGATGACGGAGGCCATGGTGGTGGGTAATGCCGGTTCTGTACTTGCTGTTCGGGCAAGGATCAGATTCACATCCGCACTGGGGCTTGGGTGGTTCCTTTGGCAATAGAGAGAGAGAGATCAAAATCTCCGAAAGTACGAATGGGATCTGAATTAAGGACCAAGAGATAGAAGGATTCACTGGCTCAAGATTGATCCAATGCCTCTCGGGATATGGTGCTGTTGGATGTTGGGTGTAAGTGAGCCGCGAGCGGGTTAATTCGGGGTCTGCCGGTTTACCCCGCCTTCCCCAACCGCCATAACAAAAAGTTGATGACATATGCAGGCCCGGCCAGTCGCCGTCCACTCCGATCCATAATGGGGATTTCTGCTCGACGTTACCGACCATACCCTAGGCAAACATTTCTCCCTCGAGGCCCTGATTGATCCGGTTTCGCGGGCCAACTCTCCCCCTTTTACTCACCACCCCCTTTCTTACATACAAGATGCGCTCCCGGTGCACAAACCCAGCGTCCGCCGCGAAGCTGTTCGTCCAGCTCTCCCGGTCCTGCGCGCCGCAGCAACAAGCGCAGCGTGCGCCCCTCGACATCCTCCTCCCGGCCTCGGCGCGGTCCTTCCATGTCGCCGCGAGATCGTCGTGTGCGCCGATTCCCTCCCGCAGCCCGTCATCGTTCTCCTCCTCGTTACCAAGGAGAACAGCAACAGCATGCGCCGCCTCGACCTCGACAGCAGCGACGATAGCGAGGAGCTTCGGCTCGACTAGCGCCCGGCAAATGACGCAAGCCATCTACAACCCGCAAAAAGATGACGACGGCAACGAGATGCTGATGGAGATCACGCCTCGCGCCGCCAACGTACGTTGCTCTCTCTCTCTCTCTCTCTCTCTCCCTTCCCCTTTTCTCTCCCCTTCCAGAATAAGTAGGGCCTCAGCTAATCTTGAACGACCGATGATGAATAGCGCCTCTCGCAAATCATGGAAAAGGACAAGAACCCCTACCTCGCCCTGCGCATCCAAGTCGAGTCCGGCGGCTGCCACGGCTTCCAATACCTCATGTCCCTCACGACCCTCCCCTCCTCCCTCTCCAGCAAGTCCAACGACGCCTCCGCGACGCCCCCCTCGCAAGAAGCGACCGCCGAAGCCGGCGAAAACTCGACAACGACCGACACGGCGGCCTCGGAACCCGGCGTGGGCGAGGAAGACACCGTCTTCGCCTTTGTCAAGGAGGGAGAAGGCAGTCTCCCGCCGGCGAACACCACAGAGGAGGTGGATGCGGCGCTCGCGGCCGGGCCCAAGATCGTGCTGGATGCGCCCAGTTTGGAACTGCTCAAGGGCAGCAAGGTCGACTACACCATGGAGCTGATCGGCAGCCAGTTCAAGATCGTGGACAACCCCCTGGCCTCGAGCAGCTGCGGGTGCGGAACCAGCTTCGATATCAAGATTTGAAGGGTTGGTTGTTGGTATGTACTACTAGACCGAGAAGGCATCAAAGAATAGAAGTATAATGAAGCAACTTGCGAAAGCTCGCCTGTACTCTATTCATGTGGGAAGCCCGGGGTGGGTGGCCACAGGAATGTAGGAATAGCATGTTTTGATTCAGCAACTGTGCAGTACTAATGAAGAAACACTGCACTATTCAAAGACATGAACATGAACAAAACTTGACCTTTCATGACAACGTACTTGACACTGAATGCCCTTGGTATGTGGGTGTGAGATGGGCAAGGTGACCGACCATGAGCGAAGGGAGGCGACTACGATACATACGACTACAACATGGGATACAGACTTCACATATCAGAGGTTGGCTTCAAGGAATGATGGGGTGGTCATCAAAATGTCAATTCATGGGTACTAAAGCTACCGCAGCTTTTTTCAACGCCGATCAGCCATGCAACGAAACAAGTGCCGTTAGAATCCCTATAAACCTTGCCGATTTTGTCCCAACCCCAAATTCATGAAAAAAAAAGCAGAAGAACCCCGCAAACCCATCATCGTGAAACTTTTTAGTTCATTTGGCGGATGAGGGCGTTGATCTTGTCCTCACGGTTGCCCAGGTCACCACCCTCGATGAAGTGCTTGAACTTGCGGACGTGGAAGCCGCCGTTGGGGTTGGAGAGCTTGAAGGGCCACAGGAAGTTGCAGGCCTGCTTGAAGTTGGGGCCGACGGTGTAGATCTCGTGGACGAGATCCTCCATACAGACGATGCCGTACTGGCCGAGGGACTCCTCGATGATGGCGTTGTCGGTCAGGGCAACACGCTGCTTGTCGACCTTTCCGTAACCACGCTTGTAGATGAGCTCCTTGATGCTCTTCAGGTTGGGGTAACCGTAGGCGACCCAGGGCTCGACGATCTTGATCATCTCCTGGGTGGCCTTGGTGAGCTTGACGAAGACACCGTTGTTGATCTGGAGCAGACGGAGCAGCTGGAGGATCTTGCGGGGCTTGGGGGCAATCTTGTTGATACCCTTGATGCGGATCACGAAGACCAGCTTGTCCTCGGCAGGGACCTGGAAGGCACCGTCCTGCTTGGCGACACGGGCCAGGCGGACCTTCTCGCGCTCGGCATCGCGGTACTCCTTGACGTACTTCTCAGCACGCTTGAAGATGACACCACGCTTCTCCTTGTTGATCTGGATTCAGAAATGTCAGCAAATCTGGTTGTCAAACATACTGAATAGGTTGAAAGTGTTTTCATCCTCAATAAATCAGACCCGAAAGATGGTATTTTGCAACAGCATCGACCTTAGGTCTAGTCGGCAAGTGGTTTGTTGTGCATCACATTGAGGACCACCAGAATGGTGGAAAGAAGAAAAAATGTGAAGCTTACCTTCTTGCGCTGCTCGATCTCGGCAGTGCGCTCAGCGCGAGCCTTCTCCTGGGACTTGCGCTTCTTGAGAAGAGTCTCAGGCACGTTGATCTGGTCCTTGGTGGGGACGGTGCTGTTGTGATATTCGAGTTAGTACGTAGTCCACAAAGTGCAATGTACTGAGAACGCTTTCGCGAATTCAGAGTACAGAGGGGAGCGCCGGTTGGAGAACTGCCGATCGACTGCGACATTCTCAGCGGTGGCTAACTCGATGATGATGAATTTAATCGGTGAGATCTTGTCCCAAGGGAAACCGAGCGAGGGCGATGCCAAGCTGGACCCAAGGGACGACACTCATCCGACAACACCTCAGGACAATGAAGCCCGAGGGATTATGCACGCTTAATGCTTTCGCCATGCGACAGACATTTTCAGTACTGTGCAAGGCCGAGCATGTACAGGCGGCAAATGGATTTAAGAGAGAAGACGCTAGTAAAAGCCTTCTTCATCTCCAACACCCCAAGAAACATCTCTGCTGCCGCCAAGTCACCTCGGTGGTGGCCTGACAAACAGAGGGAGAAACTCGAGAGGGATCAAGCCCGACGTGCTATTGCCGATTGAATGGGATCCATCAAAATGACGGCTCTACCAAAAGGCAAGCAGGGCACCGGCTGAGAGGACCACGGACAATCTCGCAAGTAATCCAGAACCAGGCAATTGGAAACAAGAGAGAGAGACATCAGGGATGGGCGTACGTTGACTTGGTGCCGGCCATTGTGACGGTGTTGGAGTGAGGCTGGGAGACTCGTGGTTGTCGGTTAGTAAGTTGTCGGGGTTGGAGAGCGGAAGTCAAGAGGAAATCGAAAAGATCGAGGCAATGGAAACTTTTTCCTCACGACGGAAAATTGGCGAGTGGGCGGAGGGTGGAGACGGAGCGAGAGAGGAATTGTGTGGATGCTGGGCAGTCTGGACGGGCACTTTTTCCCAGTAGTGCGGCCAATGGGAGAGCCGCAGTGAGGGCAGCCGGAGTTGGTGGGGTTCAATTTGCAGTGCTCTCCAGCGATAAGGGCTTTTACTGCCGCCTGCCACCGCCAGAATCTGAGATCCAACCCTAATTTGTGCCGCGACCCAATTCGAACGTGTGGAAGTGCACTTTGCGCCAGAAAGTGCAGGAAAAAGTCCTAGCAAACAAAGCACAAGCGCCAAGGCCCTGCCCACCCCCAGTCTGTGTGTGTCGGTGATATTTCTCGATTTGCGGTCAAGTCTCTTCTTTTCCTTCGTCCGTCCCATCCATCAACCACACCACCCGAAGATTTCAGAGAAGTCAACTCAGTCAACATGCCTCCCAAGAAAGCCCCCGCTGCCCCTAAGGAGAACATCTCCCTGGGCCCCCAGGTCCGTGAGGGTAAGTTGATCCAAATTGCAATTTCCCCAAAGTTCTTGTCCGTCGCGCCATGATGGGATTTTCTCGTCGAAATCTGGAGATGATCCAGAGGAGGGGAGAAATGACTTCATGGCGATGGAAGGACAAGAAGTCGATTCCCATACAGGAAGAATTGGCTGCTAACATGACTCTGTTCCGCAGGTGAGCTCGTCTTCGGCGTTGCTCGTATCTTCGCCTCCTTCAACGATACCTTCGTCCACGTCACCGATCTCAGGTTCGTCCACCACTCTGCCCCGCGATTGATACACAATCGACACAAACCAGGAACACACAACTAACATCATGACAACAGTGGCCGTGAGACCATCTGCCGTGTTACCGGTGGCATGAAGGTCAAGGCTGACCGTGACGAGTCCTCCCCCTACGCCGCCATGTTGGCCGCCCAGGACGTCGCCATCCGCTGCAAGGAGCTCGGCATCAACGCCCTGCACATCAAGATCCGCGCCACCGGTGGTAACGGCACCAAGACCCCCGGCCCCGGTGCCCAGTCCGCCCTGCGCGCCCTCGCCCGCTCCGGCATGCGCATCGGCCGCATCGAGGACGTCACCCCCACCCCCTCCGACAGCACCCGCAGAAAGGGTGGTCGCCGTGGTCGTCGTCTCTGAGCGCCATACTCTCGTATCTCTTCACTGGTTACGGAGTGTGTGTTTTCGCTCTCTTCTTTCATACTCTCTTCACGGTTGCCAAGCTGCTGGATGGGTTTTTTACGACAGTTTACGACTATTAGGGACTTGAGATGAGGGACGAACAGACAACCAACTAAACAAACAAAAACTGGGGTTTTGAACGACTATAAACGTCAAAGCGAGGTTTTGCATCATCTGACTGCTCCTTCTCTGGGGCTTCTTCTGTGTGCGGTGGCATCAATACGTGGAGAACGGCGGTTTGCGCTGCCTGGTCTCCGTAGCACTAGACTACTACCAATCAAGATAATGAAGCTGGCTTGACAAATAAGCCATTTCGTTGTCAACATGATGCTTCTCCTCGCACACTCTACACTGCTTGACAAGAACTTGGCATGAATCCTGACTGCAAAATCGTGCAACCTTGGCAACCCAGTTCGCAAGTGATGATTGTGATATGTGTTAATGCTTTATTCTCTCTATGCTTATCTAGAGTAATGACTTCGCGAGTCTCGAGGGTAATGAATCGCAGTGTATGTGTAAGAGGCATGAAACTGTGCCGCCAGTATGATAGAAACGCCTCCCAATGCAATGGTATCTTCGCTTGCTCTGCCTCTGCCTTGCCGCCCCTGATTAATAACTTACATACTTCCCTCGTAAATATAAATCTAAGCAATCGTCCACCCAACAATCCACCATCAGAAATCAAGAAGGTTCTTGCTTGGTCTGATTCGTAAGTCACTGGTCTTCTTCTGGTCTCCTGCTGCTGCTGCTGCTGCTTCTTCATTCCCGCAGAGTCCAGATTCCCCGCATCGTACTCCCCGTCTTATCCATCTTCGCGACCCGGTTCAGCACCTCCTTGAACACCTCGACCCGGCGCGACGTGCGGCAGCGGGCGTCAAAGTGGTCCTTGATGGCCTTGGTCGGCACGCGGCCGCCGTGCGCGCGGATGAAGGCGATGAGGTCCCGCGCGAACTGCTCGGCCAACGAGTCGGTGGTTTCGGGGCCGGAGGCTGCGGCTGCGGCGGGCGTGGACCGGCCAGAGGATGAGGCGGGCGTATTGTTCAGACCCTGACGGTTCGCGAGATTTGCTAGGATGGCGCCGGAGCTGGGACCGCTGCCGCCTCTTCCGCCTCGGCCACTGCGCCCGCCTCGCTGGCTGGTTGAGGAGGAAGAGGGAAGAGGGGGATGACGTGATGGCCACTCAGCGTCGGAGCAGCCGGAGGGGCAGAAGCACCAAACTCGCCAGTGCTGGTGACGGTACCGGCCGGTGTCCGTCGAGCCTCCTCGTGCGCTCTGCGCAGAGATGCCGTGGCTGCGGCGGCCACGCGGTCGACCTCGCGCTTGTGCAGGCTGTCCCGCGCCGACTGGCCGCCCTTGGCGTTGCCCATGATCTCGTCGTGCTGGTGGGCCGAGTGCACACCCGCGCGGGCGAAGATGCCTTGCATGATGCGGTCATCCTCGTTGGGCGGCGGTTCCGTTGCCGGGTCCGTCTGGTAGTCCTCGAGCTTGGCGACGCCATTAATGTCAAGCAGGTCTTGCGGATCATCGGTATTAGCGGTGTAAGTAGCAGTAGGTGCTTGGCTTGTTGCGCCGCCTGGTTGTTCCGTGTTGGACTCTTTGTTCTCCAGCTGAACCTTGGAATCTTTGAACAGTCTCCCCGTTTCCGTTTCATCCTCGGCATCTCCCAAAGTAAACAGGTCATGCAAATTGTGCAGGTCCAGCGCCGTACGCTGTTTCGGGTCCTTAAGCACCTTGTTGCTCAGGAACTGCTTGAAGATCTGCCGGTGGTAGATCTTCTCCTCGATGGTGCCGCGCAGCATGAGCCGGTAGATGGTGACGTCCTTCTTCTGCCCCAGGCGCCACGCCCGCTCCCGCGCCTGCACGTCCGTCGACGGGTTCCAGTCCGGGTCGAAGATGACGACACGGTTCGCGCCCGTCAGGTTGACGCCCAACCCGCCGACTTTCGTCGTCAGAAGAAAAACGTCGAGCTCAGGGTCGTTGTTGAATTCGTCCACGAGGGCTTGTCGGTTCTTGACCAGCGTCCCGCCGTCCATTCGGAGGTAGCGGAAGTTGCCCAGGTTCTGGACGAACTTCTCCAAGATGTCCAGCATCAGCACACCCTGGCTGAACAGGAGTGTTTTGTGGCCCTGTCTCTTCCACAGCTGCAACGCTCCTTTGAGTACTGCCATTTTGCCAGACTTCTGTACGGATCCCCAGTCGTGGGAAACTCTGGACTTCAGCTTGGGATCTACCAGATCAGGATGATTGCAGATCTTGCGGAGGATATCGATCCCGGCCAACGGCTGGAGCTTCTTGCTCATTATAGC
This sequence comes from Apiospora aurea, assembly GCF_038362705.1. NCBI lineage: Eukaryota > Fungi > Ascomycota > Sordariomycetes > Amphisphaeriales > Apiosporaceae > Apiospora > Apiospora aurea. The sequence goes on along the minus strand of NW_027117398.1, from coordinate 384,259 downwards.
ATTGATCTCTCCAGAGTCAAGGAATCTCTGATACGCCTCTCGCTGTTCTTTCGTCAAGTCGCAGAATAGAACCAACTCGGTCTTCTTCGGAAGATCTGCAGCCACATCGGCTTTCATCCTCTGCAACAAGTATGGACTGATGGTGTCTTTCAGGATCCCGGCACATCTTTCTGCCGTCATGACTTCCAGGTTGGACGCATTCGCATACCCACCCATCCTGATAGGCAACTCGATATTCCGGCGGAAGTCGGCCAGATTGCCCAGGCGCATCGGGAAAACGAAATCGAACAGGGACCACAGCTCAGTCAGGTTGTTCTGCATCGGCGTTCCTGAGAGAATGACTCGGTTCGACGTCCGCAGTTCCTTGCAGTAGATGGTGATGGCCGCATGCGGGTTGCGGATCTTGTGTCCTTCGTCCAGCACCGCATAGCCCCATTCGACGGGGATGAGGATGTCGCCGTACGTCTGGAGCCCGGCATATGTAGTAACAAGTACGTGACCCTGGTTGACGACGCGATCTACTATGTTGCGCGCGGCCTTGCTGGATCGTTTTACTTTGCTACGTTCTTGCCAAGAAAGCCCCTCATCCTCAAGTTCGTCTTCGTTCCGGACGTTGAGCAGTCCACTGCCGGAGGCATGCAAGATGGAGACTCGTAGCGACGGCCACCAGCGATGAAACTCGTTCACCCACTGCCTCAAAAGCGTGGCCGGGGCAACGACAATAACAGGCCTCTCGAGTTGCCCGCTATGGTGCAGGGCAGCTATAAAGGAGACCATCTGAATCGTTTTGCCTGGGACAGTCATTAGCGTTCATCAGATGGGTACACCGATAGGGGAAACATACCAAGGCCCATCTCATCTCCCAAAATGCCTCCAGTCCCCCGGGCATAAAGCTCAGAGAGCCATTGAATGCCGGTTTTCTGGTAGTCATATAGAGCCTGGTGGATATCGCCAGGCAGTGCCAAGTCGTTATCAAGCACCAAATCGGAGACTCTGGGGTGAGGTTTCAACCATTCAGCCTTGTCGCCGTCTTGTTCTTCTTCATCCCCATCCTCGGCTCCTGGGTCGACTCCCTGCACCTGCCGGACTCTACGCCGCTCCCGACGCCTTGCCTCAACCCATTGTTCCAGCCGTGCCTGGTAAGATTCCTCGTTACCATCGTCGATTTGGCTCAGGTCCACTTTCTCGTCGCCTCCCTTGGATGACTTGGATTTCTTCTGCGGTACCTTGCGAGGCCGCTCGGTCATGTCAAAATCGTCTGAATCTTCATCCTCAGCGGCATCGTCGATGAAGTCGTCCTCGGGCGCAGCAGCCGTCAGACGAGCGCGGCGAGGGGAGGGTTCATCTGATGATTCCCTAGTACCGGCCAACTTGCGCTTCTTGCGCGGGCGCAAAGAGAACTCTGATTCGACTGCCCTCGAAGGTAGTTGCGCCGGCGCTGGCTCCGGCGGCCCCTCCGGCTCCTCGGAAACACTGGAGATTCCAGGCGCCGGGAGATACTTGTGCGACCTTGGTCCGAGACTGTTCTGCTGGTTCTTCTGCTCCTCTTCCTCCGCCGCCGCTTCCTCTTCGGCCTCGACCAAAACATTGGCCAACTCTCCGTCGACCAGTTCCGTGCGCCGGTTCGCGACCTTTGCGAGCGGGGTGATCTTGCCCGTTCGGATCAGGAAGGCCTGCTGGCTTTCGCCGGGCAGCTTCCTCTTGGTGCTCTGCGACTCGGGGTTCGCATCTTTGTTCTGGTGTCGCTCTTGGATACGGGCGGTGCAGTCGGCGATGTCGCCCTGGCAAATCTGGATTTCTTGGTTGAGTCTCGCAATCTCCTCGCGGATCTTGGCTTTGACGTCGGGCTTGCCGATCGTCTTGGCGAACTTGTCTTGTTGCGACTTCTTCTGGGCTTCGAGTTTGCGGATGCTGGCCTGGGCGCGCTCGATGCGCTTCTCGTCGCCCTTGTCGTCGCGGGCAATCAGGGCCAGGTTGCCCTGGTGGGAGATCTCGCGCTCGAGGTCGTCTTGGTCGCGGACGTTGGAGGTGAGTGTCTTTAGGATGGCGGCCTCGTCAAATGCGTCGGTATCGGCCCCAGAACCTCCGTCTCCCGGAGGAGATGCCGAGGTTGCCATGTTTTCTGTGGTGGTGGTCGCTTCGTCCAGTTGAGTAGCTTCCTCGTGGTTCGTATTGTCGTGCTCAGGGCGGCTTCCGCTTGCCTCCATGTCGGACGTCATGACCAGCCTGGCTGCCTGCGAGCAAGTTCAGCGGAGTCCAGTATGGGGAGGCCGAGAAGTGCTCGTGGCGACAGGAAGTAACGGAGAAAGCACAGGCAGGTCGAAGCGTCGCCGGCAAAGCTTGGATTTGTTTTGGGGGCTGGCGTTATTCACACCATAGCTACGTACCTAAAAAGCTTGCGTTCATAGAAATCTTTGTGAGGCAAGGTGAATTCTGAAAGGCATCGCACGTATTGCGCCGGACCCCAGGCAGGCGGGAAGCTGCCTAGTTCTTTGTTGCGACAGAGCGTATTGAATGACGCAGAAGACCCAATTGCGGACTTGACTGCCGATCTAATTGCCATTTCTGAATCCACTCTCGCCGCTTAAGCCTGCTGCTGCCTGCCCAACTGCCCTATCGATAACCTTAATTGCTCCTTCTCGGCGTTAGGCGGATATATCCCTCTCCAACCATCGCCTAATACTTGGAGCTTGTATTTGCTTGGCTGGAATCCTTTTTCGACTGTATTACTTCAAGAATATCATATATGTACATATGTGATCAGTTCCGACTCGTGTCAGACTTCAAGACCTAACCCCAGCTAGGTAGGTGGTGATCAACAGTCAGTGTAGCCTACATGCACATGCAACTAAGATCAGGGGTTATCGCAGCCTGCAATCAAGTGACCTACACGCCTGGTCACAATATGTGGGAAGTGGTCCGACTTCCGAGATGTGGGAGCCCTGCATAAGATAAGAGAAATATGGCCTAGGTCTTCTTGATCCGTGACAGAATTTCTTCACCTCACAGCTTTAGTGAGAGATTGCTTCTTCGCATTATGTCCGTCGTCGTACGGGCATGGATATATATATATATATAGCAGCTGGCGTTTTGATCGGCAGCCTCCTTCCTCCCTCCCACTGGCTACTAGATGTTTCGTGTACGAACAAATCCAGTTCACCGCCGACATCCGTAATATTAGAAGAGTAAGCATTCAATGTAACCTCAGTTGTCCGTTACCGGCGGGAGGTGGGATGGCTCAAGCTAGGTATGCAATACTCTGCCGTGGTAACTGGCTCGTTGATGTAGGCTACATGTAGTCGACCTCAAGCATTCATTGCGGGTCCTTCCTGCTTGCATGCGGGTAGTACAGATGCCAAGGCCAGAGTGAGCTGCCTCTCTCTCTGTAGTGGTGGTCTTCCAGACCGAAGACATCAACATGTGTCAGGTCACACAGCAACCAAAGTTCCTCCGTTCGGCTCTTCTATGTCACTCGCTCACTCGGCGGTCAATCGAAGCAACGCATGTCAGCGAATGTCAGTTCCTAGAGTGGGATAGCGAATCACCAGAGCATGTTTACATGCAAAAGTTTTCTGTGCCAGTGTGACGTGACGGGTACAGGGCGCACCAAAGAGATGAGATGGATTGGGATCCTTGTTGAAAACAGTGGTGATCGCGTATAAGTGCTTACTCGCAAGTACGTTGTAAAGAGTGCGGCAAAGCACCATGTCCAGGCGACAGTGCATTCGGCGCAATTAAGGCAAGGATTTAGTTGCAGCAGGATCGACAGAGTGAGAAAGACAGAAAAAAGGAGCAACGTTGGTTATTTACGTAGACTGAGATTACAGGAATGTACGTGTAACGGCCCCTCGCATCCCCAAGCAAACACAGGCGATATAAAGGCTATCCTGATGCCGCAAATGTCCTCGTGCGGACTACTTGACGGCCAAGACATACGCCAAGACACAGGACAGAAGACACGAGGGTCTTCATCCAAGACATCACCAGCAGACCCTTTCTCTGCACACAACTTACTCACTTACCGTCACATAAATAGAGTTGAAACAAAAGATGCTGCCCTGCAAAGTCGCAACAGGATGGCTCACCAAGCTGATCCTTACCTTCTCGATGCTCACCATGGCCTACGCCGTTGAGACCAACGCGGCCGCGGCCGCCAACGACCACCGCGTCGTCGTCTACTACCAGACCACCAACGTGAACAACTCGGCCACCGACCACATCTCCATGCTCCCGCTCATCGACCCCTCCCGGCCCATCTCCGTGACGCACGTGCTCATCTCCGCGATCCACATCGTCGACGAGCAGGACGGCTGGATCCGCCTCAACGACTTCACCCCCGACAACCCCCGCTTCGACGCCGTCTGGAGCGACGCCGCCCAGCTCCAAGCCGCGGGCGTCACCGTCACTGCCATGATCGGCGGCGCCGCGCAGGGCTCCTTTCAGCGCCTCGACGGCGACGACGCCCAGTTCGAGCTCTACTACGGCCACCTCCACGACTTTCTCGCCGGGTACAACCTCCAGGGCGTCGACCTCGACGTCGAAGAGCGCATGTCCCTTACGGGCATCGTCCGCCTCATCGACCGGCTGCGCGCCGACTTCGGTTCCGGGTTCGTCATCTCGCTCGCGCCCGTGGGCGCGGCCCTGCGCCGGAGCGGCGGCAACCTCAGCGGGTTCAGCTACTTCGACCTCGAGGCGCAGCGCGGGGCGGACATCGACTTCTACAACGCGCAGTTCTACTTCGGCTGGGGCAGCCCGCAGACCGCGTCCGACTACGAAGACATTGTCGACTCCGGGTTTCCCGCCCGGAAGGTCACCATGGGCATGCTGACGAGCACGGAGAACGGCAGCGGGTTTGTCCCGCTCGACGTCGTGGCGGGCACGCTGCGCGACTTGACGGCGCAGTACCCGGACTTTGGCGGGGTCGCGGCCTGGGAGTACTTCAACAGCGTGCCGGGGGGCAAGCCGGCGCCTTGGGAGTGGGCGACTTGGATGGCGGAGCATATGAGGACTGGTACGACCGCCGCGGAGAAAACTTCGGGCGCTTCGAGGGTTTCGTTCCGACTCAAGCGGGCGTATCACGACATCACGCATGTGGCTCGGCGCTGGAAGAGTGAGCTGTGGCGATGGATCAAATAACGTGGTTTTCGAGCTCTGTATATACTGTACCTTGGTCAAGTTCTTCGCGCACACCTTGATACCCTTGATTTGTACATGTTCACGGTCATGGATACTGATAATGAGTACAGCCCCTGATGGCAGAATATTAGCGGTTATGGGCGAGTTTCTCACCTCATGTATGCAATATGATGATTTGGTATTCCCGCCTCGAACGCTGCATGGCTTGGTATCAAATCGTCGTTAGCCTGCGCCCCAATAGAATAATAGAATGACATGTGCTACTCTCCCTGCTTCTGCTTATCTTCCCTCAATCTCTTCAGTAATGCTTCCATCTTTGCGCTCCGTTTCGGTGCAGGCTTCGGTGCCGCCGTTGCATCATCGCCAGCAGCAGCGGTAGCCGGTTCTTCGACAACGGTACTGCTGGAATCCTTGTCTTTACGGGCCTTCTTGGCTGCCTTGCGCTGGCGCACTTCTTCCAGGCGCTTCTCGATATCTGCGATCCTCGAGTCGTACTGATCGTCAGGTTCAGACGCCGTAGGTTTGCTTTCCCCAGATTCGCCTTGCGGTGGTTGTTGTGGGTGTGCCGGCGCCTTCTGCTCTTGTACTATTGTCGGATTCCGCAGCCGTTCCCTCTCTTCAGCCTCTCGCATCAGCCGTTGCCGCTCCTCCCTCCGCTTCCGCCCTCGCTCCATAGCTGCCTGCTTCTCCGCCTCAGTCTCGGCAACCTTGCCGTCATCGCGCTTCCGCTTGACGGCCGTGCCGTTCTCGCGAGCTTCTAAGTCTTCAATCATGGCGCGCTTCTTGGCGTCCATGGCGGCGCGCTGCTGCTCGCGGATGAGGATGGCGCTGCGGGCGCTGTTGTAGGCCTCGCGGGTGGCCGGGTCGGACAGGATCTCGCGGGCGCGCTCGAGCAGCTCCCACTTAGCCTTCATGGTGTCGTTGAAGCCGTCGCCACTGGGGCCGCCGACCTTGTCCGGGTGGTACTTCAGACTGGCCTTGCGCCAGGCGCGGCGCACCTCGGCCTGGTCCTCGGCTTTGAGCGCATCGATGCCGAGCAGGTCGAACAGGTCTTCGGTTTTGGCGTATTCCCTGGCGAGGGCGAGCAGCTCGGATTTTTCCATGGTGACTGGGGGGTGGTGGTTGTTGGGGGATGGGTTGGCAAAGGTTGAAGTGGCGCAGGGTCTTGTAGATTTCGCAGGCAGGCAGGCACTGGAGAAACAGCTGCAGATGTGGGGCTGCTGGACTACAGTGAGCGGCCTGCTTCCGCACTTTGCCAACGCCGCTCGACTCCAAGATAAAATCAACCCGACTGAAAGCCAGTCGTACCAATATTAATGTGTCTCTTGTTCGCTCGGTACTGCTCTGGGGTTGCTATTCGCTCGATGTATAACTGGATTATATTACAGTTTACGTCATTTCCCTCGCCAGACCCTTCGGTATAAACATGGTAATTCTCAGGGGCCAGATTGCCCTGCACTTGCCTTTCTCTGCCAACTGGATTACGTTGTCTTCTGTCCTACAGTAAACAGCATTCTCCATGGCGCTGATCCCATTTGAACTGCCTGCTCCAGAAACTGTAAAAGTAAACCCAATTTGATGATGGTGATCCCCTTGTCAGTATGTGAACTTGCCGACTGGGCATGCAGCATTGCCGCTATTCCCGTCATCCAAAGCCACCAGCGACCGAGAACAAAATGGAGAGGCCAGTTGAAAATGATGACGGGAACTCGAGGGTACATTCTGGGCAACCCCACTTTATGTACTGGCTGCTTGGGCGCAGCTTCAGCAGCAGCAACACCAGCCTCCACACCAAGTGCAGCAGGAGCCGCCAAGGTACAACGAAGGATGAACCCAAGTGCACGTTATGAACGTACTTCGCCGCTGAGATATTGTATTGTACTGCTAGGCTAGCCTGATTGGGCCTCTAAGGTGAGCTTGCTCCCCTGCTGTAGGCATCTCGCCTTGGAAGTGTGACATTGGGGCAGAGTGCGGCTGTGTCTGAATAATGGTATTTGAGCACCGCTTGGGAATGCAGGGGTAGAAGCGTGTTCGAAGCGTGTTGCGGCGCGTCGGACCTATTAAGCACGGCGGGCGCAGAGAACCAGAGATGCAGTTTCGTGCGTACAATGAATGCATTAGAACTTGGGTGCTTTATGCCGACTCTTATGCATCCGACCCACTTGCTCAGGTTCGGCCGAGAAGGCAATGCACAAAACCCAGGCCTGATACTGGAAGTACTCTGTCGCTAGCGGCTGAGTCGCGTCAGATCGCGTGCCCCTGTCGGTACTTGTTGCGTCCATGGCCCACACAAGCTATCCACTCCCACCAGGTATCGAAGAGGTTGGTGCTGTTAACGTGACCGAGGACAGCTGGGGCAGAGCTCAGCTGCCAGAGGGTTTGTCTGATCTGCTCCCCAGGTCGAGGCGCTAGTTGCATACCATACACTCTCCCCAAACACAACCACAACTCCAGAGAACTCCTTCGTCTTGCTCGTTTCGGGCGGGTCCCTGCTGACATTGTCTCTTTCAGTCGCTGCCTGTGGTGTCACGTCCTGCGTCGGTGAAAGAGAGCAGGAGATAAGGAGGCATTGTCTCCCTCGCCACGTGCACTTCGGCGTTCGGCATGACGTAGCCAATCGAGTGAGGCATTCCGCTGCGATGGATGAGACAGTCTTCATATGAAGCATCGACCGCCTGGGCAGTCATGCCTTTCGTAGCCCGACCGGCTGCCTCTCCGGTTAGCCTTGACTCCTTCCTGGGTTATGCCCTCGCTCTCGAGGCGGCCGCAGGATGTGCGCCGTTGGCTGCTCGTTCGGAGGGGTTCCCTCGATGGGTCGGACCAGCCAAACTACGGCGATCTCCAACATCACCACCATCTAACCCACTTTGTCTCTCTACCCGTTGAGCCGACCGAGGGATAACTCCTCCGCCACCGTTTAGCATATGCGGCTAGACACAATAGCGAGCCCGGAAAAAGGAACAACGAGTTTGAATCAGCTCTCTTATGCGTCCCTGCTTCTGCGTGATTTCAGGTGCGGCATGACGCCAGATTCCAAAACCCCTCTTCCGTCGCCCACGTAGCCAATCTCCACTCCGACTTGTGCGACTATACCTACATGCTTAATCAGCGAATTCCCAGTCTCCGGGAGTGATGATATATTGATTGATTCCAGAACTACTACTCCTGCTACCCCACTATCAATCCTACTCAAACTCTACTCATCAATTCTCATCATACTCACAACTGCAACAGCTCAGAAGCCATGGCGTCCCCCATCCAACAGAACCTGGAGAAGAAGAATGCCGAATACAGCGCAGACTTCAGCAAGGGCGACTTGCCCCTTCCTCCCGGAAAGCACTACCTCGTCGGTATGTCCCATGTCCCAGACCCTCCAAGCAACGATGCATGACGTAGACGGGATGCTAACCGGAGGACGATAGTCACCTGCATGGACGCCCGCATCGACCCGTGCGCGGCCTTTGGCATCGACCTCGGCGACGCGCACGTGATCCGCAACGCCGGCGGCTGCGTCCGCGACGCCCTGCGCTCCGTCGTCATCTCGCAGCAGCTGCTGGGCACGCGCGAGATCCTCGTCGTCAAGCACACCGACTGCGGCATGCTGACCTTCACCAACGACGACATCCGCGCCAAGGTCAAGGAGAACCTCGGCGCCGCCGCCGCCGTCGAGCTCGCCACGCTCGACTACTTGCCCTTCCCCGACGTCGAGCAGGCCGTTCGTGATGATTTGAGCTTCTTGAAGGAGCACACGGCTGCGACGCGCGGGGATACGGTCGTGAGTGGGTGGGTGTACGATGTCAAGACGGGGAAGGTGAAGTCGGTCGCTTAGGTGGTGGAGCACAACATTCCGTGGACGGGGTGATATGGCATAGCTTCGTTGCGTCAACTCACGGAACCTTGGCTGTGACGGCGTGGGTGCTGGGGTTTCTACAACATCACAACCAACATCGAGCGGGCTATGCACCAATGTACAGGATCGGTTGTCGGCCAGGGTTATCATGTCATGTCATCCCAGGTTACTACGACACATTGGTGGGCAGATCAGAACTGACCTGCACTTGAACTGCTTCTGTTCTAGTTGATCTGATAGCTCTTCGATTGGTGACAGCCATTTTCTGTGTGCAACAGGGAGCAACAGGCCCGGCAGATATAGGCGCAGCAAACCAAGTGGTACAGAGAAGCTACGGTTAACAGAGGATGCCATTATACAAAACAAATATAAGAAATTAGAATAGTCTAATTTTATGCATCTATGTTGGTGTTCTAAATTCCTGAACTCTATAAACCCATCCAGGCTTGGTCAGGGGGTCTTGAACTTGACCCCCTGAACGTCTTGACCACCATGCCCATCCGCTCGTAACTCGAAAGCCTGGTATAGTACAGACAGAACGCGACTCTGTTCATGCATGTACACTTGCTCAAGCCGCGCCGAGCAATATTTGCCTCGCATACCAGCTCACGGCGGATGTGCTACCCGGTCCCAGGACCAACGTGCCAATCGGAAAGGATGAAATATTATACAAGAGCCACTTGAGGCTTACCAGGTCAGCCAGATAGAGAGCAACATACGAATATACCAACCAGAGGAAGCTGCTGCCAAACAGACCAATCTCGTCCGCCTGGAACGCCTTCCGACTGCGCAAGACAAGCCCATCCTGTGGTTCGGGACCCGGCGTGAATAAGGTAGCGAGCGGATGTGGCGAGAATGTGATGGTATAGACCCACACTGCGGTCGACGTCAAGGCCAATACCGCAAGCATCGCTTTCTGTATTGAAAACGGCGACGGCGACCGGGTCCTCCTCGCCGGAAACAGCCTGAGGGCCAGGCCAGCCAGGACGTTGCCGATGCCGGTCAACAACGGCGTCGACTGCCAGGCCCAGGTCCAGTAGTGGCGAGACTCGTAGCTCGGCGCCAAGTACATGGCGAACACCTCGGCCGTGTGCAACACAAGCACGAGCGGGATCAGGAGGATGTTGCCCGTGGCCCAGGCGGACCGACGTGGCGGCCGGGATGTCGCCAGCGCGGAAGCCGATGGGCTGAACACGATGCATAGGAAATAGAACACTGGCATGGTTATCGCCGCGCCTGTAAGCTGAGACACGAAGGCAAAGACCGTAGGGCTATAGGGTGAATCGTCATTAGCCACCAGTAATCGGGGCAACAGGGGCATTCATTACTCGTTCTTCAGCCGGCGAGCAGCAGAAGACTTGGGTAGACGAGAAAGTGGAAGGTCTGCCACGCGGCGATGCGGTCGTACCCGAACGACGAGACGGAAAAGGTCGCGGTGCCGCCGCGCCAGAGCCGGTCCAGGAAGTCGACGCCATGGAAGTCGTCGAGGATAGCGAACTTGTTGTTGTTGCCCCATTCGATGAAGCCGGACTCGGCGGAGGGCCGGGCGGTTGCGATGATCTGGCCGAGATTCATTTCTCGCCAGGACCAGGCGAAGAGGAGGAGGAGGGGCAGTGCCCCGACTGCGCGTGAGATCCCCATGGTGATAATTGTCGAGGGGAATGGGGTTTGAGAACTGTTTCCTACTAGGCATGGGCGATATAGAGGTTGAGGTAATTAGGCCCTTTAAGATGGTGACGCCTCGAGTTCGACCTCTCGGAACCCGTGCTGAAAATCGAGTTCCTCCGGGAGAAAGGGCATAAATACTCAGGGCATCGGAGGAACTTGTCATCCAGGTCTGCAGGGTATGCAGGCATGTCTCCGAGTCTTGCGGTACAGCTTACAGTGGGACAATCAGTGGGGTCCCGCTCACCATCGTATGGTGTCGACCGGGGATCGGCCAGGAGTGCATTTGGTTCGTTGGATGAAGATGCCGTCTTGGTTCGATTTCCAATCGCCTCGTCGACCTCGATTTCGGGTGAGCGCCGCATCAGTGCGGCATAATCACCTTGCAACGATGATTACGCAAGACTATTAGATAAGTCCGTTCTTCTCGTGTCCACTGGCAGTCCGCCGGGAATTCAAAACTATCTCATCCCCAATGCGTGACACATTTGGGTTCGAATATGGTGGGACCACGACGAACCGTGTTGGTGTTTCCTTGTTTATGAAAGTAATCATGTTGTCGCCCTTCTTCGCGTGCATGGCGCCGGACAAGATGCCCGAGATAACCAGTATTGATATCAAACTCCCGAAACTACGCCCCCGTTGCGAGACAACCGAACGCCACTACACTCGCGGCAGCTCTCCGTTGGACTTGGCGTTTGCCGATACTAGCAGGAGGCCGAGTCATCATAGCTTTCCATGTCAACGTGGGCAGTATCTAGGGTTGAACAGGGTCTACGAACGAAGGGGTGTTCCATTGGTTGGGAATTACCCCCACCGGTTCATGGAGTGGCGGCCATACGAACCCCGATCCCCGGTTGTACCAGCCGGCTTTGTGAATCATCAACCGGCCTGGGCCAAAGTTTGTTGCTTGGAAGATGGCGCGGAGGAAGTTCGCAACATCTACAGTGTAGATACCCTACTAGAGTAACTGCTTTTTCGAGCTGGATGATCGTTCCCGTGCCGGAGCCATGCGGTAGGCTTCTACGTCATACAGGGCAATGTGGCTTACGTCTGTATGGCATGCACGGTAAGCAGGCTGAAGACTCGATGTGCCTGAAAACCCCTCCGTTCCTGCCTAACCCTGGTTGTCAGACAATTCTCACCTCCCTATCCGCAGTTGGCTGGATTTTCATTTCTCTTCTCAACACTTCTACTGCATATGACGAGCAACAAGAAACACTAAACTACCCACGTTGCAAAATGGAAAGACACGACCCGATGCCTGGCGCCTCACAGTTCGCTATGAGGCAAGAGTCGATGCGGATGATGCTGTACGAACAGGAGTCTGAGAGCGACACAGATTCATCGCTGAGTAGTGGCTCATCGTCGCCTGACAATGTACCCAAACGTACCCGACGCAAGGCTAAGTCGATGTTCATCGACGACACGATTGCCCAGGATGATATCCGAGGGCAAACGGCTGAAACAGTTCGGCTACTTGCTGATATGGGGTTAGAATTGATAATAAAAGGTTCGTATTTCGGCTATTGTAACCTCCCCACAAACTTATCATGGCAATTCTTTCTGACCGTTCAGATGTTGAATCCAAGTACCACGCAGCTGGAATGGCTAGCAGAGGACCCGGCGCCATGTTGTCCAGTCCGCCAATACCTAGCCCTTTTGGTCGTGGCGTACCGCCAGGAGTTCGTCCTCCGGCATCACTGCTACCACCGCTACCACGAGCAGGGCCTCCTCGTCCACTCCTACCTCCTGGAGCAATATGGATGCGAGACAAGGTTAATCTGAACTCAACCTGGAGGCACACTTTGGCTCGACGCAGGAGCACTGCCGAGGCGTCTGGTGGGTATGATGTTGAGTCTGCCGACCATGCCTCAGTGCCACCTAACGAAGTCTTCGAGAGCGAAGAAATAGTACAAGACCAAACTGGATCGGCAGGGGTGCAGTCCCTTGCTTCACCCCAGGCTTTGCATCGTGCTACTACTGATACCGGGATGGAAAATGACAGTAATACTGTTGCGGATGGAGAGCACCGAGGAGCTGATGGCGAGTTTGACATTGAGACTACGGACTCGAAAGAAACAGGCAATGAGGCCACCAAAGCACAGCCTCCTCCTGTCGAACATGAGCCATCTAGTGCAGATGGCGTGAGCCGCTCCGTCAGTCCTGGAACACCACCCAAGGCAACTGGGCTTGCTGAAGCCTTAGGTGAGATTGCCGACAGGCATCTCGAAATCGACGTGCTGGACCACTCGCACGATACATCGCGATACATTGGATATTTACTGGATACCATCCATTCTCTGGAGTCGAGACTCTTCTATAAAGGCGCCCGAGACCCCGTTGGTAAAAGCGAGAAAGCTCCTCAGGCTGAATTGCCCGCGAATGGGGAAAAGGGACCACGCTCGCAAGTCCTCCATAGAGTGGTATGCTCTAACTCCTGGCACGATCACGGTGGCATGTTGTTTGAAGATGAACCAGAATATCAAACGGATGCCACTCACGAGTACAAACTTCTTTCCGGCAACAAGGAGGTTTCCGATGTAAGATACTATGTGGAGGAACACCCGGAAATCTTGTTCATTGTTCTCAAAGAACATGAGTGTGGCTCGGCCCGCCGCCAGAGAGATGAACGAGCCATCCAAAGTGATAGTGGCCGGACATCCGAGAGGAACGAAATAATCCAGATTGTTTCGAAAGCGTTGAATGACGCATTCAAGCGCATCGCCGAGTTTGATCCATACGGTCGTCGCAACTCGGATGGGCGCGATGCATTCGTGGGAACCATGGAAGCACCCTATCTCTTCCTATTCCACCACCACCAGAAGCTCAAAGACTTGGTGGGACAGGAAATTTCCTACAGGCCTATACTTGACCCGCTCCTGCTGTTCCTGGAACAGAACTATGGTGAAGAGTATCGCTCGGCCAACGAGCTCTTCCAGCGGGGCCTTGTCACTGCTTACCATTCTTCGAAGCTATACAAACCCCACGACATTGTCGTAACTCAAACGGGCCACGGCAGTTCGTTAAGTGCTCGTTTGCTGAGCCGATTTCCGGAGAGGACACCAAAGGACAGGGACAGGTGGACTTTAGAAGGTTGGTCCTGGACTTACAATGGCCGAGAAGCAAGACGGGAGGGTTGGACCCAAGACACCGACTCTTTCCTAGTGGACGAGTTTCCCATCACCAAGCTCCCCATATACCCTCTCAAGTACGCCAGGCCGGAGATAATCAATCAGATCCGAGAAACTGGAAGACAGTTCTGGAGCATGCGCCACCAGAGCTTGCGCTGTTACACTGGGTGGGATGAGAAACACGACCGTTATTACGTTTGTTGCCTACCACACATCACCGGGTCTTCCTCTTCGCTAATGACTTCTCTAGACCAATGAAAGATTCGTGGTGGATGTAACGACATACTATATGATGTTCCCAAATAGGTCACCGAAGGTTTTTAAGGTTGAGTCTATTTACGACAAGTGGCCACAAAGGATCGACGCCAAAGAGGAGATGCCCCCGAGCTGCGAGTTTCTTTTACCTGGTGCCATTGAAGGGTTCAATCTGGGATCCAAAAAATGGGGTAAGTTCCTCACCACGTATACCACCACGGTCAGTCGATAGATGTGGCTTCTGACCGAGAAACAGTAGCACTTAACGTCAACAACTTCCTCCCGGAAGTGGACTGGAATAAGAACGCATTCAAGCAGCTCGTACTGGACGAGAAGACCAAGGAGATGATCCACGCACTTGTCGTCGTGCAGAAGTCGAGGGACAAGGCCATGGACGACATTATCAAGGGCAAGGGCAATGGTCTAATTCTTCTACTACACGGCAGCCCCGGCACGGGCAAGACGTTGACAGCGGAGAGGTAAAGTCGAGATCTGATGTTTAACCTACCCTCATATGATATGTATGCTGACCTATTGCTGCCTACTAGTGTGGCAGAGATAGCCGAGAAACCACTATATCGTGTCACTTGCGGCGACATAGGAACCGAAGCGCAGGAAGTCGAGAGGTACCTGCAAACTGTGTTGTTCCTGGGCAAGATCTGGGATTGCGGTATGCTTCAGGGGAATGTATAGATGTCAATATGCGGTTGCTGACCGAAAGCAGTGCTTTTGCTTGATGAAGCAGATGTCTTCCTGGAGGAGAGGACAATGGCCGACCTAGCCCGAAACAGTCTTGTCTCTGGTGCGACAATCACCCCCATGCTTCCCTCAACGGATTTATTCTTCCAGAACGCTAACTACCCCGCAAAGTCTTCCTCCGTATTCTGGAATACTACGATGGTATTCTCATCCTGACCTCGAACCGCGTAGGTACCTTCGACGAAGCCTTCAAGTCACGTATCCAGGTCGCGATTCACTACGATAACCTCACCAAGAAGTCACGTAAGGCTATCTGGCGCAACTTCTTCGACATGATCCAAGAGTCGGACGAGGAGGCCAACATGCCGGAGCTCGAGGGGCGTCTCGACGATCTGGCCTTGGAAGAGATGAATGGCCGGCAGATCCGGAACGCGCTGCTTACGGCGCGTCAGCTCGCGCAGCACCGGGGTGAGAGGTTGGACTGGGAGCATTTGAACCAGGTCATCAAGACTGCGGCTGCTTTCAACAAGTACCTGAAGACTGTAAAGGGGCACACGGATGACAGGTGGGCGCGCGAAGAAGGTATTAGGTAAATGGGTTCGCAAAGGATCGGATGCGTCCAGTGGTGGGCGCTTCGCACTATGTATCGATCGGGTTTTATCTTGCATTTCTTATGATTACAACGAGATATGAGCTTTCTTTCCTACCAGATCCTACTACCAAGACATACTCAAAACTTGCCCACTACCGTCCGAATTTCCTCGGATATCACCCTGTTTCGTTGCCTAAACACCCCGCGGTATTTCGGCTGCCGCATCAAACGGCCAATCTGCCGGCCCCTGTCCGTATGAATGCACATGTCCCCAAACACCTCTTCTGCGTCCATCGACGCTGCTTCGCGGAAGTTCACCGCAGCAATCACGACCTTAAGACGTCCTTGGCGGTGGCGGCACCCAACCATTTCCGACATCCGGTCAATGAGGTCACTGACACGGTAACATTCCCTATCGCCCCGAGCATCATCCTCATCATCGAAACCCCTCCCCACGGCTGTCTCTAGAATGCCGATATCGATCACAATAAATAGAGCGGGAAGCGTGGATACACAACGCTCCAAAACTTTAAACCATTGCTCGACGGTAACGATACTACGCAGGTGGCGTATCGTGACCGGGTTACGACTTTCCGTCATGGCGGCTGCACTCAGACGAAGGGTTTGCAGGACCAGCGAACGCAGAATCCCGGCCACCGAAAGCGGCTGCGGCGAGGATGGTGGCCCTGCAGCAATTTCATCGTTGGGCTGAAACGACTCGGCCAGGAAGGGCAGGGCCCATATGAGGGGATACTCGCGCTCGAGGACGGCATTCAAGAACTCGACGGCAAAGTCGAGGGGGCTCGTTCGAATCCCACGGCTTTCGGCGAGTAGCAGCGATGAGGCCGGCTCGTCGACCCAGGCCCTCAAGGTGGGAATGGAGGCGGCGGGCAGTTGTGTGGCGAGCTTCTGGGTCCGGCGTGTGCGCATGGAGCGACAGAAGGCTAGACTGGACTCGCTATCGGGCGTGCCTTGCTCGAGCATCAGCTGGTGGACATCCTCGAGCTGTGCGTTGCGGAAGAACTGCTTCTGGTCGCGCAAGTCTATGAGAACCTCGCTTTGCAGGGATTGTTGAGCGATGATCATCTCGTTCTGTAAGGACAACCTGGTCACGATGATCTCGGTCTGTAAAGACTGGGCTACACGAATGTCTAGTTAGCCGGCTCTACGCACGTATCGTCCAGGATAATACCGAAAATGTAATGAGTATGCACATGCCTCTCAACAACTCCTTCAACTCGCCCACCTCTCTTTTCAAGCTGTGGATCTCCACGTGCTGGTCCCGGATTTCTGCGTGCTGGTCCCGGATCTCGGCCCTGGACGCGGCGCTGGCCAGCTCATTAACCCGTTGGGAATGCTCCGCGATCTCGTTGATGATGGGGCTGAAGCTGAGCTTGAACGGATGGATAATGGCGGCGACCGAGTGCATGACCTTGCTCTTCTTAGACCACTGGACCGCCATGAGCGCGAACTTGATGATCTTGGCGTACAGGCGCGCCACGGCCTCGCGCATCCGCTTCGTCGGGTACAGCTCCGAGTGAAGCACAGTCCACGGCAGCATGTCGGCAATAAGTGAGATGGCCTTGGAGATCTCGGCAAGGAGCTCTTCGTGGTTCAAAACAACCTGTAGCAACGTTAGTATTCGGTCTCCTCCTGGAACCCCTGAGAGAGTGTCTTACCGTAAAGAGAAACTTGAATGTACCCCATACCAACGACGTGAACTCTGGATAGTGCTGCGCCAGCGTATCAAAAACAGCTATGTGAAGACATCCGGTTAGAAATGTTCTTGAGTATCTGTGTTGACGGGGACCTGTATAACCTGCTCTCGTAATACTTAACACGCGAGGAGCAGCTGACCAACCACACCCGAGCTTTCGAGGTCTTAGTTCTAGTCTCGTAGTTTTTCAAGGCGGATTGGACAGCGGCCTGGACGTCAAGCATGGAGTTCTGACTCGATATCCCGCTCTGGCTCGATATGCCTATCGACTGCAACTCATCTTGGCTGAGCTCCTTTGTGAACGTTTCGATCGCGAGGTCGTAGGCGTCCTTGGCCGGTTGGGCCCATCTGTCATACAGGCCAAAACCCCATTGTCAGTCTGGGACTAAGACTCAGAAATACACGGTCAGGTTAGCAGGGCTCGATGAGATCTACACACTTACGACTCCTCAGATGGTGAGTGGTACCAGTCGGTATAGGAGGCGCGTGCTCGGGGATCGACCAAGACGCAGCTCGGGGTTGACTGAACCGTGAGGGGCCCCTGTTGATGCGGGGCGAGTGTCGTAAGCGCCATGAGTTGCAATGGCAGCAGACTTGGCAACAGAACTGTAGTCACCGTGTTGCGGTATAACAGTTACTGGGATAATCGGTGGCATTGTTTTTCATGATTATGCCCCAGGCTGTAGTCGACGTTCGAGATGAAGCTCCTGCAGCACCTCTTCATGTGGCAGTGCTAGGCATCAGTCGATCTGCAAGGTGATTTGATTGGCCTTGAGCACAGCCACGGCCTGCTCGCCTAAATCAGAGTCCCTTGTCAGCAGCAGGTACCAGTGTGTTCCGTCATATTCCGTCATACTAATCACAATCAAGTACCAGAGGTACCCTTACACCCAGTGACAAGGCGCACGCAAGGCGAACACTTGACTACTTGCAGCCAGTCGGCAGTTTAACAAGCGCTCAATTATGTCTACGGGGTAAAGATTGGAAATGTCCCCGATTGGTCCATCGGCGATCTGATGCTGGCCTCGACCTCTGACAAGACGTGCAGTGCCGCACGCCACCTCCAACCCCTCCCAGATTTCCATCTGGCATACATTTAGGTGGTTCAAAGCTCATTCATACCCAGCATTAGCACCAACTTCAGCCAAGTTGTCGGCATTATTTTGGTGTTCATCCGCCTGATCGGCGCTGTCGTTGTTGCCAGGAAGCTCAGCATCCATCTGTTGCTCTGTGGCGTCCTGGGATTTGGCTTGGGCGTTGCTCTCTTCCTCGCGTCGAACAACGGAGAGTGCTTCCATGGCTCTGTCGGACATTCTGAGCGAATGATGTAGCTCAAGTGGCAGCTCTAACGAGAGGTACATAGAACGCTATGGGTTAGCTGGGGTGTTAACTGGGTTCGTAGGAGGGGGCCTGGACCAACACTGATGCGTCTTAGACTTCTTTGACTGGTGCTACGGGTAGTGTTTGGTAGGGTGAGTGATGAAGCAATGGTGGAAAGGACGGGAGTCGAGACGGCAAGGCGATTTGGTCGGTTTAAATGGTCCCGACTCCTGATGCTGCCTTGCGAGTCTTCCACTTCTCGCTACCAAAGCACCGAAAGTGCATTTTCGATGACGCACAGTGGCTGAGTCTAACAACGCCCGAAAGGTACGTTGGTCCAATGATCAATAAACACATGGTAGGCTGTGCATGCGATAAACGCCCAGGCTGTGAGAGAGATCATGTAGTAATGAAAAACTCCTGGGGCCTCACCGAACCATCTGGAACAAGCAGCAAGTCAGTACGGTCGGTAGGCTTGTCTCGGTCGATTGTCGTACATAGAAGGAGACGTATATTCCCTCAATCCACCCCCTTTTTGTCGTCTCCCAGCGTTCGAGTGTCAGTTGACGCAAATCCAACATTTCAGGCAACTCACCTATATTAATTGCTCCCTTTATCTCTCCTTAAATGAGCATCTGATATGGAACTTAAATACATTCGGCTCCATGACGCTGGAGTGGATATTAGATTGGCTTCCGTTTTGCCGCGCCAAGACTATGATCCAATCAGACTCGTATTGTGGCATGTACCCCTGACATACCCCCTGGCGTGGTGACATCCAACGATACTTCTCGACAACGCACCCTTTTGGATGTCCAACGTAGCCTTCCGAAAGACTGGGTGGCGACCGTGACGCTTGAAGGTCGATTCCTTTTCGAACACGAGCCGTCAGAGCGAACTTCCTGGACACACCCAGACCCCAACTCGTATCAGCAACATCTGCACGAACCTGTCGAGTTACCATTGCCAGACTTCGAGCCCCGGTATGAAGCCTTGTCATACCTCTGGGGATCCCCGGAGAATCCACGCACAGTGCATGTTGCGCAGTTGGCGCCAGGCTGTTTCGTGGACAGAATAGACTACTCGATGCTATCGTGGACAACAGTAGATGTCGGGCAGAACTTGGAGGCTGCACTACGACACCTGAGGCTTCATGATGAGCCTCGAACTTTGTGGATCGATGCCTTGTGCATCAACCAAAAAGACGAAGACGAAAAGTCGGAGCAGATCGTGCGAATGGCCACCATCTATCGGATGGCCAGCCGTGTGGTCGTGTGGCTTGGTCCCGGAAGCCCAAGCGAGCAAAGCACACTAGCCATGTCAACACTCGAGCACCTGGGCAAGCAACTGGAGCTGAGCCAAAGCACCGTGCGGTTCGCTTCGCCCACTGCCACCGAGTCGGCTTGGTTCCGTGCCGTGACTCCCCTTCCCTACCCAGAGGAGACGTGGTTCGCTATCCAGGCGTTACTGTCCAGGCCATACTTCGGCCGCTTGTGGATCATGCAGGAGATCCTTCTGGCCAACTCGAAGACGCTGGTAGTGTGTGGACGAGACGAGGTGGCCTGGTACCATTTCATCCGTGCCATTGTCTGCCTGGTTGCTAAAGATAGCCTGCCGTGCAGCCTCCGCAGGCCGCTGGAGTTTGTACGTGCTCTGACCTGGAGATTCGACCAGCTATCCATCCCCTTCATCATGAACCTAGCTCGGCAGAAGCAATGCTACATAGCCAAAGATCGAATCTACGGGGTCCTAGGGATCACCCCTCCCGAATTCACCCGGTCGATCAAGCCCGACTACAAGGCTGAAGACAGACAGGTGTTCATGGATGCCGCACTGGCTTGCATGAACTACGACAACCGGCTGACCCTCCTCCAGGACTGCGAGTTCCCTTCACCTCCTGACGAAAGGGGCCAACGACCTTCGTGGGTTCCTGACTGGTCTGTCCCACGCGTTACCCGACCTCTTTCAGCATTCGTACTTTCCAGTGGAATATCGCGATCCTGTAGCACTTTCATCGCACCCGACATGTTGCAGGTCAAGGGCCGTCGGTTAGCAGTCCTTGGCAAAGTCGGCCCGCCAACCCCGACGGACCCATGGGAAATCCTATGTCATATACAGGACATGGAGCCTCGTAATTTGACAACAGAGTCATATATCACTGGAGGGTCGCTCCTGGACGCCTTCCTCATGATCTTGCGTCTCGGCTATGTCGATGACAGATGGCCCGGTCACCATCTACCGACCATGGCTGCCTGGAAAAATACTTCCTTGATAGACTATACAGCGTCAACGGTGTCCCGAGTAAGAGCGAGGTTGAAAACAGTGACGGCTATTTCATCACTAGCATTCTGAAGGGGCGATCGTTTGTCACAACAGCGCAAGGCTATATTGGGCTTGCTCCTGCAGGAGCGAGGCAAGGTACGTGAACGAATCATCATTGCTGTATTTTGACAGCTAATATGGCGCTGGAAGCTAACGGCAGAAGAAGGCGATGTGGCATGCACTCTCCTTGGTTGCAAGTCATCCATCTTACTACGACAGACCGAGGAGGGCGAGAAGTTTCGCGTAGTGGGAGAATGTTACATCCACGGCCTTGACGACACCAGCGGGCTTCTGGGTCAGCTACCAGAAGACTGGTCGGTGCAGATCGAGAAGGATGACTCAGGCCATGCCCGATATTCCTACCACAGCTGTGAAACGGACTCGACTACCAGACAGGATCCACGGCTGGGCCCACTGCCTCAAGATTGGGTTCATTCGAACCGCTCAAGACGAGCGGGGACGCCGTCGCTGTGGGATTGTTTCGAGAACACCAAGACGGGAGAAGTCATGGACTCGGACCCTCGTCTTTTACCTAGAGCTCTGGAGGTTTTAGGGGTCACGTTGGAAAGGTTCTTATTGTGTTAAGGTTAATAAACTAGTTACGAGTGCGTTATGATTATAGTTATAGTAATTCGAGGTAAGGCTATAGGTTATTATTTTATTATAGAAAACCGAAAAAGATAGGGAAAAAAGGAAAAAGTTTAACCTTACCGGAACGATTTTTTTATTTAAATAAATAGGGAAAAATTAAGTGGCGCTCGGGTTATTTCTCGCACGCCTTGCTTTATTTTAATTAGTAAAGCTATTAAAAGCTTCTTTTAAAGTACGCCGTAATATTACCCCCCCTCTTTAAAAAAACGGTATAATGAAAAGGTTAAAAAAAAATTTAAATAAGGGAGTAAAAAACGTAGTTTTATATAAAAAAGTTTATTATTAAAAAATCGATTAATACCCGCTATTTATAAAATTTAAATAGTTATAATACTAATTTTTTATTCAATATATCTCGGAACGAGTTATTTTAAAGAGCGGTTAATTTATTATTATTTTTATATAATTCGTTAAACGTAACGTGGTTTACTACTACGCGACGTATATCACCTAGCGACGCACCTTAATTTAATTCTAATATAATTAAACTTTAACGCGTAATACTTTTATAATTATAATGCCTAATTAATCTTAAAAAGATCGGATAGTTTTAATAATTTAAGCGATACGAAACGGACCGAATTAAATAAACTAAAAAGTAATAATAAAAGTTCATAATATACTCGAATTAATTTTATATTATTAAATTTACGGCCAAACTTTAAAATACTAAATTCGATCGAAACGACGTAAAATAAATATAATTAAAAAAGAGGTATTTCGTAAATATATAATTAATCTGGATATTCGAGGGATGCCTCCCGATTTCGCTAGTATAAAAAATATAATTAATTTCTTTATCGTATTACGCGGCGGCGACCGCGTCGGTAAATATTAAGTTAAGCGTTTTATCGATCGTAACCCGGACTTAAAAATTAAAATAAATCGTCGGTACGATTATTAAAAAGCTTTTTATAAGGATTTTAAAATTATTTTTATTTAGTTTACGCTAATTACGAATATAAAAGCAAAATACGGGATCGTCGACGGAAATATTTAAAATTTCGATAAAACCGGCTTTATAATAAGTATAATCGAGTTAATACTTATTATAATACGCGCCGAGCGACGTAGAAAAGCGAAGTTAATTTAATTTAATAATTAGGAATAGGTAACAGCGATCAAATGTATTAATTCGTAGGGTTAGTATATTCCGCCGTTTTTAATCGTTTAAATCTAATATTACTTCGCGAACTAGTCCCGCGAAACCGATTTATCGAGCGATTAAATAATTAAGCCGATTTTTAATAACTAGACTAATAACGAAATAGGCTTAAATTAAATTAAGCACTTCGATAAATATATTAAATCGTAAACGAAAAGTCGCTACCGCCTCTTAATTCTCGACGGCTATAAGAGCTACATTTCGGCCGAATTTAAGGTATACTATTAAAATAACAATATTAGTATTATTAATATACCTCTTTATTTATCGCATTTACTTTAACTTTTCGATATAGTACTTTATTCGTTTTTAAAGCGTATTTATTCGAAAAAAATCGAGCTATTGATTAAAGCTTTTATAAACTATATTATTAAGCTCGAGTTTTTTATCGCCTTTAAAGCCGCGTATTTTACTGTTTTTACGGAAACTAATATTAAATTTAGATTTAACGTATTTAATTTAATACCTTATAACCCTAACGAAATAATTAGTAAGCTAAATATACGTCTCTAAACGTTTATACTTAACCTATCTCGTTTAAAGACGGCTAATACCTACGACCTTTAAATACCGTTTAACCCCTAATAAATAACTAAGCACTTTACTTATATTAAAAAGGGATATTTACCCATTAAAAAAGCTCTCCGACGCCAATTTTAAATACGGTAAACTAAATAGCGAAAATATAATTAAAATAGCCTATAAAATAACCCTTATACGCGATAAAATATATATATTAAAAGAAGCTAATTTAATACTTTTTAAACGTTAAAAAGCTAAAAAGTTACGAATCTAGTTTAAAAAAAGCCTTTACTATTAAAAAATCTTAGTAGCTATAAAACGAAAAGATAAAAAGGAAGCGTTTAACGCCTAATAAAAATAAAAATAAAGGTTTATTAAAGCGAAGGGCGACCGATAAAAGGCGCTATAATGTTTACGGCGAAATAAATTACAATACGCGAACATATAAAAAGGATATAAAATTAAGCGAGAAATTAAATGGCGAATAGTTTTAATTAATTTTAAACGTTATAATTAAATTAATTTATATAAAAGAGTCGAGAAGTAAAAAAAGTATATCGCTAAGTGATATACGTCGCGTAGTGGTAAACCACGTTAATCGTTTAATTTTTTTTCGATATTTTCGTTTCTAACGTTAAAGAAATTATCGAGAAAAAGAGCGTTTATATTTTAAGTTTAATTTCGACCTAGTATAATTAATAAAATAATTTAAGTGCGATAACTTTCTATTCCAAGTTACTTTTAATATTAAACAGTAAGTTCTCGCTTTTACGCTCGGTAATAATATTTTAATTATTTACGTTTATTAGGTTTACGTTAAAATAAACGAAGAATACGCGTTTAATTAATAGGGAGTTTTACGCGGCACGTTTTTTTAAGTTCGTAAAAGAGCGGTCGATATTATTAATATTAAAACGCATTAATTTACGGGCTTATTTTACGTACGCATCGCGCTTTTCTAAGCCGGCGGTTATTTTAATTAATTACTTTATTTAATCGAGATTAATTTAAATTTTAAATTCTAAAAGGGTGAGATATTCGTAAAGCTTTTTTAAGCTTAATAAATTAAATCTTTTTCGATAATATTATAATTATAGTAATTCGGGAAATAAAACTATAAATTATTGCTTTATTATAAAAAACCGAAAGAAATAAGGAAAAAAGAAAAAAGTCTAGCCTTACCGGAACAATTTCTTTATTTAAATAAGTAGGGAAAAGTTAAGAGGCGCTCGGGCTATCTTTCGCACGCCCTATTCTACTTTAGTTAATAAGGCCACTAAAAGCCTTTTCTTAAAGTGCGCCATAGCAGTTATAATAAAATAATTAAAAATATATTACCAGTAATTAAATAGGTTTAATTACATAGCGCTATTAATAGTATATATAAAGTTAGCTAGTTAAGTGAAATTAAAATATATTAAGCTAAAGAGGAAAAAAAGGAAAGAGGAAGAAAGGTTAGCTTTAATACGGTGTAAAGGGTAAAGTGATAATATATAAAGCACGATATCGAGTAATTAATTAAACCACGTATATCGGTTTTAATAAGGCTTAATTACGTAACTATTCTCCCCTTTCAAAAAAGCGCGCTTTAAGCTTTTAATTTAGTTTTTAGTATTTAATCTTATCGTATAATTTAAGGTTATTAATAATTAATTAAATCTTATAAATTTTAATTAACTTTAAATTAATTCTTATTAAAGGAGTATTTAATAAGGTAAGTGCTAAGGTTATATAAGCTTTTTACGGCTTTATTTAACTTTATATTTATCGGCTCCGAATTAAAGGCGTTAATAACGTTAAGATATATTTTATTAGATTATTTATTTTTAGTTTTATTATTCGACTAAAATATCGGATTAAAGCTTAATTTAATACTTAATTTATAATAGAGCTCGATAAAGCCGTCGTAAGCCTCGAGTAAGCTATTAACTATATTTTACGCTAGTTAAATCGATTTTAAATTTTAACGTTTAATATAACGTAATCTATAAGCGAAATAATTATTTTCCCTAAATTTTATACGAAAACCTTTATAACTTAATTCCTTTATTATTTATTATAGTTAATACTTAAAAAAAAGGCAAATGGTTTTAACGTTTTAAGCGTTTAAAAATAATTTAAAATTAAATTTCCGACGCGTAACCCGAATATACGAAGTTTTTTATATAACTTTTCGTAATCGATAACTCGGTATTCATATAAAACGCGAAATATCCGATAATTTTCGAAGATTAACGAATTCCGAAAAAATATAATCGTATAATATATAATCGATATAAATTCGTAGTTATTCCCTTTTCGAATAAGTAATATAAAAAATATAACGAATCGATTATTTCGTTAACGCGACGCGAACGCGTTAACGTTAACTAAGCTTTTAACTTTAAACGATAGTAACCGAACTTTTAAATACGTTTTAATCGAAAAATCGATTATTAAAAAATCCTTTACGAAAATCTCGACGTATATCGCGCGTAATTTATTTTTATACGGAATATAATTTATAAGTACGGGATTTAAAAAGAAAACATTTATAATTTCGATAAAACCGGGTTTATTATAAGCTAAGTTTCGTTCGAAATAATCGTAATTACTTCTAATTAACGCGAAAAGCTTAAATTAGTACAGTAAAGGAACTGGGAGTAAGTTATAATAATTTAGGACGTTAAATTACACGGTTACGCTATCTTTTTATATATTATTTTTTTCGAGAAAACGTACTTCTTTTTTTAATATAAAGATAACTTATTATTGAAAACCTAAATAATCGCAATTATTAAAAATAATTAAACTATAAATAAAAAAGGCGAGAACTAAATTCGATACTTTAATTAATATACTAAGTTTTATACGAAGGGTCGTTATCGCCTCTTAATCTTAAACGGCTATAAAAATTACCACTCTATAAATTTCGAACTCTACTATAAAAATAACTCGATTATTACACTCTACGTACCTTTTTATTCGTTATATAAACTCTAGCTTTTTAATATCGACTATTTCCGTACGTTAAAAAAAGCGTACGGGAAAAAAATAAAGGTTTTATACGAACGCATATCACCTATATATTAAAAAAGACTTCTTATTAATGGTTTTAAAAGCGTTTTAAGCGACTTTTACCGTTTCGAATATATAAAAAGGCTTTTAAAAAACAAAACTCGTCCCGTATAATCCGGAATATATTATGTTATAATTAAATATAAAACTACGTATTTTAACACCTCTAAAAACGTTTTCCGGCCTACCTATTCCTTAAAAATTAAAAACCCCAAATAATTTAATTAAAGCTTAATCTTAAACCGAGTACGTTAAAAATCGAATCGCGCGATATTAAAATAGCTCTCCGATATTAATTCTTACTAAACTTAACTAGATCGCGAAAAGTATAACGTAAATTATATACCGACTCGCTCTTTTAAAAAATAAAGTAACCGTATTATAAAAAATAAATAAAACACTTAACCGGCGCCGCCGTACGAAAAAAAAAACCAGTTACAAAATAAAACATTACTTTATATATAAACTAAAAAAAATTTATAGTCTTAAAAAGACATTAATAAATAATTATAAAATAAATCGCACCGAAATAATAATCGTACGAAAAAACTTAAAACGCGCCCGCGACGCTATAAAGTTTACGGGGAGCCCGAGCATAATACGCGTACTTATTAAAATAATATAAAAGTATTTAAAAATAAGAATTCCGATTAAATTTAATATTTTATATACGTTATTATAAAATTAACTTATACTTTATTATACGAAATCCTAAAAAATAATCAATCCGCTTATATAGTTATTTCGCTTATAAACTACGTTACATTTACTATATTATAATAAATATTTGAAATATAAAATTTATTTTTATAATAAAGTAAAATAACTTTTTAAAAATGTTTCTTTTTAAAATTTAATATAGCTTTAAGACTAAAATTTAAATACCTTTCTTAAGTTTATTAATTAAGTTTATATATAATAAAATATATAAAATACTTTTTAAAGTTTTAATATAAGTGATTAAAAATAGAGTTTTTAATCGACTAAAAACTCACCCCTTTAATCTTAGTCTTAGTCACCTACCTATATTTAATCACTTTAATTTAATTATTAATTAAATTAAGAATTTAGTCTTAGTTAAAAACTCTTAGTCATTTTTATTAACCCTGGCTACGGCGCACCTTAAGAAAAAGCCTTTAATAGCCTTCTTAATTAAAGTAAGGTAGGGCGTGCGAGAAATAGCCCGAGCGCCACTTAAGTTTTCCCTACGTATTTAAATAAAGAAATCGTTCCGGTAAGGTTAAACTTTTTCTTTTTTTCTTTATTCTTTCGGTTTTCTATAATAAAGTAATAACTTATAGCTTTGCTTTTTAAATTGTTATAATTATAATATTACCGAAAAAAATCTAGTTTACTAAGCTTAGAAAAGCCTTATAAATATTCTACCCTTTTAGAAATTAAAACTTAAATTAATTTCAATTAAATAAAGTAATTAATTAAAATAGTCGCCGGCTTAAAAAAGCGCGATGCGCGCGTAGAATAGGCTCGTAAATCGGTACGTTTTAATATTAACGATATCGACCGCTTTTTCGCGAGCTTAAAAAAATATATTACGCGAGATTTTTTATTAATTAAACGCGCGTTCTTTATTTGTTTTAACGTAAACCTAATAAAGGTAAGTAATTAAAGCGTTATTATCGAGCGCGAAGGCGAGAACTTACTATTTGATATAAAAAGTAACATAGAATAAGAAATTACCGCCCCCGAATTATTTTATTAATTATATTAAATTAAAACTAAAGTTAAACTACGAATGCTTTTCTTTCTTAATAATTTCTTTAACGTTATAAACTAAAATATCGACACAAAAATTAACCGATTAATTACTATATATAATCCTTATTATAATACTTTTATAATACCTTTTATAGCTTTTACTAAAACCGCGAAAACTTAATAGCTTAAACGCGAAAGCTTAATCGTTAAAAAGCATTTCCATAAAATACATAAAGAAAAACCGACTATTATCTAAAAAAAGTTTAAGCTACGAACCTTCTTTATAATAAGCTTTAAAAACTAAGCCCTTAACTTAATAAATTTTTTTAAAAACCTTAATACCGGCTTAAAGAAACTATATATAAATTACCGTCCTCGGCGAAAAAAACTTGAATAACGACGTTAATTAAAATAATAGTTAAAACGGGAAACTAAATAAAAACGGTAAACTCACCGAAAAAAACCTTATATTAATCGTCGTAAAAGAAACCGAGAAAATCTAATAATTAAATTAATATATCGTTAATCTCTCAATTTAAAACCGAAAAGTCTCGATTTAAATAAAAAGAACGACCCGCACTAACGTTACGTCGCTTAATAACTTTAAGCGAAACATTAAAATATCCGACCCCCTATTTACTAATAAAAAAAACTTTAAAATTAAATTGGATTATTAATTTATAACCTTAAAAAGTAAATTAAAAACGAATATTAATTACTACCTAATTAATAAAAGTAAATATGCCTATATTATTAGCCGAGTTAACGGTAAAACCGCTAAAAATTTACACCCTTTTATTATTAACGAATAAAACGACCCCTTAATTAAAATTTCCGAAAACCTCCTAAATCACTTATATAAATAATACCATAACCTTAATATTTACGAAAAAGCTCGTAAAATCTTTTAAAACTTAACTATAAAACCTAATAATAATTTCTAAACTTTCTGACTCGAATTCGTTAAATTAACTAGATACACCCGCGTTAAAAAAACGATTATAAACGGAAACTTAATAATAAATTACCCGCTTAATTAAACGAAAAAGATAATTACTAACTATTATAATAACGATATTTTATTCAATAAATTCTACTTTATTATCATTCGATACGACTATTAATGAAATTATAACTACGTTTAACGTAACGGTATAAGAAAGAACCGTTAAAACTATTAGAAAAAGTATTAAACGAAACACTGCCCTTAAAACTAATTTCGCCGATAGCTCCGCTATCGAATTATATTAACAAACCGATATCTCCTGTCGTATCCCTACCACTAAAATAAAAAAACTTCTAACTAAAAAAGTATATTTTAATTATAAAAAAAACCGAATATCTCTCCCGGAACTATTTTAATAAAAAAGCCCTCGACTAATAACGTATTAAGCGAGTTAATAAATTAATGGCCTTAATAAAATATAACCTTACTAATTTTAAATTACTCATTTCGTTTAACTCTACCTGTTTAAAAAAGCTCCGATAACACGAAAAACTAAATACTTTAAAAAATCTCGACTCCTTCCTAAAAATATTATCCGAACTAAATATATAAAATATGCGTTTTAATTTCTTATGAACCTACCTTACAAAAACCTTTTTACCCTTACCTATATTATAACAAGTAATAAATTATTAATTACTATTATTAATACACTTGTAAACACGAAAACCAACGAAAAACTATTTATAAACGTAAAATTAGCTTATAAAGTAATAAAGCGATTAAACCATTAAAAGCTAGTTAAATTCTAACTTAAAATTATCGAAGAATACCACGATAAATCCTTTTAATTAATTAATATCGCCCTCCTTTTAAACTTTAGAATATAAAAATATGAAACACCTTTTATACCCTTTCTTATAATTAATATAAAGCACGATCTTATTATTAAACGAAAATAGTTTAAAAAATACGACGTTATAATAAATTATCGAAAAAAACAATTAATCTTTCCAAAAAATTAACAAAAAACCTAAACCCGAAATATCGATATTATAAAAACAGGACAGCTTTTAAAAAAACCCGAGTATAATTAAAATGTCACTTAAAAACCAAAAAGAAAATCTATCGAAAATAAACGAAAACGAAATAAAGCTCTTTTTTCGAAGCCTTAATCCGATTATTAATAATTAACCGTAATAAATAAACCGAAAACCTTAAATAATAGCCCGTTTTTAAATCAGATTAAAAAACCGGAGATAACTCTTTAAGCCACTATCAAAACAGTTTAACAAGATACCGAATAACTTATTAAAAAATAAAAAATAAATAACTAAAATTAAATAGTAAAAGAACTAATACCACCTCGCTATATTATATTAAAGCCGCCTCCGAAAAACTGCTTTAAAAATCCCGAAACCTCTAAAATAAACCGTTAACTCGATAAATTACCACCCCCGCGCTTAATTAAAAAACCTTTACTTTAAAAAAATCGTCCCTCGAAAAACCCCCCTCAAGGGCTAAAACGAAACGGCATAAAATAATATAAATTAAAGCCCGTTAAAATATAAACCTTAAACGTAAATAAATTTTCTAATAATATCGATTCTAACGTTATAAAAATTGTATACTTAAACGATATTAACCGAATTATTAATCTTAAAAACAATTTCCTATTAAACAATAAGAAAACTTTAAAACAAAAAATTAAAAAAACTATACCCCTTAATTATTATAAATACTACGATATTTTTAATAAAACCTAATCCGATATTATTACGCTATATCGAAAAAGCGTAAACGATTATCGAATAAACTTGAAAGAAAACCCAGAGGACTTAAAAATTAACCTATTCTATACAATATCCCTCGAAAAACTTAAAACCTATAAAAAATACGTTACCGCCGCCTTAAAAAGGTTTTATCGTTAATAATATTATTCCGTAAACAGCGCCTATTTTATTTACATATAAAACTAATAAAGGACTCCGTTTCTATATTAATTATCGTAAATTAAATATATTTACTTAAAAAACCGATATTTACTACCGCTAATTAACGAAACCCTGAATAAAATAATTAAAGCTAAAATATATATTAAAATCGATATCCGCTAAGTATTTCACAAAATTCGCATAAAACTCTAAAATTAACATTTAACGATATTTCGAACTAATCATAAATCCTTTAAATACTAAGTTTAGCCCTTTAAACTTATTAATAACCCCGCAACGTTCCAGTCATTTATTAACGAAATCTTAATACAATATTTAAATTTATTTTATAATGTTTACTTCGACGATATTTTAATTTACTCGGAAAGTGAAAGAAACCACGTAAAATATATTAAAAAACAATTATAAAAGCTAAGGGAAGTAAACTTCTAAGCTAATATAAAAAAATGCGATTTTTATATTATGAAAATTAAATACCTTAGCTTTATAATAAGTATAAACGGCGTAAAAGTTTATCCCGAAAAAATTAAAGCCGTTAAAGATTAAAACGTCCCTATTAATATTAAAACCGTTTAGTTTTTCTTTAAATTTTATAATTACTATTAACGCTTTATATATAAATATAGCCGTATTATTAAGCCTTTAACGAACTTAACTAAAAAAAGCTTTACTTTTACGTAAACCGACGAATATTAAAAAGCATTTAAAAAGCTAAAAAAGTTATTTTTAAAGACGCCCGTATTAATATACTTTTTTTATAATAAAGAAACCCGAATTATAGGGTATCCGACTATTAAGTTAAGACGACCCTCGCACACGTTAGCTAGTAGTTTTAGGTTTTTTCGTTAAGCTCGTTTAACGAGCTTAATCTATGCTTCTTTTATTTACTTTATATTAATCTTTTATTTATGCCCTGATATATAGTAGTATTTTTAATATACGCTAAAGGCCGTAACGATATAATAAAATATTTTATTAATACTATAAAATAATTTATAATAAAGCCGCCGGTAGATAGCTGTAAAGTAAACTAACGAACCTTTAATAGCCTATACCTTATACTTTAAATCGTTTATACCCTTAATTATTAACGATTATACCCTATTCTTTTAATAATTAAACTTAGTATACTTTATATTTTTAATAAACTAATTTTTGGTTTATTAAATTAAACGATATTAAAATAAACGACGGGCATTAAAATTATATACTTAAGACGTTTATTAATACTTTAAGTAACCTCGTAGAGTATATTTATCGATTATAATATATAAATTAAGCGCTTTAAGCTTTAAATAAACTTAGTGTTTAACGTCGATATTACTTTATATCGGCTCGTATTATTTTTTATAAGTATAATTTAAAATAAATTTATTAAGTAGCCGACTTTTTAGTAAATCATTTAAATACATTATTCCTTATAATTATTCCCTTGCTTAAATAAATAAAAGTTATTTAATTCGCTGTAAATATATATAAAACCCCTTTAAATATTAAATATGTAGCGCGTATATTAAATAGGTTTATTATTTACCTTAAAGTTTAATTATAAAATGAATACTCGTTTAAAGTAATATTTTAAGCGGTAATCCTTTATATTGAAAATAATTTTATATTACGTTATAGTTATAATTTCGTTATATTCCTTTCTCGTTATTTTTAAAATATACGTTTATTTAAAATATATCCTTTAACTTAGCGTTAATAAAAAGGGATAGAATAATTTTAAAATGTAAATAATTAATTAGGAAGGATAAGGATATTTAAATCGACGAAGCGGATAGCTCGTTAATATCGTTTAACGATTTAATTATTATTATTTCTTTAAAAAAGCTTAATATTTTTAACCCTTAGGCGGTTAGAAAAGTTATAAATTAATAAATCTTAATACTTAATCCTATATAAGTTCGCGGAGTTTAATTAAAGGATTTATTATTATTTAAGGAGTATTTTAACGAGCGAGATAATTAAATTATAAAGGGTGAAGATTTTAATAAGGGACCGGCTATAAAAAAATAAAACTCTAATAAAGATATAAGTAAAAGCTCGAAAAAGGATTTATTGAACTTTTAATTACCCGGAAGGGAGTAATGAAACACTATGTTAATAGTTAACGAGGGAGGAGGTAATGGGCGAGGTCGTTACCCTCTCTTTAACGAAAAATCGATAATATATATTAATGAAATAATAATAATAGTAATAATAGTAACAAATACATTAAATAGAGTGTTAAGAAATTTCTTTTAATTAATAACGATAGTCGTTTAATGAATTCAATAAATTTAGGATTTTAAATAATTAAATTATAATTAAAAAATTATAGTTATTAGTTATTTTATACTGAACGTTAATATTTAATATAAATAGGGAAATTATATAATGATCGGTTAAAACGTTTATTAGCGTAATATATATTTGTTTATAACGGTAATATATAATAATATTAATTATAATAAATAACGAGAATAAATATTCCTTATTAATTTCCGTTAATTACTAAAGGGGGATGTTTAAGTGTAATATAACTCTTTTAATAATATAGTTAAAACTTAAATAAAGTTTAATCTTCGGTTCTATTTAATTAAGCTCGAGTTAAGATTTAAAATTTCGGATGTTAAGGCACTTCGTAATTTAAATAACGCCGGATATACCACCGTAATAATAACTAACGGACAGGCGGTTCGTATTTAAGCGTTTAATATTGTCCGTAACTGTAAAGCGGTATAGATAAATAAGAATATTTAATTTATAAATTAAATTTAAAATAAGTTATACCTAGACTTTTAATAGTTAGTCGTTAAACTAAATTTTAACTTAAAGCTAGACGAATTCCTAAATTATTTAAAGAAAAAAGTTACTATTTATAGAGAATATTTATTATATAAATAAATAAATAGGGCTTCGTTCCCTGAATTATATTCGTTAGTCTAATAATTAATATATAGAACGTTCGATCGTTTAGCGATTAACGCTTTATTATAACTTAAAGTATTCTCGACGTTAATAATTAATGTCGTAAATAACGGTAATTTATTAAACGGCTATTAGAATAACCGTACTCGTAACGGTGAATAAGGAGGATAACCCTAAAATTAATTAAGAAGGTCGTTTAATAGCGAAGGTTATATTAATCGAGAATATAATTTAAACAATTTTAAACGAGACTACGGTAATCGGGATTAAAACTATAACCGGAATAATCGTTTACTATGTAAATATAGTTTCGGACTTTAGGAATAAAGTAATAATTATCGTAATTACGAACGCGAATAATTTAAACGAAAGTATAAACTATAGTAATAAATTTATTATTAATAGGTATATTAACTTAATCGTTAAATAATATACGCTATAAATATTAATATTAATTATATATATATAATATTAATAAGAGTTAATTTATTGTTTAATCCGAGGCTTAGGCTTTATACGGACGTTAAGGCTATATTAGCCGTTATAGTATACTAGTACGGCGCTCTAATAGGCTTATTTCGGCACCCGCCGCGGTATCCGTTCCCCTAAGTTCTAATACCTTTCTGCCGGCTTTTACCGCTTTAAAATTGCCGCATAGGCCTTTGTACGCGCCGCCGCGTTTTTTATTACACTTACTATTTATTACTACGTATCTTAAAAGGAAAAAGGGAGGGGAAGGGGAAAGTGTAATAAAAGACTTGTGTTACGACCTGGCCCAGCCATGCGGCCCAGAACCCACCCTACGGCACGGCCCTACGATACCCCGAAACCTCTGCACAAAAACCCAGCGTAATCCGAAGCCCCACCAGTCAGCGAAACCCCACCAGTCATCACGACCCCACTGGTCAGCAAGGCCAACTACGACGATGACCAACACTACGAATTGGACAGCACGAATTGGACAGCACGAACTAGACAGTACGAGTTAGACAGCACGAACTAAACAGCCAGGAAAAGACAAGCCACAGTAGGATAACACTGGTCACGTAAAAATAAAATACGCGCAACGACTCTCGGGATCGCGATAAGAGCCAGAGAGTCAGCTCGACAGGATCTCGCGAGAGCTGCGAGATCCCCGAGATCTAGGGAGATCAGTAAAAGAAAAGTTGGATATATAACGATAGACATTCCTTATATATTTTATATAAACACTTTCTACTTCAGTAATTAATCTAAGCATTAATTTAACCTATTAGTAAAGCAAATAGCCTTAACGACCCTATTATAAATACCCTTAAATCTACGCACCTTAGTTATTTTTATTCCTACGGCTATTACATATTATATCGATAAAAGTGGACTTCTATCGCACGTTCAAATACTCTCTCGTATTGCTAAACATAAAACCCCAGTACGTCTTACTAGGTTTCCTTTGGAACCCAGATAGCGTTCGTTACATTTTGATCACTCTTGTTCTTGCGAATCACTACCTAAACCCTTAAGCAATAGCACCTACAGGAACCATGTCTGCACCTAGACCCAGCAATACTCCTCGCCACGGGAAGGCCCTTGTTGTTACCGTAAGCACCTCTTATCGAGACCCCGCGATGAAGGTAAACAACGACGACAGCGACGATGGCCCTACCCGACAGGCGTTGGCCAAACGAATCAAGGAACTTGAGCAGGAGAGCGCCAACTATCAGCACTACTACGTTAAGCTCGAAAAGGAACGTAACGAACTCTTAGCCAAAGACACCCCAGGACAGACACCAGATATCGACGAGCTACGTGAGGAAATACGCCTCCTTCGTACTGCCGCCAACATTATCCAGACCCCTGTTACTCCTAAGGGAGGCATGAAGATTAGTACCCTAGCAGCTTTCGACGGGATAAGTAGAAATCTCCGCGGATTTCTTGTCTAGGTCAAAGCCTATTAACGGTTCTATAAAGGAACGTTCTAGGACGCTACTCAACGAGTTATCCACGCCGCCTCGTTCTTTAAAAGCAAAACACTCGCCTGGTTTAAACCCTACCTAAACGAACTCGTAAAAAATAACTGGCAAGTTAAGCTATGCCGCGCAGAGGCACAACGAATTTTCGAAAGCTACGATAGCTTCAAACAAGCTCTCAAGTCACTCTTCTAGGACCCTAACGAAAAGCGACAGGCAAAAAAAGAATTAAAAACTCTTAAACAGAAAAGGTCAGCCGCCTCCTACACCGCCGAGTTCCGACGCATTATAGCTCGACTAAACTATACCGAAGCCACGAAGATTATAATATACTACCAGGGGTTGAAAGAAAACGTTAAGGACGAACTCAGCCGGCTTAATACCCCTAACAATTTCCTTTCGTATATGGAGCTCACCATCAAAATCGACACTCGCATATACGAACGACGCCGCGAAAAGCAGGGCGGACAACAACGGTGGACCAGTCGAGTCCCAGCCAACACAGGACGACCGCGTCACCACTACAGCATGCCACCGAAGAGCAGCACAGCGCATGGCTATCATAGTAGACCCATAGACCTCGATACCACCAGACACGACAAACACGACAAAAAACAGGGCGTCACCTGCTATAACTATCAAAAACAGGGACATTTCGCCCGAAACTATCGATCCCCAAAGAAGGACTTCCAAAAAGTCCCGGATGGACGACAAATCAATACTACCAGTGATCGACCAACCCCTACAATTATTAAGGGAAGCAGCGCCAACAGTACGACAAACGTACCCCACGGCAGCCTATCCTGGACAGCCTGTTACGACGATAGTTACCACGACTACTTAGCAGACAAGGAAGGAACGGGATAGTTCCTTAAAGCCCCCAAACGGCAAAGTACTATACGCACCCTCGCGATGGTACGACGATAAACCCTCCATAATAACGAAAGCAGCGAGGGCAGCAGCGAAAATAAAAACCCGAGAAACAACCTAGTCCGCGCCGAGCGCCGACTAGAAGATCCTAAACGGCTCATTAAACTACCTGCACCCGAACTCGCCGTAAAAATAGCAAAACCCCGAGACCTAAACATCGACGAATGGCTGGCGATCCTAGGAGTTACACTTCCTGAATTACGAAAGCTGCGGCAAGTACTTATCATGCACGGACTTAAACAAGGAGTAAAAAGAAACTACGCTGTCGGCGACGATCCCAGAATCTCGCCAACACACGACAACCACTTCCTACTCGCTTGGATCGGCTGCATCCACGATAGTTACACCGAGCACTTAGCAAAAAGCTCGAAGAGGGATAGTTCCCTCGAAGGATTGGCAAGCACCCAATCAGGCAACCACACCTCGACCACCTCATCGGGAAGGTCAAAACAACCATACCTGACCCCCGACGAGCCTACCTACTAGTCAAAAGGACTCCACAGTGGCCCCGAGAATGCCACCTAAAGAGACAGGACTAGAGGGACTGCACTAACGACGAGTGCCTACAGCACGCTTAAAAAAAATCACGAGCCTACCGAACGCTCAAAGAAAGCGCACAATGCTTCCAGGATACCCAAGACTTCCAGGTTAAGGGACCTGCCATAATAACAAAATCCCAAACACCGCCACCACCGTACGACCACGAGACACCGTACGCACAGATCCGTCGCCACCGACGAATAACCGACGAACGAAACCTACTATAACGGTCGGGAAACGACTTCCGCCGGTTATAAAGGGACGACACCCGACGGGATACAATAAATCCCTATACTTAACAACGGATAACCAAAATATCCACGACCACATCGTACTAATGGTCGAAATTAAAGGAGTTACCATCCGAGCGCTACTGGATAGCGGAGCGTAAAGTAATTACATTTCACCACGAATCGTTAACAGCCTAGCTTTAGAATGGCAGGAAAAGGACGCCCTATACCGACTCAAAACCGTCGATAGAGGACTCATAACGTACGATAATAGGGACGTACGAAGGGAAGTCGCGAACCTTTCAATTAATATCGGAGGACGTTATAAACGAATTACGTGTGACATTACGAACGTTATAGGATACGATATAATTTTAAGGATACCCTGGTTGCGGGTAAGCAATCCCAGAGTCAACTGGAGAACAGGCCAACTTTAGTGGGATATACTAGGAAGAGGTTTAGTCGATGGGTAGCGGTCTAAGAAACAACCCCCCAGCAAACCTAAGGTCCTTAGGGTATATGTCATTGCCAAGGAGCCTAAGCCGAATATCACGACGACTATACTAAAAAGTACCGGCAATTCGAAGCTCTCTTTAATAGGAAACTAAAAACAAACTTACCGCCTCACACACGGTGGGATCATAAAATACCCCTCAAGGATAGGAAGGAACCCCCATTCATACCCATATACAAACTTAATCAAGAGCACGAACAAGCCCTAAAAGAGTACATCACGGAAAATCTCGAGAAAAGAGTTATACGACCATCCACGTTACCAACAGGATTCCCCATACTCTTCGTCCTAAAAAGAGCAGGGACGGGAAACCCAAATGGCGTATGTGTATCGATTACCGGAAGCTCAACGAAATCACTATCAAAAACCGGTACCCCTTACCCTTAATCAGCGATTTGCGAGATAAGCTGCTACACGCCAAAATCTTCACAGCACTTAACCTCCCCAACGCATACAACCTAATCCGTATCAAGGAAAAAAAGGAATAAAAAACCGCGTTCCGAACCAAGTACGGATATTTCGAGTACCAGGCTATGCCGTTTAATTTAACCAACGCACCAGCTAACTTCTAAGCAATAATTAACCACGTCCTACGAGAATACCTCGACAAGTTTATCGTAATATACCTCGATAACATCCTAATCTACTCCGAAAACGATAAGTAACACCGAAAGTACGTTAAGTTAATACTCCGGAAACTGCAAAACGCCAACCTACTAGTCAACCTAGAGAAGAGCGAGTTCCACCAACGATCCGTCACATTTATGGGATACGTAATATCCCCTAGAGAAATCCGGATGGAACCTTCCAAAATTTCAGCAGTCAGAGAGTAGCCCACGCCCACAAGCGCTACAAAAGTCAGATCCTTCTTAAGACTAGCCAACTACTACCGAATATTTGTCCCCGGATTTGGCAGGTTAGCGACACCTTTAACGAACCTAACAA
This sequence comes from Apiospora aurea, assembly GCF_038362705.1. Taxonomy (NCBI): domain Eukaryota; kingdom Fungi; phylum Ascomycota; class Sordariomycetes; order Amphisphaeriales; family Apiosporaceae; genus Apiospora; species Apiospora aurea. Next base: position 345,536 of record NW_027117398.1, on the reverse strand, counting down.
AGAAGGACGAACCATTCCGATGGACAGAAAAGGAAAACCAAGCCTTCCACGACATCAAGGAGCGAATCCTTAGCGAACCAGTGCTTCGCGTAGCAGATCCTGCTAAACCTTTTGAGGTCGAGACCGACGCATCGAATTATGCGATCGGAGGGCAACTCAGCCAACGGGACGACAACGGAAAGTCGCACCCTATCGCATTCTTCTCGAAGAAACTTAATGGACCAGAACTCAACTACCAGATCCACAATAAGGAGCTAATGGCCATTATTAAAGCTTGCGAAAAATAGCGACATTACCTTAGCGGAACGATAGAACCAATCAAGGTCTACACCGACCACAAGAACCTCACAACGTTCACTACGACAAAGGAACTAAATAAACGACAAGTACAATAGTCTAAATTCCTCTCAAAATTCAACCTTACCATCATCTACCGCAAGGGTAGCGAGAACGGTCGCGCCGACGCGCTGAGCCGACGACCAGACCACCAGGAGGAAGCCCCACCTGAGACACGGACTATCCTGACCTACGACCAGGACGGCAACCTCACGCCGTCACGATAACTGAATGCCACAAGTTCCGTACAGTACAACGACGATTAGGTCTCCAAGTTCCGACAACTAAATCAAACCCCGGATTTTACCAACTACACCAGGGATCACCTCGAGAAACGAAACAACCTCGTCTTCTACCGAAACAAGATCCACATCCCTGAGCAATACCGTGAGAGCTTTATCAAGGAATTTCACGAGCATCCCGCGCACGAACACCAAGGAGTATTTAAGACCTGGAAACGAATCACCAGGCAATTCGACTACAAAAACCTTAAGTCAATCGTAACTAAAGTAGTTAACGAGTGCGACCTCTGCAACAAGGCCAAGGCCGCCAGACACCGCCCCTATAGGGAACTATAACCAATTCCACCACCAGATAAAGCATAAAAAATAATCGCACTCGACTTCGTAATTAAGCTACCCCCATTAAAGGAACCCTTAACCAGAGTTAACTACGACAACATCCTAGTAATTACGGATAAACTTACGAAGTACGCTTATTTCCTGCCGTATAAGGAATTCAGCGATACTAATAACCTAGCTTACACGTTCTTACGAACAATTATTAATTAGTATAGGCTACCTAAAACGATCATCTCCGACCGAAACAAATTATTCACCGCCAAGTTTTAAAAGTCGCTAATAGCGTAACTCGGCGTAAAATATAAACTATCCACAGCCTACCATCCCCAAACGAATGGACAAACCGAACGAATAAACCAAACACTGGAGCAGTACCTACGCTACTACGTCAACCATAAACAAAACAACTAGGTACAGTTATTACCTATAGCATAGTTCGCCTACAATAGCGTAAATAACGAGGCCACCCGTATATCCCTATTTCGGGCAAACTACGAGTATAACCTAAAAATTACTAGAATACCCTTAAAAAGAGAGTTAATACCTGTCGCGACCATATAAGTCGAAAAACTAAAGGAGTTACAAACAATACTACAATAAAACCTCACCTTCCTCCAATAACGAATAAAGCAGTACGCCGACCAGACCAGGTTGAAGGAACCAACCTTAGGAGAAGGAGAAAAAGTTTACCTCCTACGGCGAAACATCAAAACCAAGCGACCAAGCGAAAAACTAGACTTCAAGAAAATCGGACCATTCAAAATCGCAGAAGTCATTTCAGAAACCAACTACCGACTATCGCTACCCAAAACAATACGGATACACCCCATATTTCATATCTCATTACTCGAACCAGCCCCTAAAAACGCGAAAACCGAAACTCAGCTAGAAGTCGAGACAAATTAGCACGAGTATAAAGTTGAGACGATTCTCGACAAGAAGCAAGTAGGGAAGGGATGGAAATACCTTGTTAAGTGGAAGGGTTACCCAACGAAAAACAACACGTGGGAACTTAAAAAACACTTAGGGAACGCCGCTAGGAAGCTTCAGCAGTTTAAAGAACAACCCCGAACTCCGCCAATAATAACGGCTCCAACAGCACGTCAGGGTACACGGCGTTCCAGTCGAATGAGAAGTCGGAAGGCAATATCGGAACCTCCCCAGGAGCCGGTTCGGATGTAGCCTTGTGACGAGCCTCTTCCTCCGCCTCCTCTCGTTCCACACGTTCCAGCTCCTCGACGAAATTTAAGCCTCGCTAAACGGCACGCATTATCTTTTTAAACCACAGCTTTTTTTATTTCCGAAGGCGCTATACTTTCGTATCCATTTCACGACGACGTTCCTCAACTTCCTCGATCTCGGCCTCTAACTTCGAGTGTTAAAAGGCGGCGTCCATTAACACCTTAACCGAAAAACCCATGTTACACCCGGACTGGTGGTTAGAAACGTACTCACCACACCGAGAGGAATCGTCCGGTAAGGACCGACAAGTAAAACCACGACGAATGCAGTAAGAACAACCGTCCGGCATCTCGATAAGACTTTAAAAAATAGCCTGAGCAAGAAAATCACAAGTACGAAACTTTTCCGTCCTGGATTACTTGGATACACGACGTTTCTCGACACGACTAAACGACATAATAAGCACACATCACAATAAAAGCAAAAAAAAAGGAAGGAACTCACAAAAATCCCAGCACAACGGCAACCCGTGGGTACTTATAACGACCAAACTGCTTTAGGAACAAAGTAAATAAAAAAGAGGGGATAGTATTACGACCTAGCCCAGCCATGCGGCCTAAAACCCACCCTACGGCACGGCCCTACAATACCCCGAAACCTCTACACAAAGACCCAGCGTAATCCGAAGCCCCACCAGTCAGCGAAACCCCACCAGTTATTACGACCCTACTAGTCAATAAGGCCAATTACGACGATAACTAACACTACGAATTAAACAGCACGAATTAGACAGTACGAACTAAATAGTACGAGTTAAACAGCACGAACTAAACAGCCAGGGAAAAACAAGCCACAGCAGGATAACACTGGTCACGTAGAAATAAAATACGCGCAACGACTCTCGGGATCGCGACAAAAGCCAAAGAGTCAGCTCGACAGGATTTCGCGAAAGTTACGAGATCCCCGAGATTTAAAAAAATTAATAAAGGAAAAGTTGGATATATAACGATGGACATTCCCCATATATTTCATATAAACACTCTCTACTTCAGTGATTAATTTAAGCATTAATCTAACCCATTGGTAAAGCAAACAGCCTTAATAACCCTATTATAAATACCCTCAAGTCTACGCACCTCAGTCATCTTTATTCCTACGGCTATTGCACATTATATCGATAAAAGTAGACTTCTATCGCACGTTCAGATACTCTCTCGTATTGCCAAACATAAAACCCCAGTACGTCTTACTAGGTTTCCTTTGGAACCCAGATAGCGTTCGTTACAACTTAGTAACGGTACAGGGTAACTACGGAAACAGTTTCAGGGTAAATGGTAACCGGTATAGTAGTGCTTTCGCTTTTAATAACGGGTCGTATTAAATGCTTTTTTAGGGCCACTATTATTTAATAATAGCGATTAAAGCTAGCTAAATAAGTAGTATTCCGGCATTAAACGTATTAAAAAAAGTGCGTAGGTACCGAAAAAAGTGTTATAATATCAAAGGTAGTTTTAATAATACGCTAATATATAAAAATTTACCGGTACGCTACCGATAATAATTAAATAACGTTCCCTCGACGTTTTTTTCCCGATTACGAAACTATTTTAACTTCGAGAAACGCTTACCGTTACTAATAGCCCCCTCGACGTCGAAACGCTTTCCAATCGATCCGAACGAATATATATTATTATATAATAGTTACCGGGTAAATTATAAAGTAATTATTGAACGTAACAGGATAATTACCGGGTAAATTATAAAATAATTACTAAGCGTAACAAGGTAGTTACCGGGTAAATTATAAAGTAATTATTGAACGTAACAGGATAATTACCGGGTAAATTATAAAATAATTACTAAGCGTAACAAGGTAGTTACCGGGTAAACCGTAAAATAATTACCGGGTAATTAATAACTATAAAGCAGCGTTTACGCGTTTACCGGGTAGTTTTTTAACCGTATATATATAACTATATAATAATAGTGGCTAGTTAAGCCCGAAGGGTTTATTATTTACCGCGGGAGGCCGTAAAAAGGCCGGTGTTTAAAGCCCTTTCCAAGCCTTTAAAGGGCTTTTTTAAAGGCTTTTTCGGGGGCGGTTCGTCCTTTACGGCCTCCCGAGTAAAACGTTTTAGTAGGCCCGTTTACAGTATAAAAATAGCGGCGGTTTTAATTTATTATAACTCTTAAATTTTTTTATGCTGGTGGGAGGCCTAGGGCCTTTTTAGCCGGAGCCGGTAAAAGCTTAAACCTTTTCTCGTAATTAGTTATATTTTTTATAATGTAGTAATATATACCGGACCGTTTAACGGTCGCCGTAGTCGTAGAGTAGCGAATCGGTTCCGGGGCGCCGAATAGATTAAAAATAGTCTTTAAAGCTTATTTTATCGGTCCGTATTTAAAATATAGTGGCCGCTATAACGCGTTTTAAGCCTAGGTACCTAAAAAGCGTGGCCTTTTCGAGCCGAGGAAGCTAATAGTGCAGGGCTTTTCCGTAAAGTGCACCCTTTTTGTTACGACCTGGCCCAACCATGCGGCCCAGGACCCACCTTACGGCACGGCCCTACGATACCCCGAACCTCTGCACAAGAAACCCAGCATAACTCCAAGCCACACCCGTCAGCGGAACTCCACCAGTCAGCAAAGCCCCACTAGTCATCACAACCCCACTAGTCAGCAAGACCTACGACGACCAAGCTACGACGATGACCAGCACTACGACGACAGGCAGCACCCGATGCAGCCACTCCAGGACAGGCAGGAATGGACAAGCAGGAATGGACAGACAGGAATGGACAGACAGGAATGGGCAGACAGGAATGGACAGACAAGAGGATCACGTGGTAGTGGCTCAGGAGGAATCACTGAGCAACACTAAGCATGATCAGCAGTGATCACTGAGCAACACCAAGCGTGATCAGTAGTAATCGCTGACCAGGCGCGATCAGTGAAGGAAGGATTGGATATATAACGATAGACGTTCCCTATGTATTTCATATAGACACTCTCTACTTCAGTAATCAATCTAAGCATCAATCTAACCCATTAGTGAGGCAAACAGCCTTAACGACCCTATTGTAAATACCCTCAAGTCTACGCACCTCAGTCATCTTTGTTCCTACGGCTATTGCACATTGTATCGATAGAAGTGGACTTCTATCGCACGCTCAGATACTCTCTCGTATTGCCAAACATAAAACCCCAGTACGTCTTACTAGGTTTCCTTTGGAACCCAGATAGCGTTCGTTACACTTTTATTCGTTAGTTTAGCGTTGCTTAATAGTTTTTTTAATTAATATACGTTAGGTAGCCATTATAATAAAAGGGGCTTAGTTAATAATAGGTCGTTTCGGGCCCCTGGGTGTGTACTAAGTCCTAGCCTTAAGCGTATACTATACCCTGGAAGGCCGTTATAACACTAGCCGAGCTACTATAGCTCCGGTAGCTGCCAATGCGGCCAGCGCCGCGGCAGCCTCTGCTATCTCCTAGGTGAAGTCTAGGGTAGGCTCCAGGGTAGGCTTTAAAGTAATTATCGAAGGCCGGTCTAGGGTAGCGGTCGAAAGTAGGTTTAAGGTAGGATTTAAGGTAATCGTCGAGGGCTAATTTAGGGTAACGGCCGAAGGAAGGTCTAGGGTAACGGCCCGAGGCAGGTTTAAGGTAGCTGCCGGCGCCGCTTTTACCGGTGCGGCCGGGGCTAGTAGTAAAGGGCTGCGTAGTGCGAAGCTAGCGGCGGTATATAAGCCTTTATTTTTAGTGGCCGCGGCGGTTTTAACGGGTGCTTCGGCGGCTGCCTTCGCGAGCTTATCGGCTTTTTTATTGCTTAGAACCTTTATATAGGCTGGAATTTAGTGGATATTAACGTTAATACCTTATTATTATAGGGTAATAAGTTACACCGAAATCTGCCGCAGTAGCCATTAACCGGACTAGCGTTAAAGCTAAGCTAACGATACGATAACGGCCTGGTTATCGGTAAAAACGTTAATCCGCGTAAACTATTTGTTTTATAGTTTTAGGGTATAGTTTAAAAATATATAAATACTTTTTAACTCTACTAAGTATACTGTAAACTACGTTACAGTACTTATATAAGCCGTTTCCTCGTACGAGAGCTTAGAAATACGCTATACCGGTGCGTAGGTCGCCGCTTTAACCCCGCTATTATATTTATTTTTATTCGTATAAAAAATTAATAATTCAAAACCGAAAGCCTTTATAATATAATCGTAATATACTTTTCCCTCCTTTTCTCCCTTTTTTATCACCGTCGTAATTCGTTTCCATTAAAATAGAATTACGAAAGGATAAATAATTTTTAAGGGAGGTTAAATTTTATAGTATTATTAATAATACTTAATAAGCCTCGTTAAAGGAAATCTCTAATAAGCTTTACGTATTATATTTTCCGTAAAAGTGCCGTAATTAGCCGTTAAAAGGTTCGTTCGAAACCGAAGGTAAGCTATATAATTAGTTTAAAGGAGCTATTATTCGATCGGTAAAATATATATTTCGGCGGCTATCGCTAATAATACGGTAGTTTTAAGGTTATTAGTAATTACTTATAAAGCCTCTTATTATAGCCTTCGTAGCGTCGTGAAGTGCTATTTCGTTAGGCTTTTTTTTAAGGCTTTAACGTAAAGCTAATATTATACCGTATTATAGTACGTGATTTACGGTACTATTATAGCCTGGTATAGCTGCTATAGCTGTAGGGTACCGCCCCCTTAATAAGCTCCGGAGATAGCTTTAAAAGCCTAAATAAACTTCCGAACTTTAATAGTAATTTCCTAGATATAGTAGTGCTAGAAAAGGCCTGGGTTAAACTAGACCCCTAAGTGGCGTAGCTTATCGGCCGGCTTAATAAGCTTAAACCCGGGGAGCTAAATATATTCAGTTAATAGGGTATCGTTAAGGCTCTTAGCGGCTTAATTAAGTATATTAACCCTTATAGGTAATATTATAAGTGCTGCGTTTTTATTAAGTATATTTAAAGCTTAAGCTTTTTTAGTGCGAAAGTATATTAGCTTATACTTTTACGGGATAAAAACGCAGCCGTACTTCGTCGCCTAGTTTACAGCTTTATTATATACCCTTTTTAGCACCTTATAATTCTTTGCGGCACTATAATTAATAATTAAAATACTAATATTATTAACTTAAACAGTAATAATTACTTTAAAGCTACCTTATAATATACCCTATAACGTACCTTATAAGGTTACCCGGGAGCCGGCGCTATTATTAATATTAATACCCTACTTTAACGGGGTGTTTACCTTTAAAATAGCCCCTGGAGCAGCCCCTATAACAGCTGCCGTACTAGCGCTTATAGTATGCACCGCAATAGTATTTTCTTTTAAAATTTTATCGAGAAGGTCTATATTGTAAAAGAGCTATAGTAATAGTAATAGTAACGACCCCTACGAGATGCCGTAGTTTTAAGTAATCTAGCCTAATTCACTCTTTGGCAGTTTAAACTTCGTGCGGCGGTTTTTAAGCTAATTATTAATCTAGAGAATAATAAAGGCTAAAAAGCCTCGGCGAGCTAAGTAATCGGTGAGTTTATCGTAGTCAACGTTATCGAAAACCTTTAAAACGTTTAGTATAAATAGTGTAACTATTAAATACTCCTTTAAATTAGCTAATCTATAGGCTTTATAGATACGTTTTAAAAAAACGTAAATAATATATTTAATAAACCGAGTTTTTTAAGCGCCGATATAATTTTATAAAAGCAGGTAAAACTGTTCTACGTAATAGCTAATGCGCTTTACAATATAAGATTTTAAGGCCTTATTAATAATCTCTAAAAGGGCGATAGGCCGAAAAGCTTTAATTATACTGTAATCGTTTTTTCCAAGCTTTTTAAAAACCATTATAATAAACTCCTTATAGGGGCAAATGCCCCTAAAGAGGTAATAATTAAAAAAAGGGTGTAAAAAGAGTAGAAAAAGGTTTAGTAAAATACGGAAAATATAGTTAAGGATCCTTAAAGGTTTAAAAGCTTTATACGGCCGTAGCCTAAAAATAGCCTATTATATTTCGTTTTTAATAAATAACGGGCAGGGGATTTTAATATTAAAGGTTAACTTCGAGCTAAGGGCGTTAAGGGTTTCTAGCGGTGCCGGAAAAAAAAAGTGCTAAAGGCTGCCACCTTTCCTTCGAAAAAGGTCTGCCCGTTAATAGTAAATATAACGTTTTATTATACTACCCCCTGGCCCCGAGCCCTAGTTATTTTTACCAGGTCTTATAAGCCCTTAGGTTCTTTTAAACAGGTTTTCGTCACCTTTTTTTGCCAGGTTTCCGTTAAGGCTTTCCGCACCGCCGCACTCTTTTAGTTTTATATTTTTCGGTATACTTCCTAGTTTTTCGGGGTTAAAATACGTTATTAAACCTTTCGTAATTTCCTAGTTTTTATATACTTCGCTTTATACTCCCTTATAAAACCTGGTAAATAGCGTATAATAACGTCTATTATAGGTACGATATTTTTTATAGTATCACTTAAAGCTTACTCGATAAACCGGAGTATATTAACTACGTCCTCGTCGGTTAGCCTACCTTATAATATAGGGAGCCTCTCTTTTAATTTAATTAAGAATACGTTCATAGGGGTATTCTTTTAAAGCTTCCGGGGGGGCTTAAAAGGGGCTATTAATAGTTATAATTAAAATATAGTGTATATAAGCTAATAATCCGAATCGTAATATACTTTATCGACGCGCTTATATTTTAAAAGTTTATTAACGGTCGTTATATCGTAAATAATTAAATCGATAAAAGAAGTTAACTAGTTTATAGCCCAGGTAATCGTTCCCGGTAGTAGCATTACTTTTAGGGCTTCGGTCTTTAAGAACTCTTTAAAGTACGGTAGCGCCTCGCGGGCCGAGCCTTTATCGCTTAAATTTTAAGCCGACTATTCGGAGCCTTTTATATTAAAATCCTCGACGATAAGGTGTTCCGTTTTAAGGTAATTTACTTTATAACGGCGAAAAATAGTAGTTAACTCTTAGAAAATATAAATTATAAGCTTACCCTTTTTAAAGCTATTATAAACATTATAAATATAAAGAGTAATAATAATAGAAGGCCCGTTAAATACGGGGTTAATAGGGTTAAATATTAAGGGGGTATTATAAGTAATAGTTATCGTAACTATATTTCGAGTATAATTAGTAAAAGAAATACGAAACTAATCGAATCGTTTATTAATATAAAAAACTACTTTAAGCCTTAAAGGTCCGGGATTAAGTAACTAAAATATAAAAATAAAGGCCTAAGGGTTATAAGAGTTATACTCTTAGCGATTAAACTAAGGCTTTTAGGCGGCGATAATATTGTAATTTAAAACCCTTAAATTTCGAAAGAATAAAGATATTACCTTTTCCCTAAATTTCTATATATTATATTATAAAATGCGTAGAGAAAATATATTACTTATTATATATTATAATAGATATTAAAAGTAATATATAAGGTATCCTTTAAGTTAAGCTCCGTATAGTTCGGGCGTTACCTTTTAAAGCGCCGTTTTAACGGGATAAGCCTAGTGGCACTGGCCACAGCGCTAAGTTTATAAGGGGTAATATAGTAAATAATAGTATCGTTATTCGGCTTAATCGGTGTTTAAAAAGCTTAGCTAGGGGCCCCTTTCCGCTTTTTTCTAGGGGCTCCCTTTATAAGGTTTACCGTAAAGGCTTCGGTAAAAAGCTCGTCGTCCAGGTCCGCACTGGCCCGTGGCCGCATTTTAACCCTAATCTCTTTCGCCGCTCTTAGGTAAGTTTTCTTTCCAGTGGCAGCCTATTTACGGAAATTAAGGTTAATATTATCCGCATTTAATTAAATAATTAGGGGGAGCTATAAAAGCTAAAAAGCTTTTTATAGGTTCTCTCGGCACTATTAGTTTTATAACTACGCTAAAAGATATCGAGGGAAGCCTAAAATAGGTATCGTTAATTAAGCTATTTAAAAAAGCGTTAAAGGCGTTAATCGAGTGTAGAAAAATAGTCGGGTTCAAGGTAGGTTCCCGGGTAAGCTTTAAAGTAAACTTTAAGGTAGTAGTGATTATATAAACCGGTATTAGCGCCGGCGTAGTTAACGATAGCGGTCCTTTAGGGGCTGTTAATAATGATAAGGGAAGCCTGGCAGGGGCTTATAGCGGGGGTGGCCCCTACGTTTTAATAGTGTTAATAAGGGTGGCGGAGGTAGCTAATATTGGCACTAGTACTGGTACTAGCGTTAATATTAGCGTTATTATTAGCGTTAATACTAATGCAGGTATTATTACTGGCGTTTTAATAGTAAATTAATAGGTAGTTTTATTTTTTAAAGCCTTTACGATCCTCTAGCGTTCCCGTTTCCGGTATTCGTATTAAAAGCTTTAGCTATTATATTAATTACGGCAGTTAATATATTTCGGAACGCCACGAAAAAAGCGGACGGGGTATTTTTTCGTATCGTAAAAGTCCGAATAAAAGCTATAAGTATCGTAAGTAATAGCGTACTAAGTAATAATATAACCGTATTTTTAATATCGGAAATATTACTTAATTCTATAGTTTTTATCGTAGCGTTCGATGCTATAAGTCTCGTTAAATTATAAGTATCCTGCGTGGATTAGTCGATTCGCGGACTTAAAGCGACTAAATTTAATAACGATAAAGCTTATAAGCTTAATAGCTTTTTCCCTCGTTAATTAGCCTATATAAATAATTTTATCCAGCGGGAGAATCCCGGCGTTTAAAGTTTACAGCTGTACGGCTATCTCGGAGGCCTTAAAAAAGTCGAAAAAAGCCGAGGGAATACTATAAATAATTACTCCGTATATTAGAATAACCACGGCCGCTTTATTTCCTACGTATTTCTTTTACTAATCGGCATGTTCGATTAGCAGCTTAGTTTAAGCTATAAAGGTAATGTATACCTAAATATCCCCGGATTTAAGAAATACGGCGCTATTCACCTAGATGCCGCTATATAATTTTAAGGGTACCAGCCCCTTCGGGGGGTTATTAGAGGTTTTTACTATCTCGACGTTTTTTAAGTCCTTTAAAAGTATAGGGGGTTTAATAGCTATACGAGTAATAACGCTATTAATGTAATTAATAAAGGCCCTAGGGTTTTTAATTAATATACTTTATAACTAAGATTTAATAGCTTTTCCGTTGTCCTTAAAAAATATATAAAGCTTAATAATAATTTCCCTCTCGGTCGTTTTCGTAATATATTTTCGGTAAGTAATATTTATAGCCGAGACTTAAATACGAACTATTTTAATAGCCGAAAAAGGTTTTACCCCTCGGGTTACCGCCGCTTATATACGGTTACCTTATACCGGGTTACTTTATAAGTTACTTTATAAGTTACCCGGTAACGGGTTATTTTATAATTAATTTAAAATCGTCGTGGCGGCAATTTCGACGGCCTTTATAAGGCTCGCGATTTACTTGGCCTAGTGTTTTTAAGCGGCGGCGATTTCGTTTAAATAGGTTTTTTAAGTTTAAACCCCGGATTTACGAAAAAACTTTTCTAAGAACGTTTAAATAAAGGCGAAAAAAGGCTATAAACGGTTTAACGGTACGTTTACGGGATTATCGCCTCGCTACCGGCTTTTAATAGTTTATTGTAAAATAATAAGCTCTCTTATAAAAATATAGGCATATGCCGATATATTATTTACGGTTTTACCTAAGTCCGGCCACTATTAAAGCTTTTTAAAGGCTATAATAAGCCGCGAAAAGCGCTAAGAAACAGACTTTCGATTATTAACGGCTACGCCGGCGCCGCACCGAGCCCAACGTAAGCTCGGAGCGTAACGGGAAGCTAGATAGCCCAATAACCGGATTTATAGGCTCGTAAAGGCCGGAATGGAAAAATTATTTTTAAAAATTTTATTCTAACTTTGGTTATTATTTTTTCAAAAGGGTATTATTACGGCTTTAAATATTAAAATAAACTCTCAGCTCTTAATAGGCCGATTAATTTAACGCTATATATAAATGCTTAAAGAGCGTCCTTTCTTAAAAACCTTTACTTTTAATCCCTTATTTTCGTAACGTTTCGAGCTACGTCTTTATTATATAATTACTATTATTTAAAAAACTATAATAATAAAACTAATATCGCCCTATTTATCCTAATACTTAATTACTATCCGTGATAATTATAAATGTTATTAATCGCGTATTCGCTTACTTATACGATTATTTTAAAAAGTCGTCGATAATGCTTATCGTTATCGTAAAGGTTTAAAAATTATTAGGCGTAAATTTAAACGGTGAAATTCGTCGTTTAGCGTTTAGTTTTACTTGTAATTATTTAGTTTTAATTAAAATTATCTTAACTAATTCTACTTTATTATAATAAGTCTTTTATATTTAGTGCTCGTTTTTTAAAATAAATCTATTAAATACAGGGTTAGTAATTAGTCTAATTTTTTAGTCATTTTGATTTTTTTAGTCAGACTAAAAAAATCAAGTCACTGATTTTGACTAATGAAAAAAATCACTGACTAAATTAGTCATGACTAATTTAATCACTTCAGTGATTTTGATTTATTTCGTTAAATCACTATGACTAAATTATTTATTTTAGTCGACTAAAAGATCACTATACTAATATTTTACTAGCATAAGATATATAATGAATTTATAAAAATAAATTATAAAATTATTACCTATTTTTACTTAAGAAATAATAATATTTTACAGAAATAAAATAATTTTAAATTATAATGTGTCGAAGTACGAGCTTTTTTAAAAAATGAATTTTAAATTAGATCTCTTAACCATAAATAAAATTATAAAATTTAAAACTTTTATATAAAGTATATAAAAATACAACTTACCTAATAGTAAAAAAGAGGAAGATATAATTAATAATTACTTAAATATAATTAATTTTTATTATATTAAACCTTTTTTAATTTTATTATATCGAAATTAAACTTTTTTAAAAAAGATTTAAAACATTTAAATTAACCTTTAATAGAATTATTATTAACAAAGTAAATGAATATTTTAGAAATTTGAGATTATATTACAATTAATGATATAATATTATTTTTACGATCATTTTATTATATAAAATAATAATAGTTTTTGAAATATGTAAGAATTTATAATTTAAATATATTACGCTTAGAGTTTTTAAAACAATAGTTTAAAAATTATATTCGTAGTACTTAAGAAAAAGAATATTTAAATTATATTTATTTAAATAAACAATAATTAAAGTTAGAACAAAATTTTTGAAAATAACTTTTTTATTCCGGCCTTTACGAGCTTATAAATCCGGTTATTAGGCTATCCAGCTTCCCGTTACGCTCCGAGTTTACGTTGGGCTCGGTGCGGCGCCGGCGTAGCCGTTAATGGTCGAAAGTTCGTTTTTTAGCGCTTTTCGCGGTTTATTATAACTTTTAAAAAGTTTTAACAGTGGCCAGACTTAAATAAAACCGTAAATAGTATATTAATATATACTTATACTTTTATAAAAAAGCTTATTACTTTACAGTAAATTATTAAAAGCCGGCAGCGAGGCGATAACCTCGTAAGTATACCGTTAAACCGTTTATAGCCCTTTTTCGCCTTTATTTAAACGTTCTTAGAAAAGTTTTTTCGTAAATCCGGGGTTTAAACTTAAAAAACTTACTTAAACGAAATCGCCGCCGCTTAAAAGTATTAAACTAAATAGATCGCGAGCTTTACGAAGGCTATCGAAATTGCCGTTATAACGATTTTAAATTAATTATAAGGTAACCCGTTACCGGGTAATTTATAAAATAACCTATAAAATAACCCGGTATAAAGTAACCGTATATAAGCAGCGGTAGCCCGAGGGGCAAAGCTTCCTTTAACTATTAAAACGGTCCGTATTTAAATCTCGGCCACGGGTATTACTTACCGAGAGTATATTACGAAAACGACCGAGAAAAAATTATTATTAAACTCTATATATTTTTTAAGGACAACGAGAAAGCTATTAAATCCTAGCTATAAAATATATTAACTAAAAACCTTAAGGCCCTTATTAACTATATTAATAGCGTTATTACCTATGCAGCCATTAAACCTTTTATACTTTCAGGGGATTTAAAGGACGTCGAAATAATAGAAGCCCTTAATAGCCCCCCGAAAAGGCCGGCACCCTTAAAACCGTATAACGGTATTTAGGTAAACAGCGCCGTATTTCTTAAGTCCGGGGATATTTAAATATATACTGCCTTCGTAGCTTAAATTAAGCTATTAATTAAATATACCAATTAATAAAAGAAATACGTAGGAAATAAAGCGGCCGTAATTATCCCGATATACGGGGTAATTATTTATAGTATTCCCTCGGCCTCTTTCGACCCTTTTAAAGCTTTCGAAATAGCCGTATAACTATAAACCTTAAACGCCGAGATTCTCCCGCTAAATAAAATTACTTATATAAGCTAGCTAACAAGAAAAAAGGCTGCTAAACTTATAAGCTCTATCGTTATCGAATTTAATCGCTTTAAATCCGCGAATCGATTAATCCACGCAGGATATTTATAATTTAACGAAATTCACAGCGTTAAACGTTACGATAAAAACTATAGGATTAAATAATGCCTTCGATACTAAAAATACGGTTATATTATTACTTAATGCGCTGCCACTCACGATATTTATAACTTTTATTTAAACTCTTATAATACGAAAAAATACCCCGTCCGCTTTTTTCGTAGCGTTTCGAAATATACTAATTACCGTAACCAGTATAATAATTAAAGCTCTTAATACGAATACCGGAAACGGGAGCGTTAAAAGGTCGTAAAAGCTTTAAAAAATAAAACCACTTATTAGTTTACCACTAAGACGCTAGTAATAATACCTACACTAATATTAACGCTAATAATAACGTTAATATTAACGCCAGCACTAATACTAGTACCGGCATTAGCCACCTCCGCCACCCTTACTAACACTATTAGAACGCAAGGGCTACCCCCGCCACAAGCCTTTACTAGGCCTCCCCCACCACTACTAACAGTCCCTAAAGGACCGCTATCGTTAATTACGCCGGCGCTAATACCGGCTTACACAACCACTACTACCTTAAAGCTTACCCTAAAGCCTACCCGGGAACCTATTTTAAACCCGACTATCTTTCTACACTCGATTAACGCCTTTAACGTTTTTTTAAATAACCTAATCAACAATATTTACCCGAAGCCTCTTTCGATATCCCTTAATATAATTATAAAGCTAATAATACCGAGAAAACCTATAAAAAACCCCTTAATTTTTATAGCTCCCTTAATTATTTAATTAAATACGGATAATATCGACTTTAACTTTCGTAAATAGGCTACCACCGGAAAAAAACCTACTTAAAAACGGCGAAAGAGATTAGGGTTAAAATACGGCCACGGGCTAATACGGACCTAAACGACGAGCTCTTTACCGAGGCCCCTACGGTAAACCTCACAAAGGGAGCCCTTAAAAAAAAGCGAAAAGGGGCCCCTAGCTAAGCTTTTTAAACACCGACTAAGCTAAATAACGACACTATTATTTATTATACCACCCCCTATAAGCTTAGCGTTATAACCAGTACTACTAAGCTTATCCCGTTAAAACGGCGCCTTAGAGGGTAACGCCCGGACTATACGAAGCTTAACTCGAAAAATACCCTATATATTACCTTTAATATTTATTATAATATATAATAAATAATATATCCTCTCTACGTATTTTATAGTATAATATATAGAAATTTAGGGAAAAAGTAATATCCTTATTCTTTTAAAATTTAAGGGTTTTAAACTACGATATTATCGCCGCTTAAAAGCCCTAGTTTAATCGCTAAGAATATAACTCTTATAACCCCCAAGCCTTTATTTTTATACTCTAGCTATTTAATCTCGGACTTTTAAGGCCTAAAATAGCCTTTTATATTAATAAACGATTTAACTAGTCTCGTATTTCCTTTACTAGTTATACCCGAAATATAACTACGATAATTATCACTTACGACACCCCCTTAATATTTAACCCTATTAACCTCGCACTTAACGAGCCCCTCACTATTACTACTCTTTATATTTATAACGTTTATAATAACCCTAAAAAAAGTAAACCTATAACTTATATCCTTTAAAAATTAACCACTATTTTTCGCCGCTATAAAATAAATTACCTTAAAGCGGAACACCTTATCGTCGGGGATTTTAATATAAAGGGCCCCGAATAGTCGGTTTAAAACCTAAACGATAAAGGCTCGGCCCGCGAAGCGCTGCCGTACTTTAAAGAGTTCCTAGAAACTAAAGCCTTAAAAATAATACTATTACCGGGAATAATTACCCGGGCTATAAATTAGTCAGCCTCCTCTATCGATTTAGTTATTTACAATATAGCGACCGTTAGTAAGCTTTTAAAATATAAGCGCGTCGACGAAATATATTATAACTCGGACTACTAACCTATATACACTATACTTTAACTATAACTATTAATAACCCCCCTTAAACCCCCCGGAAACTTTAAAAGAATACCTTTATAAACGTATTCCTAATTAAACTAAAAGAAAGGCTCCCTATACTATAAAATAGGCTAACCGACGAGAACGTAGTTAATACACTCCGGTCTATTGAATAAGCCTTAAATAATACTATAAAAAACACCGTACTTATAATAAACGCCATTATACGCTACTTATTAAGTTTTATAAAAGAGTGTAAAACGAAATACATAAAGACTAAGAGGTTACGAAAAGTTTAACAACGTACTTTAACCCCGAAAAACTAGGAAGTATACCGAAAGATATAAAACTAAAAGAGTGCGGCGGTACGGAAGGCTTTAACGGAAACCTAGTAGGAAAAAGTAACGAAAACCTGCTTAAAAGGACTTAAAAGCTTATAAAACTTAGTAAAAATAACTAGGGCTCAGGGTTAAAAGGTGGCATAATAAAACGTTATATTTACTATTAACAAGTAAACCTCTTTCGAAAAAAAAATGGCAGCCTTTAACACCTCCTTTTTTCCGGCACCGTTAGAAACCCTTAACGTCCCTAGCCCGAAATTAACCTTTAGTATTAAAATCCCCTGCCCGCTACTTATTAAAAACGAAATATAATAAACTATTTTTAAGCCACGGCCGTATAAAGCCCTTAAACCCTTAAAGATCTTTAATTATATCCTCCGTATTTCACTAAACCTCTTTCTACCCCTTTTACACCCCTTTTTTAACTACTGCCTCTTTAAGGGTATTTACCTTTATAAAGAGTTTACTATAATAGTCCTTAAAAAGCCTAGAAAGAACGATTATAGCACAGCTAAAGCTTTCCGGCTTATCGCCCTCTTAGAGATTATTAATAAGGCCTTAAAATCTTATATCGCAAAACGTATTAATTATTACGTAAAATAGTTTTACCTGCTCTTATAAAATTATATCGGCGCTCGAAAAACTCGGTTTACTAAATATACTATTTACGTTTTTTTAAAACGTATCCACGAAGCCTACGGATTAACCGACTTAAAAAAGTATTTAATAGTTACACTATTTATATTAAACGCTTTAAAGGCTTTTAATAACGTTGACCATAATAAGCTTACCGATTACCTGGCTCGCCGAGGCCTTCTAGCCTTTATTATTCTCTAGATTAATAACTAGCTTAAAAACCGCCGCACGAAGCTTAAACTATTAAAGGGTGAATTAGGCTAAATTACCTAGAACTACGGCATCCCGCAGGGGTCGTTATTATTACCACTACTGTAACTTTTTTATAATATAAACCTTCTCGATAAGATCTTAAGGAAAAGCACCACTGCGGTATATACTATAAACGCTAGTACGGCAGTTATTATAAGGGCTGCTTTAAGGGTTATTTTAAAAGTAAATACCCCGCTAGAGCAAGGTATTAATACCGGTAATAACGCCAGCTCCCGGGTAACCTTATAGGGTACGTTATAGGGTATACTATAGGGTAGCTCCAGGGTAATTACCACTGCTTAGGTTAACGACACTAATATTTTAATCGTCGGCCGTAATGCCGTAAAAAATTATAAGGTACTAAAAAAAGTATATAATAAAGCCGTAAACTAAGCGACGAAATACGGCTATATTTTTACCCCGTAAAAATATAAGCTAATATACTTTCGCACTAAAAAGGCCTAAACTCTAAATACACTTAATAAAAACGCAGCACTTATAACACTACTTATAAAGGTTAGTATACCTAATTAAGCCGCTAGGAGCCTTAACGGCACCTCATTAGCCGAATATATCCAGCTCCCCGGGTTTAAGCCTATTAAGCCGGCCGATAAACTACGCTATTTAAAGGTTTAATTTAACCTAAGCCTCCTTTAATACCATTATATCTAGGAAGTTATTATTAAAGTTCGGAAATCTATTCAGGCTTTTAAGGCCATCTCCGGAGCCCACTAAAAAGGCGGCACCTTATAATTATAATAACTATATTAAACTATAATAATACCGTAAATTACGTACTGCAGCACGGTATAGTATTAGCCTCACGTTAAGGCCTTAAAAAAAGGCCTAACGAAACAGCACTTCACGGCGCTACGGAGGCTGTAGTAGGAAACTCTATAAATAGTTACTAATAACCTTAAAACCACTGTATTACTAATAATAACCGCCGAGATATATGTTTTACCGATCGAATAATAATTTTTTTAAACTAATCACATAGCCTACCTTCGGCTCTAAACGAACCCCTTAATGGTTAATTACGGCACCTTCACGAAGGATATAATACGTAAAACTTATTAAAAATCTCCCTTAACGAGGCTTATCGAGCACTATTAATAGTACCATAAAACTTAACCTCCCTTAAAAACTATCTATCCTTTTGTAGTCTTACCTTAATAAAAACGAATTATAACGATAATAAAAAAGAAAGAAAAAAAGGAAAAGCACACCACGATTATATTATAAAAGCTTTCGGTTTTAAATCGTTAATTTTTTACACGAATAAGAATAAATATAATAACGGGGTCGGAGCGGCGACTTACGCACCGGTATAGCGCACTTCTAAGCTCCCGTATAAAGAAACGGCTTATATAGGTACTATAATATAGTTTACGGTATACTTAGCAAAGTTAAAAGGTATTTATATATCCTTAAACTATACCCTAAGGCTATAAAATAAACGGTTTACGCGGATCGACGTTTTTACCGATAACTAAGCCGTTATTACATCGTCGGCCTAACCTTAACGCCAATCCGGTCAGTGGCTACTACGGTAAATCTCGGTATAACTTACTACCTTATAATAATAAGGCATTAACGTTAATATCCACTAAATTTTAACCTATACAGGGGTTCTAAACAACGAAAAAGCCGATAAGCTCGCGAAGGCAGCCGCCGAAATACCCACTAAAGCCGCCGCGGCTACTAAAAATAAAGCCTTATATACCGCCGCTAGCTTCGCACTACGCAGCCCTTTATTATTAACCCCGGCCGCACCGGTAAAAGCGGCGCCGGCAGCTACCCTAAACCTGCCTCGGGCCGCTACCCTAAACCTTCTTTCGGCCGCTACCCTAAACCTACCTTCGGCCGTTACCCTGGATTAACCTTCGACGACTACCCTAGAGCCTACCTTAAACTTACCTTCGACCGTTACCCTGGACCGGCCTTCGACGACTACCTTAAAGCCTACCTTAGAGCCCACCCTAAACTTTACCTAGGAGACAGCAGAGGCTGCCGCGGCGCTGGCCGCATTAGTAGCCACCGGAGCTATAGTAGCCCGGCTAGTGCCACAGCGGCCTTTTAAGGCATAGTATACGCCTAAGGCTAAAACCTAGTATATACCTAGGGGCCCGAAATAACCTATTACTAACTAAGCCTTTTTTATTATAGTAACTGCCCAGCGTATATTAACTAAAAAAACCATTAAATAACGCTAGGCCGACGAGTAAAAAGGTACACTTTACGAAAAAGCCTTATATTACTAACTCCCTCGGCTCGAAAAAGCTACGCTTTCTAAATACCTAAGCTTAAAACGCGCTATAGCGGCCACTATATTTTAAATACGGACCGGTAAAATAAGCTTTAAGGACTACTTTTAATTAATTCGGCGCCCCGGAACCGACTCGCTATTTTACGACTACGGCGACTATTAAACGGTCCGGCATATATTACTATACTATAAAAAATATAACTAATTACGAGAGGAAGTTTAAGCCTTTACCGGCTCCGGTTAAAAAAGCCTTAGGCCTTTTATTAATATAAAAAAATTTAAAAGTTATAACGAGTTAAAACCGCCGCTATTTTTATACTACGAATAAACTTATTAAAACGCTTTACTCGGGAAGCCATAAAAAACGAACCGCCCCCGAGAAAGCCTCTAAAAAAGCCCCTTAAAAACCCGGAAAAAACTTTAAACACCGGCCCTTTTACGGCCTCCCGCGGTAAATAATAAACCTTTCAAGCTTAACTAGCCATTATTACTATATAACTATATATATACGATTAAAAAATTACCCGGTAAACGCGCGAACGCTGCCCTATAATCGTTAATTACCTAATAATTACTTTATAGTTTACTTAGTAATTACCCTGCTACGCTTAATAATTATTTTATAACCTACCCGGTAATTACTTTACCACGCTCAATAATTACCTTATAGTTTACCCGATAATTATTATATAATAATATATATTCGTTCGAATTAATCGGGGAGCGTTTTAACGTTAAAAGGGCTATTAATAACGATAGGCGTTTCTCGAGGCTAGAATAGCTTCGTAATCGAAAAAAAACGTCGAAGGAACGCTATTTAACTATTACCGATAGCGTACCGGTAAATTTTTATATATTAGCGCATTATTAAAACTACTTTTAATACTATAATACCTTTTCCGGCACTTACGTATCTCTTTTAATACGTTTAATACCGGAATACTACTTATTTAGCTAACTTTAATCGCTATTACTAAATAATAATAGCCTTAAAAAAACACTTAATACGACTCGTTATTAAAAACGAAAGCACTATTATATCGATTACTATTTACCTTAAAACTGCTTCCGCAGTTACTTTGCACCGTTACTAAGTCCCTTATTACACCTTCCCTTTCCCCTCCCCTTTTCTTTTTAAAATACGTAATAATAGTGTAGTAAAAAACGCGGCGGCGCGTATAAAAGCCTGTGCGGCAATTTCAAGGCGGTAAAAGCCGGTAGAAAAGTACTGGAGTTTAAAGGAATAAATACCGCGGCGGGTACCGAAATAAGCCCACTAAAACGCCGTACCAGTATACTATAACGGCTAGCATAGCCTTAACGTTCACATAAAGCCTAGGCCTCGGATTAAACGATAAATTAACTCTTATTATTATTATATTATTATTATACCCTTTTTTAAAGTAAAGTACCGTCGACGTGAAATAATAAAGCAGGGTTTAAATAATTTAAACGGTTTAAATAGTATAATACTTAATTAATTTAAGTAATTAATTTTCGGCGTAACTCTTAATTAAACGATAAACTTTTTAGGTTTAAATTTAAGTAAGTTTAAGTTTATTTAAATAACGGCGGTAATAATTCGCTATAATTTCGGCGTAATTCTTTAAATACGCGGTAGGTTCTTTAATTAATTTGTTATATCCCGTTTATTTAACGGTATATTTTAAATAGGGGCGGCCGTCACGGCTTCGGCGGTTTTAACGAGAGTCTAGGATTTTTTTAATATTTTACTCATTAATATATTTTACTTTTATAAATAAAGAAAAGTTTTATCGTTATCTAAATAAAAGGTTTCAGCGATAAATCGTAATAAATTTACGTAAAACACGGGGTAAAGTTTTATCGAAATAAATAATTTTAAGCGGTAATCGTACAGGCTAACGACCTTTTTAATTATAAAAGGTTCTAGGTTTTTTTAATCTAAATTTCTTTACGGGCGGAGTATTTATATATTATAGGTATTTAATTATACTTTTTAACCGGCTAAAAATCAGCGGGCGGGTTTACGTTTTCGTTTCGCGTATTTTTTGTATTAAGTTTAAACTAAACTAATTTCCGCTTAAAAATATTCATATATTTTTTTTATCCGGCGGGCAAAGTTTTTAATATTTTTTATAGTAACTTTATTATTTAATATAATAAGCCTAAAATTGAAGCGTAAATAAAACTTATAATTTACGATAGAAAAGCGTTATACTTATATTTTCGCTAATCGTGTTACTAATCGCGAACTCGGTTAGCAGTAATTATTTTACTTAATCGTTTTATAAATATAATACTTAGCTTCGTAGATGTTATTTTAAAAATATATTAATAATTTCCGTTTATTCATCGGCTTCGGAATAATACGTAATAAATAAACGGGATTTTATTCTTAAACGGTAAATTAAGTATTTTTAAAAATCGGAAGCGAATTAAAATCCTTAGTTTAATATAATGGTTTTTAGGAGTCTATAAAGCTTTTACATGTATTTCGTATATAAACGGGCGATTTTTTTAAAATTATAAGTATTTTTATAATATATAAAATATTTTATTTTAATTAAACGGTCGATTATAAATAAAACAATATTATAACCTTCGCTTTTTAGTAAATAAGTAATAAAATTTATCGATAAGTTTTATTAAGCTCTTTAGGGAACGGGAAAGGGTTTTAATACCCTTTAACGAGGTTCGCGGGAATTAATAATTCTCTTATAAATATAATAACTTTTAACCTAAATTTCGATATATATTAATATACCGGGTTAATAATAATTTCGGGATAGTGTTTCGTAAATACGTAAATACTTTATATATTTAGTTACGGGGAAAGCGTAATATATTTTTAAAAATTCTATGTATAACGTGGTTTACTACTACGCGACGTATATTATTTAGCGACGCACTTTAATTTAATTTTAATATAATTAAACTTTAACGCGTAATACCTTTATAACTATAATGCTTAATTAATCTTAAAAAGATCGGATAGTTTTAATAATTTAAGCGATACGAAACGGACCGAATTAAATAAGCTAAAGAGTAGTAATAAAAGCTTATAATATACTCGAATTAATTTTACGTTATCGAATTTATAGCCGACCTTTACAACGCGAAATCCGATCGAAACGACGTAAAATAAATCTAATTAAAAAGGAGGTACTTTATAAATATATAATTAATTTAAATATCCGAGGGATATCTTTTAATCTCGTTAATATAAAAGATATAATTAATCTTTTTACTGCGTCGTGCGGCGGCGACCGAGTCGGTAAATATTAGGTTAGGCGTTTTATTAACCGTAACCCGGATTTAAAAATTAAAATAAATCGTCGGTATAATTATTAAAGGGCTTTTTACGAAAGTTTTAAAGTTATTTTTACCTGGTTTACGTTAATCGTAAATATAAAGGCGAAATACGGGATCGTTAACGAAAATATTTAAAATTTTAACGAGATCGGTTTTATAATAAGTATAATCGAGTTAATATTTATCGTAATATATATCGAGCGGCGTGGAAAGGCGAAATCGATTTAGTTTAATAATCGGGAATAAGTAATAGCGATTAAATATATTAATTCGTAAAGTTAATATATTCCTTCGTTTTTAATTATTTAAAGCTAATATTACTTCGTGAATGAATCCTATGAAACCGATTTACCGGGTAATTAAATAATTAAACCGACTTCTAATAGTTAAATAACGAGATAAGTTTAAACTAAATTAAATATTTCAATAAATATATTAAATCGTAAGTAAAAGGTCGTTACCGCCTCTTAATTCTCAACGGCTACGAAAGCTATATTTTAATCGAATTCGAGGTATATTATTAAAATAACGATATTATTATTATTAATATATCTCCCTATTTATCGTATTCACTCTAACCTTTCGATATAATATTTTATTCGCTTTTAAAGCGTATTTATTCGAAAAGAATCGAGCTATTTATTAAGGTTTCTTTAAATTATATTATTAAGCTCGAGTTCTTTATCGCTTTTAAAGCCGTGTATTTTATTATTTTTACGGAAGTTAATATTAAATTTAAATTTATCGTATTTAATTTAATACCTTATAACTTTAACGAGGTAATTAATAAGCTAAATATATATCTCTGGACGCTTATACTTAACCTATTTTATTTAGGGACGGTTAATACCTACGACCTTTAAATGCCGTTTAACCTTTAATAAATAATTAAATATTTTATTTATATTAAAAAGAGGGTATTTATTTATTAAGGAAGCTTTTTAATACCGATTTTATATACGATAAACTAAATAACGAAGGGTATAATTAAAATAGCTTATAAAATAATCTTTATACGCGATAGGATATATATATTAAAGGAAGTTAATTTAATACTTTTTAAACGCTGAAGAGCTAAAAAGTCGCGAGTTTAACTTAGAGGAGCCTTTACTATTAAGGAATTTTAATAATTATAAGACGAAAAGGTAAAAGGGAAGCGTTTAACACCGGATAAAAATAAAAATAAGGGTTCGTCGAAGCGGAAAGCGACTAATAAAAAGCGCTATAATGTTTACGGCGAAATAGGTTATAATACGTAAATATATAAAAAATATAAAATTAAGCGAGGAATCGGATAGCGAGTAATTTTAATTAATTTTCAGCGTTATGGTTAAATTAATTTATATAAAAGGGTCGAGAAGTGAAAAAGTACGCCGTTAAGTGATATACGTCGCGTAGTAGTAAACTACGTTAGTTTAAATAAATTAAAAATATATAATTCTTTTTATTAAAATAAATATTAACTTTTTATTTCGTATTTAGTTAATAAGATTTGGGGATAACGTGTTTTTTTAATCTTTAAACCGTTAATAACAGATAAAAATTCTTTATTTTTCTAATAACCTTTATTAAATAGGGGTTATAGTAAGGCTAAAATAGTTAAGACCGATATTCTTTTTTCTCGAGGCGGTTTAAAGTCGGCAGGGTTAATTAAGTCGGTATCGGTAACAGGTAAAGTTATTTAGGATTTAATTTAAAATCGGGCAATTAGGAATAGGCTTAGGAAAATTAAAGAGTTAATAAAATAAACGTATTTTTACGGGTGAACTAACGGTTACTCGGAATCGAAAAAGTTTTATTCTAAGTCGGGAAAATTTTTAAGATTAATGTATTTTAATACTACTTAACCTTAATATTTTAAAGGTTTATCCCCTTTTTTAATAAATTTTTTCATCTTTTAATTAAAATATTAAGTTTAACTCTTTATTTCTTAGGATAGTATATAATCTTAAAATTAAATTTTAATAAGAATTTAAACTATCGGGCTTATTTTTAATTTAATAATTTCGTTATCGTAAAGTACTTTAAGTTTTATAATCCATAATTATTTTAATCGAAAAGTCGGCGCCTTTTATTTAAGGCGCTATTCCTCGAAATAATAAATAATAAATAACAGTTTTTTATTATAAATTTCGTAATTATATTTCGTTATAAAGTATTTTTTTATGTAAAATATTACCGGTTATAATATTCCTCCGTCGTCGTATTATAATAGTAATTCGATTATTATAAAATTAAACGCATTAATTTTTAAAATAACTTCTTTATCTTAATCGAATAGTATTAATATTAGTGCTTCGGTAAACGCCTTTTTAATCTTTAAAAAGTATTTTTATAATTATTAATTTATTAGAAAAGTACGCCTTTCTTTATTAAATCTATTATCGGTACGATAATTTTAAAAAAAGTCGCGTATAAATCTTTAATAAAAGTTTTTAAACTTAATAAAGGCTTATATATCGATTAAAGAAGTCGGCGTAGCGTAGTTTTTAATCGTTTTAACTTTTTCGGGATCTATTCGAATCCCTTTAACGCTTACGATTATTTTTATGAATATCGTGTTTTAGACTACGAATTTATACTTTTTTAGTTTTACGAATAACCCTAATTCTTTTAAAGTTTATAAGACTTTCCGAATATATTTAATATATTTTCTTTCGCGTCTTATTATAAATTACGATATTGTTTAGATACGCGGTATAGAATTAATTTAAGGAAAACTTTAAGGTGTTATTTATAAATCTTTAAAACGTTAACGGCGTGCCCGTTAAGCCGAACGGTATAATTAAGTTTTCGAATAAGTCGAAACGAGTATGAAAAGCGGTTAAGTATTTTTATGTTTATTTTATATGTATAGCATTAAAGGTAATAATAATGTTTAATTTCGTAAAATATTTTATTTCTTTTAAGTTATTTAGCGATTCTTTAATTAAGGGTAACGAGTACCGGTCTTTAACGATAATATTATTTAATTTTTAATAATTAATATAAAATTAAAAGCCTTTATCGGTTTTTTTAATAAATAGAACGGGGAACGCGTTAAGCGAAAAGTTAAAGCGAATAAATTCTTTTTATAAGTTCTCGTTTAACTATTTTCTTAATATAATCAGTTGGTTTTTTAATATGAAGTATAATAATTTAAAAGGCGGGTTTTTTATAAGCTAAATACTATAGTCGTAATTATAGTATAGCGATAAATCCTTTATTCCTACGGCTAAAAAATATTTATATAATCGAATAGTTCGGGCGGGATAATTAGTACGGATTTAATAAGCTTTCTTTTCTTTAATAGTTAGTCGATTTTTTTAACGTAATAGTAAATATATAATAATCGCGTTATTAATATAATTAATAAACGTGAAAGGATATTTTCACGATATTCATATATTTTAATTTTTTAAGCCCAGCGGGTAAGTTTATTAATTAACTTTTCGGCGGTACGTTATATATCGCTTTAATTTTCGCCGGGCTTCCCGGTATTATAGTGTTTTCGGTAATAGTCGTTATTAAAAGTAAAAATGTATTTAAAAAACCTGATCTTCGGGTTATGTATTTTTAGTTAAGGTAAACTTAGTATTATAAAGTAATACGTTAATTAAGTAATAAATAGTTTAATTGTTTTAATGTAACTTTTAATAATTAAATTAATAATAATATAGTAAATAACGATGCCGAAATTATAGTTTAAGCCGTTAAAAGCTATTAATTTAATAAGGTTAAATAACCTATTTAAGGCAGGTTATAATATTTAAGCTAATTTTAATTTATAAATTTTATACCGTTAACGTTAATATCGGTTATAATGTATATTAGTAATAATTCTTTATTTAGTTTTAAGGTAGCAGGTAAAACTAAGGAATTTAAATATAATCCGGTTTTTTTTATATAAATTAACCTCGTATTATAGTTATAAAAATTTAAAGGATTTAGTTTTAAGGAATACGTACGGTATAAGCCTAATAACGATTTATATTAGGCTCGCTTTATTTATTGAATTTTAGGCGTTTAGGGTTGGGTTAAAGGATTAGGTAGGGAAGTGAGTAAAAAGGCGAATCGGTTTTAACGGGGGGTTAGTAATTTTAATAGATTAAAGCTGGGATTAGGAACGGTTATTAAGTAAAGGATAATTAAATACTAGGTAGCTTTTTTTTATTATAACGAAAGTATTTTTTTCGTTTATATTATCCGTTTTTACGGGTATAATTTAAATTTATAGTGTTATTTTTGAAGGTTAAGGCGGTAAGAAAGGTTTAAAACGAAAAGGAGCGGTAAATCGGGTTTAATACGAATAGGGCGCGGGTAATATTAAACGAAATTAAATTGAAATCGCGAAAAAACTATTTCTTTACGGTTTATTATTTATATTAATAGCGACGATTATTAAAAGATTATAAATATTTAACGTATAGGGTATATTTTTAAGGAAGCGTAAAGTTATAGAGTAATATATTTTAAAATTCTTACGATATATTTTAAAATAGTAATGGTTAAAGGGTTTCGGGGGATATTTTTTTAAGCGTAAAGTATTAAAATTCCGTGTAATATACGTTAAAATCTTAATTTCTTTAACGGTATTAGTATAATTAGTTATAGGCGTTTTAAACTTAGTTAAAGTCGCTAAAAGCCGTTTCGATATATCTTGAATAGTCGGTATAATCGGGGAAATCGAGGATATTTTTATAAACGCGGGATATGATTAAATTATAAACCCGGCGTTTTAAACGGCCGGCTATATATATTAAGCGGGATATAAAGGTTAAGAAATACTTTTCGTTTTAAATTATTTTATTATGTATTTAAACGGAGAAACAGCAGAGATTTTAATAGGATTCGTTAAACTTTATTAAGTTAAAAAGCTTTTTTAGTTTTAATAAAAAATCCGGAACGACGGGTAATAAACGGCGTATACGATTTTAGTGCTAGATTTATAAGTAGGTTAATATTAATTAAAGCGACGGGGGCGGATATAAAAGTATTCGGGGTAAAGGTAATTAAGGGGGTAATTATAGTAAGGGTAATAATACAAAAAGCTAATGCCTTTTTTATATATAATTATTTAATAAGCTCGTTTTTTAAGGATAAATTATTTTAATAGGTTTTTTTAATAAGCTATAAAAGTTTATTTTTAAGTGAGCCGAATTTATATATTTACGAATTAAACGTATATATTCGTAAATTGAAATCTTATGGAATTTAATTTAATTTTTAGCC
Source organism: Apiospora aurea (assembly GCF_038362705.1). NCBI lineage: Eukaryota > Fungi > Ascomycota > Sordariomycetes > Amphisphaeriales > Apiosporaceae > Apiospora > Apiospora aurea. The sequence continues at coordinate 316,989 of NW_027117398.1, read as the reverse complement.
CGTTAACGTAATTATAAAGGCCGAGGTTATATTAAAATTAAGCTTTTAAGTTAAATATAATTACGTTTTTAAACACGTTAAAAGTATAAACGTTTACGGGAATATCGGGCTGGGTAATTATTACGGTAATAGGTTACGATATTTATAAAAAGGAGCTATATAATACTACGGGCGGTAATTAAGTATTAAAATAAATAGGGTAATATCGGTTTTATTATTATAGTTTTTTAAGTAATAAAAATTATATAACGCGAACGTAATTCGAAAAGCTATAAAAATAATGGATTAAAAATAAAGGTTTTAAAAAAGGATGCTTTCTAAGCATCCGTGTGTAACGCTAGGCTAGTCGGCCCGTTAAGGGCCGAGGGCTTATTTTAGTATCTAGAGACGTAATAATAATATATTAACACGGCGTAGCTTTAAAAAAAATAATCGAATAATAATTAAAAGAGAAATAGGAAATAGCTTAATGTAAATAATAAGTATTTAATACCGGGAAAAATTGATTTCTTTTCCATAAAAAAAAGTACCGTTTGTAATCGTAAACTCTTCACGCTAATTTTATTATTTATTTAAACCAATTTAAAGGTCGGAATCTTTAAATTAATAACTTAGATATGTTAATAACGGCGTAAATATACTTTCGTTCCTTATTTTCGTTATTTCTTTATATTATCCTTATTCGCTTTAATTAAAGCGATCGCGATTATTTAAAGTCCTACGTTATTTATAACGATCCCTGTTTACCTTAATCGAATTCGAATTTATATTCGCCGCGATAAATATATAACGATATAAAAAGTTTAAACGATTAACCGTAGAAATAATTACTTATCGAAATACGGCTTAAAATACCGAAACTCGTTTTTTATAAAAGTAAACTCGTGTAATAATTTAATATTGCGAATAAAACCCTCTCGTAATTCTTCGAAAGAGCGTCGTAAACGTAATAATAAGAATTTTATTTAAAATTAAGGTTTACGCAATATTAAATAAGAGAGAGCGGGTGTTAAAAAAAAGCTTACTTTTTAACCGAAACCACTTTATTATAAATTACGTTAAAACCCGAATAATCTCGGCTTTAATTAGTGCACTTAACGTTAATTAAATCGACTGATATATTACTTTAATAATTAACGATTAAACGATTTAAATTTAAAATAAATAGTAAAAAAGTTTTATAATTAATACAGTTCGAAAATATTTAGAAAAAAACGTGATTCTATAAATAAAAACGTATTAATAAAAAATCGTCCATGCCTTAGTAAAACTTTTAAGCTAGGTACTCGAATTAACGGTATTTATTTAATACGAGGTAATTATTTATAACCTACGACTTTAATCATTAAAAAGCCGCCCTTAGAAAAATATACGAGAATTTCGTATTAACGACCCGTTTAATTATAGAAATATTATAACTTACTATGTGTTAAATTTCGGTTAATTAATACATAAAATTTACTGAAAAATATAAAAATTCGACTATACTTAGTTTATTTAGGACCGTCCCTTTTAAACCTTATTTATCTCGAATCGAAACCGTAATGTAAAAAAATATCCACTATCGCCGGAAAGAATTATTATTATTAATAACGCCTTAAACTTAATATAAAATTAGGTAGCTACCGTTAAGAGTTTAGTTCACTATTTGATAATTAAACGACTACTTTTTAATAACGAATTAAATAATAATTAAAACTTAAAAAGAAAAGTATTAAATACTATTAATAATTAGCTTATAAAATATATAAATTAAATTAAGCGCTACTTCGAGGTTTAATAGCGGAATTAACTTAATAAGCAGTAAAACGGAATCCGACCTATCTTAAACGATGTCGTTTAAAATATAGTTATTTTAATTTATCGCGAGGTAAACCGGATCGTCCCCATTAAACCTCGACTAGACTAAGTATACGCCGGTCGAATTAAAAAGTAAAGAATTTTTAAACGAGCTTTAATAACTATTATAATTATCGAAGTTTTAAGTATAACCGGATATAAACATTAATATATTTTTATTAAAATAATAATGGAGATTAAAACTAATATTAGAAAGTTTTTTAATACCTTCGTTAAAAATCGATAATATTAGGGACGATATAAAGCGGTACCGATTCGGCTATAAGCATTTAAAACCACCGTCGCCGATTTAATCCCCCTTTAGTTTAAAACAATCGTTAACGAAATTCCTAAACTTCGAAATTTAATTATACCTAAATAAAATTAAAACTAAATTATTTTAAGTAATACCTACGCCCTAATCTTTACCACCTTTATCTATATATAAACGCTATTTCGAGAACTTTAAAACATAAAAAAACCATTTAAATAATAAAATTATATAGTAAGATTACGATAAATATGCCTCGATACCGCCCGGATAACGTTTTCGTTTAAACACGATATAGACTTATATCGATTAAGAAATTTATAATGCGGGGAATACTTTTTTTCGAATACCCTATTTATTTAAATACCGAAATAATAATGATTATTAATAAACTTAACAACTTTTTATTTTTTTTCCTTTTCCTTATTTATTATATTAATAATATAAAATTAATTACTAAGTTAAGTAATACACGAATTATTAAGAACTATTAAGTTTCACCCCGGTTAAGCCCTAATTATTCCTATAAATACCCGAATAACATTAAAGCGAGCGATAAGAAATTACGGCTTATCTTAAATAATCACGGGTAAATTTCGCCTATAATAAAAAAAGCGGAAAAATTAGGAACTACGAGAATAAAGTAGGGAATATAATTATTAGGATTTTTTTTCGTTATTAAGGGTTAATAAGTTTATATTATTATTAGGGATTTTTAATCATTATTATTTAAAATAATAATAGTAATAAAATAGCCGAGTAATAAGAGATAATATAATTAAAGCTATACTTAAGTGGCTTTAACTTACTTAATTAAAGATTTTCTTACCTTAAAATTATTTAGCTAAGCTTAATTAATTATCACTTTTCTAATAACCATTTTGAATAATATATTTAAATTAATATATATTAATAGAAATTATTATTAAAATATAAATAACGATTGAAAATAACGTGATATAAGAATTATTCATATAACGACAATTTTAAATATAAAGTTTAATATAGAAATTAATTTAATTCATAACTATAAATATATTAAACCGAACGTATAATATATAAAAATATATAATAATGTTTAATTATATAATATAAGAATTTTAAAGTATTATAAATAAACGCTTTTTATACATATTTAATTAAACGTTATTACCATTTAAAAAGCATTATATAACGATTAATATAAAACGTTAGATTATTTATTTAAGTTTAAAACGTAAAGATTAATTATTATATTCTAAATTAATCAAAACGTAACAATATAATATTTAATTATAAAAATAGTAAAAGTTGGTTAAATTTAAAAGTGTTTATATTATGTTCTTTATATAATATTAAAGTTTTAAAATTAAATAATTAAACGGTTAAAAAGGATAGTAAATCTTTCTATTTAATTTATAAACTATTTAACGTAATTAATTTAAACTTTTTAAACTATAATGCTTATAATAAGAATATATTATTAATTAAATAAATCATTATTTAATATATATTATAAGCTTTTAAAAAAAGAAGCGTTAAAAGATTTATAATATAATAATATTTTCATTTACTTAAACATTTTAAATAAAAAAAATATTAATATATTAAAAAGTGAATAAAAAAGGTTAATTAAATAAGGATTTCGAAATTCGTTAATTTTTATTAAATAATAAAAGTTAATTTTACGACTATATTATTAATATTAACGTATAGGTTATAAAATAAAAAAGCAAAGTTAATATAAATATTTACCTTTTTAATAACATAAAGTATAAATAAAATAAGCGAACGTTTAAAAATTATTATATTAATTTTTAATATAATATTAAACAGTATTTTAAATATTATTAAAAAGACGACGTAATTATAATAATCGAATAAAACTTAAATATAAAAAAGCGATTTAATAAATAGTCCTTAACGATAAACTTATAATATTTAAAGTTTTAATTATAGTTTAAACAAATATTATACTTAAAAAACAATTTATTTCGATTAAAACCGAAATAAATAAATTAAGAAGAATAATAAATAAGGCAGTTATAAAAATTAATTAAAAGAAATTATAATTATAGATTATAAGGATTATTAATAAAATTGGTAAATTTATAATAAAAGTATTTTTAATATTCATTAAATAACGCTACTATAAAGAATTTTAAGCCGTAAATTTTAAGTATAATTTTCAATTTACGATTTAAAACCGCACGTTTCAAAAATAATCCATTATTAAATTTTTATAGTAATTTAAATATAATATTATTAATTTTTCACGAATTAAATTTAACCCAGTAGATATTTAATTAGATAACGATCTCGATAAATTAAATAATAATGATTCAGTTTCAAAAAATAAAAGAAATAAAAAAATACCATTTAAATAATAATTTATATTAAATAATTAAAATATTAATTCTACCGATAATATAAAATTTATTTAAACGAAATTTTAATACCGTAATAAATATATTATTTTTATTGGGATTCTTTATTTAATACTATTCTATTTATATTTTAACTAATATCTATTTAAACCAATCCTTTAAATTATTCATTATTAAATTAAATTGAATTTCCTATTTTACTTTTTAGAGAAGAAATACTTATATATTCTAATTATTACTACACTTACCGAGCGATCTTTTTTTATTTCTAATAATATTATTAATAAATATATAAATAAATTAATTTTAAACATAATAAAATAAATTATGCTTTGAAAAAGCTAGGGTTAGTAATTAGTCAGAGATTCTTTTAATCGACTTTTAGTCATTAAATTAATCATTGATTTTTTTTAGCTAAAATCACTTTAGCGATTAATTTAGTCATGATTAAATTAATCAGTGATTTCCTTTTGTTAAAGTCAATTCAGTGATTTAAATAAGATTAATTTAGTGATTAATTTAATCGACTAATTAGTTACTTTTAATAACTTAGGTTAAAATATAAATTATTAAAATACAATACTTATGGTAATTTTTAGTATTAAACTATTTAATATAAATAAATTATTTAAATAATAAAAAACAATTTTTTTTAAAAAAACGCTTTAAATACTTATCTTAAAAAGTATGGATATTCAATTTAATAAAGAAACTTTTGAAACACTTTTTTAAAATAGGATTAAAGAATATGTTTAAATATTTATATATTTAAATATTAATATTAATTTATTCAGCATAATTAAAATAAATCTATTTTAAAAAATATTTCTATATAAATTATTAAGTGTAATAGATTATTTTTAAATGTATTAAATAAAGTAATTGTTAAAATAACTTTTTAATATAAAACTTATTATTATCTTTACATATTTATTTACATAAATATAACATTAAATATTCCTTTTATTAAGTAATATTTTTGGAGTTTTTTAACTTATTCTTTTAAAAAATTTAAATGTAATATATTTAAATTATAAATTCTTAAATATTTAAAAGAATATTAGTAATTTATATAATGAAATTACTATAATGATCCTACTATATAATATTAATTATAATTTAATTTCTATTATTAAAATATTTATTTATTTTATTAAAAATAAATTTAAACGTTTTGAATGTTTTTTGTAAAAAGCTTAAGTTCGATATAATAAAAATTAATTATATTTAAATAATTATAAATTGTTTTTTTATCTTTTTTATTATTAAGTAAGTTGTATTTTTATATACTTTATATAGCAATTTTAAATATTTATAATACTATTTACGGTTAAAGGATTTAATTTAAAACTTATTTTTTAAAAGCTCGTATTTCGATGCATTGTGATTTAAAATTATTCTATTTCTATAAAATATTATTATTTCTTAGATAAACCAAGGTAATAATTTTATAATTTTATTATAATATATTTAAAGTTAAAATATATTTTCTAGTATAAAAAACTATTTTTTAAAACTCTATTTTATATTATAATCTTACTTTTTACTTTTCTTACTTATTTTAATATTTAAAATTTCTTTTTCTTTTTCTTACTTACTTTAATATTTAAAATTTAAATTTTTTTTCCTTCATATAAATCGATGTATTTTAAATATAAAAGAAATCTATTTAATTAAATTAAGTTTCTACCCATCACTTTAATTAAAGTTAAAAATAAAGGGTGATCTTATATCTATTTAATTACCGGCCTTAAATACCATCTATGATACTTTTTTTCCTCTTCTTTATTTTCCTCTTTAGTTAATTTATAATTTCTATATAAGATACTAAGTAAAAGGTAGAAATGAAGCTGTGTCTGTTTTAATAAATCAGTAAACGATTTAGTATTTAAAATTTGCTACTCGAAATTCCCCTCTATTTTTAAATTATCGGTTAATTCGGTATTTAACCAATATTTTAAATTACGAGAGGTTTGGAAAAATTTTATCGGTAATTTATTCCCATTAAATCGAAATTTCGATAAATCGCATGCGACTATAAAAAAACCATATTAAAGGAAGTCGAAGCTAGAAAATATTATTAGTAAATATTTAATGATTAGAAAATAAATATAAAAAATAAATATAGAAAGTAAAAATAAAAACCAAAATAAAAAATAAAAAATAAAAAAGGATTTACTTATTTCCGGTCTCGAAATGCATTTATATAAGTAAACGTGTTGCTTATAAATTAGATGAATATAAATATTTTTATTTTTAAAGTGAATCTCGGCAAATTGAATAAATTTATATGAAACCGGATTAAATCCTTTATATTCGTAATCAACCTTGGTTTCTCGTGGAAATAAAGTCGAGAAAAAGCCTTTATTAATATTATCGTAAATTATAATAATAGGAAGGCGTTAATAGGTAAATGCGTAGGGATGCGAGTAGAAGCTATTTTATTTTTTTATTGAAAAATCAAAAAATAAATAAATAATAGAGTGCAGTGATTTTTAAAAATCAAATAAGTGAAATAAAATTTCAAAAGGGTGATTATATATAGTGTGCAATTTTTATACATGTCACCTGTAATTTAAAATAATGAAACAAAGGGAAATAAAATTATATATATACTTCTAGAACAGAAATTATTAAAAAATCCGAAAAGGCTGTCGGAAAATAAAATATTAAATTTTATTGGTTAGAAATAAAATATATACTTATATTTAAAAACGTATAAATTATTAAATGTATAATTATCGGCTATTATTATTTCCGAGCAAATAAAATGTTATATTAAAAGTAATACCGAATTAATAAAATTATTTTAATTAATAATAAAATCGGTGTAAATATTATACCGTCGGGGTAATTATTATGCCGATTTTATTTTTATAAAAAGACTTGATTTTCCTTTATTCTTTTTTATTACCTATCGATCTCATAATATTTAATGTGGGGTTTAATTACTAGGTTAATAGACTTTATATTAGTTTATTAGTTAATAGATTAAACTCGCTCGTTTAACGAGTAGGACGAGCTTAATCTATACTTTTTTTATTTACTTTATTTTAACCCCTATGTTCGTACTACGATATATAATAGTATTTTTAATATACGCTAAGGGCCGTAACGATATAATATAATACTTTATTAATATCGTAAAACAGTTCGTAATAAGGCTGCTAGTAAGTAGCCGTAAAGTAAACTAGCGAACTTTTTAACAGCCCGCACCTTATACTTTAAATCGTTCATATCCCCTATTATTAACGATTATAGCCTACTCCCTTGATAATTAAACTTAACGCGCTTTACACCTCTAATAAACTAATCCCCCGTTCGTTAAAGTAAATAACGAGCATTAAAACTATACACTTAAAACGCTCGTTAGCACCTTAAATAACCCCGTAGAGTGTATTCGTCGATTATAATATACGGACTAAGCGTTTTAAACTTTAAATAAACCTAGAGTCTAACGTTAATAATACCCTATATCGGCCGGCATTATTTTTTATAAATATAACTTAAAATAAATTTATTAAATAGCCGATTTCTTAATAAATAATTTAGATATACTATTTTTTATAACTATTCCCTCGCTCGAATAAATAAAAATTATTTAATTCACTATAAATATATGTAGAACTTTTTTAAATATTAAATATGTAGCGTATATATTAAATAAGTTTATTACTTACCTCGAAGCTTAATTATAAATCGAATATTTATTTAAAATAATATTTCGAGTAATAATTTTTTATATTAAAAATAATCCTATATTACAAATATAGTTTCGCTATATTCCCTTATCGTTATTTTTAAAATATACATTTATTTATAATATATTTTTTAACCCAGCGTTAATAAAAAAGGATAAGACGACCTTAAAACGTAAATAATTAGTTAAGAAAGATAAGGATACCTAGACCGACGAAGCGGACAGCTTATTAATATTGTTCGACGATTCAATTACTATCACTTTTTTAAAAAGGCTTAGTATTTTTAACCCTTAAGCGGCTAAAAAGGTTATAAATTAATAAATTTTAATACTTAATTTTATATAAATCCGCGGAATTTAATTAAAATATTCGTTACTATTTAAATAGTATCTTAACGAGCGAAATAATTAGATTATAAAGGGTTAAAATTTTAATAAGGGACCGGCTATAAAAGAATAAGACTTTAATAAAAATGTAAGTGAAAGCTTAGAAAAAAACTTATCGAACTCTTAACTACCCGGAAGGGAATAACGAAATACTATACCAATAATTAACGAGGAAAGAGGTAACGGGCGAGGTTATCGCCCTTTTTTCGATAAAAATTCGATAGTATATATTAACGAAATAGTAATGATAATAATAATAATAATAATAAATATATCGAACGAAACGTTAAGAAATTTTTTTTAATTAATAACGATAGCCGCTTAATTAATTTAGTAAATTTTAAATTTTAAATGATTAAACCATAATTAGAAAATTATAACTATTAATTATTTTATACCGAACGTTAATATTTAATACGAATAGAGAAATTATATAACGATCGGTTTAAACGTTTATTAGTATAATATATATTTATTTATAACGGTAATACGTAATAATATTAATTATAATAAATAACGAAAATAAGTATTCTTTATTAATTTCCGTTAATTATTAAAAGGGAACGTTTAAATATAGTATAACTCTTTCGATAATATAATTAAAACCCGGATAAAACTTAATCTCCGGTTTTATTTAATTAAGCTCGAATTAAGATTTAAAATTTTAAAAGTAAAGGTACTCCGTAATTTAAATAACGCCGGATATACGGCCGTAATAATAACTAACGAATAGGTAGTTTATACGTAAACGCTCGATATTATCTATAATTATAAGGCGATATAGATAAATAAAAATATTTAATTTACGAGTTAAATTTAAAATAAGCTATACTTAAACCTTTAGTAGTTAATCGTTAAATTAAGTCTCGATTTAAAGCTAAACGAATTCCTAGGTTATTTAAAGAAAAAGGTTACCGTTTATAAGGAATATTTATTATATAAATAAATAAATAAGGCTTTATTTTTTTAAACTATATTCGTTAATTTAATAATTAATACGCGGAACGTTTAACCGTTTAGCGATTAATGCCCCGTTATAACTTAAAGCACTCTCGGCGTTAATAATTAAGGCCGTAAACGATAGCGATTCGTTAAACGGTTATTAAAATAACCGTACCCGTAACGGCGAATAAGAAAGTTAATCCCGAGGTTAACTAGGAAAACTGTTTAGCGGCGAAAGTTACGTTAATCGAAAATATAACCCGAATTATTTTAAACGAGATTACGGTAATTAAAATTAGAACCGCGATTAAAATAATCGTTTACCGCGTAAACGCGGTTTCGGATTTCGGGAACGAGGTAATAACTATCGTAATTATAAATGTAAACGATTTAAACGAGAGTATAAACCGTAGCGACGAATATATTAATAATAGGTATATCGATTTAATCGTTAAATAGTATACGCCGTAAACGAGGAAAAGGTTTTCGTTAATCGCGATAACCCAGATATTAAAAAATACGAAAAGGAGTTTATTAATAATAAATATACTTTAACGAATAAAGTAATTAAAAAAGGAAAAAATAAAGTATTTATTAATATAAATAATAATAACGAAGTTTCCGTTTATCTATTAAATCGTATAAATAATACCGTAAAAACGCCGGAAAATCGGTATAATTATAAAAAATATAATATAACGTTTAACTCGAAAATAAAAATATTCGAATACGTTTTCGCGAATAAGTATACGTATATTAAGCCGCGTAAGTAAGGTTTATATAATATATTAAAAAAAAGGCGAGTTTAATTAAATTATCGAAATAAACGCTAATAAGCGAGAATCTTTAACGAAATCGAATAATAACGTAATATTTATAAAGGACTTTAACTTAATCTTATTAACGGATATACCTATAACAATATAAAGCGAGCTAGATTAATTATAATAATTAAAAATAGTACACTTAAACTTATAAAATTAAGCACTTATTTCTAATATAAGCCGATATATATATATAAAAATAAAAGTGTTTACGCTTAAAGGAATATTATAAATATATATTAACTTAAAAGCGTTTATTTTATTAGCGAATTGAGAATTCTTAAATAACGTAGCCGGCGATTATATTATAACGATTAACGAGTTAATCCTTTATTCGGGAATCGAAGAAACGACGAAATATACCGAAAAAACGTATATTACCCTACGAGCGGCCGGCTTCGATAAATATAGGAATAAAAAGGTAATTAAATTTATTAACGAAGTATAAATCGTTAATTATTTAACGCTTAATATTTTAATAAGTACTTTATAATTAAAAAGTATAGGGGCGATAATCGATTATTTACGAACATAATTAATATTCGAAATAATAAACGATTTCGTAATATTAATAGAGTTTATTAAAAAGAAAGTACCGATAGCGAAACGAGTTAAACTTTAAATAAAAACCGTTATTTTATTAAGGCCGTTTATATTCGTACCGGTTAATTATATAAACTTATTTAAAATAAAAAATAATAAACCGCGGGAATTTTTTTTACGTAAAAGCTTTATATATAACGAACGCGTTCGTTTTATTAAACTTTTTAAAAGTTATAGCGTTTATTAATAATACCGATAAGAAAGTTATTTTAAAACGGAATACGAAAGTTAAAAAAACTAATCGAATTATTAAACGAAGGATATAGTTAAATATTTTAAGAATAAGCGAATATAATTAAAATAGCGGCTATATTAAATAACGTAAAAAGCTTTAATAAAAGCGACGATGATTTATATTAATTATAAGCGGAATTCGATTTATCGAAAAAGGTTTATATTATATTTAATAAAGGGAATTTAATAATAAATAAAATATACGCCGCTTTTAAGAATAATAAAATAAACTCGAGTGATAAAGTATCGCAGCTAGGAGTAAAAAAGCTTAAAAATATTCCATTAATAAAGATAAAATAAAGCGTTTATATGGTAGCGATAAACCGGTTATTCGCGCGGTAAACCGTAAAAATATACGAGGAGTTTAGTAAATTATAAATAAATAAAGGTATTATTTAAATAAACGAAAAGGATAAAATAACGATCGACCTAGTTAATAAATAATAATCGTAAAAAGTTGTAGTAACGAAATACCCGTTAAGTATTAAGGATAGAAAATTATTGAATAAAACCTTCGATATTATACAGTAAATAGAACGATTCGAATAAATAAAGCGGCCGACGTTGTTTAAATACCCCGTTTTTATCGTTTGGCGTATCGTTAATAAAAAACGTAAGGGACGAGTAATTATTAACCTACGATTTATTAATAGAATCGCGATATTAAATTTATATTTCCTTTTAACGGCGAACGAGGTAGTCGCACTTATCCGGGGTAAGCGATTTATTATATTTATAAATAAATTAAAATATTTCCATTCACTCTCTATAGCAGTAAAATATAGGGATCGAATATCGATTATTTTACCGAAAAGTTTAAAAATATCGAACGTCGTACTTATAGAATTTAAAAATTCGCCGGCTTTCGTATAACGATTCTTAAATTAGAAAATAGCGGACCTTTTATTCATTAAAGCTTATATTAATAACATTATTATTCTTAGCGATACAGTAAAATAACACTTAGATTATTTATAATAAGTTTTCGAGAAATTCCGAAACATTGAAATAACGCTTTTACCCGAAAAGGTATTCGTCGGATACCTAATAATTCAATTATTAAGATTTATCGTCGACGCGAATAACACGTTAACGCCGAACGACTATATAAAAGCTATAGCGAAAATCTAATACCCGAATAAACTAAATAAATTAAAAAACTATATCGGTATAATAGGATTCCTTTAAAGGTTTATTCTATAGTATTTTTAAAGAGTTTAGCCTTTATAAAAAAGGAAAATAAAGTTATTAATTAAGGGTAAAAACAAAGGCTAAATATTTAAAATAATCGTAGGAAAAAAAAGTAAATAATAACGGTTACGTTTTAACCCATAGAGAAAGAGTAATAAACCTTCGAAATATTATAGAATTAATTTATCAAAATATACTATTTAATATACTAAAACCCGAACGAGTTTATATTTATTAAGCTCAACGTATTTAAAAAACGAGGATACGGAGTAATTATTTTTTATTTATTAAACAACTAGGACGAACGAATAATCTTAATCGATTATTTAAAACCTATTACTTATATAAATAAAATATTAACGAAAGCAGAGTCGAAATATTAGGCAACGGAATTAAAGGTATCATGCCTCGTGTAAATCTACCGTAAAAAAAGAATCGAAATATAATTATATATTTAACTAATGATCGTGTTAATAAACTATAGGTCTATAAAAAAGATTATCGAACAATGTTTATTTAAATCGATAAACTTAGCTAAAAATAACCTACGCTTTATAACGGCCTCGGTATATCTCTCGTAATATAGATTAAACGTAAGATATATACCGGGCCGGATAAACGTAATCTTAAACGCGTTATCGCGATTATCAACGCACTTATCGCCATTAAATAACGAAATAGTTTAAAACGAAAAAACTTTTATATTAAACGACGTCGTTAACGATTTCGTATACGTCGTTTTTATAAAAGTAATAATAAATAATAAATAAAGGAATAAGTTCGTCGCCGGTTATTAAAAAAATAAGAAATAGAAACGATTCGTAGAAGAGATTTAGGAATAAAATAAGGAGAGGACATTTAAAAAAAGGGATAACGATTTAAAGGCCCTAATAAACCGGGATTCCGTTACGAGTTAATAAACGGATTATTATACTTTCGAAAAATATTAAAAAAACGGTTATATACGCTAAGAAGTTATATAGCGGAATTATTAATAGAAATATACGACGCGAAACATTACTTCGAAATAAAGAGAATAATTTATAAATTACGCGGATTCGTTATTAAAGGTTTAAAAAAATTAATTTATACGTATTTAAAACACTACCCGAACTATTAAAATAATTAACGAAAAAACTAAAAAATAAGTTTATTATAACTAACGGAACGATTAAAATAACCGTTCGAGAGCATTATATAAGATTTTATTATCGTTTTATTTAAAGCGGTAATCGCGAATATAACTTAATAGGTTTCTAAATACGAGTTTACGGATTTTATATTAATAATTACATATTAATTAGTAAAAAGAAGATATTTATTTCCGGAAATATTAAATTTAACGTTAAAATATAGTCGAATTTAATAATTATATCCCTATTATTATTAGATTAAGAAGTGCCGAAAAAAGTAATTTTAAACCGAAACTTAAGATTCACATTAATATTCTAGAAAACTTTATAAATAAAGCTCGGTATGAAATTAACCGTGAGTACGGCCAGGGTTAGCAAAAGTAATTAAGAGTTTTTAATTAAGACTAAATTCTTAATTTAATCAGTAACTAAATTCAGAATTTAATCAGGGTAATAACTAAAAAACTCTGACTAATTTAGTCAGTGACTAAATTACAGTAACTAAATTCAGGTAGGTGCCTAAGACTAAGATTAAAGGGGTGAGTTTTTAGTCGACTAAAAACTCTATTTTTAGTCATTTTTATTAAACTTTTAAAACATATTTTAATATTGATTTTAATTTAATTTTTATTATAAAAATATTTCTTTATTTTATTAATAATAATTTTTATTATAATAAAAATTAATTATATTTAAATTATTATTAATTATTTCTCTTTCTTTTTTTCACTATTAAATAAGTTTTATTTTTATATACTTTATATAAAAGTTATAAAATTTTATAATATTATTTACGGTTAAAGGATTTAATTTAAAATTGATTTTATTAAAGAATTCATATTTCGATACATTATAATTTAGAATTATTTTATTTTTATAAAATATTAATATTTCTACTATAAAACTAGGTAATAATTCTATAATTTCACTTTAATAAATTTAAACTTAATATATTCTTTTTAATATAACGTGGTTTACCACTACGCGACGTATATTACTTGGCGACGCACCTTAATTTAATTCTAATATAATTAAACTTTAACGCGTAATACCTTTATAACTATAATACTTAATTAATCCTAAGAAGATCGGATAGTTTTAGTAATTTAAGCGATACGAAACGGACCGAATTAAATAAGCTAAAGAGTAGTAGTAAAAGCTTATAATATACCCGAATTAATTTTATGTTATCGAATTTACGGCCGAACTTTAAAACGCGAAATCCGATCGAAACGATGTAAAATAAATCTAATTAAAGAGGAGGTACTTCGTAAATATATAATTAATTTAAATATCCGAGGAATGCCTCCCGATTTTGTTAGTGTAAAAAATATGGCTAATTTTTTTACCGCGTTGCGCGGCGGCGACCGCGTCGGTAAGTACTAGGTTAGGCGCTTTATCGACCGTAACCCGGATTTAAAAATTAAAATAAATCGTCGGTACGATTATTAAAAGGCTTTTTGCGAGGATTTTAAAGTTATTTTTATTTAGTTTGCGCTAATCGCGAATATAAAGGCGAAATACGGGATCGTTAATAAAGATATTTAGAATTTCGACGAGACCGGCTTTATAATAAGCATAATCGGGTTAATATTCGTCGTAATACGCGCCGAGCGGCGTAGAAAAACGAAATCGGTTTAGTTTAGTAATCGGGAATAGGTAACGGCGATTAAATGTATTAATTCGTAGGGCTAATATATTCCGCCGTTTTTAATTATTTAAGGCTAATATTACTTTACGAACTAGTCCCGCGAAACCGATTTACTAGGCGATTAAGTAATTAAGCCGACTTTTAATGGCTAGACTAATAACGAAATAAGCTTAAATTGGATTAAGCACTTCGATAAATATATTAGATCGTAAACGAAGGGTCGTTACCGCTTTTTAATTCTCGACGGCTACGAGAGCTATATTTCGGCCGAATTCGAGGTATACTGCCAGGATAACGATATTATTACTATTAGTATGCCTCCTTATTTATTACACTTGTTTTAATCTTTCGATATAATACTTTATTCGCTTTTAAAGCGTGCTTATTCGAAAAAAATCGAGTTATTTATTAAGGCTTTTATAAACTATATTATTAAGCTCGAGTTCTTTATCGCTTTTAAAGCTGCGTATTTTACTGTTTTTATGGAAGTTAATATTAAATCTAAATTTAACGTATCTAATTTAATACCTTATAACCTTAACGAGGTAATTAATAAACTAAATATACGTTTCTAGACGCCTATACTTAACTTATCTCGTTTAAGGACGGCTAGGCTAGTACCTACGATCCTTAAACGCTATTTAACCCCTAATAAACAATTAAACACTCTATTTATATTAAAAAAGGGTATTTAGTTATTAAGGAAGCTCTCCGACGCCGATTTTAAATATAATAAACTAAATAGCGAAAAGTATAATTAAAATAGCTTATAAAATAACCCTTATACACGATAATATATATATATTAAAATAGGCTAATTTAATACTTTTTAAGCGTTAAAAAACTAAAAAGTCGCAAGTTTAGTTTAAAAAAGCCCTTATTATTAAGGAAGTTTAATAGCTATAAGACGAAAAAGTAAAAGGGAAGCGTTTAACGCCCGATAAAAGTAAAAATAAAGGTTCGTTAAAGCGAAAAGCGACCTATAAAAAGCGCTATAATATTTATAACGAAATAAATTATAATACGCGAATATAAAAGAAAAATATAAAATCAACCGAGGAATCGAATAGCGAGTAGTTTTAATTAATTTTAAGCGTTATAGTTAAATTAATTTATATAAAAGGGTTAAGAAGTAAAAAGGTACGTCGCTAAATAATATACGTCGCGTAGTAGTAAACCACGTTATTAATTTAACGTTAGCGACGAGGTTTATTTCCGTTTAAATAAAAGCTATAAATTGCCTAGTAATAAACTACTTAAATAGTCGTAATAGCGAGTTAGCCCGTTTATAGTAATTAAACGAGTAAGAGATCTAGCGTATAAATTTAATTTCCTTTATTCGTAGAAAGTTTATAAAATAGTTTTAATAGTTTATTTATATTTAATGCCTAGCGAAAGCGACTCGTTTAAAAGAACGAGATTATAATTAATTAAAATCGTCGTGGAAAACGACGATAAAATATAATAGTTATACGAGATCGAGAAATTTATTAGTTAACGAATAAATAGGATAAGTGGTAAGTTAAAACTTAAATACTTTATATATTAAAAAGGATATAATATATCGTTTAATTAATAGTACTTACGAGAGGTATTAATAAAAAACGTAGCGTAATTAATAAACGAGTACGATAAAAAGTATAAACTGTTTATCGAAAAGTTATAAAATAGGTAACTATAATAACCCGTAAATAAGGATTTAATCGAAATAAATAAAAGTTTTAATATATCGGATAAGAACGATATTATTATTCGAAAAAGAGGTAAGCTAAGGAAAGTTATAATTATTTCGTGAATAAAGCAATAAATTTTTTTGGGACGCTCTTTAAGAATAATAGCCTTTAATTATTATTAATAATAAAATATACGCGACTAGGCGATCGTATATACTATTCACTATTATAAATAAATTAAACTAATACGGCTAGACCTCGTTTATATTAAATAAGTGTTAAGGCGATAAATAATCGTGGCAAATAAAGTTAAGTATTTCCTAAGCAATAAATTAATAGTGGTAAAAATATTATACAATTAATCGAAACGGGACGAAATATAAGCCTTATAACGCTTACATTTATCGGCCCGATAAAGCAACCTTTCATTAATTTAATTATAAAAAAAGGGAGTTCTTAATTAATATTTTACGTTTAATAGAACGGCGAAAAGCGGTTAAGTAACGAAGAACGACTAGTAATAACCCGATTAGAATTAAATTAAATACGCCACCGCCGCGAAACTAGCCCGATTACTTAGATTAATAACGATAAAGGGAGTTTCGACAAGTATAGGTAAATTCGTATAAATTATTAATTAAGTAGGAAGTGTTTAACGTTACGAATTAATTACTTATATAACTAAATAATCCTAAATATTAAACATAATAATTAAGAGTAATTAAATTAATATATTAGCCCGATATACCGAGAATTATACTTTGAATTAAAAGCTTCCTAGTACGAAACAAGGTAGAAATAAAACGAATTATTAAAGGTATTCCTAATAAATAAGTTAAATAGAAAACTATTAACGTAAACAAGTATAAATTTAAAACTATTTTATAATGCGGCTACGATAATACGGCGATAATTAAAAATACCGTGAATAAGAAATAATATTAGTTCGTAATTTTTTAATCGTAACGGATTTAGGATTAAATTAATAAGGAATAAATCGTTAATACGTTAATTTGAAAGTTCGTTCCCGTACAACCCGTATTTAATAACCGTTTATATCGACTTATTAAGAAATAATTAGAAAATATCGTTAAAAAGGGTAAGAAATCGGACTAGTTATAAATTAAAACGATAAAAAACGTTTATTTTCCAGAAATCGATAACTTAAAAACTTTACGAATTAACGAAAACACCGAAAAAGCCTTCGGAGTAATACCGGGAATTATTTATAAGCTATTCGTCGAAAACCGTTTATTATAGCTTATAAAAAACCCGACGAATTAATTAATCTCTTAGTTTTAGCGCGTATAGTTTAAAAAATACGTTATATTACTAAAAAATAGCGAAGAGAGGAACGATTAATACGATATTTTTGATTTTTATAAAAAACTTTTAATAAAAAACGATAACAAATAGGAATATAAGTAAAAAAATAATAATAAGCTTTAATATTAAATAAGCCCGAAAACGTAGTCGCCTTAAAAATTAATAATAAAATTTTTAACTATTAAAAAGCAATTAATAATCATTAAAGTTTTTACGCTCGAATCGAACGAAAGCGGCTTAAAAAACGAATAAAATAACGAATAAGATAAGCCGGAGAACGAACCGGGAAACGAATTCAACGAGCCTAAATTAAGTAACGAGTTTATTAAATTAAGCGATAACCTTTTTAATTTTAAAATAACGGTAAATAGTTTAATTAAAAAAGTTAATTTAACCGCTCAACGAATTAATAAACTAAATAAAAACGTGCTTAAAAGGGGGGGTATTAAAATTAAAATTAATAAAATTAAAGCTATTATCGAGGATTAGCGTAAAAAATCGATAAATTAAAAATAACGAGTTTAAATAAGTTAATAAACGAAATAAAGCGATAGGATAAAAGCTTAACGAAGATACGTATCGAGTTAAATATAATAAAGGTTTAAAGCGAAACTACGAAAAAGATTATCGACGGAATAATTATTTCGATTCGAAGTTTAACCCGACGAATCGAATCCGTCGAAAAAAACTTTCCTAGCGACGATAAAAACGAACTATAAGGAATTAAAGAATTAAAAATAAGCGGCTTTAAAAAACGTAAAATTAAAGCGTTATTCGATCTTTACGATACGCTTAATAGCGGACGCGGAAAAAAAGCTAAATAAGTATTCGTGCGATCGTTAAGCGAAAAAGGTATATTTATTAATATTAAAAAAAATAGGCCCGGACGAAAAAATAATAAACGAAGAGGGGTAAATAATCGATAAGTTATTATTAATATATAATCGCTTTTATTTAAAAAAAAGAACTATTTATATAATAGGGAAATACACGTTAATTTAAAAGTAAATTTATTTTAAATCTCTTTTTAAGGAAGGGGAAGTATAGGGTTTAACTATTAAGTTAATAAACCCTATATTAGTTTACTAGTTAATAAATTAAACTCGCTTGTCTAGCCAGTAGAACTAGCTTAATCCATGCTTCTTTTATCTACCTTATTCTAACCCCTACGTTCGTGCCACGACATTCAATATTACTGTTTATACACACTTGATTTAAATAAACATTTTATTTACCCTTATATTTAACGTTTCTATTTTAAATGAACGTTAATAAAAATAGCTTCTCAATTTACTAATAATTCCTTTATGGAAAAGATTAAATATAGAAGTGAACGTAATTCTAATATTAATTGTAATTTAAATTCTGATTTTAACCCGGATTTAAATTTAAAGGTTAATTCTAATCCTATAATAGATAATTCTAATAAATTAATTACTTTTACTTTTAATTCTAATAACTTACAAAGAAATAAACGAGAAGTTTATAATAACCCGAATTATAAATTAGACGATGAAAATAGTAAAGTTTATATTTTAAAACATAGTTTATTCAAATATACGTTACTCTTAATAAAAAATAACGAAAATGAAAAATTACGGTGTAAATACACAAAATAAATTTTATTTATAATATCTATTTTAAAAATCTAATAATATTTATTTATATTAAAATTAATATTTTTTAGTTATAATTAGCATACCGATATTTTATTATATAAATTCGGCGCATCGAATTTAAACCGTCACTATCGAACTAAACATCTTTTTATTGCATTTAATAACGATTTTAAAATAACATGAAAAAAACGTAAGTAATTTTATTTCATATAAAATCTATTAAATATTTAAAAGTATTTCTTATTTAAATATTTAAACTTATGAAATATTAAAATCTAAAAATATTTAATATAATGAATAATTTTAGTTTATTAATTAATTTAATAATGAATTTAAGCTCCGCCCCTTTTACGTCGTTCGAGTTAGCACGAAAAAGACCACGAAATAATACTATTATCGAATTTAAAAATAATGTTATTTTTAATAAAGTTTTAAACTTTATTATTAAAAATAATATTTCTTTTAATATTATAGATTCTAATTCTTTTCAAGATTTCATTACTTATTTTAAACCGTAAGTTTATTTTATTCTCTTATCATTTATATTTTATATTTTATATTTTATATTTCATATTTTATATTTCATATTTTATATTTAATTATTTTGGTGATATTATTTTAAATCGACGGAATATTCGCGAAATACTCGAATTCGAATTTTTTAAGTATTTACTTTTATTTAATTTATAATTAAATAATTACGTAAATACGCAAGGTGTTTTTAGCCTTATTTTAATATTTAGACTATACGTACACAAGACGCTTATATGGGAATTAATTTGCTATTTATTAATAATGATTTTAAATTAATCTTTAATTTAATGAGTTTTAAACTAATTAACGATAATTATACTGGTTTAAAAGTATTCGATACATTTTTGAATACTTTACGGCTTTACGAAGTAATATTTTTAAATAATATTTTTAGGTAGGTTTATTTTATTATATATTTATTTTTCAGAAAGTTTTAACATTTAGCTTTTTAAATATTCAAATATTTAATGTTTACTTTATTTTTAATTTCCGTTAACTTACTTTATATTTTATTTAATATTAATACTTTTTATTTTAATATTACTCGCGATAATGTTTATAATAATAATATATCTTTATCGATTTTTCGTAATGATTATCGAGCCGAATTATACTATAACTTTGAAAACGATTTAAAATTCGCCGTATATATTATTAATATAATTGTTAAAAATATTTTAAGATATTATATTACATTAGAAAAATTAGATAACAAAATATCTCGTTATATATATAATGAATTAAACGAAGAGGAATTAAATTAAGATTTAGGTAACGTGGTTTATTATTACGCGACGTATATTATTTAGCGACGCACTTTTTTTATTTCTTAACCTTTATATATAAGTTAAGTTAATAATAACGTATAAAATTAATTAAAACTACTCGCTATTCGATTCGTTATTTAATTTTATCTTTTTTCGTATATTCTTATATTATAACTTATTTCCCCGTAAATATTATAACGCTTTTTACCGGTCGCTCTCCGTTTTAACGAACCTTTAGCTTCGCCTTTATTAGTCGTTGAACGCTTTTTTTTACTTTTTCGTTTTATAGTTTTTAAGATTTTTAGATAATAAGGGCTTTTTTAAACTGAACCCGTAATTTTTTAGCTTTCCGGCGTTTAAAAAAGGTTAAATTACCCGTTTGTAAGGTATAGATTTTTACGCGTATAAGGGTTATTAAATACGCTATCGCGTTTATACTTTTCGCTATTTAATTTATAGTATTTAGAATTAGCGTTAAAAGGTTTTTTTAATAGGTACAGACCCTATTTTTAATAAAAGAGAGTATCGACTTATTTATTAAGGGTTAGACGGCGTTTAAGGGTTATAAATACCGGCTGTCCTTAAGCGTGACGGGTTAAGTATAAACGTCCGAAGATATATATTCAGCTTATTAATTACCTCGTTTAGATAGTAAGGTACTAAATTAATTGCTTTAAATCCAGATTTAATATTGTTTTTTATAAAAATAGTAAAATGCGCTGCCTTAAAAGCAATAAACAATTCGAGCTTCGTAATATAGTTTATTAACGCCTTAATAAATAACTCGATTTCCTTTAAATAAGCACGTTTTAAAGGCGAATAAAGTGTTATATTAAAGGGTTAGAGTAAGTGCGATAAATGGGGAGGTATATTAATAATAATAATATTATTATCCTAGTAGTATACCTCGAATTCGGCTGAAATGTAGTTTTCGTAGCCGTCGAGAATTAAAAGGCGGTAGCGACTTTTCGTTTATAATCTAATATATTTATTAAAGTGCTTAATCTAGTTTAAGTTTGTTTTATTATTAGTTTAATTATTAAAAGTCGGCTTAATTATTTAGTCGCTCGATAAATCGATTTCGCGGGACTAGTTCGCGAGGTAATATTAGCTTTAAACGATTAAAAACGGCGGAATATATTAACTTTATAAATTAATATATTTAATCGCCGTTACCTATTCTTAATTATTAAACTGAATCGATTTCGCTTTTTTACGCCGCTCGGCGCGTATTACAACGAATATTAACCCGATTATATTTATTATAAAACCGGTCTCGTCGAAATTTTAAATATTTTCGTTAACTATCTCGTATTTCGCTTTTATATTTATAATTAACGTAAATTAAATAGAAATAATTTTAAAATCCTTATAAAAAGCTTTTTAATAATTATACCGACGATTTATTTTAATTTTTAAGTCCGGGTTACGGTTAATAAAGCGTTTAATTTAATACTTACCGACGCGGTCGCCACCGCGTAACGCGGTAAAGAAATTAGCTATATTTTTTATATTAACGAGATCGAAAGGTATCCCTCGAATATTTAAATTAATTATATACTTACGAAATACCTCTTTCTTAATTAAATTTATTTTATATCGTTTCGGTCGGATTTCGAGTTTTAAAGTTCAGCCTTAAATTCGATAACGTAAAATTAATTTAGGTATATTATAAACTTTTATTCTTACTCTTTAATTTATTTAATTCGGTCCGTTTCGTATCGCTTAAATTACTAAAACTATCCGATCTTTTTAGGATTAATTAAGCATTATAATTATAAAAGTATTACGCGTTAAAGTTTAATTATATTAGAATTAAATTAAGGTGCGTCGTTAAGTGATATACGTCGCGTAATGGTAAACCACGTTATTAATTTTTAAAAGTTAAATAATTAATTATTTTATTAGATTTAATAAATCGCGTTTACCGAATTGTTGTTTTATTTAAATATATAATCGAAGTTAGAAATAATTCAATTAAGGCATTTTTATAAAAATAAATACTGGAAAATTAAATACTAATAAAAGAAAAATTGTTTTTGGTAAATAAATTTTATTTTTAGTTTTATTTGAAAAATAAGATTAATATTTACTTAATTTAGATAATTTAATACGCTGGAATTCTATTTATTATATGATTAATTATTTTATTGAATTTAAACTAGCTTTAGAATATATTTATCGAAATACCGAAAACGTCGAATTTAAATGTTTTTATTTAAGTAATATCGACTAAACTTTATTAAAAGAAATCGAAAAACTTTTTTAAATATTTATTAAACTAATAGTAAAATTATAGGGGGAAAAGTATACGACTTTACTTAATGTTTTATTATTTATTTATAAATTATATAGTAAATTAGGACATTTCATTGGCGAATTTTAAGATAAAAAAGAAAGGGTCCTTAATATAGTAAGTTAATTTTCAATTTTTGACTTTTTTAAATGTTTAAAGAATAAATATTAATATTAATTTTTAAAGGCAACCGAATATTCTAATTTAATTTAAGCAATTAAATCAAGATTAAATAAATTCGAAAACATATTTTCCCCGGCGTTTAAATAATGCTACGATTTATAATTGTAAACCTTATATTTTAAGTTTAATATTAGACCCTCGATTTAAAATTGCGCACTTTAGAAATCGAGGGTTATTATCTTTATATTTTACTATTAAAACCGATTTTATTAATTTATTAAAAACCGAATATAACCGTATTATTCGAAATAATAATAATAATAATAACAAAATCGACGAATTAAATAACGACTTTAATTTAAATAATTCGAATTTAAATTCGGATTCGGATAATGAATTTTTTAAGGAAATAGAAATTAAAATATTATAGAAGAATATAAGATTTATTTAATAGAAGCTTTAATGCTATAATAAGTAAGTTTTATTTTATTTTAATTACATATTCTATTTTTATAAAATAGATTATTTTATTAAAACTACATTTTATTTCAATAAAACATTTTTTAATATAAAATATATTTTCCTACATGTAATTCCTCTATTTAATAATAAAAGTTAATTTATCGTTTAATTCGAGGCTTAAGCTTTATACGAACGTTAGAGTTATGTTAGCCGCTATAGTACACTAGTACGGCGCTCTAGTAAGCCTATTTCGGCACCCGCCGCGGTATCCGTCCCCTTAAGCTCTAGCACTTTTTTACCGGCTCCTACCGCTTTAAAATTACCGTATAAGCTTTTGTACGCGCCGCCGCGTTTTTTACTACATTTGTTATTTATTATTACGTATTTTAAAAAGAAAAGGGGAGGAGAAAGGGAAAATGTAGTAAGGGACTTAATAACGGTGTAGGGTAATTACGGAAATAGTTCTAAAGTAAATAGTAACCGGTGTAGTAATATTTTCGCTTTTAGTAACGGGTTATATTAAGTATCTTTTTAAGGTTATTATTATTTAATAATAACGATTAAAGCTAACTAAATAAGTAATATTCCGGTATTAAACGTTTTAAAAAAGGTGCGTAAGTGCCGAAAAAAGTATTATAATATCGAGGGTAGCTTTAATAATACGCTAATATATAAAAATTTATTGGTACGCTGCCGATAATAATTAAATAGCGTTCCCTCGACGTTTTTTTCCCGATTACGAAACTATTTTAGCCCCGAGAAACGCTTACCGTTACCGATAACCCTTTTAACGCCGAAACGCTCCCCGATTAATTTAAACGAATATATATTATTATATAATAATTACCAGGTAGGCTATAAAATAATTACCGAGCGTAGTAAAGTAACTGCCGGGTAAGCTATAAAATAATTACTAAGCGTAGTAGGGTAATTACCGGGTAAGCCGTAAAATAATTACCGGGTAATTAGCGATTATAAAATAGCGTTCGCGCGTTTACCGGGTAACTTTTTAACCGTATATATATAATTATATAGTAATAGTAACTAGTTAAGCCCGAAAGGTTTATTATTTACCGCGGGAGGCCGTAAAAAAGCCGGTGTTTAGAGCCTTTTCCGGGCCTTTAAAGGGCTTTTTTAAAGGCTTCCTCGGGGGCGGTTCGTTTTCTACGGCCTCCCGAGTAACGCGTTTTAATAAGCTCGTTCGTAGTATAAAAATAGCGGCGGTTTTAACTCGTCGTAACTCTTAGATTTTTTTGTATTAATAAAAAGCCTAGGGCCCTTTTAACCGAAGCCGGTAAAAACCTAAACCTCCTCTCGTAATTAGTTATATTTTTTATAATATAGTAATATATACCGGACCGTTTAGCGGTCGCCGTAATCGTAGAGTAACGAATCGGTTCCGGGGCGCCGAATAAATTAAAGGTAATCCTTAAAACTTATCTTACCGGTCCGTATTTAAAATATAGTGGCCGCTATAGCGCGTTTTAAGCCTAAATATTTAGAAAGCGTAGCTTTTTTCGGGCCGAAAAAAACTAATAGTGTAAAGTTTTTCCGTAAAGTATACCTTTTTACTCGTCGGCTTAGCGTTACTTAATAATTTTTTTAATTAATATACGCTGGGTAATTATTATAATAAAAAAGGCTTAATTAGTAATAAGTTATTTCGAGCCCCTGAGTATATATTAAGTCTTAGCCTTAAGCGTATACTATGCCTTAAAAAGCCGCTGTGGCACTAGCCGGGCTATTATAGTTCCGGTGGCTGCTAATGCGGCTAGCGCCGCGGCAGCCTCTGTTATTTTTTGGGTGAAGTCTAGGGTAGGCTCTAGGGTAGGCTTTAGGGTAGTTGTCGAAAGCCGGTTTAGGGTAGCGGTCGAAGATAAGTTTAAGGTAAGCTTTAAGGTAATCGTCGAGGGTTAATTTAAGGTAACGGCCGAAGGTAAGTTTAGGGTAGCGGCCGAAAAAAGGTTTAGGGTAGCGGCTCGAGGTAGGTCTAAAGTAATTACCGGCGCCGCTTTTATTAGTGCGGCCGGGGTTAATAGTAAAGGGCTGCGTAGTACGAAATTAACGGCGGTATATAAGGCTTTGTTTTTAATAGCCGCGGCGGCTTTAATAAGTGCTTCGGCGGCTACCTTCGCGAGTTTATTAGCTTTTTCGTTGCTTAAAACCTTTATATAAGCTAGAATTTAATAAATATTAACGTTAATGCTTTATTATTATAAGGTAATAAGTTATACCGAGATTTACCGTAGTAGCTATTAATCGAACTAGCGTTAAAGCTAAGTTAACGATGCGATAACGGCTTAGTTATCGGTAAAAACGTCGATCCGCGTAAACCGTTTATTTCGTAGTTTTAGGGTATAGTTTAAGGATATATAAATACCTTTTAACTTTATTAAATATATTATAAACTGCGTTATAATACTTATATAGGCCGTTTCCTCGTACGGGAGCTTAGAAGTACGCTATACCGGTGTGTAAATCGCCGCTCCGACCCCGTTATTATACTTATTTTTATTCGTGTAAAAAATTAACGATTTAAAACTGAAAGCCTTTACGATATAATCGTAGTATACTTTTCCCTTTTTTTTCCCTTTTTTTTCCCTTTTTTATTACCGTTATAATTCGCTTTTACTAGGGTAAGATTATAAAAAAATAAATAGTTTTTAAAAAAGGTTAAGTTTTATAGTATTATTAATAGTGCTCGATAAGCCTCGTTAAAAAAAATCTTTAATAAGCTTTACGTGTTATATTCTCTATAAAAGTGCCGTAATTAACCGTTAAAAGGTTCGTTCGGAGCTGAAAATAAGCTATATAATTAATTTAAAGGAGCTATTATTCGATCGGTAAAATATATATCTCGGCGGCTATCGCTATTAATACAGTGATTTTAAAACTATTAATAATTACTTATAAAACTTCTTATTATAGCCTCCGTAACGCCGTGAGGTGCTATTTCGTTAGGCCTTTCTTTAAGGCCTTAATATAAAGTTAATACTACACCGTGCTATAATACGTAATCTACGGTATTATTATAACTTAATATAGTTGCCGTAATTATAAGGTGCCGCCCCCTTAGTAAGCTCCGAAGATAGCTTTAAAAGCTTAAATAGACTTTTAAACTTTAATAGTAACTTTTTAAATATAGTAGTGTTAAAAGAGGCCTGGGTTAAACTAAACCTTTAAGTAACGTAATTTATCGGCCGGTTCGATAAATTTAAACCCGGGGAGCTAAATGTATTCGGCTAGTGGGGTACCGTTAAGGCTCCTGGCGGCCTAATTAAGTATATTAACCTTTATAGGTAATATTATAAGTATTACGTTTTTATTAGGTATACTTAGAGTTTAAACTTTTTTAATATAAAAGTATATTAATTTATACTTTTACGGGGTAAAAACGTAGCTGTATTTCGTCGCCTAATTTACAGCTTTATTATATACCTTTTTTAATACCTTATAATTTTTTACGGTACTACGGCTAACGACTAAAATACCAGTGTTATTAACCTAAATAATAGTAATTATTTTAGAGCTACCTTATAGCGTACCTTATAACGTACCCTATAAGGTTACCCGGGAGCCGGCGCTATTACCGGTGCTAATGCCTTATTCTAACGAGGTGTCTACCTTTAAAACAACCTTTAAAGCAGCTTTTATAACAGCTGCCGTGCCAGCGTTTATAGTGTATACCGTAGTAATGCCTTCCCTTAAAATTTCATCGAGAAAGTTTACATTATAAAAGAGCCACAGTAGTAATGACAATAACGACCCCTACGGGATGCCGTAATTCTGGGTAATCTAGCCTAATTCACTCTTTGGTAGCTTAAGTTTTATGCGGCGGTCTTTAAGCTAATTATTAATTTAGAGAATAATAGGGGCTAGAAAGCCTCGGCGAGCCAGGTAATCGGTAAGCTTATCGTGGTCGACGTTATCGAAAGCCCTTAAAACGTTTAGTATAAGTAGTATAGTTATTAAATACTTCTTTAAATCGGCTAATCCGTAGGCTTCGTAAATACGTTTTAAAAAAACGTAAATAATATATTTAATAAACCGAGTTTTTCGAGCGCCGATATAATTTTATAAGAGTAAGTAAAACTATTTTACGTAGTAATTAATACGCTTTACGATACAAAATTTTAAAGCTTTATTAATAGTTTTTAAGAGGGCGATAGGCCGGAAAGTTTTAACTATATTATAATCGTCCTTTCCAAGCTTTTTAAAGACTATTATAATAGACTCTTTATAAGGGTAAATGCCCCTAAAAAGGCAGTAGTTAAAAAAGGGGTGTAAAAAGGGTAAAAAAAAGTCTAGTAAGATACGAAGAATATAATTAAGGATCCTTAAAGGTTTAGGGGCTTTATACGGCCGTGGCTTAAAAATAGCCTATTATATTTCGTTTTTAATGAATAGCGGGCAGAGGATTTTAATATTAAAGGTTAACTTTAGGCTAAAAGCGTTAGGGGTTTTTAGCGGTGCCGGAAAAAAGAGGTGTTAAAGGCTGCCACTTTTCCTTCGAAAAAGGTCTACCCGTTAATGGTGAGTATAACGTTTTATTATGCTACCCCTTAGCCTCGAGCCCTAGTTATTTTTATTAAGTTTTATAGGCTTTTAAGTCTTTTTAAGCAGGTTTTTATTACTTTTTCTTGCTAGGCTTCCGTTAGGGTTTTCTGTACCGCCGCACTTTTTTAGTTTTATATTTTTCGGTATGCTTCCTAGTTTTTTAAGGTTAAGGTACGTTATTAAACCCTCCGTAACTTCTTAGTTTTTATACACTTCGTTTTATACTCCTCTATAAAACTTGGTAGGTGGCGTATAGTGGCGTTTACTGTAGGTACGGTATTTTCTATAGTATCACTTAAGGCTTGTTCGATAGACTAGAGTATATTAATTACGTCCTCGTTGGTTAGCTTACCTTATAATATAGAGAACTTCTTTTTTAGTTTAGTTAAGAATACGTCCACAGGGGTATTTTTTTAAAGTTTCCGGGGGGTTTAAAAAGGGCTATTAATAAGTATAATTAAAGTATAATGTGTATAGGCTAATAGTTCGAATCGTGGTACACCTCGTTAACGCGCCTATATTTTAAAAGCTTATTAACGGTCGTTATATTATAAATAGCTAAATCGATAAAAAAAAGCTAATTAGTTTATAGCCCGGGTAATCGTTCTTAGTAATAGTATTATTTTTAAGGCTTCGGTTTTTAAGAACTTTTTAAAATATAGTAGCGCCTCGTAGGCCGAGCCTTTATCGCTTAAGTTTTAAGCTAACTATTCGGGGCCTTTTATATTAAAATCCTTAACGATAAAGTGTTCCGTTTTAAAGTAATTTACCTTATAACGGCGAAAAATAATGGCTAGCTTTTAAAGGATATAAGTTATAAGCTTACCTTTTTAGGGCTATTATAAACGTTATAAATATAAAGAGTAGTAGTAATAAAGGGCTCGTTAAATACGAGGTTAATAAGGTTAAATATTAAAGGGGTATTATAAATAATAATTATCGTAACTATATTTCGAGTATAATTAGTAAAAGAAATACGAAACTAGTCGAGTTATTTATTAATATAAAAAGCTACCCTAAGCTTTAAAAGTCCGGGATTAAGTAATTAGAGTATAAAAATAAAGGCTTAAGGGTTATAAAAGTTATATTTTTAACGATTAAACTAAGGCTTTTAAGCGGCGATAATATCGTAATTTAAAACCCTTAAGTTTCGAAAGAATAAAGATATTACTTTTTCCCTAGATTTCTATATATTATATTATAAGATGCGTAGAGAGGATGTATTACTTATTATGTGTTATAATAAATATTAAAGGTAATATATAAAGTGTTCTCCGAGTTAAGCTCCGTGTAGTCCGGGCGTTGCCCTTTAAAGCGCCGTTTTAACGGAATAGGCCTAGTGGCATTAACCGCAACGCTAAACTTATAAAGGGTAGTATAGTAAATAATAATATCGTTATTCGGCTTAGTCGGTATTTAAAAGGCCTGGCTAGGGGCCCCTTTCCGCTTTTTTTTAAAGGCTCCCTTTATAAGGTTTATTATAAAGGCCTCGGTAGAGAGCTCGTCGTTTAAGTCCGCACTAGCCCGTGGCCGCATTTTAGCCCTAATCTCCTTCGCCGCTCTTAGATAGGTTTTCTTTTCAATGGCAGCCTATTTATAAAAATTAAAGTCGATGTTATTCGTATTTAATTAAATAACTAGGGGAGCTATAAAGGCTAAGGGGCCTTTTATAAGTTCTCCCGGTATTATTAGTTTTATAACTATGTTAAGGGATATTAAAAGAGGCTTAGGGTAAATATCGTTAATTAGGCTATCTAAAAAAGCGTTAAAGGCGTTAATCGAGTATAGAAGAATAATCGGGTCTAGGGTAAATTCCCGGGTAAGCTTTAAGGTAAACTTTAAAGCAGTAGTAATTATATAAACCGGTATTAACGCCGGCGTAATTAATAATAACGGTCTTTTAAGGGCTGTTAGTGGTAATAGGGGAGGCCTGGTAAGGGCTTATAGCGGGGGTAGCCTCTGCGTTCTAGTGGTGTTAATAGGGGTGGCGGAGGTGGCTGGTGCCGGCATTAATACTAGTGCTAGCGTTAATACTAGCGTTATTATTAACGTTAATATTAGTGTAAGTATTATTGCTGGCGTTTTAATAGTGAGCTAATAGGTAATCTTATTTTTTAAGGCCTTTGCGACCTTTTAGCGCTCCCGTTTCCGGTATTCGTATTAAGAGCTCTAGTTATTATATTAATTACGGCAGTTAATATATTTCGAGACGCTACGAAAAAAGCGGACGGGGTATTTTTTCGTATTATAAAAGTTTAAATAAAAGCTATAAATATCGTAAATAATAGCGCATTAAGTAGTGATATAACCGTATTTTTAGCATTAAAAACACTGCTTAATCCTATAGTTTTTATTGTAGCGTTTAACGCTATAAGTTTTATTAAATTATAAACATCCTGCGTAAATTAATCGATTCGCGGACTTAAAGCGACTAAATTCGATAATAATAAAGCTTATAAGCTTAACAGCCCTTTTCTTCGTTAACTAGCTTATATAAATAATTTTATCTAGCGGGAGAATCCCGGCGTTTAAAGTTTATAGTTATACAGTTATCTCGAAGGCTTTAAAAAGGTTGAAAGAGGCCGAGGGAATATTATAAATAATTACCTCGTATATTAAGATAATTACGGCCGTTTTATTTCCCACGTATTTCTCTTATTAATCGGTATATTCAATTAACAGCTTAGCTTAGGCCACGAAAATAGTATATACTTAAATATCCTTAAACTTGAGAAATACGGCGCTGTTCACCTAGATGCCGCTGTACGGTTTTAAGGGTGCCGGCCCTTTCGGGGGGTTATTAAGGGCTTCTGCCATTTCGACGTCCTTTAAATCCTTTAAAAGTATAAAGTGTTTAATAGCTACACAGGTAATAACGCTATTAATGTAATTAATAAGGGCCCTAGGGTTTTTAACCAGTATATTTTATAATTAAGATTTAATGGCTTTCCCGTTATCCTTAAAAGATATATAAAGCTTAATAATAATCTCCCTCTCGATCGTTTTCGTAATATACTCTCGGTAAGTAATATCCGTAGCCGAAACCTAAATATGAACCGTTTTAATAGCCGGAAAAAGCTTTACCCCTCGGGTTACCGCCGCCTAAATACGGTTACCCTATACCGGGTTACTTTATAAATTACTTTATAAATTACCCGATAACGGGTTATCTTATAATTAATTTAAAACCGTTATAGCGGCAGTTTCGACGGCCTTCGTAAAACTCGCGATCTATTTAGCTTAATATTTTTAAGCGGCGGCGATTTCGTTTAAATAAATTTTTTAAGCTTAAACCCCGGACTCGCGAAAAAACTTTTCTAAAAACGTTTAAATAAAAGCGAAAAAAGGCTATAAACGGTTTAACGGTACGTTTACGGGGTTATCGCTTCGCTGCCGGCTTTTAATAATTTATTACAAAATAATAAGCTTTTTTATAAAAGTGTAAATATATACCGATATATTATTTATAGTTTTACCTAAATCCGGCCACTATTAAGGCTTTTTAAAAACTATAATAAGCCGCGAAAAGCGCTAAGAAACGAATTTTCGACCACTAACGGCTACGCCGGCGCCGCACCGAGCCTAACGTAAGCTCGAAGCGTAGCGGGAAGCTAGATAGCCTAATAACCGGATTTACAAGCTCGTAAAGGCCGGAATAGAAAAGTTATTTTTAAAAATTTTATTCTAACTTTAGTTATTATTTTTCAATTCCTCTATTTTAATTAAACTAATTTTTTTTTACTTTATAAACCGATCCTTTAAAATATTAGAATTCGAATAAAATTCGATTTCCTAATTTAGCTCTTTTAGCCAGAAAATATATAGCTATTTTAGTAAAAGCGGCGCTAGTAGAACGATCCTTTTCTATTTCCAGTAGTATTATTATAAAAGGGCGTAATAAATTAAATCCTAATTTAGTTAAATAGTTAGTTTTCTTAAAAAGCTGGAAAATCGCAGATGTAAACGATTTTAATTTTTCGGAAAGCGAAAGGGATTGATTACTATTTAATTCTGATTTTAAAATATATTTAAAATATATTTTAATAAAGAATTAAAAATAAAATATTAAATTAAAATAAACTTTATTTATTACTAAAAATTAGTAAATAAATACCTTAATATATTTATTTTTATAGGCTAATTATATATCTTATAATATATTTAATATATATTTTAATATATATTTTATAATATATTTTATGCTCGTAAAATATTAGTATAGTGATGTTTTAATCGATTAAAATGATTGATTTAATTATAGTGATTTAATTATTAAATTAATTAAAATCACTAAAGTGATTAAATTAGTTATAACTAATTTAGTTAGTGATTTAAGTAAATAGATAAAGTTCAAGTACTTCTTTTAATAAATTACTAGTAGAAGTACGTAGAGCGAAATAAAATTATATTTAAATAAATAAAACTAAATCTCTTACCGACGATTTTTATATATAATTATTATATATAATATAATATAAATAAATCTTAATATTAAGTATATATATATTATTTTAATTTATACTTTAAAACTTAATAAAATAAAATAAATTTCTTAGTAAAATTAGCCCCGCTTTTCGCATTATGCTTATAAGTATACTAATGAATTTTTCTATTTTATTTTAATAAAATATTATATTTATATTTTTATTTATATTTTTTAAATGTTTAAAATAGTTTGAAAAACATAAAATAATAATTTATATTCTTATAAAATAACTATTTTTTGTAATTATAAAATAAAATATTTTATTATTAATAATTCCAATAGAAAAGACTTAAAATAAACGCTTTAAAACTTAAATTATAAAAGCTTAGCCCGTAATATTATTATATTCAAAAACTAATTTTAAAAGAAAAACTTTAAAAATTATATTACTTTTTATTATAATTATTTAAATATTGAATTAATTACTTTTCGTTGAATTTATTAAGTAAGAAAATAATATTTCTTAATTAATCTTTAAAATATAATAAATTATTAAAATAAATAAGAGTTCGAATCAATTATTTACTTATGAAATATTTCGATTATAATTAATATTTATTTTTTAAAAACTTCTGTAAAAACTTTAAAAAATATTTTTATAACCCTATTTTTATTAAGTTAAAAAAATTATTTATAATATAAAATAATCTTATTGATAAACGTGTAATTAATTAATTAAAAACTATTAAATATTATTTTATAAAACATATTAACTTATTATTTATTACCTTTTAAAAAGATAAAAAAAATTAATAAAAGCTTTTTATTTTTATACTTCATAGATTAAAATAATTTAACATCTTAACTTAATAAATTGAGTAATAATTAATTAATAGCGAAGCGGTAATAATATATTTTATTTTATTTAAAAGTTCTTTCGCTTATCCCAATTTCTTCATTATTAATTTATCGGCGTTTTCTTTTTAATTTCTTTAATATTAATTTTCTTTCCGCGATTATATTAAGCCGAAATACTTTCTTTATTTTATTTAATATAATATCGATTTTCTTTATTTCTTTATTTTATCCGTAAAATTATTAAATATTAGTTTTTCGAAATATTAAAAAAAAATTGTTTTCGCCGTTAAATTTTATTATTATTATTATTATTATCGCCCCTCCGCGTAATACAGTAGAATTCGTTCGATTTAAACCGTAACTCAACTTCCAGGCAGTGGAGGAAAGCAGAAGCTGCAACTTCGCCATGGCAGCGTCCCGACTCCCCAGCATCAACGACCAGCTCGTCACACCCGACAACCCGCCGCGGACAGACCTCGATGGCATGGACTACGCGCGATGCAACGCCCTCCATAATTACCTCGTGGAATCGTGCCTAGCGGCCGATGCCGATGGTTGGTTCGACCCAGCTGCCGCCGAGGGCCGCAACGCCACTTACTTCAGCACTCATGGCGACGCCGCCGAGGCCGTCCGCCCGAGGCTGCATCCCTCCCTGGCCGCCTTCCTCGATGCGGCACGCACTCCCGATGCCCCGCTGTTCTACTTTGTCGAAGGCATGCCGGGCCCGGACGACGGCGACTTCAGCGGCCTCTTCGACAACGAGACGGCCGACAACGAGGACGAGCCCGAGGACTCCATCGTGCGCCTGTACCTCTCCCACATGAACGCCTGCGACGGCAAGTCGGGCGGCGGCATGCTCTACCACCAGCGCCGCCGCCTCGCCTCCTTCTTTGTGCACCCGGACGACACCGAGTGTGCTTTTCCCGTGGATGAGCATCCGTAGAGTTGGCATCCCCTGGAGACCATCCTCTCCAACTGGATAGACCTGATCCGCCTCGGCAAGGTCGCCGTCTCTCCCACCGACCAACCGGCCCTGTACGGCGGTGTCAAGATCGGGAACTGGGAGTGGCGGCCGTACGGCGACGGCCAGATAGCGGGGTGCGTCGCGGCGTGGCATCGGCTTCGCGACGCCATCGAGGCGCGTCGTCGGCAGAGCGGCGGCGCTACGGTCGACCACGATGGCGACCCTCCTCCCAGCGAGGAGCCATTGCTTACGCCTGCGGCAATGGACGCCGCCAGTATCCCAGATCCCTCTTTCGTGCGCGCAT
Organism: Apiospora aurea; assembly: GCF_038362705.1. NCBI lineage: Eukaryota > Fungi > Ascomycota > Sordariomycetes > Amphisphaeriales > Apiosporaceae > Apiospora > Apiospora aurea. The sequence goes on along the minus strand of NW_027117398.1, from coordinate 281,939 downwards.
TCCTGGGCCTCGCGCGCCGTCCCTGGCACATCCGCCAGATCGCCCCGGGGCTCTCTCTCCCGCCCACCGACGCGTCCGCCTTCGCCGCCGCCCAGCCCTTCACCCACCTGCCCCGGCGCATCCCCCAATGGGACGGTACGGCGCGGGAAGGCATCGTCCCGCCCGTGTACATCTTCTTCAGCGACGCGGGCGCGCCGCAAGTTGACGTCTCGGACTGGAGGTCCTCCTTCCGCGGCTACTGGGACGACGGGCGCCGCACCGTCCCGGACGGCATCGCGTTCCCGTCGCGCGTGCCGCCGGGCGTCTACAGCGAGTGCGTCGTCCAGTCCGAGCCCGAGGCAGCCGAGGACGCGTTCCGGCTGCCGCTGCCGTTCAGCCTGTACGGCGCGCGCTTCAGCAGCGGGGACGAGATCAAGGACCGGGCGGCGGACGAGCTGTTCCAGCATGGGTTCAAGCCGTTTGGGGGAACCCGCACCGCCCGCAGCGCCTGGAGCGGCTGCTGGAACACTGGGCGAGCCTGGTCGAGCGGGGGAGGGGGGTCTGGTCTGTCGGGCCGCATGGAGTGCAGGGCTCCATCGAGGTGTTCAAGGATGCTACGGTGGACTGGGCGACTTATGCGATCCCTTCGAGCTGGTGACCGTGGATGTGGATTGAGAATAACTTTATCTGTTTCTTGAGACGGCTGGATGTCTACTGCTGCCACTGGGAAAGTACCCCATTACCAACTAAAGTTTCCTAAACAAAAGCGGGAACATTATACGAAATTTATTAGCTAGATCATATAGATAAATATATGCAAATACATCCTAATGTGGTAAATCATTCTTCACCAAGTCAGCAGACAACGCCCATTGGATTAGATGCTGCCCAGGGGTTTTCCATGCAGCAGGTGAATTCAAGCTAACCTAATCGATCAGTGACAACCCCTGTCGGTAAAGGATACTACTACCTACAACATAGCCGTCCCATCATGTACCTAAGATGGCTGCGCCACAACAGATAGCGTAAAGGTTGATGTGTGCGACACCTTGTCCTCGCCATCCTTATTGAGAGTGCAGGTCACGGTATACTCAATAGGAGGCTCTGACGTGACCTTCGGCTTGACCCCCTCCTTCTGTTTGACGGTACCGGCATCCGTGCCCTGAGTGACGAGTTCGAAATCGGCCGCGTCCAAGGCAGGCGAGATGGACCACTTCAAGCCGGAGCTCGGGTCGTTCTCAAATCGTGGGCGGATTCGATCGTTCTGTGAGAGTAATCATGGTCAGTTAGTCGTCTGGACCGAACAACTTTTGATGAAAGCAGCGAGAAGGTCTTTTAAGTCGGAACGCTAGGTAGATAGTCGGACTTACCGTGGTCTGATCAGTCAGCTCCCATGCCTTGCGGTCATACGAAAAGGCACCAGGCCCGATTGCTTGCATGTCGAGCTCCCAGAGGAAGTAAGGAACATCTTCCAAACCCTCCCGCAACTGCTTGGGCGCACCGTATCCCATCGCAGCTATCCTCTTGTAGCTGTCCGCCTTCTTCCTGTACTGTTCGAGGTCAGCCAGAGCGAGTTTCTCGGCAGACTTGCCGTCAGTATGGATGATCCTGCCAAGATCCAGCCCGTCTTTCTGGATCCGAGCCTTGACACTCAGGATGCTGGTCTTGTTGTTCTCGGTCTTCGTCTTGGGAGGTTCCTGTAGGTCGACCTGCCACTGGATGGTGGCCACCGCTGCCTTCCAGGCATCAGTATTAGATGGTTTTGGCATAGTTCTCATAATGACATTCTTGTCCTGGTCGGTGCCCAGATACCACAGGGTAGAAGCCACATAGCCGGTCGTGGCATCTTTGGTCAAACGCCTGCTGTAGATCAAGCTCTTCCCCCAGGGGTCGGTCTCCATGCTCCAGATCGTATTGGCAGTAAAGTCGACTTTGTCTACAAGTTCGACCTGACCGTTGGCATCGCCAAGTCGCAGAAACGCCGGTGCTATTTTGGAATCTAGCCCAGGGACTGTCGCGGCCGGGAGCAGAGGCCCCTTGAATGTCAGTCCGGGTAGAGATGGCGTTTGCTCGTCTGGGGGGACGGTGGTGATGTAATCGGGCGCTTGCATGGGGTTTTCAATGTACAGCCCATCAGGTCGGGCTTTATCTTCAACAAATTTGGTTATCGGGTCGCGAAGATCTGATAATCGAGAAACGGATCAGCAATGCCGACCGCCAAGTCGACAACCACGGACGTTACTTACCTTGATTCAAGTACCATACTAAGAATATGATGAAACCAACCACTGCAAACACAATAGCCAAGGGTCCGCTCCAGGCTGCGACGACGCTGAGACAAGACATCATGACCCCAGTCCCTGCGTGTTTTGTTAGTGAGACCGGGGCATACATAACATGCTGTCGTGCAAAGAAGAAGAGACTTACCTGCTCCAGCTGCAGTAGCGGCAGCCAGAACCCAGCCCGCCACCACCGCCAGCACTTGAAGACTGGATGAGATGAGCATGATGATGTCCATCGCCTGTAACAGGCCATCCTTTTTGGTGTCCATGTCCATTGCAATCAACACGATGGTAACAATTCCCAGGACCAGGCTAGCATGACCGTTATTTAGATTCGCAACAACATAACGCACAGCGAGGATGAAGACTGCTCGTAAGGAGAAGGACTTACCCAACAACAGCTCCGAGGAACTCTCCCAAGTTCCTTCCAAAGATCTTCTCGAACCTTGTGAACTGAACTACCTCCTCTTCGACAAGCTGGGCCGTCTGCTTTGCGGTACTGGAGAACCAACGAGAGAAACCGCTCTGAATCTGTGCGAGGCTACGTGTTAGCCAATGTGTGGGAAGGGATGACTGGAAATACCTGGCACCAATTTATCCCATATGTACAATACGGGATGCTCTGGGGGAGCAGCAGTGCTTTCGCCATAAAGGGGGTAAGAAGGGATCCATGTAAAACGGAGATACCTACTCTGTATGCACCGTCCTCGATGCTGTTTATCGCGCGTTCTCCACCAAAGAACGTCCACAGCTTCCCCAGTCCCGTCAGGTCGTTCCAGAAATGGTAGAGTCGTAAGGCGTTCTGCGCTGTCTTGATGACAGCCGCGCCAAGAAGGCCGGCCATGGTTCTGCTCATCGGTATCATCAGCGTCCATCCATCGTCCCAGGGTGAGACTTATCGGGTTCCCTTACCCTCGAAAGTCCTTCTTGGCCTTCTCCTTCTCTTGTTCCGACATGTTCTTGTTGATGTCAGGCATCATCGGCAGCACCGTGACGACAACGGCTGCCGCGAGACCGGCCATTTCAAGCATCTTAACACCCCCGGACAGGCCCTTGAACCATCCCTGTTTGCCTACGCTGGCAGCCCAGGCCTTGGTGATCGACGTCCAAGTCCCAGCCACTCGGCCGACTTTCATGAGGCTGTACAGGGGATCAAAAATCTTCTTGCGTAGACTTTCGTCGGCATGGAGCTTCATGGCGCTCTCCAAAGCCTCTTTGTGTTTCTCCGGGTCCACATCCTTGTAGTGTTCGTAGTAGTCGACGAGACACTGCTTGATGAGATCGTCAATCTCGGACCTGTTCCTATTCATGTCCACCAGCTGAGGGACGATCGTGGTCATCTGGTATAGTCGCACCTCCTCGTTCAGGGTCTGCATGAAATTGCGCCCCTCCGGGATGGGGTTCTTGGCATTGTCCTCGAGCAAGCCGAAGAGGGCGTTCAGCTGCTTGAGGAACATGCCAATGCTGTTGGATGGTTTCCCGGCCGTGTACTGCGCGTGCCAAGTGGGCATGGATGACTTCTGGATCCAGTAGAGCAGCTCCATGGCCCAGTACAGTCTCCTGTCCTTGGCCCACTTGGCCAGATCGTCGATGCTTTGGAGGGAGCTCTCCAGCTGCTGAGCAAACTCTTCATCGCCGTTGTCCACGTCCTTAGTCTTGGCCTTGAGATTGGCCTTCATCAAGTCGGCAAACTTGTCGAGCCGATCTGGTCGCTGATTGTCCGACTGGTCCTTGAGAAATTTCTTGAGGATGGGGAACTTCTCGAGGTATCGGAACCGGTAGAGCGCTGCCGAGTGTCTCTGGTAGACTGGGTGGTTTGCTGGAATGGCCTTGAGCCGAGCGTCGGCTCGGGCTCCGTTGCAGTGCTTCGCCGGCTCACTTGTGCCTAAAGCCTTGGTTAGATATACTTGGAGCACTAAGCGTGAGTAAGTAGTGTGCTTGCTACATACCTTTCGCGAGGATGGAAGTAATAAGGGGCACCTGTAGTGTTCGGTAGAAGTCGACGTTCTTGGGATCGTCTAGGGCGACCGCGAGAACCTCGGGCACCAGTTGCTGCTGGGATGAGCTTATAAAGGTAGACCTCAGATCCGGATCCATATGGTAGATGATAATCTTTTGGAAATCGTCCATTGCCAGCGAAGCGACCGAGTCACGATAACCGGAGGGGTCGGTCGCGTCCTTGACCATGGGGTTGCATGACAGCAGCCCGAAGATGTTGAGATCAGGCGGAGGTGCGCTCATGGCCGTAGCCGCTTTCACAGCAAGGGTTGGAGTTGCCTGCATCGCCATGCGGCTCTCAAACACGGGTGTTTCCAGCAGTGCCGGGGCCTTCAGCTCTTCGACAGATTCCATCTGTTCATCTTCCTGTGCCTCGTCTTCATCCTCTGGCTCTCTGGGAGGCTCGACCTCCATGGCGGCTCCGGCACCCCCATCAGGCGCAGCTGCGGCGGCGCTGGAGCTCTCGAGCTCGTCATCCGGTCGAAGAGCTCCCTTGACGGCGTAAATATTACCAGAAACATCCCGGTAGGCACCCGTAAAGCTGTCAGCAAACGGGGAGAACTGAATGCTCCACTTGTTGGGGAAAACTGATTTGATGGGCAAAACCTGGCGCTCTTCTGGGGCGTCGGGGACTTCGCCCAGTACATCTGTGTCCAGGCGCGCGCCCTCATCGGAGCTTTCGCCAATGATGCAGGTATATTGGAATGAGTAGAAATCTTTCAGAAGATTGAACTTCGTCGGGGGTCGGTTGCTGTTAAATAGTCCAATTAGTCTTGGCGCAGAAATAGGGGGCAATCAGGGAAAGAATGAGTCGGACAGGACTTACTCGTGTCAAGGAACATGTTCTCTCCAACCCAGCTCGCCTGCATTTCGTCTCGGTTGTTGGCAACATCGTAACCAAATATCAGGTTGGCCTGCTCCCAACTGGCACTTTTCCAGGCGTCAGATGTGTCCTTCCAACTAAGGTTATTCCCATCCAAGTAGGCACCCGCGTTGTCAGCGACTTCGACATCATACCACGTAGTCCTCTTGTCGAGCTCGACATTGACAACCGCGTCTCCCAGAGCAATGGATCCAGCTGGTGCCTGGGCCTCGAAGTTCAAAAACCCTGCAACGTTTTCGACATCATCCAACATGGCCGCCTCCTGTGGCGCGACGGCCGCGCTGAAAGCGTAGCTTTTTGTTGCAGGCACCCAATTGACGTCGCTGGGGCTGATGCCAACGCCCCCGATATGGAGGCCAGTATCATCATTGCCATGCTGGCCGATGATGATTGGTGTCCCGTCGATGAGCTGGGCAGCGGCAGAGTTAGCCAGGGCTTGCGAGTCTTGGACAACCCGCAATGCATAACTCCTGGGTAGCCCAAAGGCCTGGGGATTATCTTTGTGGAAGGCTTTGGCATCTGCATACAAACCGTGAGCAATTGGAATCTGAACATCAATGAAGGAGCTGCAACACCATACCTGGAGGAAGAGAGTTGATCAACTTGACATAGCGATAGAGGGAGTTTCGCTGCGCCCGATTATTGGTTGCCGCATACTTTGCAAGGCGTGATAACTGAGTTCGCTTAGTCGTCGGGTTCTCACTCAACAGCGGACCATGCGCGCTGGCGAGGTAGGAGAGCATGTCCGCCATGGTGGATAAAGGAGGCCGTCTGCTGCTATCAAAGGTACCGGTAGTCCCTTTGTCTGGTCAACAGAGGTAATGATCCAAGGACGACATTTTCATTTTCCATGGTGGTACGGGCTTCTTATATCCCATACCTTCGGGCATCACCCAGACCACAAGCTCGTCAGTCTCCAGGTTTCCGGTTATGTTACCCCGCAACAGTACTTACTGGTTCACGATCATTGTAGATCTGGAACGAAGTCCATTTTTGCCACTGGTTGAGTCTAGGCCATGTTCGAGACCCCTGTCGCCGGCGGCTGAAGCACTAGTGATGCGGGTTTCAGCCGTCCCCAACCCAACCACGGGCCATCCTTGCTTGTTCTGGACACTGAACATGCCTCGAATTCTGAACACGGCTGAACTCCGAATACAGCTGAGTTCCTAACACAGCTGAAAATTGTCTAGACCAGCGACTTAGCTATCGATATCCCAAAACAAGCCTTTCGGGACTGCTAGCTTCATGCACGCAGCCATCTTGGGCAACTACCGAGGGTTCAATCCTTGGTGACTAGCTCTGATACCCCGGAATATATCCTCCTCCATCACTAAGAGCTGAGTGCAGAAAAGGCTTACATGTACGTGACAAGAAAGATCGTATACGCACCCCCAGTTTCTACTGTTTCGCCATTAAAACACACCACTAGGCAGCATCCCCTCCATACACACAACGAGTAGGACACAATTCTCTCGAGCAACCATGGCAGATCCACCTTCATTCACTGCCTTTCCAGGATTCGATGAGATCGCTGATCAGTTGCCCGACGTGGGCGACTTCACCTCCGCACCGCCACCGCCCGGCCCAGAAAGTCCATCATCCTACCCAATCTACTCGGGCGTGCCTCAAGTCACGACCGCATCCATCGACTGGCTCGGCCTGGCCAAGCTCTTCGGCTTCGGCAAGAAGGAAGAGCCGGCACCCTCACCTGCCGAACCCCCGGTAGAAGTGCGGACCGTCCAGATCAAGGACATCTTCAAGATGTCTCAGACGGACAAGGGGTACAGCTTCAACTCCCATCCCGCCAAACTCATGGCGGCCGCCTACATGCAAAAGTCGCTGGACTACTCGTGGAGGGAGAAGCCCGTCCGAGACACCATCTTTCCCAACATCAGGTCCGCCCTCGCCCCCGCCAGCCTCACGGTGGACGGGCTCGAGAAGAGCAAGTTTGACGACGGCGCCGTCGGCCTTCTCGTCAAGGCCTTCTACAACGCGTGCCAAGACCGGCAGGGATCCATCGAAATCGACAAGGCCAACTCCGCCGTGCAAAGTCTGAACGACCACATATCTGCCCAGGCCACGCCGCTCCTCGTCCAGTTCTACCGCGCCTTCTTCTTCCTGCAGCCGTCCGACGAGCTGGTGCACAAGTACAAGACCCTGCTGCTGTCCAGCGCGTACCGCAACATGAAGCAGCACCAAGCGAGCCAGGGCTTCTGGCCGCACGCCAGCCTGGAGATGTTCTGCCACTTTGCCAAGCTGGCCGCGTGCGGGGCGTCCGACGAACAGATCCGCGAGGTGTACGTGGGGCTGACCACGACCGAGCCGAAGCTCGATCCCGGCTCGTTCGGGGAGATCCGGCCCGAGAGCTGGCGCGCCTACCGGGCGTGGCTGAGCAGCGGCTATCTCGACTGGGGCGACCTGAACGCCGAGCATCTGGATGCGTCCTACACCGAGGTCACCAGTTCGGGGGGAATGTATCCCTACGGCCCCGTCATGAGTACGTACACCGTTTCCCTAGCCGATGACTTCGTCCGCAGCAAGTCGTACTGGAAAGCACCGCAGTCTTCATCGTGCTTTACCGGAGACACGCGTGTGGTCATGGCGGACGGAACCGAGTTGAAAAGGATCAGCGATGTAAAACCGGGGGATCTCGTCCTCTCTAGGCCCACAAGCAGGCGTGTCGCGTTTGTCAGTTCTCCCCGCCGCAACGCCAGGACCCTCTATTCCTTGGCGGGGTATCCAGGGGTAAAGTTTACAGAGACACATCCTATCCTTTCTCCACTAGGCAGCACCGATGATGCCATGGCCGATGACCAGATCGAAAGTGCAGTCAGCTTTGTCAACAAGGACCTTGCTAGCTCGCTGAACCCGACATGGCAGTCGTTGCGTACGGAAAACATCAACCAAGATTTGCTACAGGCATACGAGGAATGCGCTGATGAGGAAGAGACTCTGTACGACCTCGTCTTTGAACCTAATATCGGGGGAGTGTCCCACGAGTCCGTTCCACTCGCTTCCTACGTACTTGAGGCGGCAAATGGCCGTCGGCTGACTGTGGCATCGGAAGCGCCCGTCATCGAATGGTTTCCCCTCGAGACGATCTTCATCAGCTGTGCCGTCGAGCGAATGACCAGCCAAGTCGAGGATATCGGCGCCATGGCGGAGCTCGTTGGCTCCAAAAAGATCTGCACACGAAGTCTGCTGACAGAAGCAGCCGCCAAGATTACAACAACCAATGCAGCAGATCCCACCAGGAGCAGCAAGGACCTGGATGAGTCCCTTATCGCCTCGCGCCTTCTGCATGCTTGCGCCGAGTCGCAGCCGACAGCAGAGCTGGCCGAGAAAGTCATAGCATACGCCGGACGCACGCTCAGCCATGAGATCAAGAACGGATGGGCTCGACCAGTCGCCGCCAGTGGCGTTTCCTCGGGCCAGAACATGCTCTTGCTCAACGTGGTCCGCCTTTTGGACAACATTGAAGGTGCTCGAGCTTGGACGATAAGCGCCGACTACCACCTCAAAGTCTGGACAGAGAACGAACTTGTTTTTGATGGCGCGATATCCGGCTCTATACAGGGGAACTGCACCCTGGATCTACACTACCCCATACTTCTCGATAGGGGCGCTACAGAAGAAGGGCTCTTGAAGTGTCGGAGTATTGCCATGGAGCTTTCGGACCCGTCTTCGAGTTCGGCCTGGTACGGCGCAGGTCCCATTCGGGATGGCATCCAGAGCGTCATCAGCTTGGGGGATACTCCCAAGGTATCAGGGATGGCTACACAACACGGTGTTGCCGAGGTCGAGCTTCGCTCAGTTGAAGTCGGCACGGACAGCGCCTCGCTGGCTTTTCTCCATCATGAGTGGCATCCGAAGGATATGGCAACATATGCACAGAAACTTGGCATTGCCTTTGGTGAATTAGTCCTTGATATCTTCGCGGGGTCTAGATAATAATGGTAAATACAATGCTTGTCCTCTCTTCAGAAACGCGCCATGGAATTAAATCCTTTTAGTCCAGTTATCCTGCCCGAATAAACACAGAATAAACACAGAATAAACACTATGGTGAGTCTATGATCTTGAGGTGGCCGTTTAAGCTAATGGGCTCGTTAACTTGTGGCTGAGTTACTAGTCGCTGCGGATCGAGTGCGTTGGGCCCCTGCATGCACCGCCGCATACATGGCTGCGGCACGGCACACCAGGACGCGTGTAGGTTCCAGGTGCATTGGCTCGTTTTAAGTCGACTAAACTGTGGAAAACGCATACATGATAATCAGTCGCTCAGTATCCATACAGCATCAAAGATTTTTCAAAATCCATCGGATGCACTCAACATGGCGGAAGCAAAGACTTACCTGAATAGCCGTTTCAAGGGCGTATGTGTTGCAGCTTCCCAACACCTCCTAATTGCTAACACATTATCTTCAATTTTTCTTTAGGAACACGCCGATGACTACGCAGCTGGTGGATTCCACCCCGTGTATCTTGGCGATGTCCTTGACGGCCGTTACCAGGTCTTTCGCAAACTTGGCAAGGGCTCCCAGTGCACCGTATGGCTGGCAAGGGACAGGAGGTAAAGCTCCCATCTCTGGCCTCTTCTGAATCGGTAGCCCCTGACCAGATATACCCTTGTGTGTTTGCTGCAGCGCGCCAACCAGACTGTTTCGAGCCCTCAAGGTTTACAGTGCGAGATCGAGCAAGGACATGCAAAACCCCGTGGACTCCCTGGAGCGGATGCCCTCCCACCCAGGCGAAAAACATGTCGAGCTCCCTTTCGACTCGTTCATTATCCAGGGGCCCAGAGGCAAACATCTCTGCACCGTGGTGGAGCCTCTAGGTTACCCCATCGTGGAGCTTGAGGATGAGGCTTATGACAAACGGGCGGAGAATGGAGGAGGGCAGGGGGAGGTACCAGGCGACCCCTGGTCAGTGGTATTTGCCAAGAGAGCCTGTCGGCAGGCACTGCTGGCTCTGGATTACCTACACAAGCACCGCATAGCGCATAGAGACATCGCGGGCCGCAATTTCTGTTTCGCGTTGCAGTACGACCTCTCGGCGTTCGATGAGAACGAGGTTATGAAATCGGTTTGGCCCGAGGAGACGAAGCCAGAAGAAGAGGTAGGGCGTGACCAAGTTGGGATTTCTGCTATCACTACGAAAGCCAAGAGTGACGAACTCCCGGATTCTGATTTGGAGTCAAGTCCAGACAGCAGCGATGATGGCAAACCGCCATCGCAATGGAAAATGGACTGGGACGAATGCGAGAGGCGCATTGCAGACCAGTGGGATGCTTGCGAACCGGGCGACGCAACAGCTGTACCGCTCTCGGATGCGTGGAACAAAGCCAACTTCTGGAACTCTCGAGAAGATATCGAACTGCTGCAACGAAAAGACGGCAACCCCTTGGGCCCGGACGAGATCCGCTACACCGTAGCCCCCACCCGCCTCGAAACTGGATTCAACTTAGGGCACGTCACCGATCCGGAGCGCACCCAGACCTTCCGGCTCGTCCTAACCGACCTCGGTTTCGCCTGTCCCTTCTCGGAGTGCGGAAAGCGCCCCATGCCGACCGTCGTCGACTACATGGCCCCCGAGTCCCTGCTCGGCCTGCCCGACGTCCCCGGAGCAAGCGACATCTTTTCCCTGGGCCTCTGGTTCTGGGAAGTCGTCATGCTGCGCGGCCTCGTCGTGGACGCGGGGTTCCAGCAGCCCCGCGGCCGTGTCCTACAGTACCTGGCGCGGCGCCTCGGGCCCGTGCCCGCGTCGCTGCGGGCGCGGTGGGGGCGGCCCGACGCGGACCGGTTCGTCGACGCGGATAGCGGACGCCCGCTCGACACGCCCGAGGAGGACGAAGAGGAGTACGGGGACGACGACTTCCCGCGGGGTGGTATCTGGTACCACGCACGGAAGCGCAGGCCTCTGGATATGTCGGATGAGGACATGGGGGCGTTTGTGCACTTGATTCAACAGATGCTACGGTGGGAGCCGGACAGGCGGCCGTCTACCGACGAATTGCTGCAGGATAAGTGGTTCAGTGGCATATGATGAGATCAAGCTTCAGGCCATGGACACCCCCGGTAATAATTCCCTTTTCTCACAGAAACGCATGTATAACGATATCGATATATAAATGCCCCCTTTTGGACATAAATACGCACAGCCCTATAACCTAGTAAACTGTTTAAAAGACCGTACATATGGCTTGGAAGACGAAAGGGACGTCTGCCAGAGATAGTACATAACCGAGCACACAATGGTCAGAGGTACAGCAAAAGCCCAATAGATCCAAAACTTCGGCGACACGGACCAGCCGCCCTCGGCTTCGCAGTTGAAAAAGGACATGCTGAAGATGGCGCATATGAAGGTGGGCGGGAGGAAAATGAGCGTCAGGAACGAGATGGTCTTCATGGCGGTGCTGTCCGTCTTGGCCGCGCGCGAGATCCCGATCGAGGTCTTGGAGTCCTCCAGGGCCACGAGGTTGAAGGCCAGCTGGATCTCGTTCTGCAGCCGGTCCTGGTTCGATTGTGAGCGGCAGCGCAGGTTGTCGATGATTTGCTTGTGCGCCAGCAGGCGCTGGCGCACGTTCTTCCAGATACGCTGCTCCTCCTCCTTGCTTCCGGCCTCAGGCCGCATCTCCTTGTTCTGGGCCAGGAGCGCGGCCAGCGTCTGCATCGACACGTCCAGAGTCTCCGTGACGTGGATAGCATGGCGAGCGAGGTCATGGAGGCGGCGGAAGTCGGGCTGCTGCTGCCCCTGTGGTTTGTCTCCTTTTTCGATATCCCGGACGTGGGTGCGGATCGCCCAGACCGACTCATCGTGCAGCGAGGCTAGCTCCTCGGCGATTTTGGTGTAGACCCAGAGCGGGTCGATGTGTTGGTCCTTGTCGACCTTGGGCAGCGACTCGGAGAGCCGACTGACAACCGGTGGCGACATGTCGAATAAAACGATCATGGTCCGGTTGAGGGACGGAACCCATCTTGTGAAAAGATGGATTTTTTCCCACTCAAAATCCGAGGCACCGCGCACCATTTTCGATTGGAAGCGTCCCCATGTATCTAGGACCAAATCAGCAAAGGGCAACCGAACTGTGCTCCCGGAAACCCACCGAAGGTAGGGGCGCCGCCCAGAGCCTGCTCCGCGCAGCCAAAGTACCCATTAGCATTCCGGTAATGATCGGACCACCACTCCTCCGGCATGCCGAACGCGGCCGTGAAAGCCTGTCGACATGTCGGGCAGGTTCGGGCCTGGTTGGCACTGGCAGCTCTGGTCGAGGTCAGTCGAGGTCCCTCAAGCAGGCGAGTCTCGACGGACACAATACTGAGGTGGGACTGGGCGCAAATTTGGCTCAGGACGTGTGCATCCGCATGGATGTGCGCCGAGTTGATTCTGTGCGTCCGCCAGTCCTTAGGGACTTCGGGCAGATGGTGACTGTGGACTTGATCATCTTGGCATTGACCCCCAGCGGAGGACTGGTCGCCTTTGGTCCATTGCTGCACCGAGATCTGGGAGAAGCCGTGGCACTGTCTTTGATTTCCGTATGCCCTTGACATTTCTGCAGACGATTTGAGCTCAGGAAGACAGGTAGATCTGCTGGTGCGAGACGGACTACTCGAGAAGCCGGTATTTGATCGAAGTGGGTGCCTCGGTGCCTGGAGTAGGCACGGCTGGAATTCATTGGTCTACAATCGCCAACGTTGTTGCTGCATGCCAGTCGACGTTCCCCGCATCACCAACTGGAAATTCCGGCTGGAAGCGATTGCTATCGCATTCCACGATGAGCTCAAAAAAGCAAGCACTGCCCCGCCGTGATGCACCGTACCCCTGCACATAGGCAGCGGTAACAGCGCCACCGATACCACTCTGCTTCTCCAATGGAGCATTCGTGCCTGGCAACTGTAGCCCCGCACTGCAAGATGGGAAAGTGGCCGGAAGGTTGGGCGGTGCAGCCTTCGGATGCTAGGATTGATGGGCCAAGCTACCGAGAGATCGTACTTGAGTACAAATTCATTCCATGTCGCATTTGGTGGGGATTGCTCGGACTCTCCCGGCTGAAGCTCGACCCATTTTGTTCAAGTTTCCAGCTCAAACACCCGTCTAATAAGCTTATTCCAACATCCTTGTATCGACACGTCCACTACCTGAGAAACCGCCCCAGATGGTGGCGATGAACAAATTCGGCATTCTCAGAGCGTGGCTATGCTAACAGGCTGAATTCGCTTGACCCCCATGTTCTTGTTTTCCAATTCATACGGGGGCACTGCCCGGCCCCCAGGTATGCCCATGTTTGCCTGGGTGTTAGGCTTGGTGCTGCTGACCTAGTGCTGACCTGATGCTGAGTGGTTGTAGCTACCTTCTGACCTTGTTGAATTGAAACCAGCCCATCTATAATTTTTTCTTTCTCTTTTCTTCGATTTTTCTACCTGATAATGTTGAAGTTGGCCGAATTACTTTATTCGTTATAAATATGGCAGTCTTTCTATATTCGCCATCAAGACGTCGACCGATGCAAGCGAACCGCAAGGCAACCCTATGAAGGCTTGTGAGTTTTAGTTTGAATAGGCACCATAGAATAGTCGCAGAGTTATTGTTCCTTATTCCTACGGAAATTGGCTATCTCGGTCCAGCGAGATTTTCCGCTACAAACCCAGCAAGCACGCGCAGCGTCTTTTGAGGACTCATAATGTCCAAGAAAGGCACGTCAGTCCTCAAACAAGTCCACATCCACGTCCGGAACTCGGCCGCTATCATGCTGTCGATCCCGAAATCCGCCATGCATCTCCCGTCATCAATCTGCTCCGGCTCTGTAAGGATCAACCGGGCGAACCTCCTCGATATGAGTCGTAGACAGGCATCTTCCAGCGAACCCGCACCACGCTCCGGCATGAACACTTCGGCCACACCTGCGGGCAGCTCGGCCATCCAGGCCGGTACGTCACCGAGCTGGCTGAGTTGTCCGCCTTGCTGTCCCGCGTCCCGGCGTCGTTGGTGGGCTTCTACCAATGCGGATACCATGGCTAGACGCGGGTCAGAAAGGAGATGTTCGTTGGTAGTCATCCCATCTTCAGGACGCCGAATGCCCAAAGGCTCCAGGCCAGTAACGACCTGCGAATAGCTAGGGGCATCGGAAGCGCTGCAACCTGGGGGGTGTCCTTCGCCTGACAAAGACAGGTCGATGACCTGGAGGAACTCCTCCTCGTTGAACGGCTGAAGCCCCTTACGCAGCAACATGGCCTTGATGTCCGGGTTCTCGTGCAGATACCCGACCTCCTCGATCATGCCGAGACCGATCGCCACAGTTGGCTTACCCAGACTCCTGCTGCGCCAGTGTGCAAAGGCGTCCAGGAACGCATTAGCCGCGCAGTAATTGCTCTCCGTCGCCGAGCCCACACTGCCACTGACCGAGGACGTTAGTAACATAAAGTCGAGATCGACGCCGCGGTTCTCCAGCGCCCGGTGGATGTTCCACGTCCCGACGAACTTGGGCCGCACGGCGGCGTGCCACTGCGCGCTGTTCATGCGGTAGAAGAGCGTCTCGTGGAGGCCCATGGCGGCTTGGATCACGCCCCCTATTGCGGCTTTGCCGCAAGCGTCGAGGACGGCCTCGACATCCGCGAGGTTGGAGACGTCACCGCGCACTACGGCCACGCGGGATCCGGTGCTTCGCAGCCAGGAGACGAGGTCCGCGGCTTCTGGCTTGTCGCACCCTGTCCTTCCTAGGAAGACGAAGTTCCGGGCCCCGCGTGCTACCATCCATCGACTGAGGCTCCGACCCAGCCCACCGAGACATCCAATGAGGATATACGTCTTGTTTAGGTCAAAACAAGTGGCGAATCGAGGCTTGACGACCTGTATTTGTAAGATCTTTTAGAAATGACCAAGTTAATTTAATTATGGTTTAGAAGTATCTTCTGGCCTTACCTGAACGATACTCTTTGGCTTTTCCAAAGATATGACAACCTTTCCCACTCGGTCTTTAGTCGAGAAGTAGTTGTACGCTTGAGCGATATCCTCCACATCGAATATCCTGCTAGGGGCTGCTTTTATCTGTCCTGATCGATATAGCGCGAGGGTTTCGTTCATTTTACTGTTGCAGCCATTGTCAATATCAAATCTCGGAGCGTAAGCTCGAAAAGGGGAAAGAGACAAAATACTTACCTGAGAAACACTTCTTGGTGAAACGTCTGATCGCTACAAGCCAACTCCGTTAAGTCAAAGGCGGTGAACGTCGCGTTCCGCAGAAAGATGTCCATGTCCAGCTTGCCGGCATCCTGGAGATCGCGCTTGCCGACCTCGACGAAGCGCCCGAAGTTGGCCAGGCAGCGCCAGCCGGCATGCAGCAGATCCCCCGTCAACGAGTTGATCATCACGTCGACGCCCCTTCCTCCCGTGGCCTCCAGCAGGCCCGCGACGAAGGATTCATCCCGGGAGTTGAAGATATGCGAGGCCTCGATGCCCAGCTCTTGCGTGAGGAACTGCTTCTTGGCCGGCGTGCTGGCCGTGGTGTAGACCGTGGTCCCGATGCGCTGCGCGATGGAAATGGCGGCCATGCCGAACGCGCCCGATCCGGCGTGCACCAAGACGGACTCCCTCTTCCGCAGGCTAGCGCGGTCATTCAGCGCGTACAACGCTGTATTGTACGCGATCGGCAGCGTTGCCATGACGGTGAACTCCTCGTCCGGGCGCATCTTGAACGCAGTCCGCGCCGGCACCCGCGCCCTCGTGCCGAAGTGGCTGGCTTGCACGACCAGGACCCGGTCCCCGGGCCGCACGTGGCTGATGTCTGGCCCCGCCGCGGCGACGACGCCGGCGAACTCGAGCATCGTGGTGCCGCCGCGCGTCTCGGCGCGGCCGGCTAGGACGTATACGTCCTTGGCGTTCAGGCTGACGGCCTTGACGTCGACGTCGACGAAGCCGGCCGGGGGTGGCGAAGTCCAGGGTGTGGTTTCTTGCTGGAAATAAATCGAGTCGTTGAGGCCGGGTTGTGCAATGGCCAGCCGCGCCGGTGCGGCTTCGGCGATGGTCGTTCGCCGTGTAAACTCATCGCCTATGCGATGCCGGAACGTGGAGTTGAGCTCTTGTTCCGGGCAGAAGCGGTTGATATACAACGAAGAACCCTTCTGCACAAACTCCTTGTCGTCAAACTGGTGGTGGGTAGTCATCGCCTGCACCACGTTATGGCAAGTGCGTTGCAGCCAGGCCGTCGACGTCTCGATGCGGCCCACATCCAGGACGCAGAAACGGAGCGACGGCTGTTCTAACGCAAGGGCTCGAGATAAGCCGCCAGAAAGTGCGAGATCCGGGTTCGGAGTTCCGAGAATATCGGTACCGGTAAGCCATAAGACCTGGCCACCGAGATTTGTGATGCGTTTCAGGAGGGTCAAATCCTCATCGGCGATAGTCGCAAGTAGTTCTAGCTCTGCCTCTAAGAGACAGATCCAGGTCATGTTCTTTTCGGGCTCGATGGTGGCAAGGTCCGAGAAGTCCATAAATCTGGCTTTACAGGTCTCGGGACCATTTTCCAGATGTCGGAGCAGACACTGGGCAAGTTGTGAGACCTCGTTAGACGGTTGGCGGACCTTTCATCAGTGTTAGCATTCGACCCAAAGAACACGACACCTTTCGTGGAGAACCCCATAACTGACTTACCACTATTGTAATGTTTCCTTGGCCTATTTTCTTCTCCTGTTCCTTCCGCATTGCCAGTAGGGTGTTGTGCTCAACGTGCACGATTGTGAACTGATCAGACCCAATATTGCTACTTTCATCGGGCTGGGAGCTAATCACCAGCCCTTTGGTACTCAGTAGATTTGAATTGTTCTGGGAACAATGCTGCCAGAAAGCTGCGGACACAATTCGCTGGTATCCAATATGTTAGAACCATAGGTACAAACTGGGTATGGTTCAACTCACGTGTGGGATCAAGATCAAGTCAAAAGGGCCAGAACCGTCGGCTTCAACCGTCACGACGCCGTCATCATCTATTGTACCAAGGTTCCAGGATTTGTATCTATCGACTCTAGGTGGTTAGAATGACTCATCAAGCAACAAATAGAATCCCACAAAGGAATCAACGCAACCCTTGGAATAAAATGTGGAATACTCGCCCCTGAGACACTGGAATAATGCAAAACAAACACAACGGCCGAGTGGAATAATTACCAGAGGAAAAAGAAACAAACACCGAGGGCCACTTACCGCGGTAAATCATCCCGCCCACCGAAAGTGTTGAGGTACACATCTTTCTGGCTCTCAAAGCCATACGATAGCTCAAGCACACGCATCCGGGGATTTTTGTGGCTTGCGAGGTCCAGGAGAGTCGATCGCACAAATACGTCGTTGTTGTCATGGAGACCAGGGACTTGCTGCTCTGCCATCTTTCGTCTCTGCTCGTCGATATAAGTCACAATTCCAGAGTCCAATCGTAGGATATCCGGCTTCCAGTCCGGGAGCAGAAGCGGAAAGCGCGGAAGCGAACCGTTGACGGCAGGCTCTTGTCTCCTCTTCCCCGTATACAAGTTCATCAGCACATCGCCCATGTGAACCAGGAGCTTGCCATCGGGGTCACGAAGCGTGGCATATATCCTGTGACTTGAAACGCCGGTGATCGTTGTCTTCGAGTGGATGGTCGCATCGACGCAGGGGGCGTTACGGGGCAGCGTCCCGATCCGGCACTCGGTGATGAAAGTTGGTATGTAAGCTCGAAGAGAATACAGGTTGCCCGCCATGCCGCCGAAGATCGCGGCCTGCACGCAGGCTTCGATGGCCAAAGGGTCTACGGGGCTGTATGGGCTGGGCTGCTCGGTGGTCAGGGGCTTGGCCACCGTGCTCGACAACGCCGATGTCCGAACTCGGCCGCGGTCCGTCCGAAGGTCGCGGACGACTTTGAATACCGGCCCGTAGGGGAGACCTTCCTGTGCGAGCTTCTCATACCATGGGTCCATTGACCAGGTCTCGTAACTGTCTGTATTGTTGAATGTGACAGCTCCTCGGAGATCCATCGATTCAACCAGGCGTACCGAGCCATTACAGTGGAGCGTGGCTTTCCCCGCCATCCATGAGGATATAGTGAAGTCGAGCCAGTCGGAGGAAGTTGTCGTGGATGAAAGCTTCCGGGGAGAAACGGTTGTATGCAACTCGACCTCTTTGGAACTCATCTCTCCTTCCTCTTCAAGCACCAACGCCGTGTTCACCTTGACATTGCGGAAATCGAAAGCCCCAGCCTCTGCTACACCTGGTCCGTCCTTTTGAACTTGCTGCATGGCCACCATGACCATGGTCAAGTAGCCGACTGCGGGGAATACAATCTGCTTTTCGATCTTGTGGTCGCGAAGCCACGGAACTTCGGCCAGATTCAGAATGTTGCGCCACGTCCAGTCGATGCCGTTAGTCCCTAGCTGCCGAGACCCTAGAAGCTCATGATGAACGAACTCCCGCTGCCGAAGTTCGATGCTGAGCCGGGACTCATCCCACAGTAGCCCGGTTGAATAGTCCCAGGGATACGTTGGGAGGTTGGCGACAGGGACCATGCCGTCACGAGATATCTCGTTCACTATCTCCCAGTCGAGCCGGTGGCCGTGCAGGAAGAGCTCGCCTGCTAATTCCTTAAGACGCATCTCGGAGTTTTGACCTCTCACCAATGTTGGGTCGTATGGCAAACGATGGGGTTCAATGCCAAGCTCGGTCCGAATCGCCTGGATGGGACCTTTGAGTGCGGAGTGAGGCCCTATCTCGATGAGGTGAAGAGCTCTGTCCTTTGTCATGCACCCGACTGCCGAGAGGAACTGGACCGGCTTTTCCAGATTCTCTCTCCAGTATTTCGGGAGATATACATCGGCGCTCAGCATCGCGGGTTCATGATCGTTGAGATGAACGGTGGAGAACATCTCAACCTCCCGGCCATTGTTTCGAGACGCGTCGGAGAAATACGGCGCAAGAAGGGATTCGTATTGCGCGCCGACCTCTTTCATCATGGGAGAATGGTAGGCCCGCCCGCCAGTCTCTAGTCTGCGGCAGAAGACCTTGCGGTCTTGCGCCAGCTGGACCAGGGCGTCGACGGCGTCCGAAGAACCACTGAGCGTTACGAGCTGAGGGGCGTTCACGCACGCAACAGAGATATGGGCAATGCCCTTCTCAGCGATCAGATCCTCGGCTTCCTTCGAGGAGAGGCCCACTGCCGCCATGGCACCACGGCTCCTCGACAGGCCGACGACATAGCCCCGGAAGTACGCCGCGAGTATGGCCTGTCCCGCATTGACGAGACCGGCGGCGTACGCAGCAGCGATCTCGCCCGATGAGTGGCCAACCACAGCCGCCGGTTCAATACCCCAACTGCGGAGGACTCGGACCAGGCCGATCTGGACGGCGGTGCAAAGAGGCTGGCTGCGGACCACTTGGTGAACCACACCGGACCCCTCGGGCTCGTCGCGAAGTGTGGATTCCAGGGACCACGCGGGAGCAAGTTCAGCTGGTAGACTTTGGAGAGTCTTGTCGAGCTCACGGATTGTCTTCCGAAACACCGCATTGCTGCCCAGCAACTCCCTGGCCATAGTCGCGTATTGTGCACCTTGGCCTGTGAACACGAACCCGATAGGATTGGGTCCTTGGTTCTTCGCTGAATTCGAGGCAGGGCTCTCCGCTAGCTTCGTGCAGTGGATGTTGTCGTCAGCCGACCGGCGGCGCTCGCAACTTTCACCAGCATGGGATTGCGCAACCACGTACGCCCTTTGCTGCTGGAAGTGCGTTCTTCGACAGCCCAGCGTGTATGCGAGCCCCTCCATTGTGTCCGGGTTGCTCCTGCCGATGGCCTGCAAGCTGTCTTGAAGGCGTTGCTCCAGGGAGTTGCGGCCAAATGCAGATAGGGGCAAGACGTATGCTTTTCCGACCGTATCCGCTTCTGAAGTGCCTTCGCGGCTGGAGACGCGATCGAACGACTCGAGGACGCAGTGCGCATTGGAACCGCCGTAGCCAAATGCACTGACGCCAGCGCGGCGAATACGACTTCTTCGAGGCCAGTCCGATAGCTCTGTCGCGACGGCCATGTTGGTGGGATCGAGCAGTACTTTCAAGTCGTTTTTAGTAGAGAAACTCTGCGATTCTCCGGCCAGAGGGAAAAGGGCCACCTTACACTTCGGATTGAGTTGTTTCACTCCATATGTGGGAGGGATCTTGGCATGCCGTAGCGCCAGGGCCACTTTTATCACAGACGTGAGGCCACTGGCCGCCTCGCTGTGACCGAAATTCGGTTTCACCTAGGAAAGACCGCATGTGTTAGTGTCGGGTGGATGTACATATATGGATGGATGCTGGCTGATAAGTACCGAACCGATCACGAGTGGCGAGCCTCTGTCATCCTTCGAGAAGCAGCGCCGGAGGGCTTCCACTTCGATGGGGTCACCAATCGCTGTCCCTGTCCCATGGCACTCGACGTAGTCAATATCTCTGGGCTCCAGCTGGGAAGTTGCGTAGGCACTGCGGATGACGGCAACTTGGCCGTCTACACTTGGATGTGATATTCCCGGTGTCCTCCCATCCCTGTTGTATTTGCCTCGTTAGCAGACCATACCGTGATGAAATAATAAAGTAGAACAAGAAGCTGGTAATCGTTGAAGCGACCTACGAGTTGACAGAAGTTCCTCGGATAATCGCCCAGATGCCGTCCCTGTCTCTGCGAGCAGCACAGACCGTCTTGAGATAGATGGCGTTGACGGCCTCGGCCCGCCCGTAGCCGTCTGCCTCGGCATCAAAGGTGTGACATGTTGAGGTTTGGGAGATGACCCCGCCCTTCACCGTCGCCAGCAGCTGCTCGGGGCTCGTGATCAGGTTGGCGCTCGCCACGACGGCCGCGTCGCACTCTCCTGCCCTCAGAGCACTGACGGCGGCGTGGAAGCCATAGAGGGATGCCGAGCAGCCAGTATCGAGCGTCACGCTACATCGAAAAGGTTAGTAGACCAGTACCGGCCAGGGGTAGGCGTTAGTTTCTCACCTGGGTCCACGAAGGTCGAACAGGTGGCTGATTCTATTGGCCAATATCGCCGTACCGGATCCGGTTCCACAGTAACGGTGTGTGTAGTCCAAGTCGCGGGCTTGCCTGACAATGTGATCGAAGGTGAAGTTGCCGACATACACCCCAGTCCTCGACCCGGCGACGTCCTGCAAGGACAGCCCGGCATTCTCGAAGCATTCGTAGACCACTTCGAGCAGCTTTCGTTGCTGTGGGTCCATGTATTTGGCTTCTATGTTGTTGATGCCAAAGAAGCGGTTCTCGAACTGGCGGACGTCTTCTTGGAGAAAATAGCCTCCGTCGGCAGACATGACACCGGACCGGTCGGTGTCAGAGTAGAACCCATCGATATTGAACCGATCCGCCGGGACCCGGCCTTGGGCGGACTTCTCATCCACCATGAATGACCACATTTCGGACGGCGACCGTATGCCCCCCGGCAGACGGCAAGCTGAGGCATGAAGTTAGCAGCTGGCCCTTACAACATGTCAGCCGTGACGTACCCATTCCGACGATGCATGCAAGATCGTCTTCGTCAGCCATCGTTGGATTGCCCATCTTGACGAAGTGCTGGGACTCCGAGCTCCCGTCTTCGCGATAGGGGCGATTTGGGAGGGGAACTAATGAAGCTATGTTATGAATGTCATGGGGGTTGATGGACGATATTACAATAACTTCTCATCTTTCTCACCCTTACTTCTGGAGACCTAGTAATAAATCAAAATCTTCCTAGACATGGTACAACCAACGGCAGCACCCGAGAGGTTGAAATGCCGGAGCGTCAGCAGCACCCCATATCATGATACAAAACGTATTTCTCCCGACAGCCTCCACTCTTCCTGGGCACACTAGTCCACACAATGACGAGAGAGGCCCGGACGATTCATGACGCGCTACCTGGGGTTTCAACGGCGGAGTTTCTGAGTAAACCTGCAGCTTACCACGCGCCGAGGGATTGTGGAGCCAATGAAGTGGCCCGCAGCCGTGATTCCACGTTTGGTCCTTTTGGGGGGCCATCATGTCAGCCTGCCAATGCTGATTCCGCCATGGCAGGCATAGTCCTACAACCACGAACCAACTCATGCACACAAATTGCGCCAAGGATTAGCCAAGGCAATGGAAATACAAGGATGCGCCAACATCTCCATTATTTGCCTACAGGCTGTCAACTTGGCAGCACTTAAAGCACTTGTCGGGCCCGAACGATGGCCTCGCGTCAATAACAAATTGGTGTTCCCAACCCTTGAGCCAACCCGGATCCGATGGGTACAGCCACGTCCGGATGAACAAACACCTACCTGGGATATATGGAACGATGGAAGTGGCTTTGTGCATGCATTCCAACAGGGCCAACGCGGAGGCCGTTAGCGTATTCGAGTTCGGAGGAACCCAGCTGAATATGCAGAGCGCGCAGCCTTGGTAAACAGGGGATGCGGTGTGTCATAACCGCCGACAAGACTCCTTGGCTAAGCAGCCACGGCTCTGATTTGGCCGGACGCATGGACAGACCCGGCTTATGTCACAATTCCGCCGATCTCGCCGTATCGCTCTGACCGATACGATGTTACTGTGTTGGTGAATATACCCAACTCATCTGATGTAAGCATAGGATCTCCTGTCCCCTCGCCGCTTGAAACCCACACAAGTAGTCTTGGCTAATCCTGCTTTATGCACAGTGCTGATGCACCGGGGTAAACTGTCATATGCCAATTGAATAGAGCAGATAAGTCCATATCTGCGAGGCACAGTCGCCTGCACAAAGGTGAGTTGTAGGAAGCATGCTCAAATGAAGATGGCCCTGTCTGTGCCACAAGCCACAATTGTGGCCGAGGTCTGGCAATGTCACAACGGGAACAAGGAAGTTTATTGCAACTGCGATCCGCTGATTCGACCCACATGTAGAGCTGCAACTTCAACACCACTCCATGTCACGAACGTCTTGGGGAATGGGGTAATGAGGGCCTGTCTACGATATGGGGTGACAATGCCATTTTCTTCATAATGCTATAATTCCACTAGAACAAAATGCATCCTCAACTAACATTGCCAAAAGGGGGTAGGTAGCATATCCCGACACGCGCTGGCCAAATCTCGCACACACAGCATGATTCACATCTACCTGTTGCTTGAAAGACTGGCCCCTCCATCGATGATGAAAGGACAGCCGGTCACAAAGCTCGCCCGAGGGCTGCTGAGGAAGACGATGGCATCGGCTATCTCCTCCGGCTTCGCTATGCGGCCCAACGGCACACTGGGAATAAGCGTCTCCTCGATGCCGGGCACATCCTCGCAAACCTGCTTGGTCATGTTGGTGTCTACCCACGTCGGACAGACGCAGTTGACACGGATGCCATCGGCTGCGTGGTCGATCGCTGCAAATAGCGTCAGCACCCAGATAGTTTAAGGGGCAATAGTGCTGCTTACCGGCAGTCTTGGTAAGGCCAAGCACCGCGTGCTTGGAGGTGGTATACTGCATCAGATAGGGCGATGCGCCAAGGGAAAGGACAGATCCGAGAGTGACGATGGAGCCGCGGGTACTCCCTCTCTCGGGGAACTCGGCCAGGTTCGGGAGGAGGTCCTGGGACCGCATGATGGCACACGCGGCCCGGACGACGAAAAAGGTGCCCCTCAGATTGATATCTTGCACGCGGAAGAACTCGGCCACATCGGCGTCCGCAGTCTGGCGAGCAGTTTTGACGGGAAACTAGGGGTGCGAGAACTCAGCCAGAGGGCAATACACACAAAGGTCGGCATCTTGATACCGGCTGGTTGACACGGTATGTAACCGGCAGGTTACCAGACTTACCCCAGCACAGTTAACGCAGTAGTCCATCCGGCCGATGGACGTGGTCACATGGTCAAACACCGAGTCTACCGATTCTTGAATGGTCACGTCAACCCGAAGGGCCTCGGCCCGGAACTTGGGGTTGGTCGCCGCCCTCTTGGCCTCGGCGGCGGCACTCTCTGCGGCTTCGAGGTTGAGGTCTGCGACGACGACGGCGGACGCGTTGGACTGTGCAAATAGCAACGCGGTGCTTCGGCCAATACCGCCCCCTGAAAGGTCCGTGAGCATCTGAGTCAGACATATGAAAGCACATGGACGGTAGACGTACCTCCGCCAAATATTACCGCATTTCCTGTGATATCCATACTCGAGGTGGCGTAGCAAACAACGTGAATATGAGGAATGGTAGGGGAGGAAACTACCAATGCTTGACCTTCGGCGAAGTAAATAGGAAGTCTGAGATGATCTTGGATGTTCTGGGCCGCACGTGCGTTACACTGACGGAGAAAGTGAGAAAGAAATCCACAGTGCCTTTTGTTACGAGAATGTGTTGCAAGAAGGGATGCTCTGCGGGGTGCCAAGTAACATATTCAGAGATGCCGGCTTAAAGCGGCGGCCTCTGGAAGTGTAATGAGAATCTCTCTGATTGGTGGCCTCGTTTCTTCCCGCTTATGCAGGGCGGCTGACAGGTCGCATCGTTCCATGCAGGGCGACGATCCAACGGAGCAGGCTGCATATGCAGTTGGTTCTTCGGTTCATGGCAGGGTGGGGTCAGCTGGCCACCAACTCGGCACCCTATCACTCGATCCGTGAAGGCATGGTCTAATTATGTCTGACATGCATTAGCCATGCGGCCACTAATGCACCCATGGTACTGTCTTACCACCATGCCAAAACAAGAAGCAAACTCATCGTTCAAAAAGCCCCCTTTCTCTGTCCCCCACGATCCCGGACTATTCATGTTCACAACCAACACTTAGGCTGACAACAGCTGGCTGCAATGGCAGACCTGTCGGGGTTGAGTCCCGAGCAACTGGCCGTGGCTCTCGAGGGGCCCGCGCTGGCACCGCCCGACAACACCATGCCCAACTTCGACAACCCTTCGAACAACAATGGACTGGCTCAAGGCATCCTGGCCACGTGCCTGGCCCTGACCACACTCATGTTTCTAATTCGCCTCTATGCGCGGTTCGTCCTCATTCGGCGAGTTGGCTTTGAAGAATGTAAGATCATATCTAATTGGACCACCTAGCCATGAGATCGTGCACTAACGTCATCCTAGTCCTACTTATTGCATCATATGTAGGTTTTGATAAGACAGATCCCTGAAAGGAATTTTGGTGTTTGGCTTGCTAAACCGAGAAGGCCTTCACCCTGGCCTTCATCAGCCGTGGCTACTACCAACTAAACATCGTCGGTTTCTTTGTTCACCAGTGGGATGTCCGCGTCCGTGACATGATTCTACTCCTCCAAGTAAGTCTATGGAGGGAAATCTCGCAGGCCCAGGGAGCTGATGAACTTGGACAGAACTATCTCATCTGCAATAACCTCCAGATCCTGTCGGTGGGGTTGCTCAAGGTGGCCATCCTCCTGGACTGGATGCGCATCTTCGTCCCCGCCGGCACCCGGGGCTCATTCTTTTGGGCCTGTCACGTCGTCATGTGGATCAACATACTGTGGACTGTCATCATGCTCATCGCCGTCAACCTCTCCTGTATACCCCACCAAGCGATCTGGGACCTCACCGTCCACGGCAAATGCTTCGACAAGAGCCGGCTCGACATCGCCGCCGCCGCCATGGCCCTCATTACCGACCTGGCCATTCTGGTCCTGCCGCACCGCGTCATCTGGCGGCTGCACCTCTCCACGCGCAAGAAGGTCGGCGTCTCCACCATCTTCTGCCTTGGGTTGTTCAGCTGCGTGGCCGCGGCCGTCCGGCTGCCGACCGTGGTCGCCTTCGACTCCTCCTCGGACGTCGCGTACGACTACTCCGCCGTCGCGTTTTGGGCCCTCTCCGAGTACACGTCGGGGATGCTGGTCCTGTGCGTGCCCTCGATCCCCAAGGTGTTCGAGCAGGTCCGGAACTCGGGGGCGCTGGCGTCGCTGCGGTCTTGGATAGGGTCGTCCGTGCCGAATACCCGGAACGGCTCGCAGTCGCAGTCCCATCATGGTGGTAGCCGCCACGCGCCACACTCGAGGCCGCGGATGTATCAGCAGATCGACACGCACAGCGGCAATGTACCGATGACTCGACTGAAACAGGTCGGTCCTGAAGAGCAGCCCAGAGCCCCTTTGTCTCCGGACGATGGGGCAATACTACGTACGACGGAGTTCTCGACTAGGGAGGATCATGAGTCAAACTCCCCAAAGAGCTACCATGACCGTCAGCATCCGTGGATCGAAACCAAGAAGTAGCAGTCAAAGGCTTTGAATTGGCCCACAACCAGCACGTTGGTAGGAACCCGTTCTATTACCACTTGAGGTGGGATAGTCAGTAATGGGATAGCCGATTGGTTATGTAAATAGTAGCATTCTGGTTTTCCGACTCGCCTTGCTTATGTGAACTTGACATGGATGTTATCCCGTTGCGAAGCAGAAATCCCTTTCCTATCACAATTGATGCAACGCGCGGCCCCTCGTTCAACCAACCTCAACAGAAAGCCTGCTGCTCCCCAGGCTCATCAACCCCCAACGCCGTCTTCCCGACCCCCTTCCCAGCCTCGGTGGCCTTGTGCGCCTCGCGAATATTCTCGAGCGTCAGCCTCTTACGCTGAGTGAGGTGACACTTGATCGTGCCGTCGTCAAGCAGCGAAGCCAGCTCCTCGTACCACTCGTGGTGCTTCTCCTCGCGGTCGTTGTCGTACCCGTGGTACGGCCCCGTCGCGATCCAGCACCACGCGAAGCTCAGCGACTTGCTCATGAACTGCGTCCCGTACATGTCGAACTTAGCCTGCACGATGCTGCAGACGCGGCCGAAAGGCGCCAACACCTCGGCGATGGGCGCGATGTACTGCTCCGTGCGCGACGTGATGTACGCGTACTTGAGCGGCACGTCGGCCGGGATCTCGCCCTTTTCCCGGAGCTCCCGGATCTGCCGCACGATGTCGTCGCGGTGGTTGACGACGTGCGTGGCGCCGCCGACGTCGCGCGAGAAGGCCGCGGTCTCGGGCCGCGACGCCGTGGTGATGACGACGGGCAGCTTCAGCACGCGCCGCGCGATCTGCGACGCGACGGAGCCCATGCCGCCGCCGCCGTTGATGACCAAAATGCCCGCCTTCTCGCCGGGCCGGATCCCGAGCCGGTCCACGAGCGACTCGTACGCGGTGCCGTACGTCAGCGGCATGGTCGCGGCCTGGACGAAATCCAGGGAGCGCGGCTTGTGGCCCGCGTGGCGCTCGTCGACCAGCAGCTCCTCGGCGTAAGTGCCCTGCAGCACGGGGCTGGCGAGGAAGTAGACTTCGTCGCCGGCCTGGAAGTGCCGGACGTCCGGGCCGAGCTCGCGCACTATGCCGGCGCCATCGTAGCCCATGACGTGCAGCTTGCTGTTGTCGCTGCTGGATGCGTCGTCGCCCTTGCCCTCGGTGAGGCTCCGGACGCGGTCGTAGTAGTCAGGCGGGTCGTCGTAGGTGCCGGCGCGCACCTTGATGTCGATGGGGTTGACCGAGACGGCCTTGATCTCGACGCGCATCTGGCGGCCCGTCGGCGCCGGCGGCCTCGGGATCTCCTGTGATTGCAGGTTATCGGCAGGGCCGTATTGGGAGACACCAATGGCGCGCATCGTGGTAGTGTTTGGTGAAGACATCTTGTTTCCGGCTTAGAAGTTGATGGACAGATAAGCTGAAATTTCTCAAGCGGACAGTCAAAGTTGAGAGTCGGGATACTTTATGATGGTAAAAACACTGCGGTGGACCATTTATTAACATCTGAATTGTTCCTGTCGTGACGTTCTTATGAGATCATTGCTATACATTTCTATGGGACAGCCCACTCTTATCTGCCGGGGTACATATGTGGCACTTGATTACTGAGATTGCGTACATATCAAGTGCCACAAGATACACACGCAACCACTATAATGCAAGGCTCGCAAACAATAACATTTCACTATCATTTAGAAGATCCAATCACTTAGAAAGGTGCATGTCGTACTACCTCACCTCCTCCCTAAGCGCATGGCAGTTGCGGGGAAGGGCGGGTAAAACTCCGCTTATGGATGCATGCCACAACTATGGATAGGTTTTAGGTACCCATGGGTTTTACTAAGGACCTATGGGATTTATAAGTAACCCATAGGTTATTTATATATTTAAAATATTACTTACGGATACCTATGAGTTTTATTAAGAACTTATGGGTAGATTTTATATATATATATTTTTAAAATAACGTAATCTACGGTTTAATTAAACACACGGTCTAATTAAATACTTTTTAAGGCCTCGTATAATAAAATATAAATCAATTCCACTATAACGCATTTAATATATTAAAATTAATCGGAATCCTCCTTTTTAAATATTTTTATATTATTTTAATAAGTATACGTATTATACCCGGGCTCCTCGTAGATTTTATAGCGTCGCGGGCGCGTTTTAAGTTTTTTTATACGATTATTATTTCGGCGCGATTTATCTTATAATTATTTATTAACGTTTTTTTAAAACTATAGGTTTTTTTAGTTTATATACGAAATAATTTTTTATTTTATAGCCGTTTTTTTTGTACGGCGGCGCCGGCTAAGTATTTTATTTGCTTTTCGTAGTGCGGTTATTTTACCTTTTAAAAAAGCGAGCCGGTGTATTACTTGCGTTATACCTTTCGTAATTTAGTTAAGTTTAGTTAAAATCGACGTCGAAGAGCTATTTTAATGCCGTACGATACGGTTTCGAACGTATTCGGTTTAAAATTAAACCTTAATCGGGTTATTTAAAGTTTTTAATTCCTAAGGAATAAGTAGGCCGGAAGACGTCCCCGGAGGTATTAAAGTATATAGTTTTATATTTAATTATAAAATAATATATTCCGGATTATACGAAACGAGTCCGGTTTTTTAAAAGCCTCTTTATATATTTAAAACGATAAAAGTCGCCTGGAACGTTTTTAAAAACGCTAGTAAGAAGTTTTTTTTTAAGATATAAGTAATATACGCCCGTATAAAACCTTTAATTTTTTTTCGTACGCCTTTTTTAATATACGAAAATAATCGATATTAAGAGGTTAGAGTTTATAGGACGAATAAGAAGGTATTATTATTAATAGTACGCCGTATGCCGAAGGCCTTCGGTATATCTACCTAGTTCCTCGTGTAATAAACCGTGCCGAAGCTGGACTAAAAATACACGCTGTTAATATCGTAAAATTTACTTTACGTACTCGACGTTACTATGTTGGTTCTTACCTACCAGCCTAGTGACCCTTGCTTTAGGGCCTGAAGAGAGATTATTCAGGTTCGGGTGGTCCCCTAATCTCCATTATTAACTTATATAGCGGCAGTCGACCGGTTCGTAAAAGCCACTTTGCGATAACCTTCGCCGTATTTTTTTTACAGTAAACGCCGCTAAATCGCGACGAGTTCGTAGCGGACTAAGTATTAATTATTTTATTAGCTACTCTTGTTTTCCCTCGAAGTTTTTATAGTATAAGATTAAGTATTCGGCTGTCTCCCGTCCTTTACCGTAGTTATATAGCGGCGTCGAAACGTTTAAAACCCGATAGGTAAACAAGAACGACTTGAGCCCTATTCTTCCAGTGCGTACTTATATTAAAACCGATACTTCGTACTTAAATATATCGTCGTAACGACGGCACGCTCCCCCAGTTTAACGGCGACTCTATAGCTAATTCGCGGCGGCCTCGCGTCGGAGTAACGGTATAGAACTATTTTTATTCCTATTTCTCTTTAAGCGTTTATTCGACCGTTTAACTATTTAGCTATTATTTAATTAACGTTAATTAAACGTCGTTTAACTATAAAGTCGTAAGGGCTTCGTTAGTGGCCTTTTAAGGTTTTTTTATTTCTTTCTTTTTACGTTACGTTTTTTATTAATAATCTCTACCGTTTTTATATAGGCGCCGCGTAAAAATTATAGCTTCCCGGTAATCTTTGTACGTATTTCGAAATTAGCTGCCTTCGTACTTAAATAAAGGTCGAGAGGGGGAATTGCCGCTTTAATCTTTAAATAGTATTAAAAAGTCGCCTTATATACCCCTATTATAGTCCGAAGATAGGAGTTTTAGATTATTATAAGGCTAAAAGCTGGCCTTTTTTCGATATCGCCTACTTTATATTAAACCGACGCTCCGTATACGAATACGCTACGTATTATTTTTGTATAAAACTTTTTTACCCTTTATACCGAACATTTTTAAGTTAACGCTGCGAGCCTAATAAAAATTAATATTTAAGTTATTATTTTCGCTTTAATTTTTAAAATATAATCCTTTTATTATAGCTTCTAATAAAACTAAACGCCGAGGAATCTCGTAAAAATTATCGGCGTTATAATAACGTTTCCGAAGCGTACCTATAGTATATAAACTTTTCGCGTTTTAATAAAATAAATAAGCTCGCTTTTTTTAAATTCGAACTTTATTCTTTTCGTACGTGCTTAACGGTTATAAATCTCTTAAGCTTTTTTTAAGTTTCGGTAATTCGTAACGTAGTCTAGCCCTACGGTAATAAGATTCGTATTATCCGCGAATCCGACAATAATAAACTATTCGTACGTTTTTAACTCTTTATATAATATAGCGATATAGAAAATAAAGAGAATCGGTGATAACGGAAAACCTTACGGAACACTAACGCGGAACTAGATCCTCTTTAACGATTTACCGTCGAAATAAAAGTGGACCGATCTGTCCGTAATAAAGCTCTCGACCTATCAATAAACCTAATCCGGCAATCCCTTTTCGCGGAATATAATAATTAATCTTTTATAATTAATTATATCGAAAACGCTTTTAATATCGAACTAAAAAGGGAAGCGACGCCCTTTTATTACTACGTTATATAAACGACGTTAATAATTAATCGAATAATTAACTCGGTAAACCGCTATGTTCGGTTCCCTATCTAGCTTTTAAATAAAAGCGAGTACTCCTCGGCTATTCCGGTAATTCGCCGGTTTATAGTTATCTTTATTACCTTCCCGACCGTATTAAGTAATAAAATAAGTCTTTATCCACTAAGTGTCTGTTTTTCGGTTACTATTTTATTTAGTTTTAAGATTACGATAACCTTTACCGTATAGAAACGTTTAAGGAAGTAGGT
This sequence comes from Apiospora aurea, assembly GCF_038362705.1. Classification (NCBI taxonomy): domain Eukaryota; kingdom Fungi; phylum Ascomycota; class Sordariomycetes; order Amphisphaeriales; family Apiosporaceae; genus Apiospora; species Apiospora aurea. The sequence continues at coordinate 250,739 of NW_027117398.1, read as the reverse complement.
AAACCGGAAGCTCGCTATCGCTAAGCCGGCTAACGTCCGGAAAAAGGGTTCCCTACACGCTTTGAGGAAACTAAGAGGTAAAAGGTCTTCCCTTGGAGCCTTCCAGGGTCCCGTCTATTTAATAATATCTCTTATCTCCTCAGCCGTTACCTCTACCTCGATAGGGGTAAAGCTAAAGGCGTGGTTCGGTACGGTATTTAAGTCCGTAAGGTCGGCTTCTGGGTTAAAAAAGAACCTTTTCGAAAAAAGCGTAACTTTCTCGTCGTAACTTTACGCCTCGTTAACAGCTCCTTCGCTACGTTATAATTCTAGGATTCCCGCTGTCTATGGTAGCGTTTAACTCCGTAATCGGGCCCATTATTCGAACGACCAAAATATTTTAAAATCGTAAGAGGCAGCGGCGACTACGTAACGCCAGCTTTTCGTTTTCGCTATTTAAACGATTCTCTCTAAGTCCGTTTTCGACTCGGTATATTAATTCTAAGTATATTACGAGGGTACCGCGAAATAGGCTCGGTATCGTTATTTCGTTATAATCTACGCTTCTTAAACCTCCGGTAACCACTAGGGCGTACCTTTACCAGTATAAAGGGTCTTTTTTAAGGCTGCTATATCGGTAATTTTTCGTAGGTTACCTATAAGGTTATCGATAGCTTAATCCAGCTTTTCTAAGCTTATTAGCTCGGCGATATCGATTAAACGTACTCCGGTTTCCGCCTATACCAACCCTTTATTTAATATCGTCTAGTTCTATCCCTCTGTTTTTGTTTTATTACCTCGTAACGAGTTAGCTTTTAGTTCGACGCGGACGACTTATGCCCTATGGTTAAAACCTTTTAAACCAAGGTCTCTTTTATATAAAATTATCGTTCCTCGTATTACCTAGGCTAAATTTAGCGTAGAATCTCTTTATCCGTGGCGTTATTTCGTAATTTTTTTATATAGCGTAGCTAGCTCTAAGTTCTATTAGTCCGTAAAGGTAAAAAGGTTATCTGCTCCGTACGATTTCCTGCTATATATATTCCAGAGCGAATAATATATATTAAAATCTCCGACGAGTAAATATCGCCCGAGGTACAAAGTCGTATCGAGGTCGTTTAGAGGGTTTCGTTATCGAAAAGTTTTTTAAATTAGCGAATATATAAACTATACAGTAAAGCGGCCACTTTTTCCCCTTAATATTGTAACGGTAACCTAATCGGGGCTTACCTTAATTTCTAGTTTAGCGATATCGAAACGTTTATATATATAAATAGCCGCTCAGCTTTCGCTATAAATTATTTAATACTTAACTATTTTTAAGTAATACGCGGTCTATATACGGGGGTTCGTTTATACTTCTTATAATATTAATATATCGTACTCTTTTTAATTAATTAAAACAAATACCGTTATTACTTTTAATATTACGACGTTTTAATATATTATTTATAAGCTTATAATTATAAAACTATAATAATATCTTACGTTAATAAAAAAACGACGATACCGCGCCGGTTTTACGAGCGTATTTTTTTATTTTAACTGCTCGCTATCGAATCGAATCGCGGGCGGCCTCTCTTCCGCGAAATTACTATATACCTTTTTTTATCGCTAATAAAGAGCGTTATCGGTAGTAATAAACGCCCTATTCCTGCCGAATTATCGCCGGTATTACGGACTTCGAACTAACGAAGCCGGTGGACATAAGCTTCTCTTACGCGTTCTCTTTACTAAATCGCTACAGGGCAGCCGCGATCCTACGCCGTATATTCCTTGCCGTAATTAATATAACGTTTCCTATCTCGTAGTCCTCTTTAGGGGCACTTTTAATCTCCTTCAAAGTATGCTACTATAAAATAGTAGCTATATTGCTACTATTTCCGATAATACTTAATTACGTAACCGTAATTATAATAACGATAACATTATTAAATATAAAGGCTAACGTTATACGGTTCGCAATTAAAAATCTCGGAATCCCATATTAAGCCGTTATTGTATAAATCTTTCGCAATTTAAATAAAGCTCGTATATAAAATAAAAAAAACGTAGCGTACTTCAGGATTTTTCGGTAAACTACGCTTACATTTTAAAATCTTTCTCGGGTTATATTTATTTATAAATAAACTACGTAATAACGCAGCTTCGTCGTAGATATCCTGTAACTTTTTCGCTAAAACCTTTTTCGTAATAATTGCGAGTTTTTTATAAATAAGTTACGCGTTAATCCCGAAAACGTTTAAAACTTATCTATTATTTTCTACATATTTTTTCGCTTCGTTTTTAAAAGTAAAAACGATATCGCCGCTAAATAATTTCCTCGCTACGATAATCTCGCTATACCCGATTACCGTATTAACGCTCTATACGATATTTATTAGCCTCCTTTTTTAAATATCGTTAAATTAATCTACGTTTTTAATTACTACTTCGCGATTTCGGCGGGCTAGGACAATAATTTTCGGTTATCAAGCAATAAAATCGTTACCACGCGGCGTAAATATAATTTAAACCCAAAACTTAATTTATATAACTTTAAAATCCTACGTAACTTAAACAATAGCTTCTCCGACTATTTTTCGCAATTCCCCGTAAATTACTAACGCGTTATCGTCGTCGTTAAAGTACGGTCGTAATTTAGTCGCTTTAATACGAAATTCCTTAATTACTTAAAAAATCTCTTTACGCTTACTATTAAAAGCTATTAAATTAGCGATTAATTTCTCTAAATACTTTAATCCTTCTTTAATACCTCTTTTCGAGCCATTTTCGCTATTAAAACGCGTTTAAAGCGTTTAAAGTTCTTAATTATACGCCGCGACGTTACTTCGCGGGTAATATTAACTTTACGCGAGTCCGGCGCGACCGGTATTAATAACCATCGGATCATTTATCGGATCATCCATACCGTAACGCCTTAACTACGTCCCCTCGATAAAGGTTCGGCTAAATCAATTCGACCTCGTAAATTTAAATAATAAAGTTTATTTTCGATTATTCGATGGTTCGACCGAGTTATCGATCTTTTCCCTTATATAATTCCTCCGTAAGCGGCAATTATGAAGTAATAATAAGAAGGTATATAAAGTGTAATAATCGAGTTTTTTTTGTAGTAGAGCTTAAAAGCTATCGAGTAGTAGCTTTTATAGCCGTTAAGGATTAATAGGCGGTAAACACTTTTCGTATAAGACTTCGTGTATTTATTAAAGTATTAAATCTAGTCCTTGCTTTTTTTATTTATAGTCCAGCTATTTTTAGTAATTACGATTACTTAGTTTTTTAATAATAAATTATTTTCATACTAAGAAAAAGGTACGTTTTCCCGGTAAAAATAATATACGGAGAAATAGCGTAACCGTATAATTTAACGCTTTATATTATTATAATCTATTCCCGGTTCCTTTATTATACTACCCTAGGCCTTTCGCGTTAATCGGAGGTGATTACGATTATTTCGGACGAGATTTAGCCTATAAAAAACCCGGTCTCGTCGAAATTATATATATTTTCCTTTTAAATTTTATACTTATTAATTATATTTTGTATAAAAATAAACTACGCGCGATACGCGTCGGGATTTTCGTAAAAGACTCTTTAATAATCGATTTTTTAGTTAAAACGCGTCCGGAAATTTAATTATTATCGTACGAAATTAGAGGCTTAGTTAACGCCGACGCGTTCCGCGTCGCGTAAATTAAGTAATCGATTTATTATATTTTTAATATTATTTATTCGAGGCGAAAACGATCGCGAATTTAAATTAATTATATATTATACGATTAATTACTTTTCGAAATTTATAAGCTTTTACATTAATAACTACGTATCTCGTCGTAAAATATTACCGCGACGCCGGTAATATAAAGTTATATAAGGGATATTATATATTCGCGCTGCGGCTTATACGCGTAATTTAAGGTTTTTTAAAGCGTTTAGAGCGCTAATTATATATCGTTTTTTTTTATTAATTTACTATCGTAGGTGGTAAAAGTATAAGGTATAAAATATAAGTTATACGGAATTAAAAGAAAGTGTTTAATTAAACCGTGTATTTAATTAAACCGTGAATTACGTTAATCTTAAAAAGATCGGATAGTTTTAATAATTTAAGTAACACGAAACGAACCGAATTAAATAAGCTAAAGAGTAATAATAAAAGCTTATAATATACCCGAATTAACTTTACGCTATCGAATTTACGGCTAAACTTTAAAACGTGAAATCCGACCGAAACGATATAAAATAAATTTAATTAAAAAGAGATACTTCGTAAGTATATAATTAATTTAAATATTTAAGGAATATCTCCCGATTTCGTTAATATAAAAGATATAATTAATCTCTTTATTATATCGCGCGACGGCGACCGCGTTAATAAATACTAGGTTAAGTGCTTTATTAACCGTAACCCGGACTTTAAGATTAAAATAAATCGTTAATACGATTATTAAAGGGTTTTTATAAAGATTCTAAAGTTATTTCTATTTAGTTTATATTAATCGCGAATATAAAAGCGAAATACGAGATTATTAATAAAAATATTTAAAATTTCGATAAAACCGGCTTTATAATAAGTATAATCGGATTAATAATTATTATAATACGCGTTAAGCGATATAGAAAAGCGAAGTCGGTTTAACTTAATAATCGGGAATAAATAACGGCGATTAAATGCATTAATTCGTAGGGTTAATATATTCCACTATTTTTAATCGTTTAAAGTTAATATTACCTCGCGAATTAATCTCGCGAAATCGATTTATTAAGCGACTAGGTAATTAAGCTAACTTCTAATAGCTAAATTAATAACGAAATAAGCTTAAACTAAATTAAATACTTTAATAAATATACTAGATCGTAAACGAAAGGTCGCTACCGCCTTTTAATTCTCGACGGCTATAAGAGCTATATTTCGGCCGAATTCGAGGTATACTATTAAAATAACGATATTATTATTATTAATATACCTCCTTATTTATCGCATTTATTTTAACCTCTCGATATAATACTTTATTCGCTTTTAAAGCGTATTTATTCGAAAAAAATCGAGTTATTTATTAAAGCTTTTATAAACTATATTATTAAATTTAAGTTCTTTATCGCCTTTAAAGCCGTGTATTTTATTGTTTTTACGGAAATTAATATTAAATTTAAATTTAACGTATTTAATTTAATACTTTATAACCTTAACGAGGTAATTAATAAGTTAAATATATATCTCCGAACGCTTATACTTAACCTATCCTATTTAGGGACAGCTAGTACCTATAACCTTTAAACGCTATTTAATCCCTAATAAATAACTAAGCACTTTACTTATATTAAAAAAGGGTATTTATCTATTAAGGAAGCTTTTCGACGTCGATTTTAAATATAATAGATTAAATAGCGAAAAATATGATTAAAATAGTTTATAAAATAACCTTTATATATAATAAGATATATATATTAAAAGAGGCTAATTTAATATTTTCTAAGCGCCGGAGAGTTAAAAAGTTATAATTTAATTTAAAAAAGCCCTTACTATTAAGGAATTTTAATAGTTATAAGATAAAAAGGTTAAAAGGAAGCGTTTAGCGCTTAATAAAGGTAAAAATAAAGGTTCGTCGAAGCGGAGGGCGATTAATAAAAAGCGCTATAGTGTTTATAGTGAGATAGATTATAATACGCGAATATATAAAAAGGATATAAAATTGAGCGAGGAAGTAAATAACGAGTAGTTTTAATTAATTTTAAGCGTTATAATTAAATTAATTTATATAAAAAGGTTAAGAAATAAAAAAAGTGCGTCGTTAAGTAATATACGTTACGTAGTAGTAAACTACGTTAATTTATTTACTTATTTAATTCTTTTAAATTTTAATTTTATTATTATTTTATTATTATAAAAAATTATTTCACGATTATTTTTTTTAATTATTAATATTTTAAAATATTTCATATTTTAAAAAATAGAAAATTATTTCATGATTATTTCTTTTAAATATCAATTATTTAAAATATATACTATTTTTAAAAAATTATATTTAAAAATAAACATAAAAATATTTCATGATTATTTCTTTTAAATATTAATGTTTTAAGAAATATTTTATATTTATAAAAATATAAAACTAACGTAATCCACGGTTTAATTAAATACACGGTTTAATTAAACACTTTCTTTTAATTCTATACAACTTATATTTCATGCTTTATATTTTTATTACCTACGATAGTAAATTAATGGAAAGAGAACGATATTAAATTAGCGCTTTAAGCGTTTTAAAAAGACCCTAAATTATATGTACGAGCCGTAGCGCGAATATATAATGTTCCTTATATAACTTTACGTTATCGGCGTTACGGTGGTATTTTACGACGAAATATATAGTCGTTAATATAAAAATTTACGAATTTCGAAGAGTAATTAATCGTATAATATATAATTAATTTAGATTCGTAATCGTTTTCGCCTCGGATAAGTAGTATTAAAAATATAGCGAATCGATTATTTAATTTACGCGACGCGGGACGCGTCGGCGTTAATTAAGCTTTTAATTTCGTACGATAATAACTAGATTTCCGGACGCGTTTTAATCGAAAAATCGATTATTAAAAAGTCTTTTACGAAAATTCCGACGCGTATCGCGCGTGGTTTATTTTCGTACGGAATATAATTAATAAATATAGAATTTAAAAGGAAAATATATATAATTTCGACGAGACCGGGTTTTTTATAGGTTAAATTTCGTTCGAAATAATCGTAATTACTTCCGATTAACGCGGAAAGCTTAAAGTAATATAATAAGGGAACCGGGAATAGGTTATAATAATATAAGGCGTCGGATTATACGGTTACGTTATCCCTTCGTATATTATTTTTACCGGGAAAACGTACCTTTTTTCTTAGTATAAAAATAGCCTATTATCGAAAAACTAAATAATCGTAATTATTAAAAATAACTGGACTACGAATAAAAAAAGCGAGGACTAGATTCGACACTTCGATAAATACACGAAGTCTTATACGAAGGGTATTTACCGCCTATTAATCTTTAACGGTTATAAGAGTTATTACTCGATAGTTTTTAAGTTTTATTATAAAGAGAATTCGATTATTATATTTTATATGCTTTTTTATTCGTCGTATAAGCTTTAATTTTTTAATATCGGCTATTTTTATACGTTAAAAAAGGTGTACGAGAAAAAAATTAAAGGTTTTATACGGGCGCATATTACTTATATCTTAAAAGAGGACTTCCTACCAGCGTTTTTAAAAGCGTTCCAGGCGACTTTCACCGTTTTAAATATATAAGGAGGCTTTCGAGGGACCGAACTCGTTCTATACGATTCGGAATATATTATTTTACAGTTAAATATAAAACTACGTACTCTAATACCTCTAGGGACGTTTTTCGGCCTACTTATTTTTTAAAAATTAAAAACTTTAAATAACCCGATTAAAGCTTAATTTTAAACTAAATACGTTCGAAACCGTATCGTACGGCATTAAAATAGCTCTTCGACGTCGATTTTAATTAAACTTAATTAAATTACGAAAAATATAACGTAAATAATATACCGGCTCGCTTTTGTTACGACCTGGCCCAGCCATGCGGCCCAGAACCCACCCTACGGCACGGCCCTACGATACCCCGAAACCTCTGCACAAAGACCCAGCGTAATCCGAAGCCCCACCAGTCAGCGAAACCCCACCAGTCATCACGACCCCACTGGTCAGCAAGGCCAACTACGACGATAACCAACACCACGAATTGGACAGCACGAATTGGACAGCACGAACTGGACAGCACGAGTTGGACAGCACGAACTAAACAGCCAGGGAAGGACAAGCCACAGCAGGATAACACTGGTCACGTGGAGATAAGATACGCGCAACGACTCTCGGGATCGCGACAAGAGCCAAAGAGTCAGCTCGACAGGATCTCGCGAGAGCTGCGAGATCCCCGAGATCTAGGGAGATCAGTAAAGGAAAAGTTGGATATATAACGATGGACATTCCCCATATATTTCATATAGACACTCTCTACTTCAGTAATCAATCTAAGCATCAATCTAACCCATTAGTGAGGCAAACAGCCTTAACGACCCTATTATAAATACCCTCAAGTCTACGCACCTCAGTCATCTTTGTTCCTACGGCTATTACACATTATATCGATAAAAGTGGACTTCTATCGCACGTTCAAATACTCTCTCGTATTGCCAAACATAAAACCCCAGTACGTCTTACTAGGTTTCCTTTGGAACCCAGATAGCGTTCGTTACAGCTTTTTTAAAAGGTAAAATAACTGTATTACGAGAAATAAATAAAATACTTAGCCGGCGCCGCCGTACAAAAAAAACGGTTACAAGATAAAGGATTATTTTATATATAAACTAAAAAAGATTTATAGTCTTAAAAAGACGTTAATAAATAGTTATAAAATAAATCGCGCCGGAATAATGGTCGTACGAAAAGGCTTAAAACGCGCTCGCGACGCTATAAAATCTACGGGGAACCCGGGTATAATACGCGTACTTATTAAAATAATATAAAAGTATTTAAAAAGGAGGATTCCGATTAATTTTAATATATTAAATACGTTATAATAAAATTGATTTATATTTCGTTATACGAGGCTTTAAAAAGTGTTTAATTAGACCGTGTGTTTAATTAAACCGTGGATTACGTTATTTCACGATTATTTCTTTTAAATATTAATATTTTAAGATATATATAATTTAAAAGAGTATTTTATAAAAACTATGTTACGATTATATTTTTAAAATATTATTTTATTTATTTATTTATTTTTTAAATTCTTAGAAAAAAGCGTGGGTAATTCGTAGGTAAAAAAAATCGTGGGTAACCTATAAGTATTATTAGCTACCCATTTCTACCTATAGGTTAAATGGGTATTAAAAAAATAGCGTGGGTACCCATAACCGAACCATAGCCACAACATCCGGACGAGGCCATGTAAGCTCTCCGAGACCATGAAGCAACACATGGCTGACTCGCCATCTATTGAGTTCAGGTCGCCTAGCCGTGCAAGGCTCCCGGAAACTGGGGGGGAATGTTTCCAAATCACCTACGAGTAGTTTCAGCACAGTCCTGCCTTGGCCAACGTGTTACCAGCTTTTGGTACTGGTGTATAGATAGTGGCATCAAACACCACCACAGGTCTTACAGCCGCGTTATGATTGCCATCATTATCATAATAAAAGCTATAATGATCATTTTCCCAATCGGCGCTCCTCCTTCTTCAAGATCTTTCACCAGAAATATCAACAATATAACGAGAGGGATAAATAATAAGAATAATGTGATGGAAAACTGGTCCCAGAAAGCTATCATAGTGTTACAACCCGGCCCAACTACGCGACCAAGACCCACCTACGGCACGGGCCTACGATGCCCCGAAACACACCTAAGCCCGATGACAGCCAGACCCACCGGTCAGCGCTGACGCCCCGCTCACGATGACGGACCCACCAACGATGACCGTCATCAAACAGTACGCCCAGGACAGAACAACGATAACAGTACCAAGTGGCCGGTAACGAATGGCTAATACAGGATAGACAGGGCAGATAGGATAACCATCGGAGGTCACGTAAAAATAAAATATGGATATATTAAATCATAGCTATCCAACATAATCCAGCTAGGATATAGATATATTAGATAATAAATATCCAATATAATCCAAAAAAGACTAGATATGCCGGATCACGGATATCCAGCGCGATCCAGAAATCGGTAGAGGAGAGATTGGATATATAAACCACGAACCTTTCCTATATATTTCATATAGACACTCTCTACTTTAACGATTAATCTAAGCATTAATTTAACCCATTGGTGAGGCACATTGCCTTAACGAACCTATTGCGTTTTCACGCCAAGTTTTACGATTAAGTTAAGATATTGCCATTATATCAGAAGACCAGGCCTTCTGCACGCCCAAGTACTTTCTCGTCTTAGCCAACATAAACCCAGCACGTCTACGAGGTTTCTTTGGACCCCGATAGCCGTTCGTTACACATAGCTTCAACAACGAACTCGCGGACAGTTATCGCAGCTTCAACAATGAACTCGAGGACATCTCTCATATCATTAGCAATGGACAAGCGGACAACTACCGTAGCTTCAAAAAATGGGATTTGAAACAACTGTTGCAGCTTCAGTACCAAATTCCAGGAGAGCTATCGCGGCCAGGGCCGGAATTCTGATCCATGCAGAGTCGTGGCGCCGCAGCGGTGTTGTTGCTTCGATATCACGTCCCATTAAAGCCGTTGTCTCATCATTGTTCTCAACATTATTCTCGACATGAACATTGAAAGACTGACATCAATTCAGCATTGGAGCCTCCAGGCTTTAATTGACAGTAGTGGCAAACTCACCCGAGGCGGTCTAGTTCCGCGGATAGGTTCTCGGACTGAGGGAAGAGACATTGCATGTCGAGTAGGATTCCGTGAGTAGATGCGTTTCTGCCCCTTCGGGAGAATGGATACACATAAATATAGACCGCGAAGAGGACAAACGGAGAAATCATCGATAACTCGGTCGAACTATCGAATAATCGAAAATAAACCTTATTATTTAAATTTACGAGGTCGAATTAATTTAGCCGAACCTTTATCGAGAGGACGCAGCTAAAGCGCTACGGTATAAATAATCCGATAAATAATTCGATAATTATTAATACCGGTCGCGCCGGACTCGCGTAAAATTAATATCACCCGCGAAGTAATATCGCGGCGTATAATTAAAGATTTTAAACGCTTTAAACGCGTTTTAATAGCGAAAATAGCTTAAAAAGAGGTATTAAAAAAGGATTAAAGTATTTAAAGAAACTAATCGCTAATTTAATAGCCCCTAATAATAAGCGTAAAGAGATTTTTTAAGTAATTAAGGAACTTTATATTAAAGCGACCGAATTATAACCGTACCTTAATAATAATAATAACGCGCCGGTAACCCGCGAGGAATTATAAAAAATAATCGGAAAAGCTATCGCTTAAACTACGCAGGATCCCGAAACTATATAAACTAAATCCTAGGCTTAAATTATATCTACGCCGCGTAATAGCGATCCTACTACTTAATAACCGAAAATTATCGTCCTAGCCCGCCGAAACCGCGAAGTAATAATTAAAAACGTAAATTAATCCAACGATATTTAAAAGAGAAAACTAATAAATATCGTGTAAAGCGTTAATATAGTAATTAAGTATAGCGAAACTATCGTAACGAAAAAAATTACCTAGCGGCGATATCGTTTTTACTTTTAAAAACGAAGCGAAAAAATATATAAAGAATAATAAATAAATTTTAAACGCTTTCGGGATTAATGCGTAGTTTATTTATAAAAAACTCGTAATTATCGCGAAAAAAGTTTTAACAAAAAAACTACGGGATACCTATAATAAAACCGCATTACTACGTAGTTTACTTATAAATAAATATAACCCGAAAAAAATCTCGAAATATAAACGTAACTTATTAAAAAATCTCGAAGTACGTTACGCCTTTTTTATTTTATATACGAGCTTTATTTAAACTACGAAAGATTTATATAATAACGGCTTAATATAAAATTCCGAAATTTTCGACTACGAATCGTATAACGCTAGCCTCCGTATTTAATAGTGTTACCGTTATTACGGTTACGGCCACGTAATTAAGTATTATTAAAAATAGTAGTAATATAGCTATTATTTTATAATAGTATACCTTAAAAAAGATTAAAAATACCCTTAAAAAGGACTACGAAGCAGGAAATATTGCGTTAATTACGGCAAGGAATATACGGCGTGGGATCGCGGCTGCCCCGTAGCGATCTAGTAAAAAAAACGCGTAAAAAAGCTTATGCTTACCGGCTTTATTAATTCGAAATCCGTAATACCGGCGACAGTTCGGTAAAAATAAAACGTTTATTATTATCGACAACGTTTTTTATTAGCGATAAAAAAAATATACAGTAGTTTCGCGGAAAAAAGACCGCCCGCGATTCGATTCGATAACGAGTAATTAAAATAAAAAAACACGCTCGTAAAGCCGGCGCGGCACCGTTATTCCTCTATTAACGTAAAATACTATTATAGTTTTATAATTATAAGCTTATAAATAATATATTAAAACGTTATAGTATTAAAAATAATAACGGTACTTACTTTAACTAATTAAAAAGAGTACGATATATTAATATTATAAAAAATATAAACGAACCCCCGCACGTAGGCCGCGTACTATTTAAAAATAACTAAATATCGAATAATTTATAACGAAGGCCGAACGGCTATTTATATATATAAACGCCTCGATATCGCTAAACTAAAAACTAAGGCAGGCCCCGATTAAACTACCGTTATAATACCGAGGAAAAAAAATAGCCGCTTTATTATATAATTTATATATTCGCTAATTTAAAAAACTTCTCGGTAACGAAGCCCTTTAAGCGACCTCGATATAACCTTATACCCCGGGCGATACTTACTCGTTAAAAACTTTAACACACACCACCCGCTTTAAAACGTGCATAGTAAAAAATCGTACAAAGTAAACAACCTTCTTATCTTTATAAACCAATAAAACCTAAAGCTAGCCACGTTATATAAAAAAATCACGAGACGACGCTACAAATAAAGAGATTCCACGTTAAACCTAGCCTAGGTAACACGAGGAACAATAATTTTATATAAAAAAAACCCTAACTTAAAAAATTCCGACCACAGGGCGCAGGTCGTCCGCGTCGAACTAAAAGCTAACTCGTTACGAGGTAATAAAACGAAAGCAAAGGGATAAAACTAAACGATATTAAATAAAAGGCTAACACGAGCGGAAGCTAAAGTACGTTTAATCGATATTGCCGAGCTAATAAGCCCGAAAAAACTAAATTAAATTATTAATAACCTTATAAGCGACCTACGAAAAATTACCGATATAATAACCCTAAAAAAAACCCTTTATATTAATAAAAATACGCCTTAATAGTTACCGGAAGTTTAAAAAGCGTAAATTATAACGAAATAATAATATTAAGCTTATCTCGCGGTACCCTCGTAATATATTTAAAATTAATATATCGAGTTAAAAACGAACTTAAAAAAATCGTTTAAAGGGCGAAAACGAAAAATTAACGCTACGTAATCGCTATCGTTTCCCACGATTTTAAAACATTTTAATCGTTTAAACAATAAGTTTAATTACGGAGCTAAACGCCACCATAAACAGCGGGAATCCCAAAATTACGACGTAGCGAAAAAGCTGCTATCGAGGCGCGAAGCCACGACGAGAAAGCTACGCTTTTTTTAGAAAGGTTTTTTTTTAACCTAAAAACCGACTTTACGGACTTAAATACCGTACTAAATTACGCCCTTAGCTTTACCTCTATCGAGGTAAAAGTAACGGCTAAGAAAATAAAAAATATTATTAAATAAACGGGACTTTAAAAGGCTACAAGGGAAAACCTTTTATTTATTAGCTTCTTTAAAGCGTATAAGGAACCCTTTTTCCGGACGTTAACCGGCTTAGCGATAGCGAGCTTTCGGTTTACTTATTTCTTTAAACGTTTCCGTACGGTAAAAGTTATCGTAATCTTAAAGCTAAATAAAATAGTAACCGAAAAGTAGACATTTAATAAATAGAGACCTATTTTATTATTTAATACGGTCGGGAAGGTAATAAAAACAGTTATAAACCAGCGAATTACCGGAATAATCGAAAAGTACTCGCTTTTATTTAAAAACTAAATAAAGAACTAAACGCAGCGGTTTACCGAGCTAGTTATTCGACTAATTACCGACGTTATTTATATAATGTAATAATAAAAAGGCGTCGCTTCCCTTTTTCAGCTCGATATTAAAGGCGTTTTTAATACAGTTAACTATAAAAAACTAATTACTACACTCCGCGAAAAAGGATTACCGAATTAAGTTTACCGATAAGTCGAGAACTTTATTACGAACAAATCGATCCACCTTTATTTCGACGGTAAATCGTTAAAAAAAATCTAGCTCCGCGCTAGTATTCCGTAAAGCTCCCCGCTATTATTAATCCTCTTTATTTTTTATATCGCTACACTATACGAAGAACTAAAAGCGTATAAGTAGCTTATTATCGTCGGATTCGTAAATAATACGAATCTTATTACTATAAAACTAAACTACGTTACGAATTACCGAAACTTAAAAAAAGCTTAGGAAATATATAGCCGTTAAACACGTATAAAAAAATAAAGTTTAAACTTAAAAAAAAGCGAGCTTATTTATTTTACTAAAACGCGAAAAGCTTATACGTTATAAATACACCTTAGAAACGCTATTATAACGCCGATAACCTTTATGAGATTCCTCGGCGTTTAATTTTATCGGAAGTTATAATAAAAAGACTATATTTTAAAAATTAAAGCGAAAATAATAACTTAAATATTAACTTTTACTAGGCTCGCAGCGTTAATTTAAGGATATTTAGTACGAAGGGTAAAAAAGTTTTATATAAAAGTAATACATAGCGTACTTGCGTATAAAACGTTAATTTAATATAAAATAAGCGATACCGAAAAAAGTTAACCTTTAGCTTTATAATAATCCAGAACTCTTATTTTTAAACCGTAATAAGGGTATATAAAGCGACCCTTTAATATTATTTAAAAACTAAAGCGGTAGTTCCCCCCTTTAACCTTTATTTAAATACGAAAGCAGCTAGCTTCGAGATACGTACGGAGATTACCGGGAAGCTATAATTTTTACGCGGCGCTTATATAAAAGCGGTAGAGATTATTAATAAAAAACGTAGCGTAAAAAAAAGGAGATAAAAAAAACCTTAAAAGGCTACTAGCGAAGCCTTTACGATTTTATAGCTAAGCGACGCTTAATTAACGTTAATTAGATAATAATTAAATAATTAAACGGTCGAATAAACGCTTAAAAAAATAGGAATAAAAATAATTTTATACCGTTATTCCGACGCGAGGCCGCTGCGAATTAATTATAAAGTCGCCGTTAAACTAAAAAACGTGCCGTCGTTACGACGATATATTTAAACACGAAATATCGGTCTTAATATAAGTACGCACTGGAAAAATAAGGCTTAAATCGTTCCTATTTATTTATCGGGTTCTAAACGTTCCGACGCCGCTATATTACTACGGTAAAGGACGGGAGATAGCCGAACATTTAATCTTATACTATAAAAACTTCGAGGGAAAACAAAAATAGTTAATAAAACAGTTAATATTTAATCCGCTGCGAACTCGTCGCGATTTAGCGGCGCTTACTATAAAAAAGATACGGCGAAAGTTATCGCAAAGTGGCTTTTACGGACCGGTCGACTGCCGCTATATAAGTTAATAATAAAGATTAAGGGACTACCCGAACCTAAATAATTTTTTTAAGCCTTAAAACAAGGGTCACTAGGCTGGTAAGTAAAAACCAGCATGGTAACGTCGAGCACGTAAAGTAGATTTTACGATATTAACAGCGTGTATTTTTAATCCAGCTTCGGCACGGTTTATTACACGAGGAACTAGATAGATA
The DNA here is from genome assembly GCF_038362705.1 of Apiospora aurea. Classification (NCBI taxonomy): domain Eukaryota; kingdom Fungi; phylum Ascomycota; class Sordariomycetes; order Amphisphaeriales; family Apiosporaceae; genus Apiospora; species Apiospora aurea. Next base: position 235,229 of record NW_027117398.1, on the reverse strand, counting down.
TACCGAAGGCCTTCGGCATACGGCGTACTATTAATAATAATAATAATAATATAGACCGCAAAAGAGGTATGCACTGCTTGAGATAACTTCCAGCCACGCAATACCCTTTTAGATACTGGACCTGCAGGTAGGTTGTACGCGAGGGATGTGGCAAGGCTTTTTTTCGTTTTGATGCTTTGTGAGTGTTTTTGTTCTGCTGGCCTATCTGACTTGAGGCGTCAGAAAGGCTGGGAAAATACAACGTTATCGTCGGTTAAAATAATTACGTAACATGTCAGACGAAATGCCAACGTGTCAGATCAGGCTGTGAGGCGAGGGTTGTTGCTTGATGATGGGTCGACCGTCAGCTTACCAACCCAAGCTGCGAATCCTTTAGAAAGGCGTGAGAACTTGGTCGTTACACGCCAGAGCAAAGTCCATCAACGCTGGTTACCCACACTTGTCTTTCCCGCCGCCTAGCGCTTGATTGGGATAGATGGCAGACATCATAGGGCTGCTAGCCAGCATAGGCGGCCTCCTCGATCTCGCGTACAAGATTGGCTCTGCTGGTTGGTCGCTCTACGACTCTCGCAACGAAACACCGGTTGAGCTCCATCGAATCGGTGTCGTCGTTGCAGACATACGGGAGAAGAACCTCGCATTGCAACAAATCCGAGTCGATGAAAAGCGGAATCTTCGCAAAGACGAGCTGGCGGCTACGCGTCTAGCGAATGAGTGCGTCAAGATTGCGACAGAACTTGAAAAGGTTCTAGACAAACTGAAGATACGAGATGGCCACTCTAAGACTCTTGAAGTTACAAGGGTGGTCATCTACCAGAGGTTGAGGAGGAACGAGGTGGCTGGAAAGTGCAAGCAATTGATACTACTCGACAGCGGGGTAAGGAAGAACATGAAGCTGGTATTCCAAGAGCAAGTGATCAACTTTCCTTCCGAACCATTGAATACCTCGTCGTTCATTCCATTATACCACGTTGGTCCCAACGAGCACTGACAGCCGCACCGTCTGTACACAGGCATAGTCAATCGGCCGCCATGGCAGAGATTGAGGCTCTGAGTCGATCAAAAGACGGACTGGCAATAAACCTCTCCTCACGCTTTGACGACATCCAAGGCAACATCTTACGACTATCCGAGAGATCGGCTGACCTTGATACTCAAGCTGCGCAGCTCAGGAGTCTTGTCACTAAGCTGGAGAGCTTTCGGAGGGAGAGAAGCAACTGGAAAAAGAAGATAGGGGTCATCCAGAGCCTCCATTTCAAGCTAATATATCGTCGCTGGTCTAACGTTGAGGATGCCGGCAAATTTACGAACTCTTGGCTGTTTGACGAGTCGCAAACATCCTTCTTGGCTTGGCTCAAAGGCGGCAGTGGCATGTTCTGGATAGGTGGCAAGGTAAGACAGACATGTGGCAATTCCAAATGCTTGGCCTAACATTCACCCAGGCTGGAAGCGGCAAGTCAACATTGATGAAGTTCGCATCCGCGCATCACGATACCAAGCAGGCGCTGAGACAATGGGCGGGCTCCAGTCAGCTCAATACGGCAAACTTTTTCTTTTGGAACCGAGGGTTCGAGATGCAAAAGTCCAAAACCGGCTTGATTCAATCGTTACTTTACCAGGTTCTCAGTAAAGCGCCGGACTTGATCCCGCAGATTTGCTACGATCACCCTGCACACGAGCAATGGGATTTCAACGATCTAACGGCCCGCGTTCCAATCCATTACGGAAAGAAGCGAGATGTCCGCAAAGTTCTGTTTCTTCATCGATGGCCTGGACGAATACGGTGGCAGCGACGAAGATCTTTCCCAAGTACTCTCCACACTATCCCGAGGCCCGCACGTCAAGTTCTGCGTTTCCAGTCGATATAGGCCATTCCTGGAGGGGAAGTTCCAGCAGAAGAAGTATTCCCTGGCGATAGAGCACTTCACAAAGGGTGACATGAAAACTCATGTCCGCCATACCCTCGGCCAGAACGAGAAGTTCCAATTGCTCAGGAACTCGGATGCACTGTTGAAGGAGATGATTGCAACCATCTCGAAGCACGCCCAAGGCGTATGGCTTTGGGTGTTCTTGGTCACCCGTGATCTGGTCAAGGCCGTCAACCACGATGAGTCAAGCAAGAAGCTCCAAGAAATTATCGAGACGTTCCCCAAGGATTTGGAAAGCTACTTCGAAGATGTTATCAACAGGATAGAACCACACTACAGGCAGGAGATGGCCAAGATATTCTTGATTACCCTCGAGGAAGTCCAGCCCCTGCCCCTCTACGCATTTTCTCTTCTGGAAAGGGAGCGGCGAAATCCACATTATGCTATAAAAGCGCCCATGACCGCAATCACGGAATCGGAGCTTTCGAGCATCGAAACGCCATGGAAAAGCCGGATTATCAACCGCTGTGGTGACCTACTTACAGTTACCCCGGGGCCTCACCCTACCTTTCTGCACAACTCTGTGGATTTTATGCACCGAACGGTCCGGGACTTCCTGCAGGATTGCTATCTTCCAAAGTTGAAGAGCGAACTAGGCGCCTTGAAGTATAGCCCCTTGTTGTCCCTATGCAACATGACGCTCTTCCTTCTCAAGAAGCTTGACCGAAACGACCTCTCTGATCGAAAACGGCGGGAAAGGTCCATATGTCGGACAATTGGCTTAGTCGACGAGCTCCTTTACTATGCCCATGAGTACGAGGTGGTGGAGGGCGGTTCTGAATTGGTTCCCATCCTGGACGAAGTGGATCGAGTCAACTGCGTCCACGCTGGGAAACTACGGAACCATTGGGCACACGCCAGAGACTTGCCAAGCCGCCGTGGACTTGATGTGTACGAAGAGGGTAACACCTATAACTTTTTGGCTCTCACTGTCCAGGCGAGACTCGTTGGTTATGTAAGGGAGAAGCTGCAAACGGACCGAGCGAGGATGAAGAAACACGGACGTCCTCTCCTGGACTACGCGCTACGCCCCAGGAGGGTAACGGCACTCAAGATGCCGTACCATTCAGCCCGAGCGGATCCGAGTGTGGACGTGAAAATGGTCCGGTTGCTCTTGGAGTTTGGCGCGAACCCCAACCAGAAGGTGAACCTCAACGACAGGCGCACGGTATGGGCTTTGTTCCTGTTATCCATGTACGAGACCAAAAACCGCGACGAGGATGACTCCGATCTCACGACGGCCTGGCACGCTGCCTGCGAGCTGCTTGTTCTACACGGGGCCTCTCTTGACTGCTGGCTTGAAGGTGCTGGGGGCGCGACGTTGACCGCGATCGTGATGCTAGAGATGGTCTTTCAGCCAGAGGAGGTGCAGAAGTTGATCGCGCAGGCAGACCATGTACGAGCGAAGAAAGCAAAGGAGTCGTGGTCCCATAAATTCTGGACCGGATTCGGTCTGTTAGGTTCTCCCTTGATCAAGCAACCCAACAGTCCGTTTGCTTGGTCCCTTCTTGTGCGAAATCCGGGAAGTACTCGTAAGCTATTCCAGGCAGTGAATTATTCCGTTTCTATGCTACCCAGTCTTTTCAGGACCATCTATACCGAATAATGAATAAACCCAAACCAAAACCCAAATAGAAATCTCTATAAACACGGTTATAACAGTGCATACCGGCGCAAACCACCTCTAAACACCTTCTCCCAGTTCAGGTGATCCATCGTAACCGCGACATGATCGCCAGCGATATCATAACGAAGGCTATGGCGGCCATTTTGAAGACTGGCACGGCTCCCTGGTGAAGATCTCGGACCAAGAATACCACCAAAGCGGCGAGGACGACGGAAGAGAAAGCCAGGACAAGACCCTTGTCAGGCCTGGTCGCATGTGACAATTCGGGACCCCGCAGCGTCGTTCCTGACTCGGTATCATATCCGAGGAGGCTCGTCGCCTCCTCGTTGACATCGGCATTGGTGGGTTTGCCAGCCATGGATGCGAGCCTGGTCTAAGAGTCAGCTTCGGAGCTCTGGTGCTCATTTCATTTTGTAAACAAACAAACTCACTCGGGCAACTGAAGTATGCGCTGCGTTGTATGATACAGATTGCTTTCCGATGCGGGCCGTAGATGATGGCGGTGGGTTATGTTTCTGCGCGAAATGCTGGTACTGGCAATGGAAGCGATTACATCATATGTCAGATGTGGTGCCAAGGTGAACGTGTCATGTCAGACTGTGCAAGATGAGGAATGTCTGATATTATGGTGTCAGATGAGGGGCTCATCAGCACTGCCTCAATCTTGTTTTCATCAAACTACCGACCTCGCCTGGTTGGAGTTCGTCGATGGCGCGAACACGTGATTGGCGCACGCCACGGCCGGGTCCAAGGAAGTTTGGATGATTGGTGGCTAACTACAACGTGCTTAGTCACACGACTGCTGTCTACAGACATCGACAGATGCATCCAGTGGAATAAGCATAAAACCCATTGGCGTACACTGTCCTGTCTATTCCTCCTGGCTTCCCCCGGAACAACGGAGGGCCATCGCTACTATCCGCCACTCTGCCTTGGGGCTATGCCAGTTGTATTACGGCTGCATCAATAGGCTCACCATGATGGAGAATATCCACTGTTGCCTGCTGCGCGGACGTGCAAGGCAGACTTGTTCGAGATGCAGTCTCTTGGGCCAATGAGCGTCGGTGGCGCGGTCGATCAAGTACGACGCTGCAGTGATAAGCCCAGATATCCCCCGCTCGACAGCTCAATTGGGGGTCCTGTCTCGTACCACCGCGACACTACCTCCCAATCTCCATAGGACCAATGGTTCCCCTTTCAGCGCTCGGGGTGGCAAGCAACATCTTGGCCGTGATCGATTTCGCGTGGACTCTGCTGACAGAAGCACGAAGTATTCACCACTCTGCTTCCGGGTTGAGTGGCGAGACCCAGTTCGTGGACTGCCTTATCCGAGATGTTGCCACCCTCGATGCAGGTCTGCCAGCGCTAGTTGAAGCCAATGAAGAGCTGCATACCCTCCTGGCCGAGAGTAAGGAAATCACCACCTTGCTACAGAATGCTTTGCAGGCGCAGAAAGCCCGAGGGGGACGGTCTAGGTAGAACAGTTTTCAGTCGGCTTTGAGGCAGACTTGGGGGAAAGGCCAGGTAAAGGATTTAACGGATAGGCTCGGTGGCCTCCAAGCCCAGGTGACAAGGCATATCCAGATGGCCACACAGTATGTCGCACCCCTGATGTCGCTTGGGCAATTTAATTGACATATGATCAGCAAGGAGGTTACGAGAGGAGTGACGGCAATATCGCGGGCCATAGCTGAGATTGAATCTACGAACATCAAGCTCGAATTTCACAGAAGGGAAGATTTTCAAGAACTCCAACGTAGTCTCATCCAGGCTATCGAGAAGGGGACCAAAAGTGGCCGAGAAGTTGCCCGTCGCACCAACGGCCTCGTCGGTGAGAGGGAGCAACCCGAGGATGACCGTTCTGAAGTTCTGAACAAGCTTGCCGACTTGAGGAAGCTCGAATCTGCGACAAGAGCGATCAGTGAATCGGCAGAAACTGTCCGTACAGACCAACATATCCTTAATCGCTTGCATTTCAGCAACATCCAAGCCCGCCACCGGAAAATCGAGGATGCCCATTCCAAGACCTTCCAGTGGGCATTCGACCAAACGGATGCAGGGCACCGGCTTAGGGATTGGCTCGAGAGCCGAGATGGGGTCTTCTGGGTGTACGGCAAGCCGGGAAGCGGCAAGTCAACATTTATGAAGTTCCTTTGCGGCAGCAGAAGCACCCCGTCCTGCCTTCAGAGATGGGCTGGTGATAAGAAGCTCATCGTTGCCAAGTTCTTCTTCTGGATTGCAGGTTCCGCATTGCAAAAGTCCCTAGAGGGGCTTCTTCGTTCCCTGCTCTTCGAGATTCTCCGCCAATGCCCTGAACTCATGCCAGCTGTGAGGAGCGCACTAAGTGAGCTTCCCGACTGGGATCAGCCCGATGTTTTACAATACACCCAGAATCTATTGGTTCTATATCAGAGAATCGTCACCCAAGAGATTCCTCTCAAGTTCTGCTTCTTTGTCGATGGGCTGGATGAGTTCCAAGAAAAGGGCTGCAGTCACTCGGACTTGATCAAGATCCTGAGACAGCTAGAGTTATCCCCTGTCATCAAGCTGTGCATCTCGAGCCGTCCCTGGACTGTTTTTGTTGACGAGTTTGGGTCCAACCCGGAGTGGACGCTCAAACTTGAAGATTTGACCCGGGACGATATCCGGCAGTATGTCTCGGACAAAATCAACGAGCACCCACAGTTCAAGACCCTCACACACATGAACACGGAATACTCTCAGGTGGTAGACGCCGTTGTTGAACGTGCTCAGGGGGTGTTTCTTTGGGTCTTCCTCGTGGTTCGGACCTTGTTAGAGGGTTTGACCTACCACGACTCAGTGTCGACTCTTTATCGATGGCTCTTGGAGTTTCCGCCAGATTTGGAACCATTTTTCCAACACCTCATAGACTCGGTTGCGCCGATATACCGTGAGCAAATGGCACGGTACTTCGAAATAGCGACCCTTGCCGAGAGGCCATTATTGGCGATGGTGTATTCTTACCTCGACGATATAGACGAGAGCCCGGCCTTCGCTATCCTTCTCGCACAGTCAGAGATTAGCTTCGAGCAGAAAAGACTGAGGCATGATCAATTACGGCGCAGATTGGACGGCCGCTCGCGAGGCCTCCTTGAACTTGTCCAATGCGATAACCTTGTGTCAAGCCGAGCCCCCAGGGAGTTCTTTACATACCAAGTAGACTTCATACATCGAACTGTTCGCGACTTCCTCCACCAGTCGGCAGATGTACAGTCCCTTCTACAGCACAACCTCGGCACCGAAAATTTTTCACTCATGACTTGCCACGCCATACTGGCTGTGATGAAGACTGCCCCTTTCCACCAGGGGACCGACATAGACCAACTGCTGCACCTTATTCGAACCCTCTTCTTCTTCGCTTCCAGATCTTTAGCGGTGAACCCAGTGTCAGAGGAAGCTCTTGGTCCCATCCTGGATGCTGCAGAGGCCTCCTATAGAGCCACCACATCTTCAATAGATGAACAATATGAGACGTTTCTGTTCATCGGTCACGCAGCACGGATAGACTTCTTCTCGTATGTACACAAGAAGCTTGTGGCTAATCCCAATATGCTGCGAAAAGCCCGGAGCGACCCCGGGCTGGCCCAGTCTTGCCCAGCACTGTACTACGCTTTACGACCTGCACTCTACACCCATCATGTGTCCGCGAGAACAGTCGCGTACTTGCTAGAGGCCGGAGCCGATCCGAACGAGGTCTTCGGCGGGGACCGCACCGTCTGGGCCGACTTCTTGTTCACCTTGCACATCAGCCTGAAGAACGAGTGGGTTCCGCATACGCACATGGACATCATTCCCGACAAGGAGAAGTCGCGCGAGCTCGTGCGAGTGCTTCTGCTTCACGGCGCGGACCTGAACGCATACGTCGCTGTCCCCCATACGTCTGGGCTCGTCAAGGCGGAGACGCTGATCAAGAGGGTGCTTACCCCTGAAGTGGCAAATCAACTACTCCAAGAAGTAAGACAGGCATCCGACCAAACAAGAGCTCCATGGAATTTCAGGAACCTGAAGCGCAAAGGACGATGGTACCAAAACCTATTTAGGAGAAGTCAGAGCTAGTTCATTATCCTCTTCACCGTTACGTGCCCCCTGCATGTGCAGGGGTCTCTTAGACGAGTTCTGCATTGCTTGGCGCAACTAAAGACCCCAATTGCAGCATGCAGCTGCGGTCAAACCTGCGATGCCGAGCTTAAATGGTAAGTCAGGGAGGGGTTTATCGTCATCCAAATGCAAGATCGTGACGTGACGTGTCATATCAGTGATGCGGTGTCGAGGGCTTCGATCTTAGTACATAAGGTCAAGGAAATGTCTCACCACACGGGCCGGGGCTGGTTGGGGATACCGGCATCTCAATCCAGCGTTTCTATCGCTTCAAACCCCATATCTGCTTTCGTTTCGGTCCTCCTCGCACATTGGAACAATGATGCTTGGCAAATACCGCAAGTTCCTGACCGTATTCAGCTTCGCTGCCTTTGCGGCAGGCGTTGCTGCCAGTGCCACTCCTCCTGGCGCGACCGCATCCTGCCGAGTGCTCCCTGGAGATCCCGACTGGCCCACGCAGCAAGACTGGCAGAGCTTGAACAAGACAGTCGGCGGACGCTTGACCGAAACTGTTCCGCGTGAGAGTGTCTGCCACGATGTCCCGTACAACCGGTACGATGCCGCCGCCTGTGCCGAGTTGCAGAAAAGATTCGACTTCCCCACCTTGGCACGGTAAGTGAAGACTTCCCGATTCCAGCTTCAATGTTCTAGTGCGGCGGCTAACTTCGGGATGCTACAGTATGGACGTCCCAGGCGAGTTCATGGACATGAGTTTCAAGAACTACTCGTGCGACGCCTTCGCACCGCGCTCGGCACCATGCAGTCTGGGCAACCACGCCAGCTACGTGATCGAAGTCTGGGACGCCGAGGACGTCAAAGCGGCACTGGCATTCGTAGCTAACCACAATATCCGGCTCGTCGTCAAGAACACCGGCCACGACTACCTGGGCCGGTCGACCGGAGCCGGCGCGCTGTCCCTGTGGACTCACCACCTCAAGTCGACCGAGTTCATCCCGGCGTACGCGTCGTGCCACTACACCGGCCCCGCCATGAAACTCGGCGCCGGCGTCCAAGGCTTCGAAGCGTACGCCGCCGCCAACGCCACGGGCCACCGCATCGTCAGCGGCTCCTGCCCCACCGTCGGGATCGTCGGGGGCTACTCCCAGGGCGGCGGCCACTCGATCCTATCGAGCCGCCACGGCCTTGGCTCGGACAACGTGCTCGAGTGGGAGGTCGTGACCGCCGACGGCCGGCGCCTCGTCGCGACGCCCGACAACGAGCACGCGGACCTGTACTGGGCCGTCAGCGGCGGCGGGCCGGGCAACTACGCCGTCGTCCTGTCCATGACGGCGCGGGTGCACCCCGATAGCATCATCGGCGGCGGCACGCTCGCCTTCAACGACACCCGGGTCGGCAACGACGCGTTCTGGAACGCCGTCGGCGCCTTTCAAGCGCTCCTCCCGGCCTTCTCCGACGCCGGCGGCAACTCCTTCGTCTACGGCCTGACCGCGAGCACCTTCAACGCCTGGACCGTCACCATGCCCGGCGCCGACGCCGACGCCGCCGCGGCGCTGATGAAACCCTTCCTCGACGACCTCGCGGGGCGCGGCATCGAGTACGAGTACCGCCCCCACACCTCGCCCAACTTCCTCGCGCACTTCGCCCGCGCCCTCGGCCCGCTCCCGGAGGGCATCATCGAGAACTCGGGCTTCATGGCGAGCCGGATGATCCCGCGCGCCGTCCTTTCCGACCCCGCGGCCAACGCGCGCGTCACCGCGGCGCTGCGCAACATCAGCGGGCTGCCCGACTACTCGATCGCGTGCCAGTCCCTCCGCAGCGTCGGCGGCGGCGCGGACCAGGAGCAGGACCAGCCGCACCCGGCCAACGCGGTGCTCACCGCGTGGCGCAACGCGGAGCTCATCTGTCTGCCCAAGGGTGCCTGGGACCCACGCGCGGCGCCCGCGGAGATGGCGCGGCGGCAGGCCGAGGCCGTAAGCGAGGTGCAGGACGTGTTGGATGCCGCGACGGGGCCGGGGGGCGGGATCTACATGAACGAGGTTAGTTATTTGTTGCCGGAATGGCGGGACGCGATGTATGGTGTCAACTACGAGCGGCTGCTTGCGGTGAAGCGGAAGTACGATCCGGGGTCGGTGCTGTACGTCCTGCATGGGGTGGGCAGTGGTGATTGGGTCGAGGCGGCTGATAAGCGTTTGTGTCGCGCTGCCGCTTCCTAGGTTTTTATTGTGGTGGTCGCGTGATGTGACAGGGGTAAGGGGATAGGGGTAATATTTGGCATCTGCATGGCTGTCAGTGGTGATACATGGTTTCCTAAATTTCTCATGCTGCAGGTAATCAAACCTTTAATCGGTCGTCAAATTGAAGCCATATAAAAATGCCAATAGATGCAATGGTAATTGAATGGTGGAACAACCGTTGATGGCAACATATCAGATGAAATTGGGAATAACTGGTGGTACCTAAGTTGCATAATACTGGACCGGTCTATCATCCGGTAGTCGATTAAACCCTGTTGTAACTCCCCTGGCATGGGTTTTGCTAATCAGGGCAAATGAGATCCAGCTCAAAGAAATACCACTCTGGTGTATTCCACTTGTATGGGTTTCGGGTCTTTGTTTCCTTGGTAGTTGGGGGCTCGCACCACCGAACTCCAATGTTTTCGGCACCTCGTCTCTCGGCATCACTCAAGTTGCACCCGTTAAGCTTATCCAGCGCCTTCTCAACCCTTCCCAACCATATTTCACCCCAGAATTCTGGAAAAGATTCACTCTCCAGATACGTAAGTGCCATCTCCGTGAGCTCTGTTACCAGCGTTTCGTGCAACTCGATGAGAGGGGCCTGTTCTTCGTTGACGATGACATCATCTGCTGCTTCCCTTCGGTTAGGTATATCATGGTCTGCTATGATATTCCACACATCGCAGCAGATGTGGATAAGTTCCAAAGCCTGGAATGTAGCGTATCTGATCGCGGCTTCGTATGTTCGTACCGTTAGCTCCGTGCCACATGTACTGTAGTAAAACTCCATTTGGGTCTTGATGTAGCCGAGAGGGCGATTCGTCTTGAAATACTGTTCCTGTGACTGCCGAATAAACGCCTTCATCATCCATAGAAATGGACTGCACCCACCAGTTGAGCAGTGGCATATGCAACCGTCTGTGAGGTTGCAACAGACTACAGTTGTGCTGAGTTTGTTGAAAGCAAGCAGTGCGTCCAACTCTGTGTGATCGGGTGTGTAAGTCAAGTTCCATATGCGTTCGCCTGCGAGGAAAAAGGCATAGTGCGCGCCGAAGAGCCCACTCCCAGCGTCGTTGTCGCAAGGAAGCGGTCCGGTTGATGGCTTAGAAAACAAGTCCGCCCCATGTTTCACTAGCCAGCAGATGTAAGTCGCGCTTACATCACCGCCATACTCGAACTCATTGAACCTGGTTCTCAGGTTAAAAAAATAGATGGGTCCGGTCGGAATCCATAGCGATAGAATAGGTCGGCTATTTGAATGTCGCAAATTTCTTGATATACCCAGCCGCACTGTTCTTCAGCTTCATTATTGTTCCCGTGGATGCTGTCATGGTCGGAGGAACACGAGCTCCCATCGACGGTTGAGTTCTCCGAATCAGAATCAGAATAGTCCGTGTGAAGAAGATATCTCCGCACTTCTTGCATCTCATAGACGTAGAGGCGCCTTGCGAACTCAGATGCTGGCTCCATTACCTCCTGCAAGTTGCTTCCCGCATCGTATTCGCCCAATGCGTGCATCCTCACGCAACAACCGGCTTTGAGGAGAATCTCAACGCACTCGATGCAGCCGCAGCGTCGGCATCGTTTGCTGCCTGTGCCATGAATACACCGATCACCGCTGCGTATCATGGCAACCTCGAGAGCACTGGTGCCAGTTATGTTGACTTTCTTTAAGGTATCAATGTCTGCAACTTGTGCCAGGAGAGAGAGGATTGCAGGTTTTGCTGCTGCCAATGGAGTGGGCTTTGCATGTAAACATCAGTTTCGAGGAGAGAACCCGGAAAACGATCCAAGATACGAGCCACCTCGTTTATATCGTTATGGATCACTGCCATACTTAAAGGGCCGCAGTTGCATGCTTATTGTTGTTAGTTTAAAGATGTAACCAAACCGGATGACGTTGTACATGGCATACCTTCTGCAAAACCGTAAGATATGTTGTATAATAATATCGTGTTACTAGTCCACGGACAATATCCAGTGAAATACACTGCGGAGGGTTTTAAAGCAGCTGAATCGCCTTCCTGGTTTGCTAAGACCAACTGTTTAATAACCCCTTTAATTAGCTCAGTTGGCTCTTTCGTGCAGAACTGGAGCAACGGTGATGAGCCTGTACTCGATTGTTAGTATCTCTTCTGCGGCTACAATGGTACACTGACCTTGCTTGTTATAAGAGATAGCTGGTACACCATACCGCAGGAGGGTTTCGATAAGTTGAGGAAACGACGGCCGAAAGGACTGTTGCTATCGTTTTCCAACCACCAGACCTAGCGAAATTTAGCTAATCATACTACCAAATGTATGTTAACGTACCGCTTTGGTGGCAAGATGCATCAAACTTTCATCTTTATCGTTAACTGCAGTTGGGTATGCTTTCTTCTCATTAAAAAGCCTTTCGAGCCTTTTGATACACGCATTCATGAAAAACGCTCCGGTCTTGTTCTCTTTGGGGAAATGTGAAAAATAATCTATAAGCCTCATGATACAGAAAGAAGGGTCTGATTTGACGTCAACAGTTGGATAATAGGTGAGGTTCGCACCGATGCTGAAACCGCCGGCTCCGGATGTCAATGTGAACGAGGCGCCAACAATGGAGGACAGGATTCGAGCAAGGCCGGTGTACTTGAAGCCCACGGTTCGATGGTTCTTCCTGGTAGGCTGTATCCTTGAGAGCGGGCAACTCGGCCAATGACCTCGAGTTTCCTGTTCTTCGGAGAGGTGAAATTTACCCAACCGCACAGTCCTGTGGATTTTCGACCGGTGAGAGCGAGGGGAGAGAGGACAGATACATATCGCTTGTGTGCCCGAAGTCATTCTTCGCCCCTGGACGGGGAAAGGAACGCTGTCCGGTGGCTGGTACGGTGAAAGGCCCGGCGGTGCACGCTGGTAGGGCTGTTGCTCCGGTACATCGTAGATGGTGTCACATAGCTCCCTCAGCGCAGCCGGCTTGCCCGCTGTCCTATGTGCCAGGGCTTTGACGGACCGCTTGCTAAGGACGTCTGGTGGCTGGAGACCCTCGAGACGCTTCTCAATTCTTTCAATTTGCTCTGATTGCATCCTAATTCTCTCTGACTGCAACGTAAGTGTCAGTTGTATTGAGTCGTGCGAGTGCTCAACAATTCCATGTGTAGCTCGTCCACCTTCTTGCAATTGGTCTATGGTTACAATTCGGTCGCGGATGTCGGCGAGTGGGATGATGGCGCGGGAGTTCGACTCGATCGTAGCCAGCTTTTCGATGCCGGAACCCGCCATTTCCCTGTGACAACAGTCGTTAATACAACATTCATTTGGATCAATTTCAACTAAGATGCAACCCCCTCTGGCTGACCCCCCCCTCACTGACCCCCTAAAATAAATATAAAAATCAACAACAACATCAATAGATAGGTTAATTGAGCAACACATACTGCATTTTAAGGTCTGTTTCGGCTCGTGCGCACTATAATAGAGTCACCCTTACTACCAGCTCGATTTGCATTAATTTCCACTACCTCACCGGCGCCCCTTTTCGGCTTTTTCCTTGGCCTTCCTTTTTTGACGTCCTCTTGAACCTCCCTGATTTTTACTATATAAATAAAGCCCTTATTGGGGTCCTTATCGACCTTCCTCTTTTTTTAAGCCCTTGTTTTTTCTAGATCTGCCTCTAGACCGGCCTTTTCCTATTCTAACCGGCCGATCCGAGCCGTTAAATTATTAATACTCTTGCCGAGCTTTTTTTACAGTAACTTTTTAGTTAGATTACCGGTGGTGACCTTTATACTAAGCATCGCAGCCCTTAAATCTTTGACCTGCCGGCTATTTTTCGGCGTTTCGATCTTTTTAGCCTTCGATTTGGCCGGCTAGCGCGTATCCTCGGCGGTAATAGCCTCGTCGATGGCTCGTACTATATTAGAGCGCCGGAGCCTATTGTTTATCGGTTTTTCGATATTAAAGGGGTAAATGCTAATTACTACCTATTTATTAGCGATAACTTTAAAAGTAAAAGCTATTTTACGTACTTTAGCCTAGGCTCGAAAAAAGTCCCCCTTTTTAATGTAGCTATTATTAGTAATAGCGTATATTAAGTCGAGCTCCTTTCGAAACCTCTTTTTTAAAACTTTAAAACAGTTAATATCTAAGGGCTAGAATATATGGGAGCTATATAGTAATAAATAAAAAAGCTATACTTTAGCCTTTAACGCCGTTAATATAAAATTATCGTCGATATAATTTCTATATTTATTAAAAATTAAAAGCCTCTATTAATTAAGGTTATTAAACTTCGTTAAAGGAATAAAGATCTTTTTTAACTACTTTAAAGCTATAGGATTAAAAGTCTATCCTTTTAGTGACGCTTTAAAGGCCCAGTTTTTATTCTCGTAATTAACCTCGTTTTTTTTTAAGGGAATTACTATTACTAGACCGATTAACCTTTAAATATAACTAAAAGCGGCAAAATATTATTAATAGTACTAATACACTTTAAAATAATTACTTACTCGTAATTAGCCGAATCGTTCCGCATTAAACTTTAATAGGCGGCAGGTTCGATTACTATAGTACCTTCCCCTATCGTTATCGCAATTCTTACTTTATCGGCGTTAAATTTAAATCGAGGGGGTATACTACTAATAATAACAGTGTTAAGCCGATTAAAAAACTCTCGCACAGCCCCGTTTAATATATATACGAAACGCCGGAAATCTATCCCTTTGGCACGCACGGTCCTAAGGGCCGGATAACGTTTTAAAAAACGGTACACTTATCGTTTACCGATAAAGTGATCGACCCCTTTTGCAAGGAGGATGCGCTGAGCGTACATGCGAAACAGCCGGTGCGTTGGTGCGTAGCTTAGGCTGGCCTGGAAAAGGGCCCATTTGGCCAAAAAGGTCTCTTCGGCAAGGGTAAACAACTATAGAGCCTTATACTTCTCTTTTTTATTAGGGTTCTTCTTGATTCGGTTGCGAAGGGTGCCCCTGTTGACGTTGTGGTCTTTGGCCGCACGGTTGATGCTTCCGCCGGCCAGCACGGCCTGGACCGCCTGCGCAATGCGTGCTTCTTTGGTCATGTTGGTGGTGGTGAAAAGAGGAAAAAAGAGGAAGAGATTGATCTACTTCAATTGGGAGACGAGTGAGATTTAACCCTTTATATACTGTTGTTGTTGCTCAGGGGCTTTAGAATCATCTGAAATCAGGAGGGGTCAGTGAGGGGGGGGTTGCATCTTATTGGAAGTAACTTGCATGGTTATCCCGGTTAGAGGCAGCTGCAGGACCTGGTTCGCAGATTGCAAGCGCTGGACGACCTGTTGCACTTTTGGCCGGTCGAACACATAGCTGAGCTTCTTCTTCTTGCTAAGTAGCCGCTGCCGCCATGTAGCAGTGTTGTCGCAATTCGCCAGAGCAGCCAGCAGGGCCTCTACGGCCCGGAGCTCGGCCTCGCAGGATTGGATGCTCGTCGTGATTGCCTGGCCATGATGATTCGGGCCGGAGCGAGAAGAGGCCGCAGCCGCTTTGATGATGTTGAGACTGGCTGCGAGCGCATCATTTTGCCGCTTCACCGATGCCAGCTCGTCTTGGCGGCTCTCGACGGCGTCGAGATAAATAGTGATGCCGCTGGTGACCTGAAGGCCAAAGGATATGAGGCCGGCAGCCGAAGCAGCTAGGCTGAAAGCCTCGGCCATGTTTCGTCAACAGTGAGAGACGAACTCCAAGTCCAAGAGAGGGGAGAAGACAGGGGGTGGTGAAGCAGGCCACTAGACCACGAGGGCGGGTCGAGAATGTCTGGAGGAGAAAGTGGGACTCCGGTAGTTGTGCTGATGCTGACATACTTATGAAAGAGGGGGCAACGGCAAGGCTCTGCAGTGCGCCGGTTTAGGGGCGCAGTCGGGCTGTGTAAGTACATATGCAGGTCAGCCCAGCCTGACAGCTCAGCCCACGGAGGATAAAATATTGCCCGATGTTACATTCTGCATTACAACTTGGCCATGGAGCTGCATTTCTGATATTATGCCAATGGAATTAGGTTATTCTGAGATGTATAGTACGACACACTCAAGTGGGAGCAACGCCATCGTCATCAAAGAGATAGACAGACATAGTCAGCAACCGGGGATCCAGTTATGCATCTCCCAGAGATGACTCGAAGCCAACGGGAGCAACATTAATGATTACTATGGGATTGGCGTTAAAGATAATCAAGCAACCCTGGACACTTGAAAAATACTGGTCCCGTCTCGGATACCGTTACGACTTTCTTTCCCCCTTTTTCTGGTTAATTCCCTTTTCCTCCTTTTTTTCTTTTTTCGACTTATACTGGCAGGCCAGCAGAAGAAAATGACTCAAACAATAGCAATAAAAACCCGTAGACATCCTTATTATCCACCTCTCTACATATAAAGGTCTCCCTCCCTTACTATGCCACTCTAAGCGCAGTTCTTGGCGTAAGTGCCCCAGTAGGCGTAAGGGGTCACGTTCAAAGTGTTGAGCTGCTTGTTGTAAAGGTAGCAGTTGCTCCAGTCGGAGAACACGTCGTCGCTGTACGCGACGCACTGCGCCTCGGCCTGGCCGCGCTTGCGGCAGTCGCCCATCTTCATGCCGCTGAGGACATTGTACCAGCCCTGGGCCCCAGCCCTTGCGGCCGCACTCGGCGGACGGCGGGCGCGTGGCGTGCAGCGACGTCTGGCAGGCCGTGTTGGCATTCTGGGCTGTGGTCCGCTGCGTGTTGCACGTGTTGGCTTGGGTCTGCATCGTCGCCTTTTTCGCCTGGCACGCCGAGTTGCTGCGCCTGGCGCGCCGCGTGCTCGGCCTGCAGGTCGCCCTCGCGCTTGGTGCAGGCCTGCTTCTCGCTCTGGCACGCGAGCTTCTCGGTCAGGCACGCCTGCCTCTCTTCCTCCTCGCGGGGGGGTCAGAGGCTTGCCGCCGCCGCCGCCGGTTTCGCGTTCCGGGATGGGAGGGGGCACGTAGAAGGGGGTCATCCGCGTCGTGGATCTCGTCGACGCGGACCATTTAGCAGACGCCCTCGCGCATTATGTCCTTGCCGCACTGGGTGCCGACGATGCACTTCTTGGTGGGCTCGTGGAAGCTGCAGACGGGGCGGGCCGAGACCTGGCAGAGCTTCACGCACTCGGCGTGGCTGTTGATCCCTTGGTGCACGTCGCCCTCGCGGTAGCGGCCGCGGCGGTCCTCGACCGTGTAGCCCGGGCTGACGGTGAAGCGCTGGCCCTCGGGGCAGTCGTCCCCTTCCATGGCGGCGGCGGCGGGCATGGCACGGAGGAGGCCAGGGAGGGCCCATGCTGTCGAAGGCTTCATTTTGACAAAGCAAGTACAGATAATTCGCCGAAAGGCTTGGTTATTGGGTAGGCATCAATCAGAAAAGGGTAATCTGTCAAATGGTGATGGGTTTCGAACGTGGAGCCAATGGACCGAGGAGCGAAGTGCCCCTAAATATGCTATTCGAAGCTGCTGACCTGAATGAAGTCATCTCGCTGCGGAAGCCAGTGATTACCGTTTTCTGTGTATATGAAGAATTAAGCTTTCCAGGGGCCTATGTATGGGGATATTTTTCTTTCCATTATGTATGCCGTGCCGTGCCGTCCTGTGCCCCAGCCTTTCCCCGCGAAATTCAGGTTGACCGGGGCATATTCAACAAGTCAATCTTGCATTGAGTTACTGCTTGTCTCAGATCGCGGTATTCGTGCGAGGACCAACTTCCGCAGCCATAATGTCGTTGCCCGTGTTCCAAAACCTAACCTACGCCTGCAGAGCTCTGTTGCGTCCATCCGATGCCCGCCTCGGAAGGCTGGGCATCTGCACCTGAACTGGGCGTACTCTAAATATGAACTGAGCCCTAAGGTCAAGTTGAATTACATCACACCCATTCCATGGAGTTCGGGCCGCGCAATTCTCAATCAAGACCCGGGATTCTGAAAACATGCTTTGCTCTCCTGGCCACGGTTGACGGAGCCCGGTTCAGGCTCGTGCTGCCTCAAACGTAAACTCGAGCCCCTTTTTGGCACTGGCCCACGGCAACATGCAGCGATGATGGGATGCAGAATGTGCGGAGACCAATCCACTACGGACTATATATATGACCACCATTTCCCTGAACAATCACACAGAGGAACTATCATCATCTTCTATGTTCGCATAGTTGGCTCGTCTGATCCTCCATCACCTCCACTCGGCCATTGATCAAAATGGCACGTTTGTTGAAACAACTTCCCCTCGTGTTCCTGCTTGCCTCCAACGGCAGGGCACAGGACCCCCTCCAAAGCCAGCATGAGTCCGATCTCATGAAAATGCCCCCTCGTCCGTCTGCCCGCGCGACATGGAGTTCCGCGACGGCGTCTGCGTGCTCCTCGCGGGCCCGTCCTGCGCCGACCCCAACCTGATCCCCACCAAGCACGGCTGCGTCTCGCGCGTGCCGCCCTAGTGCCTGTCCCCCGACCTGTCCCCACGGCCCAACCTGCAACGGCGGCAAGCTTTGTCAATGGGATGTGCATCGACACCACGGCGCCCGAGTGTCCGCCGGACACCATCTTCGAGGGCGATCGCTGCGTCGTGGGCGCGCGCGCAGGGACTGTGTGGTTATGGGCTCTTGCCCCGAGGTGCGGCAGGTGCGCAAGGGTGCCATGCCGGTCTACTAGACCACCATACACCCTTCCCCCTGAATTGGTACAACACTCTGTCATTCGTATGGTGGATCACGTACCCGTTTAAAGATTGGTTATATATACTAGCACTGTAGATATCCAGATCTTCCTGGCTTGGGCATTTGGATATCCCGCCACCACGTTCCTTGACTTACTGGGCTGGTTCTACGACGCAGCCGCCCCCCCCCACTTGTGCCCGTCCCCTCGCAAAAACCGTCGTCTCCATCGAGAATTATCCCCTTCTCCATTACCGACTCGGAGCCGTCCCATTGGCGTACTCAATCGAAAACGCCACCGTCTCAACAACATCCCAATCCCCCCACCACCGCCTCGTCCCCAAAGATCCGCAGCGCGCTGGCCACCATCCGGTACGACCCGGGCGGCAGCACCGTGCCGTCCGCCAAGAGGCCCAGGAAGTAAGCCCGCTGGTCCAGCGCGGCGAGGTACCGCCTCGGCCACCCGGCCAGCGCCCCCATGCACGGGACACCCGTCGGCGTCTTCATCGTGTTGTTCCCGCCCTTGGCCGTGCCCTGCTCGTCCAGCGCGACGACGTGGGCGTGCAGCAGCCGCGTGCCCATGATGGGGCTCACCAGCATATTGGGCAGCCGCCCCTCGTCGTCCGTAGACGGCTCGAAGGCCGGGTCCTGGACAGATCTCGGCAAGGTGTAGCTCGTGTTGGCGTCGACGGGCGAGCCGTTAGCGGCGAGGAAGGCGCTTCCCGGCGTCAGGATGGGGGCGGCGCGCATGCTGCCCACGACGCCGAGGTAGGGGAGCACGAGGTGCTCGTCCGCGCGCGTGCTGTTGATGCTGACGTAGCCGCTGTAGACGGGGAGGCGGGTGGCGTTGACATTTTGGGGCGGGACGACGGTCACGGCGATTTGGGCGGAGCCGCCGGCGGGGATGGTGACCACACTATACAGGCAAAGCACGTTAGTCTCTCTCGTCCGCGACAAAAAAAAAATGTTTTGGAGAGGGGGTTTGATGACTTACTCTGGACTAAATGTGAGCTCGGCCCAAGAATCCACTGTAGGGTTGGGATACCCAGCCAGCACATCCCCACTGAGCGTCGAGACCTTCGCATACATGGACAGCGCCCTCATATGCCCGATCTCGTACGTCGCCTCCTCCGCGCCCGCGTTCTCAATGCTGAAGGTGTGGTTCGCGACGAAGTGGTCCGTGTCGTTGAGGCGGAGCGCGTCGACGTCGAGCAGGGTCTGGGCGAAGACGGCGTCGTAGGCCTGCACCAGGCCGGACCCGACTTGCTGGACCGGCGCCAGGATGTCGTGTTTGGTCTTGCCGTCGAACCAGGGGAGGGGCTTGGAGGTGGCGGAGAGGATCCTGTTGAAGAGTTTGGAGTCGAGCTTTCCTCCTCTCGCTTCGCCCATTAGGGCGATCATGCCGGCCACCAAGGGGCTTGCTGTGTTGGGAATGCACCATCAGCACTTCGTCCTAGCGAAAGGAGGGGGGGACTATAGGAAACGAGGACTTACCCATTGACGTCCCGCTCATGACGCGATAGCTCCCCATGGCCGTGGGATATGTCGAGAGGATCCTGCCGCCCGGCGACGCGACCTGCGGCTTCGGCTCCAGCTCCCAGTTGGGCCCCCACGAGGTGAAGCCGGCGGCGAAGCCTCCCGTCTCATGGTCCTCCAGCTCGACCAGAACTTCCTCGGTCGAGTTCTTGTCGGGGATCGTCACATTGACCTGGACCCCGCGGCCCAGCATCTCGAGCCAGGCGGCGCCCTGGTGGGGCGCGACGGAGATCACGCCTTCGATGCCGTCGGTGTAGACGAACTGCTCGTCCCAAGATCTGTTATGAGTCTTAGTAACTTTGTGCGACGTGTATGGGGAAGCTCGACCTACGTGTTGGAATATGCGTAGTATGCCATGTATCTACCCCCCTTTGCCCGGATGTTCTGCCCCTGATCGGGCGGGTAGCAGTTGCTCGCCCGCGCATCAGGCACCACGCGCAACAACACGAGCTTGTCCGAAAGATCCGGCGTATCGTCCGGAAGCGGGCTGCACGCATCCGTGACGGACTCGGTGTCGTTGCCGACGGCCCAAAGCGGGAGGGTCAAAGCCATCGCGGGATAAGGGGTCCCAGCAAAGAAACCGTAGACGTTCTCCTCCGACTTGGCTTGGCCCTCGTCCGTCGTGTAGGTACCGCTCGAGACGAAGATGGGGTCGTTCTGGTTCTGCACCGCGGCGACGGACTCGACGCCCAAGCCGCTCGCGGGGGTGGAGGGGTTGAACATGCCGCGGCCGCCCGAGTTGCCGCCACTCACGATGACGGGCACGCCGGTCTGCGCGATACGCGACGCGACCAGAGCCCAGGGCTCGTCGCCCCAGCCGGCAAAATCGTAGATGCCGTTGGAGCACTGGATGATGTCGGCGCCGTCCTCGAAGGCGCGAATAAACGAAGCGACGAGGATCTCGTTGGACCCGACGCCCGCGCAGTTCCAGCACCGGTACGACCACAGCTTGGCCCCGGGGGGCCGCGCCCGAGAAGCCGTACTTGTTGTCCGCGGCCTGCGCCGCGATGGTTCCCGCGACGTGGGTGCCGTGGCCGAAGCAGTCGTCGAAGGGGTCGGCGTCGGGCTCGGGCTCGCCGCCGCGGGGCGCGTCGCCGACGAAGTCCCAGCCGTGCTCGACGAGGCAGCCGGGGCCGAAGCAGCCGCCGAGGGCGGGGTGGGTGTAGTCGACGCCCGAGTCCATCATGGCGATGCGGAAGCCCTTGCCGGTGATGTTGAGGGCGTGCAGCCGGTCGATCTGCGTCATGAGATGCGGCATGAATGTGTCGGACGACGAGAAGTCATCACCGTCGGCATGGGACTCCTGCCGTTTCCGCGAACCTTGAGAAGGGGTTTTGGTCTTGGGTTCTTCTGTCTTGCCTGCATCGAGCGTCATGGTCCGCACTGGCCAGATGGACTTGGCCGCAGGTTTGGCTGCGATTAGGTCCATGAGTTTGGAGGAGTCATGGCCCGCGGAGTCCAGGACCTTGAAGGAGGCGCCGTTGAAGATCTTGGAGCTGCTGCCCATGCTCATGCGCTCCTCCGTCTTGATGCCGTGCTCGCTCGAGAGGGCATTGTAGAAGTCAGTGAGGCTCTCGTTGGCCTCAAGCTCGACGATGTACGAGCCATGTACTGGATTGGCTGTGGCCTCCGCAGTGACGCGCACGACGGCGAACAGGGCGCAGAAGACGGCTGAGATCCTCATCTTGCCGGTCTTCGTTGGCAGTCGCGATGTGCTGGGCTGAGAAAAGTCCAACAACGCATGTTGGTTATAGGCGCGCCTGGCGGTGTTTATCTACCAACACACGAAAAGCAACCCTTGGCCGATGTAATCCGGAGAATGCTACCTTATCGTCAACACGAGCTCCCCAATGCCGGGGAGCGGGGACCATCCCAGCAAATTGTGGATTGTGCTGCAGATACGGCTCGGCGCATCGCCAGAATGGGTATGGTGGAGACCGGAGCATGAAGCCTATTTCGACCACGGCGCATGGGGGACGCCCACTTCAACTTCAAAGCGCATGTCTCTCGAGCCACGGACGTTAGTGCGAACAGGACTACGGAGTACTCCGGGTTGTCTTCGTCTTCGACTGCCGCAAGAGTGTGCTTGAAGGAACACGTTTTTGATCAGTGACTTGCCTCTGGTGGAGATACGTTAACAAAAGAAGAGCTGTCTCATAAATGTTGCCTGTCCACTGGTGGGTTAGTTACATGGTGTGTGAAGGTTGCAAGTCAGTGTTTAGAGCACTCGTCCGCGTGGAAGATAGCTGAGAAGAGAGCTCTCGAGAAGTAGAAGAAGAAAAGAAGAAAGAAATGCCACGCTGCGTCCTTGACGCGTCAATGTTGGTTTACCAGGTGGTCTGCTTGCCGTTTGCTCATTTGCTCATCTGCATCTGTTATTCGCTTCAGTGGGGGAAAGGGTAGGGTTTTGCCTGTATGTCTGGCCTCGGATGAACTGTGTCTATTGTATGGCTCTCATCTCGAAGTGTGGTTCTCTCGAAGTGTATTACCCTCAAAGTCTCGAGCTGTAGTGTAGCAGGTCCTTCAGTGTACTAGTCCTGTGGTGCAGTAGTCCCGCAGTGTGGTAGTCTCTTAGTGCAGCTCCGCGGACTGTGTGGTTGCCTCAAGGATGTGTGGCTGTATATAGACCGTGTGCTGACTTGAGGACAGACATGTGCGGTTGTTTTAGGAGTGGCTATGTATGTGTAGCTCTCGGGAAGACGTGTGATTATGTGGCTGTCTGGAAGAAGTATGGTATTTCTCCTTGTAGTAGAAATGCAATGGCTTGGAGAGAATATGCTGGTGTGATTGCTTGGAAGTATAGTTGTAGGTTACCCAGAGGACGAGTACTTGTTTAATATGTGTTTGTCCGGAAGACGTGTGGTTGTCTGAAAGATGTACGATCGCCTGGAAGACAAATGTTGTGACGAAGATTGTGGTTTTCCGGCAGTTCAGAGGAATACGAATGTCTTGTGTCTTGTGTACGGTGCATTGTAGTGTTGCGGTCTTGTACGTCGATGCCCGCGTCGAGTGATTGGATGCTTGATCTGCGGCCGTACCACGAGACTGGTGACTGATGGAAGAACCAGGACCGAGAAGGCCTGTCGGCTGTGCCGTTTGGATTGCTGTAGAGATCGGGTAGATTTGGGACTCTGTAGCCAGCGTTGACGAGGAGTGTTCGAGGCGTTGTGCTCCAGCGTAGGCAGTCTGGCAGTGTGCGATCATGCGTAGAAGCACGGGGTGGTTTACGAAGAAGTCTGTGACTGGATGGAGGATTGAGGTGGATTGGAAACATTCCCGGCTCTCGACAGATGGGTCGGTCGGAAGACCATGCAAGTTCAACTTGCTTGAATGAGAGTGACAGAAATTCCATTGGCTTGGTACTGACAGGTGGCGGGTACTCATCTGCGTCCACCTGACGTCGAGCACTGTAAAACTTGAAGATAGGCACGTCGAGTACATGGGACTAGGCCATCACCAAGCTCACGAGCACGTTCCAGTCAGGGTTTTGGCAACAGGTCAGAATATTTGATATGTCCAACATAACAGGTCTGAAACGTTCTTGCAAAGGCGGCCGCATGTGCCGACCCCTGCACGTAGCACGTACCAAACGGCATGCTCAATTGCCACTTCAGCCAAGACGCGTGCCGAATGCGAACCCATAGCCGACGGTCCTCCAGCTGCAAAGTAAACTTGTTCTGTCGAGCACCCGTAGTTTAGTACCCATGCGAAGTGTGGCATTTTCGTTTTGGAACTTATGTGGTGCCATACACACGTTGCCAAAAGTAGCAAATCCAGTTTCGCATTTCTTCCATCTGCCACATCAGGTGAGACGCCTCTATTCCACACACGTTATGAAGGAAGCCGCGTCAGACTGTTGGCCAGCAGTCACATATTTGGCTTTCTCCAAGGCCCTATCTAATCCCTTCTCGATATCTGGAATGCTGGACTGCAAGGTCGCGCGCTCCTTAGTCTTCGTGGTCAGTTGCTTGAGCCGACTGTCCAGAAGCCCATCCTTTCGGTCCTGTGCCCAAGCGGCACTGCAGCCAGAAATCAAGAAGATTTCCAGAGTAGCAAAGATGAGGACCAAGACGATCTGTAAAAAGATGACCCAGCCCTTGGCGAGTCCAATGGTGGCGAGCCCAGCAACCACGGTGTCCATAGATTGGGAGGTTTCGTAACTGACAGGGATGACCGGCATTTTGAGTGATTTAGACAAGGACGTTGGTGAGGGCGAGAGGTTCAGGGTTTAAGTCTGGTTATATTTGGATGGTATTTGGGCTTGTAGGATAAAAAGGGTTGGGTAGAATGATGTCCCCAGTTCTGTGTGAATAGCTGGTACTTATGGATTGGATAGGTTTTCGAAGGAACTTCCTGGGTAACTGAAATAATGACCTAAAATGTCTTGAGAGCCTGTTGCTTCAAAGCTCGCACTCCCCATTATCTGGTTTTGGCTCAATAGAAACTTTCCCAGTTAATGGCAAAACCTTGGCTATTATGACCTATGAACCAACAAATTAGCTATGAATTACACTTGCAGCCCAGCACCTAAACTGGTAGAGTTATTCGGCCACCAGAAGTAAGTGAGCTAGTTATATCAAGCCAGTAGCCGCCGACACACCTAGCAATACTACTAGTGTATAGCACTTGGAGTAAGGATCCGTTCATTGAAATTATCTACTGTACACCCTACAGAATAAGAATGCTAAATACATAATGGACTATCTTGGCTTCTGGAGACGCCTTCGTCCCCGAACAGCCGGGCAACTTGTGTACCGAAGCCCAGTACAGTTTCCGGAGACCAGGCCAAGTTAGTCCATCACAGGGCTGCTCTCATTGATGCCTGCTTCGAGATCCTGGTTCTGCTGTGTGCTGCGACGGCGCCGAGCTGACGGATACTAATCATCGCCAGGTGTAACCAGGCACAAACCACCAATGACCGGACCCAAAACGTACATGACGTAACAAATCTGTGGCCGCCAGACGAAAAAGACGAGGACGTTGAAGCCAGCGACAGGATCAGGAAAACAATGGCGAATCCGGAGACATCCTTCAACCACAACCTGCTGGTTGGGTAACCGAGGGCCAGACGAATCGACAGGGCGGCTGTGCAGGTTGCACAGCAGGCGGCAAACAGCAAGAGGTGGGCGACCCAATCCTCGTCCTTCCACGAGGCGGCACCACCGATCTGCGCGGCTGCGACTGCGAACGTTGCACCCGCGGCGAGCAATGCCCAAGCGTTCTCTTGGGGCTTGTACACCCCGAAATGGTCACCGATCCAGCCGGCAAACACGACGATCCGTGGGCCGAAGCCACGGTGGTGAACGACAGGCAAAATTCCCTGCAGGATACCCCAGATGCACAACCAAGCGGCCCCGAGCCGTTGCCCGACAGGAGATGGTGCTGAAGGCATGGCGGCGACTACACGCGCACCCACACGAACACCGGGGAGAGAGAGAGAGAGAGACTAAGCAGCGGCAGCGGCTGCTGCTGTGGCTGTGGCTGTGGCTGCGGTGATGGTGTTGCCGGCGCCGCGTCGGTGTTGTTGCCATCGTTGGCCTGAAATCGTCAATATCAGCCACGGCGCCAATCGGAGACCAAGCATGTTGACTTACGGCATCCTCGTGGGTAGTGTGGGCATCCTCGGCCTTGGCCTCGTCCTCGAAATCGGACTTGCAGCAGACTTATCAGCAGACAGAACATGCAGCTAGCGCACCCAAAGAAGGAAATGTGATGTGAAGGACCGCCATCCGAATCGTTGCTTGTGTTGATATCAGGTATTGTTCAAGTGCAGAGAGAGGTGTGTAGGAGACTTCGATTCCACTGACGTTCAAAAGAAAAGAAAACGGGCAGCTGCAGGTGGGTGCTTATCAACCATCAGTTATTCCGTTACCAGAAGGTTATGCCAGAGAAAATACGCGTGGGATTTTATTGTTACCCCACTGAGTGTGCCATCGTCAGGCAGGGCATCAGATCTCCAACCTGTCGTTTCGACCCAACGACGTGGCTTTCCGCCGGGTGGAATCTTTTGGTCTGCTTGAGGACACCGCCGAGTGTAATATATATGAGCCATTTCCTTCATCTACTCATACAATAAACCCCAACTCTGATCATGCGTGGAGAGAACACGGCACTGCCCTTGACCAGACGAACAAACCCCGCGGGCCATTATTGTAACTGACAAAACAACGTGTTGTACGGTAAGTGTTTCACCAGTTCGTACAAGATGCAATCGGAGTTCGAAGGAATCAGGCAATGCCCCTTGGGCTCGGATGTCGCCATTTCCACGCACAAATATACTCCGAGTGTTTCCGCTTGCCGGACTCGGGGACATCTTGGGGCTGCTTCGTCTCCAGCGCGAACGGCCGGTGCGGCTGAGCCGGCGCCACTAGCGAGGCTGGTTCCATGAAGCTCAGGTCTCCCGTAACGGCAAGGCGGCTCAGATGGATAAGCCAGTTCGGTTGAGATCCTAGATCTGTATCAGGGGGCTGTGGACACTACGAGGTATTCCCTGTACCGCATGTTCTTTTGTTACTTGATTGGGCACTTGATACTGTGATTTAATTTAATAAATAGCTGTCAGATACGTACTTGGTTGGTTGTCTGATGCTTGTGTGTCTGACATGAACTTGTCGGACCCCACTGCAACCGCTGCCCCCAATGCAACCTTCTCCCGGCTCGGCTGCGTCACTCTTCTTGGGATGATTTCTCGAGGCTCGCAGAGTTTTCTGTCATATTTCTCCTTTCATTTTCGTCGCACTTGCTTCAGAACCTTTTATGGCAACAAAACCTCACCACAGCTCACAACATCATGCCTTCCGAGACTCATGAGCTCCTCGCCCCTCACGAGACAGTCCGGGCTGGGAGCGATCGCTGTAGCGCTAGCAGCCCAGCGCCGTCAAGTTCTCCTCCCAGTCTCGCCTCTCCGCTTGCATCGGGAGATGGCAAGTGGGCGCACATCTGGTCGTCCTGGAAATGGGAGCTCCTAGCGTGCGTCCTGGTGCTGGCCACACCACTTATCATGCTAGCCACACTTTACCCACACGCAGGCCAGCCGCTCCCGAATTGGCCTTTTAAAATCACCATCAATGCTCTTCTTTCCATCTACAACGTCGTATTCAAGACGTCAGTCGGATTCCTGGCGGCTTCGGCCATCGGACAGCTCCAGTGGACGTGGTTCGCATCTCGGAGGCCCCTATACGACGTCGTCCGCCTTGATGCCGCGGGACGGGGGCCTGGGGCTCGTGTGTCTGGGTCTGCACCAACCACCTCAAGCAGCCGCTGATAACGCTCGGAGCATCCATCTTGATCCTCTCAGTTGCCTTGGATCCGTTTATTCAGCAAATTATTCACCCGGTCGATTGTACGTCCAGCTCAGGGGGTTGGAGCAAGCCACCTTGCCACGAACCAACTTCTACGTCCCCGAACAACCGGCTTACGACGTAGATGACTTAGGAAACACGACCGGTTTAGGAGACCCGCTGAGAAATGCTCTGGTCCACCACAGCTCTGGTGTTGAGGCGAACTGCCCAACTGGCAACTGCACCTTCCCTAGGGTATTTGGTACTATGGGTTTTTGCAGTTCTTGCAAAGATTCATCTCACGAAATCTCTTTCGGAACCGTTTGCATAGCGAATGGGAACGAGAACGGAAAAAACACAACATACAAGATCGAAAACCCCACCAACTTTGAGGAGTGCACCAACAAGTCTGCTATAGTCTCAAAACTGCCAGATCGATACTATGTTGCAAACCTTTCGGCTACAGAGATCGGTAATACCTGGGCACTCAATGCTTCGTTCTTTCCGACTTTTTAAAAGTGCGCAATTCGGAGTTGTTTACAATGGCTATGAAGAACCATATATTAGACGGAACAGATGAGAGCATTGTCGTCCAGACTTTGATGGGGAAAACTACATTTTCCGAGCCCCAAATAGATATGCATACCGGCAAGAAGTGGGCAGACTGCGACATACCTGCCTCCCAAGAAAGCGGACAATGGAAGTGCCAAGGCTATGGCGCGGCCACTTGCTCACTTTACCCTTGCGTTCGCATGTACAACGCGACAGTCGAAAATGGCCAGCTCAAGGAACGCTTGATGGCACACTCTGACGAAAAACAGTTGGCTGTGATTCAATACGGGCCTCTACCATCCGACACCCTACCAAGCGGCCAGAGAGATTCCCTGATCACCACGCTGGACGCGGAGTGTCTCTCGCCGGAGGAAACGGATATTGTTAGAGACCAAGGACACAAAATCGGGGAGAAAGTGCGCTGGATACCTTATAACGGTAGAATTCTTGATGAGTCGTTTGTATCATTGTTAGATCGTGGTTGTGCTTACTCCATAGGCCGACGTTTTACGTGGTCTACCAGATTTTTCTTGAAAAATCACTTTACGAGTCGGGCCGTTACAGCCGAGGCGGGCAACCTGCGTCAGCTTGCTTTTTTCAAGGGCGACGAGGTTCCTTTGTCTGTTTTTGACGCTGGGCGGGTCACCTTCGAACGCATCGACACTTTGTTCTCCAACATCTCTAATGCGCTGACCACTTACATCCGGACCCATGGGAACAAAACATACTCTGTCGATGCAGCTGGGGATGTATGGCACGCTTCTACCTGCTTGGAGGTCCAATGGCCCTGGATAGCCTTCCACGCCACCCTAGCGGTCTTGACGCTCCTGCTGGTCGTTTTGGTTCTGATGGCTTCACGCCAGCAGCCTGTGTGGAAAGCGTCGCCTCTGGTCTGGATCCTACGTGGTCCCAACGAGAACGAAATCACCAGCGGCTTACCAGCGCTTGACAAGATGGAAGAAGAGTCGAAAAAGATGACTATCTCCATGCGTTGTTCAAACTTCGGATTCCACGACCACTGTGTTACAACCCAAATTGGCCATGCGAGGAAGGCAAAGACCGTCACACGGTTGGGGGCGTACCCTGCGATTGTCCGATTCGGGCCCTAGAACAGCGCTTTTTCTTTTTCTAACATGTACTTGTTGAGCAGGTTCATGTTTCCGTAAAGCCAGGGCGAGAAAGGGGGCAATAACCCCTGAGAATTGTAGGCTTTTAGCCATATTGAGTTACCCTACAATGGGAAGCTCTTTTCAGAGAAATTTACTCTATCTACGGCCATTTAATGAGAGTTGTCATCATTTCCTTTTTTTTGGCTTAAATTTCGTCCTATTCCCCATCTCTACCCTCCACCTCGAGATACCGCTCAAAGACAGTGACGCAAGCCTGAATCTTTCGCCACTTCCCACAGCGCTCCCCCTCGCCAAAACCATTCACAATGCCGGTCATTCCCATCACTTTTCCGA
Organism: Apiospora aurea; assembly: GCF_038362705.1. Classification (NCBI taxonomy): domain Eukaryota; kingdom Fungi; phylum Ascomycota; class Sordariomycetes; order Amphisphaeriales; family Apiosporaceae; genus Apiospora; species Apiospora aurea. Next base: position 205,904 of record NW_027117398.1, on the reverse strand, counting down.
GTGTCGCCCAGAACATCACGATACCACTCGACCTCGCGCTAAGCCCGACAAGCATCTCGATCGATCCAGTCCAAGCTTCAGAGCCGGCCCTGATGGTAGACAACGTGGTCGCTGGGCTTAGCGCCTTCGCACTTACCAAGGGCTGGGTCATTTATTTACAAATATTCTTGGTTTTATCATTAGCCGTTTTTGTATTTGTACTTATTTTTACTTGTATGATAGTCTCTCATAGGGTGGAATTGGACAGAAAGGAAATGGTGTATAAGCAAAAGGCGAACGGACTTTGCAAGTCTTTCAAGGAGCTTAAGGAGGTATTACAGCCTAGCATTCAGCCCGACATTCAGCCCAGCATCCAGTCCAGCATCCAGTCCAGCATCCAGTCCAGCATTCCGGATCTCGAGAAGGGCTTGGGTGAGGCCTGGGAGAAGAATGCTACCCAACAGTCCGATACGGCATCATTCACAACGTGCATGGAGTGGTACCCTCCGGCCTGACGTGGAGGATCAAAGGCAGGGCAGTGGAAACAACGAGGCTGTACGAATATGGGGGAGGCTATTGGCGATATAGTCATGGTGGGCGGATCAACCAAGTTTGTGGAATGCGATTTGGACTGTGTGGAGTTCGGACACTCCCAGCGTCTCGGCTGCTCATAGGGGGGACACCAAAGACTGGAGGTTGAGGTTGGATGATAGCTTTTCTTGACCAGCAGTCCCCTCATAGACTGTAGTAGTCAGATTTCCTGACACATACGACCATATCCTGCTGAATACTAGGGATCCCGTCCGCTCTCCCATATATAAGCAGCAGAGAGCCGAATTAGTACTAGGGTCGGTGACGACCTGGGAATCCTCGGTGTTGTATGTTTTTGCTCTTTTAATATTTTTGCTCTTCTGTCCCAGCCGTAATTTCCCTACTCTTCCCGATCCTGATGAAAATCGCATTTTATTTTTATTAGCTAGGTGACAGTAGCTTGGCTAGCACGTTATATTTATGGTCATTGAAGCCCACATGCGGTGGAGATGCTGCGATGGCTTACTGTACCACCCCCGCAAGGACAATCGCATACTTCTCTACCCTCACAACAACGGCCCGAACGATGAAAACAGAAACACCTAGAATACATCTAGTGGTGCGCTAGAGTAAGTAACAAGCCTTCACAGAGAACTCACGAATCTCCCGGGCGTCTTGCCACGCGATGGCCTCCCCTATCTACCGCACACTCAACAGGGACAGAGAGGAGATTCGTCTCTTCGAGCTCCTGCCCGCAGATGATGACAAAGAGGCCCTGGTTCGAGGGTGCTTGCACTACCATTCGCTGGCCGACAAGCCAGTCTACAACACCGTTTCCTACGTATGGGGCGACCCCGGCCTCACCGGCGAGCAGATCGAAGTCGATGGCAAGTCCTTGCAAGTTACTCCGAACCTGCACAAACTACTGTGCAACCTGCGGTCCTCCTCCCAGGACGATGACGTGGGTTTGTTATGGATCGATGCCATCTGCATCAACCAACAGGACCTGGCCGAGCGCAACCACCAGGTGTCCATGATGCGCCAGATCTACGAGCAGTGCCGCGCGGACCTGGTCTGGCTCGGCCCCACTTCGTCCGCCGACGACGCGCACGAAGAAGGCGTCGCCGAGGAAGCCATGGAGGCCGGCCTGGAGCTCCTGGGGAGCATCTGCGCCACCAACGACATCCGGACGCTGGAGGGCCTCAATTACCGCTTCCCCACGGACCAGGACCCGACGACGGGGAAGCCGTGCACGTCCTGGAGAGCGGCAACCGCCGCCCAGCGCCTCCGGAGCTGGGAGATGACGTACGAGGACCAGGACGTCCTGTACCACGCCCTCTTCCGCCCGGCGATCTGGGACCGCATCTGGGTCGTCCAGGAGCTCGCGTGCGCGCCGCGCGTCGTGCTCGTGGCGGGACGGCGGGGCCGGCTCGAGTGGGACGTGGTCGCGCGGTTCCTGGCGCCGCTGCCGCCGTCGGACGCGTTCCACGGGTATGTGGGGAGCCACGGGAGCTGGCTGCAGCTGGAAGTCGGGATGTTGCTGGCCAAGTTGAAGCGGATCAACGACCAGCGGACGTTGGCGCAAAGGGGGGAACGGGAGGGGCTGCTTGACGTGCTGGCGCGGTGGAGTGAATCGGCTTCGACGGATCCGAGGGATAGGATCTACGCTGGTAAGCAGGTTTTCCACTGTTGCAAACCAGGCTTCAAAACAGTGGTCGGGCTAACAGTTATGTCTGCCAATGCAAAGTACTCGGGCTCGCTCCGCAGGAGCTGAGATTCGCAGTCGATTACTCGCGAACCCTGCCCCAGGTCCATCTCGACGCCGCCCGGGCCATCATCAACTTCTCCGCGAACCTGGACATCATCGCCCAGAATCCATGGCCTCACGATAAGAAAAAGGCCAAACTCCCGGCAAACGATGACGACGTGGATCAAGAGCAGCAACTCGCCCAGCACCTCCCGTCGTGGGTCCCGAGCTTCACCATGTCGCTCCGGACTCCGGCCGCTGCCGACGAGAGACACACCCTCTTGTTCGCGCAGCGGGGATCTTCAGCGCGGGCCCGTTGAACTGCCAGGTCCCCTGTCTCATCGCGGATGACGAGAATGGCGGCGACGGCGCGCTGCGGACGCGGGGCGTGGTGCTCGATGCGGTGGGGAAAATCATCCCGGAACCGGACCGCGAGCGGCACTATCGCTCCGACTCGGACGAGACGCAGTACGTTTCAATGCGCTCGTGCGTGGGTAGGAACTTGCTGGACGACGATGAAGCCGGTCCGGTATGTTATGTATCGGGCGAGCCAGCGTTTACGGCCTATTGGCGTACGCTGGCGACGGACCGGAGCGGCTTTCCGATGAAAAGACTGCAACAGGACGAGATCGAGACGCTCGACGGGAGCTTGAGGGAGAAGATGAGGGAAAGCATGAGGAGGCACGACAAGAGGATGTCCGAATCGAACGACGCGGGTTTGACAGAACCCACTGTTCAAAGGAACAGTGGCAAAGATGCGGGTGATGATCCTCCGCAAGAGGAAGAGCCTTATCTCCTTGAAGACACAATTTGCGACCCTGTGTGGTGTTTTACTTATACCCATTGGGGTTTCAACGTCACGGAAAAGGGTTTATATACGATGCTGCTCAGAGGGCGCGCACAGCAAGGCGACGTTATTGCCTGTCTGGAGGGGGCCAAGGTTCCACTGGTCTTGCGGCCGAAACGGGCAGTGGACGACGGGCCTTCGACGACGGGGGAGGTACCGCCTCGGTTTGAAGTTATCGGGCCGGCTTATGTGCATGGGTTCATGGATTTGGAGGCGTTCGAGTCCGTGGGCCTTAGGGAGCGGCTTCAGTTGAAGACGGAGGATATCTTCCTTGTGTAACAACACTGATTGTGACCTTGTGCTGCCGTTGTGATCCTAAATTGCTAATGCAACACAAGTCACAAACTTGGCTGTTATCCCTGTTACCCACCAGTTATCCGACTACTTATCAGCTATCTCATATCAACTATGCCACTGACCAGCTATTGCATGATCGGGGGCCTTGATAAACCTTCCAACATGCTGGACCCAACAGCCATCTACGCCAACCATTGATCCTCCAGCACCTTGTACGACGCCGTCTGGTTCCCCTGCTCGTGCGCCTCGGCAACGGGCACGCGGTTGGGCTTCGCATCTAAGACGATGACGAGCAGTCGAACCCAGCTGCTCGTGTGGTTGGAGAGACTGGAAACGATGAAGACGTCCGACGTTAGCTGATCTCTCTGGCTCATAGAGGGTATCCCGGAAAAGGTAAGGGGAAAGAAATAAAGGAGGGGGATCTTAGATCTTACGCATGCATCATTCCGCGCTGGAACACGACCTCGCCCGGGTGGCACTCGGTCCGCACGAGCTCGCTGTAATCGGGCTTGCCGTCGCGGATGGTGTACGGCGCGTCGCCGGGGGTCATCAGGCTCAGCGCCCCCTGGAGCACGACCAGGTAGTCGGCGGAGGTCGTTCGGTGCTTTTCGGTTCACCGTCGTTAGTACATGTCAAAATCAAGGGGACACAAAAGCCCCCACGCTGAAGGAGCTCCTGGGGGAGGAAGACTTACCATCACTCCCTCGGTGTTGGGCGCGACGTCGATGTAGTACCTACGAAAGGGGTCAGCCACCTAAATGGGAATTTCGACCAACAAATACCATCTGTTGTCGCTCGCATCTGACCACTTACATGTGTGTGCCGTTGGGCAACACGATCCCCATACCAGGGACATCCGCAACCGGAAGGGTTCCATTTGAGAGAAGGTGTTAGCTGTTTTGCCCCTTCTTCACCTGCACGCCGCCAGATCGGGGGATGCCGAGGAACTCACTGCCCATCGTTGCTCGTCGGGACCTGCGCGTTGGTTCCCACGATGTACCGCACCAACGAACCGCCCAGGATCGGGTGGGCCTCGAGGGTATCGACCTTGACCTCGACACCGGGCTCGGCCCCCGCGTCGCCCGCGCTGGCGGCGGGGAGGGGCAGGTTCGAGGCCACGATGCGGCGGGGCGCGGGGAGGTCGTGGGGCGATGCGGACATGGTTGGTTGATCTAGATGATCCGGGGAAGACGGATATCGACAAAAACTACTGGATGGCCGAAGTGTTGAGAGGAATGGCGAGTGATGGATGAATCGAGTCGTCGACGAAGCTTACACAGAACAGATGTAGCCACTGGTGGCGGCGAGACCGTCCTCTTATACACTTCGACGCCGCCGGTCCATCATGCCCCCGGCGCGGCGCGACCTGCTTATGCGAGCGTAGTGAGTGAGACGCCATTCAGCCTCCTCTTTTCGCTAGAAGGCGAACGACGATGTTGGACTCTCGGAGGACTCTATTCAGGGGGTCGTTGACAAATGTCGTCGGGCTGCTAAGCATTGCGGCGTTTGAGGCGTAGTCGACAATAGGGCTACGGCCGAAACATCCCCCGCCGCTTTTTCGCAATCTTATTAGTGTGGAAGAAACGTGGCGTTCGAACTAGTTCCGCTCCTCCATTCCGAGAGTTAAGTGATTGGTAATCTGAGCGAGTCTCTCTGGAGTTACACGATGTTTGCTATACATTTTTACGTCGTCGCTAGACTGGCCGATTGGAGCGACTGGTAACATCAACTGAATTTCTAGGCGAAACTAACTATAAAGCCGACTTGCTTACAACCTGAGTACCCTAACTTCGGTGTTTGTAATGAACTCGAGGCTTCTCCCACCACCTCACCGCCCCTTACTCGTGCCCTTGCTCCCCTCCCCCAGCTCGGTAGTCTTCTTCGAAACCAACCTACTTCTTCCAACTCAGGTAAGAGGGCGAGCAACTCACCCCAAGAGGGTCACGACCAACGACCCCAACACTCCCGCCCAGACCATCGAAGGGACGAAAGTCCCACGACCAGAGCTCTTCTTACCGTCGTCCCCGGCGGGCGCCGGCTTCGCATTCTTCGCGTTGGCCTGGCCGAGGTCGGTCTCGCGGATGCACGGGTGCTGGCAGACGGCGTTGTCGCGCCAGTCGAACTTGAGCCGGCCCAGCGCCGACGCGTTCTTGCTGTGGTAGTTGGCCGTGATCTGGCCGCACAGGTTGCAGTCGGGCGTGTTGACCAGCTCCTCGGCAAGCTCGCGGACCTGCGCCAGGGTCAGGCCGCCGTCTTTGTCGTCGCCGTTGCCGTTGGAGGAGACTTTGGAGGGAAGGCGCACAGCGCTGTGGATAGGGATAGGGGCAATTCGTGTCAGCTGCTCTGCTTTTCTATACTGTATGCACATGTCGTGTGGCGGTGTGGGTGTGGGTGATGGATGGGTTTCGTCAAAAAGAAACTTACTGCCGTCGAGTTCGTTGTTGACCGCCCCTTCCACCCCGACCTGGAACGTGGCCGGCCCCGCCTGGGCGTCGACCCCCGCGACGTCGAGCACGAACTTGGTGTCGCGGAACAGGCAGGCGACGTGGCGGTCGTTCTTGTAAAAGGTGTCGTCGGGCAGGCTGGCACGAGCTTGACGGGAGGAAGGGTTTTTGGGTACAGCATAGTTGCAAGTGAAGAGGAAAGGGCTGTTGTGCGTGTATTGGACGGGTGCTTGAGTCTTGCTGGTCTGGCAAGTTCGAGATCAAAAGAAGGGGATCTGGTTTTATTTATATTCGCTTGCTCGACAACCTGATCCATAGGTTTTCAATGGAGGATCGCAGCCCGGTGCCGCTGCACCCATATGAGGCCGTCTTCCAAAATGAATACCCGAACGTACTGACCTCACTCAAGGTTACGCAGAGAACGTCGAGGCTCCAGGTAATACTGCATGTCCAGATTATTGCTCTATGAATAGAAACACAAAGTGCAGTAATTCTGCACTTTCCCCGGAGCTGGCTCCCAGCTACGGTCCAGCTGAGGTCGGTTGGCTTTTTTGTGTGATTTAAGGGTTACATCTTCCCTCAGCTAAGATCAGGGAGCCCTGAGTCATCAGCTCCCAATGTTCGCCAAGGTTGTGTATATAACGCCCATACTATAGGATAATATCGCAGCCTCCCAAGTTGCTTCAGCTACCAGCCCTCCACAGCCAGGTGAACCGAGACCGCATCCTGCAGAGCAAGAAAATTCCCAGTAAAAGGTCGAGCCTCACCAAGTAAAGTGGGAAAGGAGGGATACCGACTCAATAAGTTGGTTCCAGACCGGGCTGGTGATTTCTACGAAGCCAAGGAATGCCGCACCACCAGGGGGTGTCACAGCCGTTTACTTAACTGTTCGCTCTCGGCAAACATAATTATATATACACTAAGGGGAGGGGGGGAAGAAAAAAGAAGAAGAAGAAACAAAGAATACATAGGCATCATTCATTCCATGTATATTAAAGGTAACGATAGGGCTTCTTCATCCCACGAGGACTGCGATAGGGAAGTGCTAACCACTCATAACAGGGATGGCATTCCCAAAAGTATGGACATCAGGTCCCTGCAGACGACATCATAGAAGCCTTTCACCACTCGCTGTTATCGACCTGCTAGGATGCTATGGAAGGCTATGTCCCCGAACCCGTAGTTAAAGGCTTAAGCCTGCTGCTACGGCCGAGAGCTTTGCGGGATCCTGGGGTCAAGACCCGGCTTCTTGACCGCCGTACACAAGCTGGGATTGAACAAGTCCAAGGTAGATCCGGATCGCAGGCTCCGGGTGTTGCTAGATGGTGGCCAGTTATAACCGTTCGTCAATGGAGCAGCCAGCATGCTGGAAGTACCGGAAGCACCTCGCGCCTATGTTCGCTGGGTAGGACGATCATTATCTATGGGCACGAACGGAACGAAGGCTCAGCCTTGCTCGTTCAACGAAGTGCTTGCTGGTCACTTCAATCGATTGCTCTTTACGTAATGCGATATATTAAACAAACGAAAGCGTCAGCGGGGATAACGAGCGTATCAGACCAGGCATCTCCTTCATGTGCATTACAGCAAAGCACCGTCCTGTAAGGAAGCCGAGATACCACCAACTATCGGGACGGAACGACAGGCCAGAAGGAGCGGCCGCACCACCAGCGAACTAGTTGCATCCGGCAAAACGATAGTTGGGGGAGCGATCTAGACGTCCATCTATTGATGGACGTGCGGGGTGGGTGGTCAATCCACCCACCGATATCATCACGACGGGCGGGCGGCACAGTGCGGTCTTGGGATGAAGACTTCATGCTGGATTCAGCCCTCCATCACAGCATACTTGGAGAAACAGTGCATCGGAGTTCTCACTGTCACCTCCCTCGTTCTTTCAGCGACGACAAGACTCGACACCTTAGGCCTTGAGGTGGGACACCTGCTCCAGCAGCTACTAGGTAGAGAGAGCGCGAGCCATCCGAAGGGTCCCCGGGGCGGTCTAGACGGACGAGAGACCCAGCCCCGGTCTTGGCGAAGGCTAGATGAGTCGGAGCGGCTCCCCGACTGTGGGATGTGCCCACGAGCTGGATCGTATGCCACGGGGGACTAGAGATGGGCGGTGTGGCGCCTTGCTAGGCATGCTGAGCCGGGAGGCGCTTATAGGATGCTACTAGTACCGTGAAGGTGGCCCACAACGTAAGGAGAAGAATAACAATCCTGTTCTTGTCTTTCCGAAGTTGGGACGTGACGTGGAACATGGAAATCAACCAACATGCAGATTCGGCCCCTCAAGTGGCTGAGACTGCACCCCTGGATCCGAGTGAGATGCAATTGTAGGTAAGCATGAACGCGGCCACCCCCAATTGTTGTTCTGTCAGCCTGGCGCAGTGGATGGAGAGGGGAGTGATCAGTCGGATCCCGAACAAGGTGGCTGCTGTTGCTGCTTCGCATTGGTGTGTAGCTTTGGTTGGACATCTGACTAAACGGCGGGTTCCCTCCAATTACCTATGCCCATGGCGTCAATACTCCATTGCTCCGTTGGTACATGGTGCTTACATATATTCCAAGTTAGGCGAGATGAAATGAAGTTCAAATGGCTTGCTTGCCTTATCTCGGACAGTCGGAAAGCAAGGCGCTAATATGTAAGCCGGATAGGACGTCCAGGCTAACTGGCATAGTGTGCTGTCCGGTTCCTGACGATGACGTAGGCAAGTCTTCTTTCGTCGATTCTTTGGGCAGCTTCGTTGTCTCTATTTTCTTTTTCGGGCATTTGCTTATTGTGACGATGGCTGCCGCCCCCACAAGGAAGGATTCCTCGTCTTTTTCGGGTTGACACAAAGCATGCAAGCCGCATTCCCCCTGGCGCTTGCTGGGTAAGACAGGAAGGGCCCTTCCATGAATCCTATGCATCCTACAAGCCTGTGCTTGTCAGGCTGTCGCTCGTTCGGAGGAAACCAATTTCATCACTGGGAGGCTTAGAGGGAAGAAATTGCACAGCCTGGCCAACATGTCAGCAGACTCGTCTATTTGCGGACGAATCGAAACCAACCCAACAGGGATCAACCACTCACAGACTTTCATCTGCGCAGCGCTGTTGGCAGGTTAGCGCCGTCCCGAACGGGGATTAGCCCGCGTGAACGGCGCGTTTCATTTACAGGGTCTGGAAATTGGGACGAACCAGGGTTCAGAGTCAAGCGCACGCACACGTCGATCAGGAACACAACAGGCGACAGCCGAATGCCACCCATCCAATTCATTTTCGTCACCTTGGATAAGCCGAGGAGGGGTCACATTACTCTTTGGAAAGATTTGAAGATGTTGTAGGCAAAAAGGTGGTATCATTTTGAAATTCATATCTCAAGTGACTCAGATATATACATTCGAAAGGGAGGAAAACAAACATTCTGGAAAGACACAGGGTGGATTTATTTTGTCAAGTGGCATCCAGGGCCCAATAGATACAATTAGAAGCAATTAAGTAGTACAAAATGTGCTCATGCCGTGGAGGATGAACCATTTCCAGAGCCTGGCTCCGAGGTTGTTTGTTTTTGAAGAAAGTCTGCACTCGGAGACCCTTTAAGGGGATCACCGAGCACCAACCGAACCCTTGATTCTCAACATCCGAAGACGCTTAGAGGAGAGCGGCAGCGACAAGGCCGGCAGCAGCGGCGAAGACGGAGGCACCGACGGCACCAGCGCCAGCGGTGACCGGGTAGGTCGAGCTGGGGCTAGGGGGAGGCCGGCAGAGGGCTGCTGGGGCTTGTTGGGGAAGCCGCCGGAGGGGGCGGGGACGGAGGGGTAGCCGCCGTTGTTGCCGCCGGCGGGGCCGGTGGGAACGCTCTGGCCGATGGTGACGGTAGAGTAGATGACGGTGGGCATGCAGGTCGAGATGGTCTGGACCGAGGTGACCGGGTTGCCACCGTTGCCACCAGCGGGCTGCGAAGGCTGGACGGGGCTGTTGGAGGAGACGCTCTCAGCAGCGGGCTTGGTGGGCTATGAGATTGTCAGATCTGTGTTCGGAGGACTGCATTTGCAGGACGGTGAATCAAAAACTTACGTAGGGAGCAGGGGCGGTGTCGTAGGGACCGGTCTGCTTGCCGCCGGTGGGAACGACGGGGGAGCTGGCAGCGGGGGTCTCGGCGGGCTTCTGGGGGACGACCGAGGAGACGGCGTAGCCACCGGCGGGGGTGGTGACGGCCATGACGGTGCTGGAGGTCACGGTGGAGCGGGCGGGGCAGTCGGTGACCTCGGGGGCGCACGAGGTGATGGTGTGGTACTGGGTCTCGTAGACCATGTTACCGGCCACGGCGGTGGCGAACAGAGCGGCGGTAGCGGCGAACTGCATTTTGACTGATTTGGATGGGTACGTTTAAAAACGGGCTAATTGTATAGATTGGGGGGGTTGGTTGGTAAAAGTTTGCTGAAGAGCGAAAATTAAGCAATAGGCTTTTTGATAGTTGGTGAAAGAATGGACGACCGAGGTCAGTGTTGAGTCAGATATCGAGATTGGCTGGATGGCTGAGGAGAAGGGGGAAAAGTTGAACCAAGGACTGGAGGACGATCGAATATTAATACCCGGTTCTGGTTCCATGGCTGCGGTGGTGGCCAAAGGCCGACAAAGAGCTCGAAAGGGAAATAGGAGAGGCAAATCCACCGCCTGGGAAATTAAAGTCGTGTAGGCCATGACTAGCGGGACCAGCATCCCGGCCGCTTTCGTGGGGCTTCATGGGGCAGGCAGACAGGCACAGGGCCGTGACAGGGCAGGCAGGGGCCCGCGATGTCCAGGACTGTCCAGGATGGTCCAAAAGGGGGCCCACACAACGCGGCCACGACATGGGATGATGGGCAGGATGGGTAGATGGGCTGGTGGGTGGTACTTCCTGACATGGTGCAAGTGCGCGCTGGTCTGAGGAGCCCCATGATGCAAAGGCGATTGGGTCATTTGGGTTTGGGACTTATGGGAGTCCGGGACGAAGGGCGGTTCGTTCAAGCAAAAGGCCAAGACAAGCGGGCGGTGGACGGCGCAGACGGAGAGGCGCTTCTGAGGCCAACGCGATCCCGTAATTTGATAGGCTATTTCCCACACTACTGCAATAAACTAGATGTGAGATGGGCGAGACACCGCGGCGGCCAATGGGATGCAGCAGTATCGAACTGCATCTGACGATTCGCCATTGGGCACCCTTCGCTTCCGTAGACGGTGAGCAATGGTTCGTGGTCTGCTGTCTATTACCTAGTAAAAGCCAGTGTAGCATCCCCTCTATCCATCATGCGGTCTTCTCCGCTCTGGATGTCGCGCAACTGGGCGATCTGCTCCTGGATGACAGCCCGTCCTGCCCGTCTTCAGCGGTAAGCAGTCTTTCGAGGGTCTGCATGGATTGGACAGGCTCGGCTGGCTGCCAGGCTGGGCAGCGCAGGGCCTACTACTACTACTACTACGGGGGAAGGTGGGAAGGTTGCAACGACGCTACGGTCCCCTCGTTCGTTGGCAATCGATCCCCGAATTCGCTTTTAGCGAGAGTACATACACCGACCAGACAAGCGCCATCTCTGATTGTCTTCCCCCGGTGGTGTGTTATGTCAGCAAATAATGAGCTATTGTGGTGGTGATTTCATCGTGAGATCCTTTGATTTGATCCTTTGATTACTGCTATTTCATCGCGATTTGGTCCATTTCTTTTTTTCCTGTTCTAAGAATAGGTCGGAGGGAACCAAAGGTTAGAAGAGAGGAGAGGAGAGACAAGGGCGAAAGAGGGGGGTCCCTTGGGTCCTTCATCGCGCACACACAATCGAAGACAATAACGGTTTGGTGGGCTTTGGGACGTCGTTCTGCCCAGTGCCTGATCCAGTTGTCGGTGAAGCACCGATGGGCTGGGCAGGCATGGCCGGCATGGCAGGCATGGAACGTGGAGGCCATGGCTGCAGGGCTTTGTTTTGCCCACGCTAGAAAGTAGGAGAATGCTCAATCGTCAACTGTGGGATGTAAGGAGTCCTGAAATCTTCGGCCTTTCGCTGCGGCCGGATTCCCCTGGGCGGCCCACGAATTGCTTGTGCAGAGATGATCTTGATTTCGGCGGCATAAAAAACAAAACATTGCGAAAAGGCACTAGGTTAACCTACTACTTCGGCCTGTTTGCGTCGCTGCATCGCCCTCTCGCGAAGGCCAAGAAGGCCCCCCGTCGATGTGCAAATGCGGGGGTGAGCTGGCTAAGGTGGTATTTCCGAGGGTCACTGATAGGCCAGCATCAAAGCATGGAAGAGACGGAATGGTAGGGAGGCACCGCTAATGCAGGTACAGGCGCCCTCTTTTTTTTTTTTTTCCTTCTTCTTCTTCTTCTCTTTTACGGACCTTAGCACCGAAAATTTTAGTGCTTATCTACTGCCTCTTGCGGCGTGATAGGTAGATCATACATAGCAGCAAGTAAGCCAAAGTCGCAAGCAAGCATGGCCTTTTTGCCACACTGGATATCTGCTAAAGGGCTCGAACGGGGGCCATCGCCGTCTGGATGGAGCACTCGCCATCCCAGTAATCTCCCTCTTGTGACAGGACGGCAAAGTGAGGGGGTCTCACGGTCTCTGCAAGGCTGGAGGCTGACGACGATCCACGAGCTTCGCAAGCTTTGGTCGCTCCATGACATATTCTTGATATGCTGTAACGTGACCCGAGCCCTCTCCCAGACCTGTTCGTGCCGTTCTATCCCAAGGTCTGCCAGTGTTTGCGGCCGTTTTGGGGCGGGTTAAGCATTCGGTCCGCCCTTGTTTCACTCTGACAACGTCCACTGATCGTCCGCCCCCCAGGCTTTCTAGGCTTTGCTTCTTCTTCTTCTTCTTCTTCTTCCAAGGCCGGTATCTCTCCTACTGCCTACCCGGAAGCCGCCTCGTGCGTGCTTGGGGGCTTCTAGTCCGCATCTGTATGTATGTGGGTTCTTGTTTTGAGATAGAACGAGAGCTAAGAGATGAACGCCCGATGCTTTCTTTGCTTGGAGGGAGCCCTTCCGCTTCCCCCTGCGCCAAGTCTGGTAATTAATTTCTCGCCCTTGCATTCGGCTAGGCTAGCACTGCAGCAGTAGTAGGTGATTACATTAGATCATAAGGCCCTTTTTGTTTACGATTGATCGCCAATCTCGTCACCCAACAACCAATTTGGGTATCCTGGCAAAGTTGCACGCCCCGAGAATGGTTCCGTACAGTCGTGCGACAGCGAGGCAAGGCAAGGAAGGGCACAAGATTGATTGCAGATTTGAGAGGAGGATGAAGAACATGACCACCCAGCCTGCCAGACACCCCCTTGCACGTTCCATCATCGACGAGCTGTCAGCCTGCCGTCTAATCCGCTTCGAGCCGACCTCTCAATTTCATTCGCTCAATGCGGGCGGATCTTGTTTGGCAACGCCCTCCCTCCCTCCTCCACGAAATGGTTGCACGCATGAACAAGAGTGGTTTTACGTACAGCTTTATGTACCTTGCACACGGCCGTCCAGACTCTGGGATTATTTGCTGTCTCTGCCTTTGGAACGATTGCTTCTTCGCTCGGCTGGCCGATCGAAGAATATCCCAAATGGCACACACCTGGGCCCCAGCAGGATCAGACCCAGCACGCTTGAAGTGTAACAAGCCTAATCAAATATTTACGACACACTCTCGATGACGGTCCTGGATCCTAGAGCTGGCTGGCTATGTACTTTAGCCAACGATAATTGCGAATATTGGTCCTTAGCTAGGATCGGTCCAGACGGCCGGGTGCTCCGATAAAGGGCGAGAGGCAAGAGGGTCGTGCTCGTGCTTCGCAATAGATCCTGGTGGGATCATCTCTTATCACCCGCGTCTCTGTTTCTATTATTACTGGCCGTCGTGGCTTTTGCATCTGACATCTGATCCCCCCCAAAGCCAATTTCTCTGTTCATCTCAACTCATGCCATTTTCATCTCTTTCTTCTTGTCTGTCTTTGACTGGTGTCCATAGGCACTTCTTGGGCATAGGAAGTTCACCATGTACGTGGGTAGCTGGCTGCTGTTGTCATTGGCATCACGGCACTTGCGTGTTAGTCTGCATCTTGACCTGAAGATGTATCTACTTCTTCTGTTATTTGTCAGTTTCTGCTTCGCGATGCAGTGATGCCGCCCTCACCTTCGAAACCACCACGCCTGATGATGATGATGATGATGACGATGGCATGAGCTCCTCAATGTTCCCAAATGCCGGAACCGACCCAATCCAATCCCAGGTTCTACCCGACCTCTGGCATTGTTTGGTTCTCTGGTTGTCGCACGACAACCTTTCCACCATGTTAGAGAACCATCGGATGCCCGCTGTGGTGTGGCATCCCAAATTCATGGCCGCGGACCAAAACATGAACGACGGTGGCTCTCATGGCCTGTGTGCTTATTGGAAAGCCCAGGCCAGTGTAGCTTCTACGCGAGGAGTTTTGAGATGCAACCAAATAGGTTGAACAGTGAAATCATCCGGCTGAAGAACACCACATGTGCCATACACGGAACGGATGGCCAAGCGGTTTTGGGAAAGTGGCAGGCTGGCCCAAACTGACAACTTACCGAACAGCAGCGGATGGCCGGGTGCCGGTGAAATTCGGTGATCAACAGGACACTGGCCCGTCTAGCAAGCGATAGCCGTTTTGGGGCCAAGAAACCGGGATCCAGCTATCTGTACTTGCTCAGTGCTTCTACTCCAGCCCTGCGATATGTCTATCCCATGGAAATGTTTGCTTTTTCTGTCTACCATCGGAACGTACGAGCTCAACTATGCGCCATCTATACGGGTCGCGATGACCTCGAGACGCGCCGATACCTTCGGTCGGTAATCGTGATAGTGAATCCGGAACGATGCCAATCCTGCCAGGGATGTGCCGAAACCTGAAGTTGATATTGGGAAAGGTACGCTGCGGCGGTCACGAGCTTCGGGTTGTTCTTCAGCAAGAACCCGACGAGACCTGCCTCGCGTCGATCTCCCCTTCCGTCGATCCGGCGCCTTGGTGGGACAAGCGCTGCTCTCAGCATGTTATGAAGAATGGTCAAGAGCAGGCATTTCTTGCTGTCAACCAACGAGAAGTGTTCTGATGCAGATATCAGGGGGACATGTACGTTGAACACCACGGGACGCATGCAATCTCACCACGCACGCTCCAGTTTACGTCGAGCTAGCAGAAGCAGAGTTGGTCGTAGCAATACACATGTAGTAGATTCGGTAGGTACACCAGGGAAGGGCAAGGGGGTTCTGCAACTTGCATCACGGGGTTGCTGAACTGGCACCTGGACTTGCCATCTCTGTGACCTCGGCATGCTGCAAGAAGGATTCCTTCATCTGAAGCAACTCGTCGGTCATATGCAAGAGCAGGTTTATCGTCGTACCCATCATGTCGTGAAGCCCGTGCTATAGCTGCTCTTCTCAGTACTACGTTGACTGACGTACATCTATCCAATTGATATGCCCCTCCCTCTGTGCACTCGGCACATGCAGAGCAAGTCCCGTCCGTAGCTGACAGGCTGTCGAAGAGCTGTAGGTGGGGTGAAAAACGAGAAAGAAAAAAAGGAAAAAAGAAAAAAAAAAGAAAGGCCAGGGCAGAAAGCCAGGGCCGACGATTGGGAATTTTACCCCGCGGCTGTCATGATTTGTTTTTGTCGGATTGTTCAATTGGCATGCGTGCCTGCGCGCCTAGCTGCCTAGGCCTAGGGACGACGTTAGGCCACCAACCAATGTTCACCGCCCTTGGCAGTAAAGCAGGTGAGGAGTCGGAGTCGGAGCCCAGCCTGACGCCCACCGCCCAGCACCACCACACAGAGAACTGCAGCCCAAAGGTGGGGTGGGTGATTGTGCACAATCACAATCTCGTACTATCAGCATCTGGCATTCAGCACATGCACAAGCAGACAAAGACGGTAGAAGAAGCCATCCAGACATATCTCGGTCTTTTGGACGTTTTCCCAGTCTTTTTTCTTCTTCGTGGCCTTTGCTAAGCGACGACGTCCAATCCGCCGACCTTTTTCTCGCTGCGTTGGCCCATCAAACCTTTTCGACTCGAACTTTCTCGCCGCTTCAACATCCATCCCACTTCCCACCATCCCGCCTCTGACCGATTTTCACAGCGATCCCGACCGACGGCCGCCCGCCACTTTGATCAAACCACCTCACCTCTTTCTCTTCTCCCCCCCCACCGAGTCCCTTCCACCACCCTGGCAGCTCACCCGTTCCGCTGCACACGCACACCACCGAGGGTCTCGGAGATTCCCCAGCCCTTGTTTGCTGAAGCATGCTGCATGCACCCCACCGTGGGCTGCCCGAATCATAGCAGCTTCCAGCTGTAAAGATGGACTCTCAAATCGAGAATGCCATAGAAATCGTCTGGAATCCCTCCGGGGGCGACCCCAGCCTCAAGCAGCAGGCCTTCGAGTTCCTCGACCGCGTCCGCACCGACCCCCAGGCCTGGCAGGTCTGCGTCGCCATCTTCACAAAGACCCCCAAGGTCTCCGAGATCGTCCGCCATGTCTGCCTCGAGATCATCAACAGCGGCATCCACACCGGCGTCCTGGGCCCTCAGGAGCTCATGTACCTGCGCGATGCTCTGATGGGCTACGTCAGAGACAACTACGGCACCGCCCAGGCTGAGCAGGTCGACTCCCCCAACATGCAGAACAAGCTCACCCAGACCCTGACCTACCTGTTCGTCACCCTCTACGCCCAGGGCTGGGAGACCTTCTTCGACGACTTCATTGCCATCGCCGACCCCCAGGGAGGCCAGAGCTGGGACAACGTCCAGGGCGTCAACATGTACCTGCGCATCCTGGGCAGTGTCCACGACGAAATCGCCGATGTCATGGTCATGCGCCAGGGCAACGAAGTAAAGAGCCACACAGATCTCAAGGACCTGGTTCGAGCCCGCCACGTCCAGGTCATTGCCCAGTCTTGGCAGGGGATTCTGGCCCGGTACGCAAACCAGAACGATAGTATTGCAGAGATGACCCTCAAGGTCATTGGCAAATGGGTCAGCTGGATCGACATCTCCCTCATCATTGGCGACGGCATGCTCAACCACATCTTCCCCTTGATTGGCCGCACCAGCCCCTCCGGCTCCGAAGACAAGGTGCGGGATGCCGCCGTCGACGCATTCACCGAGATAGTGGGCAAGAAGATGCGCCCAGCCGACAAGACTGAAATGATCTCTTTCCTCAACCTGCGTGACATCATAACCCAGCTGATTGCCAGCCCGCCTCTGTGTGAATATAAGGGCACGCCGCGCTATGACACCGATCTGGCCGAGGCCGTGGCCAAACTCGTCAACACCGTTCTCGCCGACCTTGTCCGTGTGCTCGAAGATCGTGCGACGGACGACGCCACCCGTTCCAAGGCCAACCAGCTCCTGCAGCAATTCTTGCCACTGCTCCTGCGCTTCTTCTCGGATGAATACGATGAAGTGTGCTCCACCGTCATCCCCTCGCTTACTGATGTTCTCACCTACCTGCGGAAACTGAACGACCTCGAGCCCGGGTTCGCTGAGATGCTGCCCCCTATTCTGAACGCCATCATTATGAAGATGCGCTATGACGAGACGTCGTCCTGGGGCAACGAAGACGAACAGACGGACGAGGCCGAGTTCCAGGATTTGCGCAAGAGGCTGCAGGTTCTGCAGAAGAGCGTCGCTGCCGTCAAGCAAGATCTCTACATCGATGTGCTGAGCAACTTGGTTGCCAACACATTCCAGCGCTTGGACGAGCAGGGAACCCAGCTTGACTGGAGGGATCTGGACCTGGCTCTTTACGAGATGTATCTGTTTGGGGAATTGGCTATGCCCGGTCAGGGGTCGAGCTCCAAGAACCAGCAGTCTGCTCTGGCATCGGATCGTCTGATGGCGATGATGGCCAAGATGATCGAGTCAGGCGAGTCATGAACAACCCCATATAGACCGCGTGAGAAGTATATCCAACTAACATTTGCTTTAGGTATTGCGAACTTCCCCCATCCGGCGATACTCTTCCAGTACATGGAAATCTGTGTGCGATACTGCGCCGTTTTTGAGAACGAACGCATGAACCCGTTCACTGGCCAGGTCCTGGAGACATTTGTGCGTTTAGTCCACCACGATCACCCTCGCATCCGCAGTCGCTCTTGGTACCTGTTCCACCGCTTCGTGAAACATTTGCGGTCACAGGTCGGCAATGTCGCCGAGACGGTGATCCAGTCCATTGCGGACCTCCTTCCGATCAAGGCTGAAGTGCCCGGGGACGACGCCGACGACGACATGTCCTCCGACGAGCTCGACAACTCAGCGGACGCCGTGTTCACTAGCCAGTTGTATCTATATGAGGCTATTGGCTGCATATCGTCTACGACAGCTACGCCAACCGAAAAGCAGGGCATGTACGCGCGGTCTGTCATGGATCCGCTGTTCGCAGATATGGAGCAGAATTTGCCTCGCGCAAAGGCGGGCGACGCCCAGGCTCTCCTCCAGATTCATCACATCATAATGGCCTTGGGCACACTGGCTCATGGCTTTTCCGACTGGACCCCGGGCACGACCTCGGCCAACCAGCGCCCACCGCCCGCTAAAGAGCTCTCGACCGAGTTCTCCCGGGCTGCCGAGGCCATCCTGACCGCTCTGAGCCAGCTGAATGCGTCTTCGGAAATCCGCACCGCCTGCCGATCCGCATTCTCCCGACTGCTTGGTGTGCTGGGAGTTGCTGTTCTTCCTCAGTTGCCGCAATGGATCGAGGGCCTGCTGTCGCAGAGCTCTTCCAAGGACGAGATGGCCATGTTCCTGCGACTCTTGGATCAGGTCGTGTACGGCTTCAAGACGGAGATCTACGAAGTTCTTAATATGCTACTTACCCCACTGCTCCAGCGCGTATTTGGCGGTCTGAGAGAACCCATCAACGGTACCGATGACGAGATTCAACTGGCCGAGTTGCGTCGCGAATACCTTGGGTTCCTCTTGGCCATCCTGAACAACGACCTTGGCAGCGTCCTCGTTTCCGAAACCAACCAAGGATTCTTCGAGTCCCTCATCACATCCATCCTCGGCCTGGCCCGGGATGTCGACCCGGCCTCTGGTAATCTTCCAGTGAGCCGCATAGCGTTCGCCTTGCTCGGCAAGATGACGAGCGTCTGGGGCGGCCCCGACGTTGCCAACATCTCGGCGAACCCCACAGCTCCGAGCGGCTCCCCGACGCCCTCGATCCCCGGGTTCGACCAGTTCTTCATCGACCGGTTCCACACGGTGTGCTGGGAGATTCTGCGCGACCCCAACTTCAAGCCGTCCAACGACGCCCAGACACGGCAGGTCCTGACCGAGATCGCCGGCCTCGAGCAGGCTATCTACCTCAAGACGGGCGACGCGTTCATACAGCATCTGCAGTCGTCCGTATTCCCCGCCGTGGGCATCGACGGGACCGACTTCCTCCGGGCCATGACGACGTCGACGGATCGCAAGTCGTTCACCAAGTACCTGCAGGAGCTGCAGAGATCCATGAGGTGAAGCCAGGGTGCCGAGGTTGGATAGATGAGAACTAAGGAAAAGAGAGAGAAGCGAGAGATAGAAGGGATGGGGGGTTTCAGTTTGGGTCAGAAAACGTAATACCAAGCCGAGTGTGGTTTATGTATGGGAGGCACGGGTGTTCATTGCACAGCTGGCTTTCTAGCATTTGCATATATTGGAGTTACGATGGGGCATTATACCAAATATACGCCTGTTTTGGGGTGGGGGTCAAGAAGTGATTCATTCCCCTTGAGGCATGTTCCTGCTGTTTTTTTTTTCCCCGTTCTTTTCTCAACGAGATCACCTGTGGCTTGGCTTGTAAGGAAGGTGTATCATGTGTGTGTGTGAGAGGTATTTCTGTTTGTTGGCGGGTTGAGTACCGTCTGAAAACTCATCTGGTCGTTTCTCAAAGACGCTGTTCCCCGACGCTGAAGGCTCGGTCGGTAAAAGTAATAGCCTCCCGGATTATCAAGTCGCACTTGTGATTGTCTATTGATCTCGTTGCATTCGACGTCGCGTTGACATGGTTCCATGACCTGCTGTTTACAATCCGTGCGACGCGGAAGAAAAAGGGGGTGGAGGTCAGGGGGGTCTGGTTCTCTGTTTCTTACTCGATCCCTACTAACCTTGTCGTTCGTTTCTCCCAGCTATGATGTAATGGCGCCTCCTGATTGACGTGGTTGAGTCATTGCATTGATCTCTGTACGAGATGAAAAAGAAAGAAAGAAAGAAAGAAAGAAAGAAAGAAAGAAAGAAAAAGAAAGGCCTTTACTGCCGCCCGTTTCGTTATTCATCTCTTCCGGTCAAGGCGGCGGCGATCACGGAGGCAGAGGTGGGCGTGAAGGTGCCGGAGGGGGGCGGACGGAGCTCCAAAGCGTTTAACCACCAGTTTCCATGACCTGGCCCGGCTCCGAGAGACGGCTATCTCCAGTGAATACTTCAGCTAGCAGTAGAAAAAGGAACAAAGCTCCCCTCCCCTTTTTCCCGTGAGACCGATTACGGCAATATAGATATATATGGGATGATATGGTTCCATCAAGTGAAGGGATTCGTGACGAAGTAGGTTTGAGAAGGGACAGCAACAGGCATAATGCCACCTCCATGTCGAGACTACGAGCAAATTTGCTTGGGCACATAATCTCAGCAGATCTAAACATGCATTTCGTAGCTTCTCCAGGATAGGTGCACGCTTGAATCAAAACCATCTGCTATATTTGGTCATGCTGCAAAATTAATCGGGGTATATAAATATTAAAACTCGTAGCTACATTGAAATGTGACGGGAAAACACCATCTGCCAAACCCGTGTTAAGTCTATCCCATTAAGATAACCGTCACCACGATGGTACCCAACACGAGCCCGATGTTCCCGGCATAAGACACAACCGCGCCGGCAGTGACCGGCACATGTTCTCCAGATGAAGAAAACGTGGTGGTGGAGTTCTGGACGATGGGTTCGTGGCCGAACGAAGTCAAGGGGGAGGAAGTCTCATCAACAGGTTTGTTGGAAGCACCGACGGCAGCCGCCACAACAGGGTAGTCACCATGATCATCAGGCCCTGATGCTGATGCTGACGAAGAAGGAGTCGTCGTCGAGGTGGCGTTACCATGAGACTTTGCGCTGTCGACTCCGTAATCCGCCATGAACGCAGCATACGCGGCGATAGCAGCAGCAGCACCGGAGTTTGATGCTTCTCCTGACGCTACTGCCACCGCTGCCACAGCCACGGCCTGCTTGGTAGGCGCCGGGACCGGTGGCGGCACAAACGTCTCAGGCTTCGGCGACGGGACCCTTGTCAAAGCAACGACCTGTGTCACGACGACGCGCTGAGACGTGGTGGATGCAGAAGCAGCAGCCGAAGGCGACCCGGCCTCGCCGCTTACCTCCGCCGCCGCTGGCCAGGTAACCTGGGCGCCGGCGGGGCAGATGGTGGTGAAAGAGCCAACGGTCTTGGTGACGGTCACCTCTTGCTGATAGGCGGCGGGACAGTTGGGCACTCCGGCCGCGCACATGGTGATGGTGTAAGCTGCGGTCGAGTACAGCGTGGTGGTGACGAGGTTGGTTTCATTGGTGGCACCAAGAGCCGACGCATTCGCCATCGGGTATCGGCCGGTCCCGTTCAAGGACAGGGGCGCTAGCGCCCCTGATGGTGCAGCGGTAGAGAGCGGCGGCGAGATTGTAGTGGAGAAACCCGAGGTCTTCGCGGTAAAGCTGGCCGCCGACGGGAGAGACAAGGTAAATCGGGACGAAGCAGCTAGCGAAAGAGATGCCGAGAGGCTCGACAAAGAGGAAGAAGAGGAAGAGGAGGCGGCTGCCTGAGAGCCGGATACGGTCACCTGGCTGCTATGCACCATCGGATATCTTCTGGTGCCGTTCAGGGACAGTGGTGGCGCGAGGGATGGCATAGCGGAGGAAAGGGGTGACAGGACCGTGGCAGAGGTCGCGTACTTTGCAGTAATGCTATCCGTAGACGACAGGGGCGACAGAGACGACAGAGCGGCTTGCGAGACAGTAGAGGTCGGACTAGTTGCCGACGAGGAGGATACCGTATGAGACGACCCAGAGACGGTCACTTTGCTGCTTTGGTTTGCCGGCATCGAGGAAGAGATGAATGGCAGCGCGGGAATCGTCGCCGACAGAGCGGGGGATGTCATAGTCAATCCCGGGCCAGCAATGCCGGATGCCTTGTGCGGGATCCAGCACTGGGTGAGCGTCGGGGCCGAGAGCAGCGTCGTCGACACGGTGGGAACGAGGCCCAGGGTCTTGTAGTCGACGACGACGTCGAGCTTGGCATAGGCGCCGGCATTGAGGTCGAACCACTCTCTGGTCTCGAGGTCGCAAGTGGGCGTTTTCTCGATCTCGGCCACGAACTCGACGAGGTTGGCGTAGATGCCCATGGCGGCCCCGGCGCCGATGCCGAAGGTGTCGATGGCCGCCTCAGCACCGACCTGGACACGCAGCCGAAGGTCGGCCTTGAAGGTAGCTCCAGAGCCTGTTTCAACAGTAATGGGTAGGGACTTGCTGCTCGCGCCGTCACTGTGATTGCGTATTAGTATCAGATGCTCATGGTAGCCACAATAGGTTTTCATGAACTTACAAGAAGTAATCGCTGACATCACCGCCGAAGATGTCGGCCTGCAAGAAGGCGTCATCGGCCAGCTTGATGTAGAAACCGCCGCTCATGTCAATGGTGGCATTGAGGCTGAAGACCAGGTCGACGAAGAAGACGACCCCGACGCTCAGGCCGGGGTAGTGGAGGCCGATGGGGGAGTTGGAAGCGAAGAGGTTCACGGAGACGGTGGTGGAGGCACTGGCGTTGAGGCCGAGGAGGACGTAAGCCTCGACTCCGTTGAACTGCAACCGGAGCGAGGGGTGGAGGAGGTCCTCCCACAGCTTGGCCGTGATGCTGCCCTTGGTCTCGCAGTCGATGCAGGTGATGTTCAAGCCGACCGTCTCGGTGCTACCGGCATCGTCCTGAGCCCAGGCAAAGTCACTTTGGCCCAATTCTTGTCAGCTTTCTCCTGATAGCCCAAATGCTGGGATCGTGTGATGCCATTAAAAAAGAAGAAAAAAAGAAAAAAAAAAGGCGTGTGCACGTACCCGTGAAAGAGAACCTGGTGGTCCCACGTATGGGCCATGTCGAAATCGGCCTTGAGCCGCCTCTCGAGCTGCGAGGTATGGGCGAGATCGACACCCTTTTGGACCAGAGCGTCGGTCTGATCGGAGCGCAGCACGCTCACTTCGAGAGGGGGCGTCGGGCTGGCGAGAGCGCCGGCGGCCAGGAGCAGTGCCGCGGCGAAGGGGCGTGGGAGCAACATGATAAGGAATGGACGTCTTCAGGCAAGAAGACTGGGTAGCCAAATGAGGGTAGACAAGTTTGCTGGATTGTCGGCCAAAAGAGTGTGGGATGCTGCGCCCTTCGTGAAGAAGATAAAACTCCGAGAGGGAGAAGGGACAGACATGTTGAGGCTGGCCGTGGTGTATTTATTATATGAGGCATCATCGTCTTTGCCGAATTGCAATGTCGCATCCTGTGTCTGCGCACCAACAGCGACCGGGCTTACAGCGGTGGCGGGATCGGCCAGTTAAACCAGCAGCACCGCCCCAGATGTGGTATTACATACCTCAAAGCCAGCACTCGAATCAGCGTCGATTCATGCGGTGATGCTGGAGGTGGGGGACGGAGCCAAGACGTCGCACTGGCGCGGTGGAGGGGGCTTGGGGGGCCATTCGCTGCGGGTTCCGATGCGATGTCCCAATCACCCTGTCCGCCTGGCCAAGCTGACAGAGGGCCGAGAAATAAGCAGGACCCCTTTCAAGTCGACCTAGTCTCGGCAAACTCGGCCGAGTCTGTAGAGTGGCCGCGATATGACAGATGCAATTGCAGCGAGTGAGGCGGCGACGAGATGGTTCAAGATGTATGTGTACGTCAGTATGGACGATGGGATGTGCAGACTCGTAGACTCGGAAGTCGAGGTATGCGCTTTCCATTTCTCTGCCCCAGGACGCAGTCGCAGTCGCAGTCGCAGTCGCAGCCGCAGTCGCAGCCGCAGGCGCGCCTTCCACTTACTTGTGGGCGTTTGTAGGAGAAGGTGCTGGCTGCTCCTTCCCCAGACTCTCGATCAGCCATGTCCCATCCAACCCATGCAGATCGATCGAGTCATTCATTCTCAATGGAAACTCCCAATGGCTTTCCAGACCTCGTTCTGCCTACATGCACAGATTCATCGATTGTTGTCCGAACTATATGGCGGCATCTTGAAGAGGCTTTGAACGAGCTACGGCAACCATCGACACGGATCTCACGACAAGCGCGTCGCCAGCAACCCCCAGTGAGAGAAGCCCCTTCCTCGCGCAGCAATTTGAGACTCACCAGCCAAGATCCAACTGAGCGCCTCCCTCTCTCTACATCTCATCCGTCTTCCCCGCATCCCGGAACACCAACGAGGCCATACCGCAATGTGTTCCACCGTCCACTTCACCTACCGCTGCGGCTGCGCCGACAAGGCCGTCTTCAAGTGCCTGCACCCCCATCTCCACCACCTCCACCCAGATCAAGATCAAGATCACCCAGAAGAGCAAGGCGGCGACCCAATGGAGATTGCCGCCCCCGACGACAACCAGCAGCAGCCACTGGACGGATCGCCGTCACCCTCAGAAACTCCACTCCCTGTCCCGTCCATCACCATCACCATGGCCACCAGCCTGGACGAGGAGTGCCAGGATTGCATCGCCAACCACCACGGCGCCGCCAGCACAGCGGAGCTTGATGAGGAAGAAGACACCGGCAGCAGTGATGGTAGCCCCCTCGATGATCTCCCAGCCTCTTCCTCTTCCCCCTTGTCTGTCCGGGAAGAAGGAGAAGTGTTGGCAGTCACCGCCGGCGCTGCCGAAACCATGTTACCTCCGCCCCCTCTCGCTACCGTGCAGCAGCAAAGGAGACAGGCACCGCAACGGCCTCGCTTCCAGCGTAGGGGGGTAGAACGCCACGGTCTGCGGGAAATACCGCTGAACATGGTATGAACGGGGTGTGGTCGGTCGGTCAGTGCTGAAATGGGTTGTGGGTGAGTTGAACCAGAGATGAGAGGGAGGAGGGGGGCACCCCCTGTTTCCAACAGTCAGATGTCAACGACGATTGGCTAGTAGCCGAGGCCGGGGAGGAGAGGCTACTTACGCATGTGTTGCTCGCTTGTTGCTTACCTGAAGGCTGGGTACACCTAGACAGGAGCACGCAAGGGCTTTTATCGTGGATGGGATTCCAGGATGGAAATAGCGGGAATTCAACGAGGGTCACTCATACCTCCGAATGCCTCAACACGTCCAAACGAAGGAGTCTAGGGGTGTTGCCTGCATTCAATTGGCTCTACATGATATACGACATCCCATTCAGTTTTGTCATGTTCAAGGCCACATCTTTGTATTGCTCTCGTGTACATCAGCGAACAACTAATTGATACGACCAGCCTTTGACCTTGACCTTAATCTTCGCCGCCTTGCTCATTGAATCGTAAGCAGCCAGCCAGCCCCATGCCGAACTCCGATCGAAAGCAATTCTGGACAGAGAATCCGCCCTGTCTAAACTCCCAGGCCCATACATAGCACCGCCGCCCGCTCTAGCTAGACACTTTTCTCGAAATGCAGATGCAGATGCAAACAGGAGAGCTTCGAAAATAAAACAGATGCCTGAACGTCAGCCACCGTCCATACCTTTTTTTCCCAGACATAGTGAACCCCCTTTTCTTGTCATGCTTTTACCAAGCCGCCTCCCCATTATCCACTACTACTCCGACGCCCCCCCTCCCTCCTCCGCCGCCGCCGCCGCCTCCCCTATCCGCCTCGACGCACCCAGCGCCGCCGACGCCGCCAGCCGCTGCAGAGCGTCCCGGTTCGGCGTTGACACCGCCGCCGCCGCCGCCGCCGAGGGGCCATAATAACGAGGTCGCGACTGCTGCTGTGTCGGCGTCGAAGATGATTCCTGCGAGGCGGACGGTGTATAGTCGCTGTGGGACTTTTGCTTCTGTTGCTGGATAGTAGTAGGGGTCTGCGAAGCGGATCGTCCCGAGGGCAGCGCCTTTCTTGGCGTCGTCGTGGTCCGCTGCTGCTCGTTGCCGCTGCTGTCTTCTCGCGACAGGCGCCTCTGCGCTGCCGGGAGCGGCGACGGCTGCTGCTGTTGGGGCTGGGACTGCTTCGTCATCGCTATCGGCGACGAGAAAGAAGAGGGGGCAGAAGACTGTTGTTGTTGTCGCTGGCGCTGCTGCTGCTGCTGCTGCTGCGACGGTTGCGATTGCGCCGGCGACGACTGGGCCGTAGCGGGGGCCGACGACCCGGGCACGGGGCGCCGCTGCAGCCGCTCCAGCGGGACGTCGGTCTGGCCCGTCCGGACCTTGTAGCGGGCCAGGCCGAGCCGCAGCCGCAGGATCTCGGCCTTTTGCCGGGCCTGTTCGCGCGTCAGGGACGACAGGGCGCGCGGGCGCGTCATCGGGGGCAGTTGCGGTTGCGACTGTGACTGCGATGATGGCGATAGGTGTTGTGGAGAAGAAGCTGTTGCTGCTGTCGCTGCTGTCGCTGCTGCTGCGACGGGGCTTGGGTTATCTTCTTGTGAATTTTGCTGTTGTTGCGGTGATGGTGATGGTTGGTCTGGCTCCGTGACGGTGGTGAGCTGCGAGTTGTTGAGTTGGGAGTTGTCGAAGATGGCCGATGTCTCTTCTTCAGGAGAGTGCGACCCATGCCTTTCCTGCTCCGGCGTCGCTGTCGCGACCTCTGTTTCTTGCCGCTGCTTTCTTGGTGTTGTTGCTGTTGTCGTGGCTGCGCTGGGAGAATCGGCCACCACTGTCTTTGTCGTCGATGACGTTGTTGCTGTTACTGCCGGCGCCGCTGCTCTGCTTGGCGACGGGGACGACGGCGCGGTAGACGGGGCAGTAGAAGTCGCCGCGGAAATGCAAGCCCTCTTGGCGGGCGGCGCGCCTGCATGCTGGTTGAGCGGGTTGGCGTTCTCATCGCCCTCCTCTGCGATCGCAAGGGCACGTTTGGAGGAAGGAGAAGGGGATCCTCCTCCGACCGCCGGCGGCTTCTTGTAAGTGTTGAGCGGGCTCGAGGCCGAGGTCTTGGCGGCGGCATTCAGGCGCGACGTCTTGTTCAGGCCGGGGGAGGCGGGGGAGGAGGTTGCGTTGACGTCCAGCGTGGCCAAGGCACGTCTTTTTGGTGGGAGAGGCATCCATAGCTGCTTCTTCTGCTGGTTGCTGGTGCTGCTTCAGTGACGTCGCGAGATGTCTTCCTCACTACACTGGACCGTAAGGCGTAGTAGTCTGAAATTGTTGAACGGCAGGCAGTAGGTAAGTAGCTGTCGGATACAGCCTACCGTGCGGTAGTAGTTGGTTGGTCGAACAATTAGTTGGCAAATAGTTGGAGCACCCTGATTATATCACAACAAATACAGCCCAATCGCGGGCGGCGCGGGGTGAGCGAATGCGACGGATGGTTGGATGCAAGAGAGGGAGAGAATGCGAGCGGAAGTAAATGAATGAATCAATGAGCCAGACAGAGAGACAGACAGACAGACAGACAGACACAATGAGAGTGGAAAAGACAGTCCAGTTCGATTTCTTACCGAATAAGTAATCGAATCGAAGAATGGTTGATGTTGATTGACATGGACGACTCGAGGTGGGAGAAGCGCGAGCGAGGCGCAACGGGTAAATAGATTACTTGTACTCGACGGATCGCGTTTCCCTCGTGGCGCGTCGCAGGAGCTTGGAGCTTTGGCTTTGGTGCATTGGTCTGGTGTGCATTGGGAAATGGGGGGGGCTTTTTATGCATCTATTTATTTATTGCCTGTTTGGGCCTTGCCTCACAGCCTGTAGGCGCTGTTTCCTGGCGGTCCTGGCGGCTTCCAGGGCGCGTCTCCAGCGCCAGAAGGGCTTTATGACCGCTAAAGGGCCCTTCCCTGCCTGCGAGCCCTGCAATTCAGCGCCCTGTACATCGGTTTTATGCAGGCTCAGGGTTCTGGCCCAACCCCGCCACGCGCCGCGCCGTGCGTGCCCGCCCTGGCTTTGGCGAGCAGCCTACCAACCCCTACCCATTCCATAGCTCACGTAGGATCGCGTATCAGTCAAGGTCAATTCGCTAACCTAATACGCGGTTGGCTGGCTTGCATGAACCATGTAGGCACGCACGTCAATATTACTTAGCCATGTGGCATATCGCAAGTCACTACACATCATGTCACATATCCTCAGGAGCACGTCCAAAAACAGTAGCAGTAACAGTAATCATCGTATCAATAAATCCCTCCTCATCCCACAAGGCACTTCTGGCCCATATACATTTCATCCCCTCCTATCATCTCTGTCTCTCTCCGTCGCCTTTACTTTTAAACTACGGGTATCGCTGAAATTCGCCGTCCCCTTACTCCCTTCTTCTTCCTTATACGTATGTGTGTGTGTGTGTGTCGCATCATGATACTGTGGACATAGAATCCAAAAATCAGGGAGGGAAAAAAAGATGGAGAAGAAAAAGAAAAACAAGAAACAAATAATCGACAAACGTTCCACCGTCCCCCCAATTTGTGTGTGCCGCCTTGGGCTGCCCCGACTGAACTCCAATGCTACCAGATCAGACCCCCATGGAAGAAACCCAAACAATCATCATGGACACCAGAATGACATGAAGATATAGCCCAGCCATCATCAGAGAGTGAGAGGCTTTTCCCATTTTCGCCAGAAAACAAACAAAAAAAAACGCCACCGAATGAATGTTCGCTTTCCCATTGCCCCTACACGACTCGAGCCCCCATCCATCCATCCTGTTTGCTCCACGCTTTTGGCGTCTTTCCCAGACATACACTCTTCCTGTTGCCCAAACCTAGAGTGAAGTCTATAGTAGTTGTAGTAGTTGTTGCTGTAAGTAACCTGGTTATTATGGTACATTCGAAATCGTAGAATGCCAACAAAACGCCCGTACATCGTCCATCGTCTTCTTCTTCATTTATCCTGGCAAGCTTTCGGCCGATACTCTCGCTCAGCTAGACGTGTCGAGAGAATACAGTGACGTGTCCAGGGTGAAGGGCTTGGTGAAGTCCGGGTTGACGTCGTCCCAGGAGGTGAAGCCGGCAAGGGCAGTGTTGTCCATGCCCATCGGCTGGGCTCCGTCGAACATGCTCATTTCCATATCCATGGCACCCGTATTCACAAAGGCGTCGCCATCGAACGGTTGCCAATTGTCGAGACCCAGGTCCAACCGGACATCCAGCGTGACTCCTTCCGATACGTCGCTGTTCGGCTCGGACGAAGCGCTGTCCTTGCTGGATTCGGGCGTGTCATTGGGCGTGATCGAGCGGTAAACGCCCATGTCCATGATGGCACCACCACCCCCGGACTCGAGTCCAAACTGGAACAGCTCCTGCGGGTCAATCGTGTTCATGCCAAAGCCGAAGTCCATGTTGTTCGACTGCGCAGGTGTCTGGCCCTCCGTCTTGACCATAGTCGCATCTGCGTTTTGTTGCTCGGCTGGCTTGCCGGGGACACCCTTCGCTACACCGGGCTTAGCACCGTTGGAGCTCTCAGACCGCTTCATGGACGCCTCACGAGCCATCGAGGCGGCCCCTGCTGGGGAGGCGCCTTGCTCTAGCCCACCGGCTGGTGCCATGGCGGTGGATTTGCCATTGGCATCCAGACCGAGTGCAAACGCGAGATTCTCCGTCGCATATCGTGCGGGGTCCTCGAAGGGCTTGACGTGCTCCTCCTCGTAGTGAGCCTGGCTGGCTTCTTTCGTTGCGAAGCCAATGCTGTTGGCCTCGCAATCGGGCATGGGACACTGGAATTGGGCCTTGGGCACCGCCTTCATCTCGGCCGACTGCGCTTGCTTCTGCATCTGTGGCGAGGCCTGCTTGCTGACTTGCGGCGACACACTGGCACTGGCAGTCGTCTTGGGCTTCTTGCGCGAAGTGGGCAGATGCAAGTTGTCTGCTGTGACGGCGGGCGCTTTGCCGTAAGCAGGCAGGCCGTGCGGCGAAGGCGCGCCTAGAGGGAAGGGAGGCTGCGACGTGGTGGGAGCAGCAGGGGTCACGCTGCTCCTCTGGTGCATCTTGTTCAGCGCCTGGGAGTTCTTCTCCAGGTTCGCCGCATTCAGAGGAACCGGTTGTGCGGGTTGAGCGTTGGATGTCTGCCCAGGCGTGGCCTGTTGAGCCGCGCCGTCGGCCGCGTTCTGCTGACTGGCAGTCTTGCGAACTGCTTGCGGGAACGAGGCGGCGAGGTCCTTGGCGATACTTTCCATCATGGCCCTCACTTGCTCCAAGTCCTTGGGTTTGACCGAAAAGACTTCCTTGGGTGTTGTCATCTTCTCGCCATCCTTGAACTGCCGCACAAGGCGCATACGCTTTGGAAATCGTTAGCTACGCTTCTAGATTCATATGTCAAGGGGAATGAATATATCTTACCATCCTGAAGAACATCCTAGCACGGTTGTCGTCGCGCGTCAACGAGTACCAACGGCCCAGAGCTCTGCCGAGCTTGCTCATTTCGAACACCATGCGCTGAATCTTTGTCGTCATATCCGCATGCTGCTCCGGGTTCATTAAGACGTCTTGTAATTGTTCGTTGTTAGACGCTCGCTGCTCCTCGGCGCCGATTTGCCGCAATCGCTCGATGTCTTCTTGCGTTGAAGCTGTCGGTTGCTGCTGCGCAGCTGCACGATGGTTCCTCATCAACTGTTCATACTTGGCCCTCTGGTCAGGAGGCAAGCTTGCAAGCTGAGCTTGGTTGAGGATAGGTTTGGTAGGAGGCGGAGCCTGCTGAGAAGCCGGGCGCTGCATGGGAGTAGACGATGCATTATTAGGTACATCAGCCGCATCGTCCGTACTCGGGCGCTTGAGGCTGTTCTTGGGCGGCACAGCAGGGGAGGCATTCTGCTGCTGAGGTGTTGGGCGATTACTGGAGGGCTGTCCTTGTGTGCTATTCCTGGCAGGAGCGGCGGAAGGAGGAGCCTCGTTACCTGCATTTGGCCCACGTGGCATCGCCCCTGGGCCTGCCGGGGGCTGCTGCGTCGGAGGCGCTGCCGCTCCAGCGGGTTGTTGTGCGAATTGAGGAGCCTGTCCGGGCATCTGCATGCCGAACTTTTGTCGGATCTGGTGCTGTTTCATCTGTACCAGGTAGCTTCGGATCTTCGCCTCGTCCCATGTCTTGAACCGATCGTGCCTCCTTGCGGTCTCGATCTCATGCGCTGTGACCTGGATGTTTGCGAAGGCTGCGGCCAGTTGAGGGGGGATCGTGACTTGCGGAGGTCCTGTCGCACCGGGAGCTCCAACACCCTGCGGAGGCTGCTGTGCAGGTGGCCCTGGCTGTGGTATCTGGATACCAACGGCCTGTGCCAGTTGGGGTTTGTTGACCAGCATGGCGCGGAATTGCTGGAGCTGGAAGGCGAGCAGTTGCTCCCCGACATTTGGGGGCAGCGGCTGCGTCGGGATCCATTGCTTCAGCTGACCCCATTTCTTGATCTCCGGCGGTATATTCTGTAGCTGAGACAGCACACGCTGCGGGACATCCATGTTGTTCATGAAGTTCATGGCTTGCGGGTTGTTCGGCATCTGGGGCTGGCCTTGCGTATTTCGCATTCGGTTGAGCTGCTGCTGGACCATCATGGGGTTCTGGCCGTTCGCTCCGGCGGGCCCGTTGGGTTGGGGCATGTTAGGGTTGTTACCTTGGGCAAACTGAGCCATGGGATTACTGCCTTGTCCAAACTGCCCCGGCTGGGCTTGCGGGCGGCCAGGGGCCTGACCTCCTCGGCTGGCGCTCCACTTTGCCAGCATCTCGTTCACTTTATCTGCCGGCAGGTTCTGGAAGCTTTCTCGCATCTGTTGTGGCATCTGCTGGAGCATGGCGTTGAGCATCTGTTGCCGGACATTGGGGTTCATCTGAGGTCGTTGGTTGGCTTGGTTGAAGCGTGGATCAAAGCCTTGCCCAAACGCTGGGTTTCCTTGATTCATGGGAGATTGCTGGCTGTTTGGCCTCATGCCCGCCACGGGGGGGTTGGGTCCAACAGGAGCATTGAGCGTGGTCATGGCCGGACTCTGGGATACTCCCCCAGGACCGCTAAGCCCGCCGGGTTGGCCTGTCATTTGCGCCTTTGCCTGGGCCTGGGCTCGGATCTGCGCTTGTGATTGGGCCGCGGCCTGGTCCATCTTCATCTGCTGTGCCTGCTGCAGATTGAACTGCTGCTGCATGTGCGGGGGCCGCCCGTTCTGGTTCGGGGGCGGCTGGTTGTTCCCTTGGTTCTGGCCCTGAGCTCCTCCCATCGGTTGGGGGTAGCATTGCGGCCAGGGCCGATGCTTGCAGGCACGACCATCTGGCCTGCCTCCTGAGCCAGCATGCCCGCCTTTTGCTGGTTGATAATCTCGTTAGAGAAGGGGCCAAGGTCGCTGCCGTGCTGTTGGCCCGCCTGGTTCATGTTGCGTTGCTGCTGGGCTTGCATCTGCATCGCTGGGTTCATGCCGGCGCTTGGGTGCATGTTGGGCTGCGTGCCCTTACCAGCGGCTTGCATCAGCATCTGGTTCTGGAAGAAGACGAGCAATGGATCTTGGCCCTCCTGTTGGAGTCGCTGCAGGTGATGGGGAGACATCTTGCTCTGGACCATTGCACGAAGTTGTCGCTTTTGTTCCTCGGGCGTGGTCTGAAGCTTGGCCAGAGCAAGTTGATGGGCCTTGGCTCTGGCTTGCGGAGGTATGGCATTGACGTTCATTTGCGGCGCTCCTTGCGGATGCATGGGCGAGGCACCCATCTGCATCGCGTGCATGTTGGGATTCATGGGGTTGCCTCCCATGTTCGGCATACCCATGCCGGGCTGCTGCGGTTGTTGTGGGATAGGTGATGCCTGCATGGGTTGTTGCAGGTGCTGGAAGCCCTGCGGCGATGGCTGAACCATCCCCCTCGACATTTGGTGCATCGCATTCTGGTTCATGAACATCTGAGCCTGGGCTTGCGCGTGCGCTTGAGCAGCCGCTTGCTGGTTGAGCGAGTTCTGCAGGTGCTGTTCGTTGGCTTGCCGTTTGCGAAATAATTCCTGTATTCTTTGGGAAACTTTGGATTCGTAGTTGGGCTGTCGCGAGTTAGACTTGAAGGATCCTCGAAGTGCCTATGAACGGATGATTGAATGTACTTACCTTGTCGGGAGAAGTCTGAAATGCTTCTCTCTCGAAGTTGATGCCAGTGTGAACGAGCTGTTCTGTTTCCAGTTGTGGTAAAGCCAGGAAGGAGTTAGAAATGCTGTTGTGAGACATGTTAGCCGGAAACGAAACGAGTCATGCAGCTAGCGGGTGAATACATACAGATTCATGGCGTTGCCCACTCGGATATTCAAGTGCACCTGATTCTGCCAGCCTTGTGTCTGAATGGGATTTTGTACCATTGTCCGGTACACAGCTGCGGATAATTGATGGGTGGCCGGGCGATTTCTCACGGGGCCTCCACCGCCCATCTGTGGCATGTTGGCGGCCATGGCCGCAGTCGAATTAGATTTGTACAATCTACAGTTGCAACGAGGTCCTGTTCAAACAGATGCAAACCAGGTGCAGAAACAAGGTTCCGGATGGTAGGGTGGTCAGAGATCGGCGCTGCCTAAAGTAATACGCAGTCGTCCTTTGCTCTCATTGGTCCCGATAGGATGAGTCCAAGTCGCGGCTGTGTTGTAGGACTCGCAAAGAAGCGAAAACGTCGAGAGGTGTAGGTAGGCACGACTCCCAAATTCTCACGATTTAGAGAGTAGCAGGCCGGCTATCCAAGAGAGTTTTGCCTGCTCCAAACATGTATACATCCAGCGGAGCAAGGTTGTGTCGAGAGATCCCTGTGACGTAGTAGGATGCGACCAGTCGTACCAATAGGTGATTGCAACGACTATTTCCTCGAGGGCTCGTATGGCGCGAGCGTGTAGGACGATCAGACGAAACTGGTCGGGGTGTTCGATTGGACAGGCATGCAGATTCCGACGAGCAATAGAACAAGAAGCGGCCGAGGAGCAAGTAGCTTTATCGTCTATACAAGGGTCGGGTGAGGACTGCAGGTGTACAAAAGCTGAGCGGTAGCTAGCTGGCGGTTTTCGACGGGCGGCTTGAAGCACACTAGGCCAGACTGAAGGTGGAGGGGGTGGGAGGGAGTCGCTAAAACGAGAGAGGACGGAAGAGGATCCTGGGACAGGGCATGTTAGCGCATGATGCTTTTGAACGTCTGCCAGCACATTACAAGCGGAACAACGAGAGCAGATAGATAGACGAATGCTCGCTGAGAGTCTTGCAAGCTCTGGCAGAATAAACAGGCAAAACGTCAAAGGGACCCGTACCACACTGAGCGACTCTTGGTTGTTGGTGACGCGAAGCAGGAAGCGCGCAATGGCGACGATCGGCAGAAAACAGGGTACCGGTTTCGTGCCGCCGCTAAGCCGCCGAGTTTTGCAGGGCGACGAAAATCGGTCGTAACGGCGTGTAGTTCCCAATAATGGATTGAAGTAGTGGTCGTAGTGTTTGGATGAGTGCTGTTTCCTTGTTTATTTCCTTCCTTTCTTTTCTCTGGTCCAGGGCGGATCTGCCGAATGGGAGTGGTGTGGAAGCGAGAGGGACAGACGGACAGGCAGACTCGCTAGGACTCTCAAGCAACGGGTGCAGTTGGAGCAGTCAGGTCGTCGGGCAGCGCACGATGTTGTCACTTCAAAAGTACCAGATGCACGAACGGGACGGCGAAGACATCTACTGCTGCTGCTGCTGCTGCTGTTGTTGTTGTTTGAGTGTGTGTTTTGCGAGAGGGGGTGGGAGGAGGGAAAGGACAGGGCCAGAGCGAGCAGAGTAGGTGGTAGAGTAAGTAGAGATGTATGTAGAGTGCACACGTCGGGAGCCCTGTGCTTGGTTGGTGCTTGTGCTTGTGCTGGCGCTGGTGCTGGGGTGGGAGCGAGCGATGGGCGAGTGAGTTTAGAGTGCAGAAAGAGAGCGAGTAGAACCATGAATCAAATATTGGCAAAAGTGGGCACCTGGGGATCTCCCACTGCCAGCGTCTTGAGTCCAGGACTTACTTGACTGCAAGCCTGACTGCTGAATGGCCAGCGCCGGCCAGGGCCCCCGGCACCCAACTGCCCTAAGCTCTCTAAGGCGCCAAGTACCCAGGCCCACTCCAGCTGTGTACCTGCCACCGCGTTTCATGTACCTACAGCACAGTAGGCCGTCTTAAGATGCACCGTAGCGACTTTACTTACTCCAGTACCAATCCACGTTCAATTGCAGCAGCAATTCATGTTATGACGAACGGCAAAGAGGGAGGAGGAAAGGACAGAATAAGGATATCCAAGATCTACAGTACCACCACCACCACCACCACGTTGACATCGGGAAGTTGGCAATTACAGTTTGCGTGGCTGGACCGGCTCTGTTGAAGATGAGAAGTTTGTCGGCGCGGCGGTCGAGAGCAACCGCCCAGAACTGGAGAAAGCGAAGCGAGCAGCAATGCCTACATACCTCATAAACCTGCGCAAGAAAACAAAAGGAAAGAAAAAGGTACTACTTGCATTACCGACTGCCAATACCTTTGCGCAGTGTGCAGTGCGACATTGCTACCAGCATGGCGAAAAAGTCTACCACTCTACCTAAGGCCAAATCTGAATCAACCTATCTATCTACATGTAGACTGACCATGCCTCTTCAGTTCGATTCGTCCCGTCCTGCTGCGGTTCCTGAGTCGCTTTTCTGGTCTGGCAACTCAAGTCATGTGAGAGAGAGAGTGTGTGTGTGTGCGCAGTCGAGAGATACATACCTACTCAAGGTAGAGAGAAAGTGAGAGAGATGTCGTTGTTGATGGTGGGATATGCTTACATAGAGACCCGCAGATCATGCCTGTCTAGCTCATATGTATTGATGTACATCGCCAAGTTGGCATTAGGAGAGAGATATTGTACTTACATGATATGTACACATGTGTGTAGTTGGGTAAAGGCAACTAGCCTATTAACAATATCGCCTACTTACCTACACAATTGCAAAGTACGACCGACAACGACGAACGAACGACGAACCATGACCAAGTACGTAAGAAGTAATGTACATCCATCTATGGCTGGCTGTCACGGACCGGGAGAGAGGCACAAGGAAAAGAAGGGGTCCAGAAACAGGGGTGGGTGCTCGCTCGTGCTGGAACAAATCAAACGCGCGTTATCCTTGAGCCCCCAAACGGAGCCGAGAACGTCGCAACAGGGAAGATAAAAAGAGCAGAGCAGAGCAGAGCAGAGGGAGGCAGTGGCAGTGGCAGTGGCAGTGGCAGAGAGAAGAGAGACGAGAACAATCAAATAAGATCGGATGGAGCTAGAACAAAGCTACAAAATTACAGTCCTTCTTTCTACCACTGCACCCAATCTCATATTTCCAAGATTTTGTACACACACACACACTCCCTCCTCCTCCATCTATGACCCAGGAAGCCGGGATTCCTCTACCGTGGGTTTCAATCATCAGAGTAGGTACGGTCGTATATTTGTATCACATATATGCGTACAGAAATAAGAGAGAAAATTCTCCCTTCTCCCCCTCCCCATGACGATACTTGTCAGAAGTTGGAAACACAATGGTACCTCAGAACATGAATTGGCGATGAAGAAAACCGGGCACTGAGCACTGAGCAATGGGCGAGACGGCGATGGAATCAAGATTGGCGTCGGCCACTAATCTAAGTTGCTTTTTTTTTTTTTTTTTATCTAATTCTTGTTCCTTTTGGGCTGGCGAAAGTGGGCGCAGAAAACCGGTGGAATCCCAGAGCAGAAGCACAGGCAGAAGCAGAGGCAGAGAGAGAAAGGACCGCAAACATTCTAAGACAAGGTACTTGAAGCTATCGATTTCCAATTGATGTGTACTTCTCTCTAACCTACCTCCTAATCTCACCTGTGTATCCCTTGGGACGGCCTGATGAAACCGAACATGGAGATTGCAGTGGTCGGC
Source organism: Apiospora aurea (assembly GCF_038362705.1). NCBI lineage: Eukaryota > Fungi > Ascomycota > Sordariomycetes > Amphisphaeriales > Apiosporaceae > Apiospora > Apiospora aurea. The sequence continues at coordinate 169,117 of NW_027117398.1, read as the reverse complement.
ACATCACGAGTTCGAGCAGTCAGTTCGTTGATATCCATCATTTCTGGTCTTTCAAAGCAGAATGAAAGCCTGGTGATGCCTGTATGGGATTGTCACGCGCGGCCGATCTCTTGCTGTGTATTTGATGTGTGCCTTGGTGCCCCATCAATCCACCAGCCGGGCCACATCACCTGCACACGGCTATGTACATGTAGCATATCCACTCCGCGCCCAGCATCAGCATCTAACCTACATCAAATGTAGACCTCCAATCCCGACCGACACCCAGTCGTTCTTGACTCGATGCACACAGCCAAAGAGCAGGTCGAGGAACTCTGCAAGTATGCCAATCACCTACGTACAAGGACGCTGTTTCTGTACAGGCCCCCTAATATGTGTCAACTGCCTCCGGGATGACATCTACCAGGGTCGGAGCCGTTCACGGTATGTTTATGTTGTTATGGGGGAACAGCTACGTACCTAGAACGAATGAAGTGTGGAGCTGCGCGTGTTCCAACGACCTCCCGCCAAGGATGATGCCTTCGCCGGTGACTCTGCTCCCTGAGTCTTATTCTTCTAAATACGTTTGCCCCCAACTGCTCTCCTTCGTTTTTGCTGATCGAGATGATGGGAATAACACTGTTTGACTAATTGCCTCGGGGCGGTGTCTATCTTCTCTGGCTTTCTTTCTAAGCCGTACTTGAGAGAGGCTGCAGTTGATCGGTGATGCCTACTGGTAGAGAGAGTGAGAGAGAGAGAGAGACGTTGATACCTAATACTTACCTACCTTACATTATGAATGCATTGGTCGAATGAGCGCGCCAAGCAAAGCCTGAGGCCTTTCTGAGAAACGCGGTCTTTTCCTCGATACACACTTGGCAATGCGTAACGAAGCGAGGCGAGGCGAATCAAGATTGAAAGAGGGCAGTTTCTTTCCCTATACGCCTAAACACCATAGGTACAGACAGACATACACATATCCGTCGTCGACAATTGCGAATCCCAAATACGCCAGATTGGTTGCGTGCTGCGTCGCTGTGCTGCTTGCTGCTTATCACGTAAAAAAAGAAGGAAAAAAAAAGAAAAAAAGAAGGAAAAAAAAAGAAAAAAAAAAGCAAAGCAGGGCTCAGATCGAATCTCCAGCTCGGCACCCAGCACCGGATATGTGTGCGTTCTGCCCATGTGTCTCTCTATATAGCTTGCATGAAGTGTGTGTGTGTGTGTGTGTGCGTGCGTGTGGTGTGCGAAGGCCTGATGAGGCAAGCAGCCCAGGAGCCCAGACGAAAGAAGAGAGAGAGAGAGAGAGAGATACAGTGCGGGCGTTCGCGCGAGGGAACGAGCAGAGGTACTTGGGGGTGGACTTGGGGACCGATCTGCCTAGCATGCAGCATGTACCGAAGTAGTGTGAGCACGACAGGGATCCCAGCCTGCCTTAGCGTCAATGTCAAGCAGGCGCCTCGTCAAGGTCCAAGTCACCTGGGTGTACATGCACTTCTGCTGCTGCTGCTTCTTTGGCCACCCACTTGCCTGCCTGCTGGTTGAGAGAGTGGGAGTGTTCATGTTGTTGTTGTTGTTGTAAGGTAGGCAGTAGGTGTGTGAGGCGAGTAGTATGTAGCAAATGTGATGAAGGTGTAGTCGATTGGAACAGACAAGCGAAGGCGAGGGCGTACAAACTATCACTCTCTCTTTCTCTTTCTCTTTCGTATGGGTGGTGCTTCCTGAATAGGCAGCGGTGTGGTTACCCAGATGCTCGACTTGAAGGCCAAAAGTCGAAGACCGGATTCCCAACTGAGTATACACGCCTACCTCCCACCTCCCCTCCCCTGCCTCTCAACTGTCTTTCCCCTGGTCAAGTGCCCTCTGTCTGCCTGTCTGTCTGCCTGTCTGTCTGTCTGTCTGTCTGTCTGTCTGCCCAGAACTCGCCCTGACTGTGATGAATGAAGCCTACCTAGGTAAATATCTAGATGCGTGCTTCCTCTGTGCCCAATAAGAAGCGAAGATGCATGTACCTATACATCACGTAACCATCACATACACACCTTAAGTAGGTTCATGTTGCCAGCCCAGCCGCCTCAAAGCTGCGTCTGCGTTAGAGAGGAGGCGAAAAGCAGAGATCGGATTGATACTGTGCCGCGCTCTCTCTCACATTCTCTTACTAGTTTTTGGTACATTGTATTGTTCCCCAGTTACATAGTATGTTGGGGGAAAGTAAAGTTTCCTCTGGCGAATTACAAGGACTCGCTCGCTCGACCTCTCCAAGTTATCTTACCGCGCACCCTTTCGAGGCCGTTCAGTCTTGAACCAACTGCAAGTGGCATGGGGCTTTTTTTCTTTTTCTTCTCTCTCTTCTCCTCGTCCTGCCTGTGAACTGGTGGTCTAACGAACGAACGAACGAACGAACGTTCGGTCGTCTCGTCCCTAGGCAGGGTGGTAGGCTGGTAGGGTAGGGAGACGAGAGTGGACCAGGTGTCCCTAGTCGCAGACCCACGGAGGGAAGAGCGCGCGACACCATTCATCCCCATCTTCACAAGCAACAAAACCGTTCAACGCCATGGGTAGCCAATGTATTTTCTATCGACGATGACCTGCATGTATACCAGCTTGTCGCATGGGCAACCAAGTCGCCATGACAGAGGATCGGAAGCCAGATAACTAGACAACGAAACCGGTCTTTACGACTATCTCCCTCTCTGTTCTTCTGGTAGCAGACATGCGCATAAGGGGAAGAGGGACAGCAATCAATTGTGGTGTGTGTGCAAGTGTGGTATATCAATGTACCTTAACCGCCACGTACCTGGATTAAAGTGTGTCGGCCGGCAATGGGCGAGACTATCCCATCCCAGCCAAAGGCCAGCCTAAAAAAGCCAGCCTCATTGCCCATGTCCATGCCACTACTGCCTCTTACAGACAAGACAGACGGACCACCAGACAGGCCCTCCCATCCATCACCCATCATCCATTCCTTTCGCAACCCGTCAAACCCCACCAACACCACCACGTTTCTGCGCTGGCTTGCTACTGTTGCCTGCTTGTCTTCGTTACAAGGCTCCTCTTTCTCCCCCTCTATCTCTCTCTCTCTCTCTCTCTCTCGCTCTCGCTCTTCTAGGTAATCCTGACTGTATGTTACTTACACAATGGGAAACAATGTCGCATTGTCTGGAGGCACGTTGGCCCCATTACCAACAACAACAACAACGACGGGCAATGTCATTATTCTGACATGTACCGACCCGGCCTGCTGACCTTGCCTGCCCAAGTCCATACAGAAACCTGAGGAGTAGCACTGCCAGTGCCGTTGCTATGAAATTAGAATTTCATCGGAAACAAGTCTAAACCGCCCAAGTTTTTACTAAAGTGGTAGGGCACACTGTATTACTTACTGTAGCCTGTCTGTCTGGTCTTGTCTGTCTGTCTCTTGTCGTCTGCATGCATTACAGTATACCAGATGCTACAACCTACTGCAGCTAGAGGCCATGTCTGCAGCTCTGTGCAGTTGTAGTAAGGGCATCGTCGTCCACCTTCTTGCCTGCCCGCCTACCCACACCACCCACACCCGGATTGGGATTCACCAGCCGGCCGGCCTTGTTGGGTTGTGTGTGGTGTGTGGTGTGCCTGCCTCTCTGTGTGCCGCCCGCCGTGTGGTGCCCCCTACCCTGCGCGGATCTTGCATTCTTCCCTGTTATCCGCATCCGGTTTAGTCTAGAGTCTTGTCGTTTTCCAAGACCCAGCTTTTCCCTCTCTCTACTTCTACTTTACCCCCCAGCAGCCAGCGCCAGGTGCCAGGTGCGTGCTGCCCAAAACAAGCGTGAATCGCCCCAGGAGACCACATGCGCCTGTGAGTTATTTTGCAGCAAAAGTTGTTGTAGAGAAAGGTGTGTAGGTGGGCAGTACTATTCCAAGGTTGATGTATTCATCCCAGTTGTGCGTTACAGCGCACCGTCCTGCCAAAATCCCAGTATGACAGATACATAAGAGGTATATTGGCTTCGTAGTAAAGGGTTCAATGTTGCTCTCAAGGCAACGGGTCCCCTCCCGGCCCCACCGCCGCGTATCTTTCCAATTAACGTTCCTTTCCCAGGTTCCCTATTTTTTCCTTTTCCTTTTTAAAGATGGCATTTGGCCAACCCTGGTTTCACCATGCTGGACTTGACGGGCAATGATTGTTTCGTCGGTTTCCCCTACACGTTACCCCCGACCTCGAATTCGTTTCAGACGAATAGGCATTGACATTATAAAGAAAGACTCTGAATGCATGCAGACTTTCTTATTAAGCAGCTGTCGCTATTGATTGCCTCACGTATCCTCCGCAGTATGGCGACACCCTGGGCCAGGACCCAGGAAGGAGGATGAAGTATCGGTGAGGTCAAGGTCAATTAAGCAGGGTCCAGATGCAACCTTGCCATGATCCATCATCGTCCTTCTAGTGCGATACCAGAGCTTGGTATCGCGACGGGGATAATATAAACTCATTAGTCGCACGCGGCCCAAGCTCCTCCCTCTCTTTTTCTGGTTTCCAAGTACGATCGCCAATGCAAGGGACAATCTCGAGCAATGTGTAGAAGATATAGATAGATTAGCAGTTATGCGAAGCCCCCTTAACGAATTCCAAAGATCTATAGTAGTTCTACATCACGAAACCGCTACGTTGCATACGTCGCCAACAACACTACGTACGATCAACAACAATCCACAGCAAGCCCTTCTCGATGAAGCACCTCCCCTAGTTTCAACAGACCGAACCGGAAAGCCAGAACCGCTACCCCGCTTGATCTAGAGAGCCCTGGACTCTGTGCTAGACCTGCTGGCCGGCCTGGCCTGGCCCCAGGGTACCTTTCGAAGCTAACACTTTCTTTGCGTTAGAAGAACTCTTTAGCCTGTTCACTCTTTCGTTTCATGAAGCCTATTTGGCCTGTACTGCATCTTCTTTCTTGCACAGTCGCACTGCGATATGGTCCCCATACGCCAAGCCAGAATTTTCTCCGAAGACTGGCTGGCTGGTGGATGGCGCACTCCCTCTTCTCCTTCCTTCATTGTCTGTGCAACTACTCCATACTGTACTGGTAGAGATATGTATGCTTGATCACCTTCGCCACCTCCTGCTCGAGAGTCCCTGACTCGAGGCCAGCAGCAAGCAAATTGCTTGCCTGTGAGGTCTTCTTCTTCTTCTTCTTCTACTTCATGTAAGAGGCAAGGAACTATCGCTGGAGGAAGTCCTCCTTTTGGGTTGGTTCTTGAATCTTGGCCATGCTTTTTTTCCCATCGTCTTAAGTGGTCACGTCTTTCCCATCCACCCAATTGGCCATCTGGGAAAAAAGTCCCTTGAACTACATGCCCATCCAGCCTAGTCCCATTGTACTATTAGGTGGCTGACTCTTACTACTACCAGTAGAGAGAGACGAGGTTGCGCGGCAGACAAGAAAGACCCCTTAAACGCATTCATAGTGGTAGTAAGATGTGACTGGGATGATGATGATGATGGTGCTGTGCTGTGCAAAGTTGCACGAACGATGGTGGTCTGGCAAACGTGCTATGATATCTCTTTCAACATTCGTACCAAAGCAGGAGGGAGGTATGCGCAATCCCCAAACGCAGGTGGTGGTTGGTGGTCTGTGGTCATCATCCTGAATTTTGGATCCCCACCACATGCACCCGGCACCACCCCCTTGAAGTGCTGGGTGCGTGTGTGTGCCGGACCAGGCTGGTCTGATTGGTATGTGTGCTTGTGTGGGAGATGATGATTGTGCAGGGTGCCTCTCTCTCTCTTTCTCTCTCTCTCTTCTCTTTCTCGCTCTCATGACAATCCCAAGGTTACCCGTCTGCCACGCGTTTGGGAAGGTTGCAGGGGGTGGTGGGAAAAGGTGTCACCGCCCACTACGGCATCTGTCACTCACTCCCACCATGCTGTCTTTATCTCTTCGGGTTGGCTGGTTGGCTGGCTGACATGCCCAAGATCATTCGGATTGGATGGATGGGAAGGAATAAGTAAGTAAGTAAGTAGCAAGCAGACATGTTTTCAGAGAGAGAGCCGAGACTGCCGACCAAGCCGATAGGGAAAGGCGACAGAGACAGGGCAAGCAGGCAAGGCCAGGCTGGTGGTGCTTTTCCAAAAGGTCGGCAATCAATCCCAATGAAGCTTCCCAACTCCGTCGCGGTCAGAGCCAAGCAAGTAAACCCAGTCGCCGTTATGGGTCTTTTTCCGGATCGCAGTCCAGTAGCAGGCAAGCCAAAGGCAAGCAGGTTGTATCTACATATACCGCATACAGTACTTAACCTACCTACAATGGGTATGCATGCATGCATGTTGCTGATCAGTAGGTAGGAGCAACGTATTACAGAGCCTCTCCCCTCTCACTCTCTCGCTCTTGGCCATTTCTAAAACAAGCAGCAAGTCACTCCAGAAGGAGAAGACGGAAGATCTTGTTGTATGAGGTAGGTAGGTAGAGGGGAGCGGAAATCGTCAAATCTCAATTCACTATGCCTCAGCCACATCAGTACGCAAGCAAACATTCATCAATGTAGATGATGAGCTGGCTCTGCCTCACTGCAAGCGGGTTAGCGGGTCAGGGCCCTGGGCGACGGCCCCTCGACCAATCTTGGCTGCTTGGAGGGGACGGCGGCCGGCTACCTGGGTACGTTGGCGTCGGCGGGCGACAGGGCGAGTAGGCGAGAGAAAGAGGATACTGTAGAAAGCAAAAGGGCAAAAAAAAAAAAAAAAAAAAGTGTCATCCCAAGAATTCGGACCCTGCGCATCTGCCGTCAGCCTTGCACAGCCCAAAGGAGCAATTTTTTTTTTAAATAAACAACATCCTCGTTGCTGATCCTGCTGTGCCTCTTTGGTAAACCCGGCCGATCGGCGCGCACTATTTCATCATCTAGCAGCAAGCAGCAGCAATGTCGGATTCGATCACCATGTCCATACATACCGTCTATACTGGACAGAGGGGTCACAACTGGTGAGCTTACCATTCAGGATCACAGTCTCGGGGAATACCCCGTTTCTTTGATTGGAATTGTATGCCGTCCCTCTCTGGGATGGATATAAAGTAGTCAGTACCAGATGCGCTGGCGGTTTCTTTCGATGCCCAACTCGACCAAAGAAAGGGTGGGCATACAGACGGCCACCCCGCAGGTCGCATGGTCGTGTTGGTTGAGGGCGGCGCTCTCTGCTCTGGATACGCAGGTATGTAGCCAACCGAGAGAATGGACCTGCATGTCGCAATTACTTGGAGGGCAGTATGGGCCGAGTAATGGCTGAATTGCAATGTACCTAACTCAGCAGCCTACACGCGGACACTCTCTAGCTGGGCTGATGAACGGAAGGAAGAGGGCCGTTGCGGGATCGATTTGATGCGCATGGTCTCTGGATGTCGAGTGACAAATGTCGAGTGACAAGATGGAAACCCGTAGTGTGTAGGTAGGTCAACGACAGTGGCTGCAGATCCAGTCTGCAGACAAGTTTCGATATGTTTCGTTCACGTCGAGCAACGGCATTCATTCCACATGCCATGCTCCCTACTGCCGACGTGAGCTAACATCGGGAGGACCATGCAAAGCTTGCCATCCAGTTAGAACTTAGCCCTGTCTGCCTGTCCCGCGGTCCCGCCGTCCAGCCGCCCCGGACCGCCTGCCGTTGGCCATGCCGATGTCAGTCAGGCTTGAGTAAAGTAGACTGCTTCTACCGAATGCATTGTCTAGCAACAGTATCCAAGTGTTCATTGTTCCAAGTACTTCGGCTCATCCATGGCAGACGACGCACTTAAAGCACCTCGACGTACAATACTCGCTACCGATAAGATAACATCCGATGGAAAGTGAATCGGGAGATGGAGATCCAGGGAAAGTGGATCGATACATCTGAAGCCTCCCCCTCCGCTGTCGATCACACGGCGCCATAAGGTATTATTACCTAACCAAACCGCCGGCTTCCCCTCCAACCCTCTAGCTTAACCGAACCTAGACCAGATGCCAGACGCACGACTAGCCGACTCGGCGCGCCATTGACCAACGATCGACACTACCCCACGCTTACCGCGCCTCAACCTCCCCAAACAACCTCCAGCTAAGCATCATCGAAAGTTGAGAGACAGAGCAGCTTGCTAAATGAGCTTTGGGAACCGCCGCCTACTGGTTCTGACGTCGTCCACTGCACTTCGAGCAACTCTCTTGCAATCGGCATCATCTCGATCGATTCGAGCCACCAGTTGTAGTATCTTCTCCGTCAGGTTCAGCAGCAGCAGCAGCAGCAGCACATCCACCACCGCCAACATGTCGCCCCCAAATCAGCCCTGGACTTCCTTGACTTTGTCAACGCCTCACCTACCCGTGAGTCTTGCCCATTGCCTATCTATCTAGTTCTTCTGCATCTTAGACAGTGGAACACATGAGTTATATATACACAAGCCAAACCGACTGACATGCTCCATCCTCGCAACCAGCCTACCATGCCGTCCAGTCCTCCATCGCCCGCCTCGAAAAGGCCGGCTTCACCAACGTCAAGGAGCGCGATAACTGGTCCTCGACCCTGAAGCCCGGCGGCAAGTACTACATGACGCGCAACGGCTCCACCATTGTCGCCTTCGCCATCGGACACCAGTGGAAGCCCGGCAACCCCATCGCCATGGTCGGCGCCCACACCGACTCGCCCACCCTGCGGCTCAAGCCCGTCTCCCGCAAGTCGGGCGCCGGCTTCCTGCAGATCGGCGTCGAGACGTACGGCGGCGGCATCTGGCACAGCTGGTTCGACCGCGACCTGAGCATCGCCGGCCGCGTCCTGGTCCGGGACGCCAGGTCGGGCAATTTCGTCCAGCGCCTCATCAAGGTCGACCGGCCCATTGTTCGGATCCCCACCCTCGCCATCCACCTCGACCGCTCCTCCAGCTTCGACCCCAACAAGGAGACGGAGCTCTTCCCCATCTGCGGCATGGTCGCCGCCGAGCTCAACCGCACCGGCGCCAAGCCCGAAGACGACGGCAGCAAGAGGGACGAAGGAGGCGACAAGGCCGAGACGGACGGAGGGGACTTCCAGCCCCTCAAGGCCATGACGGAGCGCCACCACCCCCGCGTCCTCGAGATCATCGCCGAGCACGCCGAGGCGGCGGTCGAGGACGTGGTCGACTTCGAGCTCGTGCTGTACGACGTCCAGAAATCGTGCCTCGGCGGCCTGAACGAGGAGTTCATCTTCTCGCCGCGCCTCGACAACCTCAACATGACGTACTGCAGCGTCATGGGCCTGGTCGCGTCGGTCAACTCGACCAGCCTGGACAACGAGACGAGCATCCGCTTGATCACCTGCTTCGACCACGAGGAGATCGGCTCCACCTCGGCCCAGGGCGCCAACTCGGACCTGCTGCCCTCCGTCGTGCGCCGCCTGTCCGTGGTTGCCGGTGGCCGTCACGGCGACTCGGCCTCGGACAAGTCGTGGGAGCACGTGGCCTCGGACCCGGACGTGGACCTGAGCACAGCCTTCGAGCAGACGACGGCGGCCTCGTTCCTGGTCTCGGCCGACATGGCGCACTCGGTGCACCCCAACTACGTGCACAAGTACGAGCCGTCGCACCAGCCCGAGATGAACAAGGGCACCGTCGTCAAGATCAACGCGAACCAGCGGTACGCGACCAACTCGCCCGGCCTGGTGCTGCTGCAAGAAACCGCCAGGCGCGCGGGCGTGCCGCTGCAGCTGTTCGTCGTGCGCAACGACTCGCCCTGCGGCTCGACCATTGGGCCCATGCTGTCGGCCAAGATGGGCGTGCGCACGCTGGACCTGGGCAACCCGCAGCTCAGCATGCACTCGATCCGCGAGACGGGCGGGACGTATGATGTGGAGCACGCTATTAAGCTGTTTGAGGCGTTTTTGTCGCATTATTCGGAGTTGGAGCCCAAGATTTTGATCGATTAGATGAGGTACTGCTCAATACTGGATCGCACTGGCATTGATTATATATCCTGGTAATATCGTAGATGGCATGATTGTAGTGAGGTCCGTCACAACCGTAGATTGGTCGTTGGCTGCTCTGGATCCCAACGTCTGGATGTATGTAGGAAAGGGTTGGACGCGTTGGGGCAGGCAAGAAACATCGGTCTCTGCTTGTCTGGCTTCCTATATCAAATAGATCGCAAGCACTGTCGAACTAGATCAAAACTCAAAATGGAAATCAACAGGTATAGAGTAAGGCTACAAGTACGGTGACCGGGAACACTTGTCTTTGGCTATGAGGCTGCAGAGGACGCGCTTGCTTTGCTTGAACGGCATCTGGATATGGCTACCCTTGCTCCCATGCGTTGATAGCTTGTGTGGCTCACATGCCGCAACTTCGTAGGTTGCCGCACTGCTAGCTGAGAAGGCATCCTGACTCCTGGACATTCATGCCTGTATTCTCCCTTCAGGGGTAGGTGACGGCGGATCTTTCACGTAGCGGACCAATATGTGCAGAGACGGTCAGTAAGCGACAAACCCAAAGCGCCGTCTGGGGGCTGCTGTTCTCGTCGGAGAACCCGGCAAGCAAGATACTCGAACGAAACGCTGGGAACTCGGCCGGTATATATATATGTCCGTTTACAGCCAGCTGCTGAATCCGTTCGGCTTTTCATCAACATTCAGCATCCACACTGCCTTGCGAGTCCCCGATATCAAAAGACTTCTAGGCCCCTTATTTATCATATACCACTAGTTTCCGTGGCCGTTTTTCTCCCTAGCCGGATCTAACATACTTGGATAAACATGATCTAGAAGTCGGATCACTCATCACCGTGAGAAAGCCGTAGTCGTCTGTCGCCGCTGAGAATAGAAATACGCGGTTTGGAGCTCCAGTATACATCACTTGGTTGACTCGTATTAATGAATCCCGCTTGAGTAGGTAGTGGACATTGGTTGACTTTCCGTTGCCGTTCTGGTTGGCAATCTGATGTATTTCAAGTTGCCAGACCTTTTCTCACTTCAATAAAGCCACCATTTCGGGAGGTAAAATATGTCATGCATCACTGCCATATTCAATTCAGCCAGTCGATTCGAAAGTCGTGAACAAAAGCCCATCAAATGGGATCCCTGATATTTTTAACGCCCCCTCCTCTCAAGTGACTACCTATTTGACAGTGGTACGACAGCAAGATTAGATATGTAGGTTTTCTGATACGCATGTAGAGAGAAACGTCCATTATCCATGGAGTAACTTCTACTCGTCGTCATCAGCGGCTATTGCGCGCCGTCGCCTTCTTCTTCCGCATGTTTCGTTTCCTAGCAATGATCTTCTGGTCCAGAGCTTGCCTAGCGTCACCACCACTCTTCTTTCCTTCACCACCGTCCGCAGCAGCACCATCCGAACGGCGAGGCTTCTTACCATCGAAGCCGCCACCGGGTTTCCTGTCTCCGAAGCCAGGCTTCTTGCCGTCCTTCTTGTCATCCCGGGAAGGCCGCTTGCCATCCCAGCCAGGCCGCCTGGTACCCGGCTTGCCCGCGTTGCGGAAAGCGTTCCTCCTCTCGGCAAAGGGAGCGTTCTTGGGAATTTCTTTCTCCTGCGGCGGGTTGCGCGGGCCCTGCGTCGACCGCAGCAGGATGTCCTTGCGCCGGGCCACGACCTGGGCGTTCTCGATGGCGAACTCGGCAATCAGGCGCTGGCTCTTGCTCGTCGGGCTGTCGACGGCGTGGCCATTGAGCCACCTCAGACCCATGAGCGCCCAGCGGTGCGACGAGTACTCGACGAAACCGTAACCACGACTCTTGCCGGCGCCGTCCTTGACGTCCACCTTGGACCCCTGCGCGTTCTCGTACACGATCTTGGCCTGGCTCACGATACCCTTCTTCTTCTCCTTGCGGCGGCGCTCCGCCTCCTTGTCGTCGGCGCCGCCGCGGTTGAGCTCCTCCTTGGATAGGGGCTCGCGCAGGCCGGCCTTGACGTCCTTGGAGAAGCCGACTACGGCCTCACGGGCGAGGGCCTTGAGCTCCTTGGGTGTCATGTGGCGGGGGATGTTGCGGAGGGCGAGACGGGTGAGACTGAGATGCAAACTGGGGTTGCCTTGGATCTGCTTCTTCCTCTGGGCGGCGCTGTCGTCGCGCATCTGGATCTCGGAAGCGGAAAGCATCGAGTGCAAGGGCGAACCGGCGGGGATGGAACCCTCAGCCAGCAGATACAGGCGCCGCTTGTCTCGGTCCTTGGTATCGCGCGCAGCAATGCCGGTCTCGGTTAAACGTTGGGCCTCGCTCTTGTTGACGGCCTGGGTCACCTGCAGGACTCTGCCGTCCAGGGTGTACATGCCCGCCAGATCAGCCATTTCGTTTTGCAGAATCGAGCGCTTGCCGGGGTTGTCGGGTAGCTGTTGGCGAGGAGCACCCCTCACGCAAGCAGTGGAATCATCCTGGCTATAGAAGCACACGAAACCAGTACCGGCCGGTCGATCCGTAGCGCGATCCATGACACAACGGGCATACCTGACCGGACCGAACTGCTCGAAGTGTGTCTTGAGCGCCTCATCATCAACGGAGAAAGGCAGGTTCCGTATGAAGATGGTCGAGTCGTTGTTTGTGGTTAACCTCTTGGCTGGCTTTTCCTCCTCCGCGTCGTCCTCAACTGCGCCGCCATCAAAGTCGGCGTCATCTCCCTCTTCATCGTCCTCGTCTTCCTCGTCGTCTTCCTCGTCGTCTTCCTCGTCGTCTTCATCTTCCATGTTCCCCATTTGGTTCTTCATGAAATTACGAAGGTCTTCATCCTCCTCTTCCTCCTCGGAATCCTCTTTATCTTCAGGGGCGTCATACTCGTCTGCCTCTGCCTCTGCCTTCTTCGATGTTTTCTTGGGAGTGGTCTCTTCGGGGGCGTCACCCTTTTGCTGTTTTGTCCACTCGCTCTTGTCGGCGGCCCAGTCGACGGCGATGGGGCGACCATCAACCATCTTTCCATTCTCTCCCTCCATGGCCATCTCGGCGTGCTTGTGGCGGCGGAAAGTGACGAAACCAAAGCCGGCGAGCTTGCCCTTGGACTGAGGAACATCGGCGTACTTGACCTTTCCATGCTTCTGGAACAGGGCGGACAGCTGCTCGGGCGTCTTGATGCTCCAAGGCAAGTTTCGGACAATCAGCTTGGCGTTCTGGGGCTTTCGGGCCTCCTCCATATCAGCGACTCTTTGCTCTTTGCGGGAGGCTGTCACGGTGGCAATTCCGGACGGCTCAGCGGTAGCCTTGGGTTTTCTTTGGCGGGCTTCGGCGACATCCAGGGTGATCTTCCTCCCATCGAGAGGCTGGTGGTTCAACCTGCTCCTGGCCGCGAGCGCATCCTCGGCGTCGGTGAAAGTGACCTGCAAGCGGGATCCATGGTTAGCCTGTGATTAGGGGACATGTGTCAGGCAGTACGTGGAGACTCACGAATCCATATCCCCTGGAGGCCTTGGTGGCGCGATCCTTGACGACAGTAGCATGCTTGACGGGGAAGTAGTTGGAGAAGAACTCGGCGAGGCTTTCGTCGGTTGCCGAGGGCGGAAGCGAGCGAACAAACAGAGTTCGGTTCTCTTCGACTCGGGGTCGCTTGGCGGCCCTTTCGGTCGTCTCACCCGCGGGTGCTGCTTCTCCTGCACCCTCCTCCGCAGTGGTCGTCTGAGCTTGCTCAGAAGGAACAGAGGCTGGTTTGGCGGCGGAGTCGGTTTGGTCTCGAGACCGCTTGAGCTTCCCAGGACCTGCCATTTTTGCAGGCTACCTAAATGCAATTAGGTATTGGGTACGGGGCGGATGTGAAGAACGGTGTCGTCCTGTGCAATTCTGAAAGATTTTGACGTCGGTACTGCAATGCCCAAGCCTCAACCAAGGTCCAGGACCTGCAACTGCCGTCAATTGCGACGGACCCAGCTACAAGAAAATTAATTGCTTATCAGCTAATCGATAGGCGCAGGTGTGGGGTCTACCGACTGTCCAGCAGGAAACGGAAATGCCAAGCCGTTGAATCGGAGGTAAAGATCGTTGCCCAGTAACCCCCACTTTGCCAGCACACGCCCTCCCTCTGTTGTGTACTTCGTCCAGGGTGGGATAACAAATAGGTTACAGACTGGACGATTCCACGCGAACGCGTGCTGAGATCAGATCAATTAATGGATTCAGACAGCCAAGTGCTTGCATACGACGACCTTGTGCCTTGCATACCTACATTACACAATCCCACTGGATTTTAGGCCATCAGGTCTAGACCGAGACCATCTTTTTCAACCCAGCATTTGATCCTAGGTAGGTTACCTACCTGCAGGTCAAACCTGCCTGCCAATTGCGTCCCGCTCGAGCCCGGCCCCTCTCGGACGCTCTAGCGTCTAAAACACCAGTAGAGGAGTGTTCCAATCAACAAAACCATAAACATCCCCAAAAAGTAACACCTCCAACCGCATCTCGATATCTCTACGCACAATATGCCCCCCAGGGCTTCCACAAGGTCGGCGCGCGGCACCAATGCCAAATCCTCCTCGGCCACTTCCACCACCCGCACCACTCGCGCCTCCGCCCCCGCCTTCGTCATCCCCGAAGAAGCCCCCGACAGCGCCCTGCGCACCCAGATCTGCGCCGTCTTCAAGGACGCCCAGCGCACCACCGCCACCCACCGCAAGCTCGTCGTCAACCTGCGCAAGATCCACGAGTCTTGCTGCTATGAGCCCCCGTCCCGCCCCGCCGCCAAGGCCCACGCCGCCGAGGGCGACGACTTCGAGGAGGACGACTTCAACACCGAGTTCACCCGCTGCGTCCTGCGCGTCATGCCCGTCAAGAAGAGCGAGAGCGTCGGCGAGAAGACCATCCGCTTCGTCGGCCTCTTCCTGCGCCACGCCAACGACAAGGACAACGAGCTGCTCGGCGAGGAGGACGTCGATGCTAGCACCATGCCCGAGACCCCCACCACTCGCCTGACCACCCTCGTCATGGAGACGGTTCTCCCTCTGCTTACCGCCAAGGACAAGTTCGTCCGCTACCGATCCACACAACTCATCTCACACATCATCAACTCGCTCGATGCCATCGACGATGACCTCTTCCAGGCCTTGCGACACGGTCTCCTCAAGCGCATCCGCGACAAGGAGGCCATGGTCCGCGCCCAGGCCGTGCTGGGTCTTGGACGCCTGGCAGGGAACCAGGTCGAGGCCATGGCCAACTCAGACGACAGCGACGACAACGCCGAGACTGGCCTCTTGGAGAAGCTCCTCGAGGTGCTGCAGAACGACCCTAGCGCCGACGTTCGACGCTCTCTCTTGGTCAACCTGCCCATCCTTCCCAACACACTACCCTACCTCTTGGAGCGAGCTCGCGACCAAGATCCTCAAACTCGCCGAGCCGTCTATTCTAGGTTACTGCCGGCCCTCGGCGATTTCCGCCACTTGTCTCTATCCATGAGAGAGAAGCTGCTGCGCTGGGGTCTGAGAGATCGCGACGAGACGGTGCGCAAAGCCGCGGGACGCCTTTTCCGTGAGCGCTGGATCGAGGACTGCGCAGGAGTTGGCCCCCCGGCCGAAGGTGAAAAGGCCGCCGAGCCTGCCGAACCCAGCTTCGACGGCCTCCTCGAGCTCCTGGAGCGAATCGATGTGGTCAACTCGGGGGTGGAGAACGGCGTCGCGCTCGAAGCCATGAAGGGTTTCTGGGAGGGAAGGCCGGATTACCGCAACGCCGTCAACTTTGACGACAACTTCTGGCAGACGCTGAGTGCCGAGGCCGTCTTCATGGCCCGCAGTTTCAACGACTTCTGTCGCGCCGACGGCAACCGCAAGTACGAGTCCCTGGTTGAGGAGAAGCTACCCGAAGTCACCAAGGTGGCTTTCTACCTGGAGCGGTACTTGAACGTCTTGATCGAAGCCATCCGGAGAGTCAATAGCCAAGAGGAGGTGGATGATGACGAGGACGAGGAGGACACTGTTGAACAGGAGTTCATTGTCGAGCAGCTGCTGCACATTGTCCTGACTCTGGACTATTCAGATGAGGTCGGTCGCCGGAAGATGTTCGCCCTTCTGAGACAGAGCCTGTCGATTCCCGAGTTGCCCGATGAGGTGACCAAGCTAGCCATTGATGTTCTTCGTGACATCTGTGCTCCCGATACCGCCGGCGAGAAGGAGTTCTGCAGTGTCGTCCTCGAGGCCGTGGCTGATGTCCACGATACGATCGTCGATGAGCCTGCTACCGATAACGACGATAATGAGAGCTTCCATTCGGCGCGATCTGAGGTCGGCGATGACGGCACGCCCGCCCCCGAAGGGCGGGGCAAGAACGAACCAGAGTTGACCGAGGAGGAGGCCCGGGCCAAGGCCATCAAAGAGATCATGATCAACATGAAGTGCTTGCACATCGTCCAGTGCATGCTCTCCAACGTCGAGGGCACACTGCAGGAGAACGATCATCTGGTCTCTATGCTGAACAACCTGGTGGTCCCCGCCGTCCGTAGTCACGAGGCGCCGGTCCGCGAGCGAGGTTTGGTTTGTCTCGGGCTGTGTTCGTTATTGGATCGACCCCTGGCCGAGGAGAACTTGTCGCTCTTCATGCATTTCTTCAGCAAAGGCCATTCGGCTCTTCAGATTACTGCGCTGCAAATTCTCACAGATATCCTGAATGTACATGGATCGCAGCTTCTGTCGTCCAACCCCACACTTCTTAAGGTGTACATCAAGGCGCTCCGCTCCGGTTCCAGGAACCCGGAGGTCCAAGGCGCGGCCACCGTCGCCGTCTCCAAACTTCTGCTCGGAAGAGTGGTTACCGACCCGGAAGCCTCCGCGGAGCTGCTCCGGACGCTGGTCATTGCCTACTTCGACCCTTCGAGTTCCGGCAACCAGAGCGTGCGCCAGGCGCTCAACTACTTCCTGCCCGTCTTCTGCTTCTCTCGGTCCGAGAACCAGCACTTGCTCCGTTCTGTTGCGCTGGACGCGCTGCACTCGCTGTATCTTGTGCGCGAGAGTCTGGACGACGAGGACGCCGAGGTCGACGACCAGATGGCCACGCTCAATGCTATCGGTTCCTGCTTGGTGGACTGGACGGACCCCCGCAAGTGCTACCAGCCGGGCTACGCCATGGATGCGGAGAAGAAGAACGTCAATGGTGATGTTCACCTCGACTTCGCCACCGACATTCTCGAGAAGCTCAACAGCAATTTCAGCAGTAAGCATTTTTCTTGGTATCCCTAACGGTTGCAATGATGATACGGATACTAACGTATGCACTCCCAATAACAGAAGAAGAAAAGAAGACGATTGCGCCCTTGCTCGGAAAACTGTTCATCTCGCCCACCTCGAGCGAGGAGAAGCTCCGCGAGCTGTACGAGGAAGTGGCCTCGGCGGTCGAGGACAATCTGCTCAACGACGCGACGGGCCGGAACGCGCTCTACAAGATTCATGTTAGTTTGGGCAAGATTGTGAACCAGCTCAACGAGCAGCAGGAGCGGCGGCAGTTTGGCCGGACGTCGATGAGCCGGAGCGTGACGGGCTCGGCGGCGGACCGGTCCTCGGTGGCGGGCTCGGTGGCGGGCGATGACGAGAAGTCGGTCGTCGAGCGGATGATGGACGAGAAGTCGGTCATTGCGGAAGAGGATGAGGAGGAAGAGCTGCAGAAGGACGCGTCTGTGTTGTCAGCGGCGCCGCGGAGGAGAGGGAAGGAGCCCAAGACGAAGATTAAGAAGGAAGAGGTCTCTGATGATGACGGCAATGGCATGGAAGAGGAGGAGGAGGAGGAGGAGGAGGAGGATGGCAACGAGAGTGATGCTACGGTACGGGGCAAGAAGCAGCCGCAGCAGGACGGCGACGGAGACTCGCTGGTCGAAGACCTGCTGTCAGATGAGGATACGGTGATGACGGATGGATGATTTGGTCTGTTTGCTTTACTTGACTGATGAATGTCGTTACGATCATGTCTGCGTACTTTTGTAAAGAATTGATGATGAACGGGAAGGGGGGTTTCTCCAGGCGGTTGAGCGGTCGCCACGTTTGATACCTCGCTTGAATTGAGATTTTTGCTTCTGTTTTGCTTGTCAAGATATATACGTCTGGCCAGGGCCACCGTGAACTGCCGTTGCAGGGCGCGGTTGTGGTTCCAATTATCGCCGTGAGGTGTCTAGACTAATAATCCAGGTTGGCCGGTACTTCTTCCCCTTGATGCCTCGAGCTTCGGTAGAAAGATAGAGAGATCTCTACTGATTTTTACTCTCTATCGCCGCCAGCTCTGTGGAAGCCGGCTACTTACTTGCCTGCTTTCTCGGAGACTCTTATCCGCCAATTTGCTGGACCAACCGGCCGATTTTTGTTGGTTCCCATGTAAGGAGGCTCCTATCTCCTTCCCAAAATGGCCGTTCGCGGGTTGACTCACACACGTAACGCCAGCCGGGGCACATCAGGTTGGTCCCATCTGCGGCTCTCGTATGTTTTGTCTTCGGATCCCGGGTGTTGGTTCCAAGCTGTTGGCTTGGCTGCGTGTTGGGGAGGGGATGGGGGAACTAGCTGCATGCCAAATGGATCTACGGGAGGAGGAACTCCCCGGGATATATATTGGAGGAAGAGTCATGGCTGTAAGGTGGGAGAGATTGGTGACTCAGGACTGATATCTTCGTCTACGACGTTACCAAAGCACGCAAACGTCCTGGGCGATGTCCAGGTGGCTGGACACGAAGCAGGGGGGCGACGGCGAGAATCGGGAACAGGGAAGAGAGTAGGAATACATAAATAACCTCCCGAACTCCGGCATACGACACCAGAGCCTCGACAAACGCCCCCCCTGCCACATCCCATCAACAGCTACGTATCCCCGCAAGATCCCCTTGGATTCTCGCAGTTATCCTCTGCTTGGCGCAGCAACCTCCACCGCTGGCGCATCGCCCCCGGCAGCCGCCTCCTCGAGATCGGCTGCGGGCAGGGCAACGCGACGGCCGTGCTGGCCGAGGCGGTCGGCGAGGGCGGGTCCGTGCAAGTCTTTTCTTCTTCTTTCTTTTCTTCATGTAGGATCTCGGGCAGCTTCTATGCTACATGTACTGGTCTTGTCCCGACGGGTTCCCGAACTCCAGCGACGCCGTCGACCTGGCACCCCCCCCCGACTACGGCGCCCCCTACACCCTAGCCCACGCCCAGTCCCACCTCTCCGCCGGCCCCGTCGGCCGCCGCATCGCCTGGCACCGCGCCGCGCCCGAGGTCTTCCTCCTCCAGACGGCGGCGCAAGGCGCCGCCGACAACGAGCCGGCCCAGACCTGGGACGTCGCGGTCCTCGCCCACTGCGTCTGGTACTTCGCCGAGTACGCCCTGCAGGCCTCGGAGCGCGCCGCGGCGCCAATATCCGGTCGCTGCTGGGGCCGGCCGCGATCGCCGAGGTGGCGCGGGAGGCCGGATGGGTCCAGGAGGAGGAGGAGGAGGGGGAGGCTGCTGGTACTAGCAGCAGTGCCAGCATCATGGTCCCTCGGGCCGGACTGTTGGACGGGAGTTGGGAAGTCGGCACCGTCGTCGGAAAGGAGTTCCTCGAAGAGATGGACGAGCACATCACCGACGAGCGGGTGAAGCTCGTGCTGCGATCGGCTCGGGACGCCACCATCGCGGCGGTCCGGGGGCTTGGAGACGGAGAGGCGGTGAGGACGATGGACGTTTGGGTCTCATCTTTTGTCTAAGGACCATCTTGATCCGCAAGTCGGCCAACGGAAAGTGAAAATCTACGGGATGTTGACGTGGTTCAAAGCGGGAAGGGGGAGAGGGATCAAATCATTCAGGGGGGCGGGGGCTTTAGACAATCTCAGGACTACTCCGCGACCAAGTGCCCGAGTCAAGAGTCAGTGACAGACATAGTAATGTGTGGTTGATGTTTACCTACATAAAGTAGAAAGTTCTTTTCTATCTACATGGCGAGATTACTGTCAAACCTGGTTCCACACACATCATAACCTCGCATATATCGTCATACGGTCCAGGGTCCCTCATGGGATCAAATAGGTAGGTGTACGCTCCAATCGAAAGCTTCCTTTCTGTTAAAGTACGTCCGAAAAGCGAATCAATGCAAGTCTTGCAATAACTGGTCTATCTACTTATTGCCCCTTTAGTTAAGACATGTGGCATCCCATTAGATCTTGGAACAGCAACTCCTTCATCTATCCATTCACTCCCCTGAGGACGAACGCTCCAAGTACTTACTTCTTATATGATGTTCTGTCATACGAAAACGCACCTAAACTTCTCCGACTCTCTGGACATGACAGCATCCATTCAAATAAACTCTGCTTCGAAACGGGGCATTATTCATTTCATGTGTAGGTATACATATAGCATTACTTCTTTAGTGGCCTTCATCTCAAACCATCCTCTCCCGTCATCCCGTCCAACGTTCCGACGGCGTTTCTAATGTGGTCTCGTTCTCCCCCCCTTTTTACTTTGTTCTTCTTTTACTTTCCTCCACCGTCTTCCTTCCTCTCCTCCTCCCCTACACCCCAAAATCCATCTTCAACGCAATCGTCGGCTGCCCCCCTCCGCTCCCCGCCCCATTCTTATCCGCCGCCGCCTCCTCCCGCTGCGACCGCCCGTGCCGGATAACCTCCTCCATGAACGCTTTTTGTCCTTCGCTCATCGCCGCCACAATACCCCGAAACGCCGCCTGGTACTCGGGCCCCGACGCCGCCATCTCCAGCAGTCGCGCGCTCGTCTCGGCGTAGACGCCCTGCCCTTCGCTCGCCGCCCGCGACAAGAGCGTCGGCGCCACGATGGCCATGACGATCTGCGCGTGGTCGGGCCCCACGTGCGAGACGTACTGGGCCAGGCTCAGCGCCACGAGCTTGCGCGCGCCTTCGGGGTCTTCCGGGTCCGTGTTGGTCACGAAAGACACCAACCGCGGCAACAGGTATCGCGCGATGGACTGGTCGGCGGGTGTGGGCGAGGCCTGCAGCAGCAGCGACCGGACGCAGTTGGCCGCGATCTTGGCAGTCTGTCGTGTTCATGTTAGTATATATATATATATAGCTTGAGAGAACGAGACATGTAACATCTTGAATGTCAGTAAGAAAAGAACTTACCATCCGATCCGTCAAACAATCAATCACCTCATCCAAGAACCGCGACACCAACCCGTCATTCGCCGCCAACTGGTTCTGCCCCCCGTAAACAGGATCGTGATGCCCAACAAACAGTTCTTGACGCACTGCAGGCTCGACGGCAGCTCCCGCTTCTGCGCGTTCAGGTAGATGGACAGGAACCGGCGCAGGCACCCCTGCAGCTGGATGTGCGTCAGCGACTTGTAGTCGGGCGCCGCGTTGTTGCTGCTGCTCTCGGCGCCGCACATGCTCGCGATGAACCGCTTCAGCATCGGCAGCGCCTGCGGCACGATGATGTCCTGGCACGTCGGCGTTGCCAGGATCGTCGCGAAGATGTGAATAATACAGGCGTGCAGGTCCGTCTTGATGATGTCCGGGAACACCTCGGCCGCGTCCACGATCGCACTCAGGCCCGTCCGGATCAGCAGCACCGCCTCCTCCGTCAGCTGGTGCCGGACGGGCTGGCCCGCCTCGACCAGGTTGGGCAGCATGCCCGACAGCACCAAGACAATAATGCGCGTCAGCTCGAACAGCTGCTCGATGTCCTCCGTCAGATCGCCGCCGTTGTCGGGCTGCTCCTTCTTGCGCGCCGACGGGTGCGCCACGCACAGCGCCCGCGCAATCTCCACAATCACGGCCTGGACGTCGAGCCCCTCGGTCAGCACGAGCCGGTCCAGCAGGTCCATCGTCTCGGAGAAGATGGCGTCGCGGTAGATGGCGTGGCCGGACACGCTGGGATGCACGATCTTCTTGAGAGCCTGCAGGATCTCCAGCGTCTGCTCCTGCGTGGCCAGCGAGTCTGCCTGGCCCGGCCGGGTCGCCAGCGCCTCGAACGCGACCCCGAAGAGGACGAAGAAGAAGGCCACCGGCTCGTCGCGGTAGTTGATCTCGGGTCCCTTGGACTTGCCGTTCGTCGTCATACCTTCACCATCGGTCTCTTTGCCGTCAAGAGCATCAAACACAAACTCGCTGTCCTGCTCGATAAGGCTGGCAATGGCGTCGACAAGCTTGAGCCACGACTCTTGGTAGAACCTCAGCAGGGTCTCGCGGTTCAGGGCGGCGTAGATGGTATCCAAGCTACCCGAAAGGGAGGGGGGTCCCAACGTCATGGAAATATCGGGCTCGAATCGCAGACGAGCAAACTCTCGCAGGGATGACAACCACAGAGGGGTGAGTTTGCCAATATGCGGCTTGAGGACATCGTGCAGGTACTTTTGCTCCGTGCTGGCCACTTGCAGGTCGGCCCAGGCCGAGAAAACGGACATCTTGACCATAACCTGGGCGTTGGAACTGAGACCTTGGAGATCACCAATGCCAGCATGTTCGGCTTCGCTCGAAAAGTTCTCCAGCGCCGAGACGAGCGTCTTGAGGATTCGTCCCATGCGATCGACATCCGTCACGATACCGGTGGCAATGAAAGCCGCGCAAACATTGACCGCTTCCGACGCGAGTTCAGGCGACGAGTCGGCCGCAAAAGCCGGCGTCAGGGCCGAGCTGATCTGAGCCTGGTATTGCTCCAACAGCATCGCCTCCTCGAAATCAGGATCGGGCGACTTGCCGAACATGCGGAGCACGGCCCCGATGATCTTCAACCCCCAGATCCGCAGCTCCAGCACGCTGGAAGTCGAGGCCGAGAAAGCCATGCGCACCACCTCGGCAACCTTGGACTGCAGCGCCGCCTGCGCCGGCGACTCGCCGTTGGTCGCGATATCCTTGTTGATCAACGCAAAAATGTCGCTCAGGCAGCCAATAGCAAACGTCCGGACCTGCCACCGGAGCGGCTCGACCTCGGAGCCCGCGGGGGCCTCCTTATCATCGCTGACGCCGCCCGCGGCCGCGAAGCCGGCGACCTCCTCGTCGCGGAGATCCACAGCGGCGCTCTGCTTCTTGGACGTGTTCTCCGAGCTGTCCACGGCCTTGGGCCGCGTCATCCGCAGGACGTCCTGGAGGCGTATGAGCCAGTTGGCCGTGTCTTCCAGCGAGGTCTGGCGCATCCAGTTGCGGATAATGTTACGGATGCCGTCGTGGCTCGGCACGTTGTCCAGCACGAGCCAGAGCTGGTCCTCGAGTCCCGGCTCGGCCGCCTCGAACACGTCGCGGGAGTTCCGCTTCATCAGATTGTACAAGCCGTCCACTGCGGCATCCCGGAGAATGCCAACGTCGCCGTTGAAGTACTTCTGTAGCAGCTTCACGTAGTCTGCAAACATCATGTTGCCCGGCGCATAGAGCGACAAGTGTTCCGAGCAACCCAAACTGGCGCGCTGGACGAGTATATCTTCCTCTTCTTGGAGCTGGCCTACCAGAGTAAGAATCAGCTCCCGTGACTTGGTCGACTCCTGCAGATCAGGACCCAGAACATTGACCAAGGAGTCGACACAGCGTGCGATGGCGGCGGGTGTTGAGAGCTCCATCTCCAGATTCATGGTGATGGCAGATGACAACTCCAGGTGGTGCGTATCGGAAAGGTAAAGCTGCGCCAGCATCCCCAAAGTGCTAGGTACGAACGAAGAGAAACCTAGACCCGCAGCATCTGCAGCAAGGGAAAGCGCCTCCAACGCCCAAAAGTGCACTGTCGGGTGGGGATCGTTGCAGAGTGACATGAGAATGCCCAAGATCGTCTTGAGATGATACCCAGCGGCCATACCACCTACCTTGGCCTGGATACTGCCGAGAGCCATGGCGCACCCGGCTCGGGCACTCGGCTCTCTGTTGCCAACGATCGTGTCTACCAGGTGCTTGATCTCGTGGTTGGTGAACGCGTTTCCACAGGTATTGCAGAGTCTAGCAAGCGCGGCATATCCCATATTGCGGACATACTGATCGGGGTCGATGACGAAGCTTCTGACGATTTCTTGAAGGAGCTTCTCCACAGCAAGGTTCGTCACATCGCCGGGCGCCGAGGAAGTCTCCTTGACGGCAACTCTGAGCGTAGACAGTAGAGCTGCCGCAACATTGACGTTGATCGCGGCCTTGCGACCGGGGTCTCGTTGAAGCGCACCGGCTGAGAGGAAAGTAACTACCTGCTCGAGAATACTCTCCTGGACCTTGGCAGGCGTCAGGGGGAAAACGAACGCAAAGAGTTGTATAGCCATGTTGACCACCTCAGTAGCTGGTGGGTCAGGGAGACTCTCCTGGTCCGACGATCCCACGTACAGCACGGCAGCATCGTGCTCCAAGGAGGGGCAGATGGGCGACTTGAGGAGATCGTCGATGCTGCTGTACGCATCCGATTCGGCCTTGGTGAGTTCCTCGTCGGAGGATTCCTGCTGCTGACCCGGCAGCTTCTTCAGCTTGAACCCATTGATGAGACCCGTGATGCCGAAACCAGAATTGTCGCCCACTTCCCACACGACTTCCAAAGCACCCTGGACATTGGCGATGGATGCACCAAGAGAGTTGGTGCCGTAGTTCTCGGGATCGGCAAAGAGCGAAATGGCCAGAGTGAGCAAGTTGGACTGCAGCAACGCCTCGCTCCCGCCGGCGGGACTCTGGTTCACGAGCTTGATGTAGCACTGGAGAACACGGCGCTGGACCATCAACTCCAAGTCGTGGAGCTGCAGAGCCGGCGTCAATCTCTGGGAAATGTCGTCGCTGACCTTCTTCGACGGCAACGTCCTCAGGAACGCCGTGGTACTTTGCAGCATGGTGGCAATGCGCTTCGAGACATCTACCGTGAGCAAGCGGCTATTGAACTGGAGGAACGCCAGGATGGAACCCAGTGCACACTCCCGCACATGGGTGAGGAACGAAGCCTCCAGCAGACTGCGGCTGGACGTGTTGTCCTTGGCCAGGGGGTTTCGGGAGGGCATTCTTCCACAGAAGGAGAAGTTGCGACAGATGGATCTTGACAAAGTTGGGACCGAGCGACATGAGGCCCCCAATAAGGATCCAGGCCACCTGTATCTGCGTGCTCGACACGCGCAACTCCGACTTCCCGCTCGACTTGAGCAGGTTCGTCGCCATGGACAGCACCCGACTATTGATATCAACAGACCCGTAAAGCGGCCGAGACGGACTGGCGCTGAGCGTCGCCGCGAGGCCATGCGCGAACCCGACGCACCTGCGTGGGGAGTTGCGGCCACCACCAAGCAGCGAGAGCTCGCGACTGAGGCTGTTCATACACACGGACAGGCAGGGCAGAAGCTGCTGCGGGCACGCCAGCACGAAGCTCTTGAGGCAGCGCGAGGCGTAGACCTGGACGCTGTAGCTCGGGTGCTGCAGGACTTGAAGGAGGCCGTCCCGGCAGGGCTCGGCAAAGTTGTTGGCGGCCGAGCCGAGCGACTCGACCAGGGAGGCGACCGCGCCCAGGGCGGCGATGAGCATCTGCTTGGTGGGCTCGGGCCGCTCCTTGAGCGCCTGGGGGTAGTTTTTGAATATGTCGTTGATGACGGCCTTGGCGGCGCTCATCTGGCCGGACTCGCCGAGGATCTTGCGCCCGACGACGTCTTGGAGGATGGTGTCGACGATGCGCCGGGAGATCAGGAGTCGGTACCGGTTGTTGGCGATGCTGGGGTTGCCCAGCAGGTCGAGCGTGAGGTTCTCCACTATCCTCAGGTAGTTGGCCTCGACAATCTTCTCGCCCAGCTTCCGGAGGACCCGCCCGTAGCAGACGGCCAGGGCCGCCCTGGTCTTGTTGGTGGTGGACATGCGCACGTAATGCGTCGACAGGATGTTGAGCATGTCGACGACGGACATGACGAGGGCCTGGGACTTCTTGCTGCCGCCGGGGGCGGGACTGCCCGGTCGCGAGGTGGGCAGGTCGTCCTCCTCGGCGAGACCCGCGCCGGGAGCCATGGAAGCCCGCTTGTTCTGTTTCGCCTTGCCCTTCTTGCTTTTGGCGGCCGCCAGCTCCGCCGCGCCCAGCTCGGAATGGCTCTTGACCATGGCCTCGGCCAGGCACTCGGCGGCCGCGTGGCGCACGCTGGTGGAGCTCGAGTCCATGGCCTTGAACAGGGCGGCCGTCGCCTTGTCGAACTCGCCCGAGGTCTCGAAATAGGGGGTATTCTTGGACAGGGCCCTTAGGCAGCGGCAGGCGGCCACGATGGCGAGGTGGCCCTTGTCGTTGGCGGCGACGTTGCGGCCCTGCTTCCAGATGTCGCGCGCGATCGTCTCGTCCATGCTCGGGCCGACCATGCCGACGATCTTGGAGAGGGAGGTGAGGACGGCGCCGCGCAGGCCGGCGTTGCTGGAGGTGTTCTTGAGCAGCTTCAGGAGGGCGGAGCAGGCGAGGGGGTGCAGGCCGATGACGCTGTCGCCGGCGGCAGCGTAGACGTCGCCCAGGCAGGTGACGGCGGCATGGCGCGTGCGGGCCTCGGCGTCGGTCTTGGTCTTGGAGTTGCTGATGATATTAACCAGATCGTTGACGGTCTCGAAGAGGAGCTTGCGGTCGCCGTGCTCGAAGATGTGGGCGAGGATGGGCCCGACGTTGTTGCGGACGACGCGGCTGGGCGGCGGGGTGGTGAGGTTGAGGATCTGGAAGACCTCCTTCTTGAGGTAGAACTGCTGGGCGGTGCAGTCGTCGGCGGGCAGGGACAGGACGTGGGCGCGCAGGGTGGAGACGAAGGTCAGGAGGAAGAGGTCCTGCTGCTCGGCGGGCAGGGACAGCAGCTTCGGCAGGTCGAGCTCGGGGGTGTGCGTCGGGTTGTGGACGGCGCTCGTCCGCGGCGTGGCGGCGGGCTGTTGCAGGGCAGGGCCGCTGCCGGGTTCGCCGAGAGCCGCGGCATCGGGCGACGACGACATTTGGGACGAGAGAGAGAGCTCTGGTAGTGGGGGGGGACGGGAGGGTATGTGGTCGGTGTTTCAATCAAGAAGGCATTGGGAAGAGAGAAGAACGGTTGATCGGGTAGCGAGACCAAGTTCAGCGGTAAGTGAATTGAATTAGGTAGGTTAGATAGGTTGTTCGTAGTGGGCAGAATGGGGGGGGGGAGGCCCTGATGTGGTGGTGAGCTGAACTTGTTTAGTTGTGGTGTAGGTTAGTGTGTTGATCTTGAGCTCCGATGTGGTCGGTCGGCATGGGCGTGGGCTTGACTTCAAATGCTTTGGCGTGTGTGGCAGTCTGGCTGTCGTCCCTCCTGTGACTTGCAGGGTTTCTCCACATGCATGTGTCGCTAACACCATCCGGCAAATCAACCAACCTGGAGCTCCCGTCAGCCAACTCAATTGCAGAAAATCAAGCCGGGAATGGGAATGGCTGGTTGATTTCTCGGATAGCGGCTGAAAAGTTGAAGCAAGGCTGTGCTACTACTTACTTTCGTTTGTTTCCGTCACCCAGCTCAATCTTTGCGCAACACAAAGCGCGTCGCGGCATCCTGGTTCTACTTTCCGTCAAGTAACCAGAAAAGAGAGGATGGGCAGTTCCTCAACTCCAGTCCCAGTCCCAGTTCCAGCACCCGATTCCTGAGCCACCGCCCACCCGCCGCCATGGAACACCTCTTCCGCGCCCGACCGGCCCTCCGAACCCTGCTTCGGCCCTCCCCGACCTCGCCCCCTCCGGCAATCTCACCAACCATATGCGCGCAATGCCTCTTCCGCCGCCGAGGGCCGCCGCCGCCAGCTCGAGTAGCCCCAATGCCCCGCGGCCCTTCAGCACCACCCCCGCCCGCCTCTCGGGCCACAACAAATGGTCCAAGATCAAGCACGACAAAGGCCGCCTCGACGCCAAAAAGTCCGCCCAGCGCGGCCTCCTGTCCAAAGACATCGCCCTGGCCACCCGCCTCTACGGCCCGGACCCCAAATTCAACGCCGCCCTCGTCAACGCCGTCGCCGTCGCCCGCAAAGCCGGCGTCCCCAAAGCCAACATCGACGCCGCCATCGCGCGGGGCCAGGGCCGCTCCTCGACGGGCGCGAGCCTCGAGACCGTCACCCTCGAGGCCATGCTGGGCGGCGGCGGGGACGGGGCCGTCTCCCTCGTCATCGAGATCCTCACGGATAACCGCAACCGCGCCCTGCACGACGTCCGCGGCATCATCAAGAAGCACAACGCCATCCTCACGCCCACCACCTTCCTCTTCGAGCGCGCGGGGCGCACCGTGCTGAAAGTCGGCGGCGGCGGCGACGACGACAAGGACGTCGCCGCCGGCGAGAACCGCGACGACTTTGACGACGTCATGATGCAGGCCATCGAGGCCGGCGCCGACGACGTCGAGGACATCGGCGACGGCATGTTCGTCGTCTGGACGCCGCCCACCCTCACCCACAAGGCGGCGCAGGCGCTCAACCTGGGCGGCCTGAAGGCGCAGATCGTCGAGTCGGACATTGTCTGGACCCCCTCGCAGGAAAAGGTCAGGCTGCCCGACGCCGAGTCGGCGCAGGCTTTCTCTGACTTCCTGGATGCCGTCCGCGACTACAACGACGTGCAGGGCGTGTACGCCAACGTGGAGCAGGGCGATGTCGCCCAGGAGGTCTGGGATGCCATTGAGGAGAACCTCGATTCATAACTCGGGTGAAGATCTCATTTGCAATCCTCGGTGTGTAGAAGAAGAAGGAGAAGAAGAAGAAGAAAAAACCGGACATCAGCATATGCATCGTTGGGGAGACAGGCACGTAGATATAGATGTAGACGTAGAGGCGCGATTCGATATAGCACTACAGTGGTACTGTACAGTATTGTAACATAGGCATGTAGCTCTCCCAAGACTCAAAAATCAAGTCGTGCATACAATATCATCCGGCCCAAACTGGACCGGGACCTCATCCTGAGATACCCCTAAACTCCGATGGTGCATTCGCATTTGCTTTTTGCTTTCTTCTCTTCGTCATCATCTCGCCTTCCAAATCCCAGGAGTCCAGACAGTATGATACCAGTCTGTTCTTCTCTCTCTCTCAAGAGGGACCTCACGGGGGCGGCTTGCAAGCTACCTCCCCTCACCTTCTACCCCTCAACTCTCCCTCTCCTTCACTTGTTCGTTATCCTATTTGTTCTGTTCATTGTTGCTATCCTGCTGCGCCGGCGGCGGCCTCCTCGCCTCCTCCTCCTCGAGCCGGCGGTCACGCAGATACAGCCGTCGGGCCCGCAGGCGCGCCAGCTCGGCCTGGATCTCGTCGCGGTCGAGCGGCACCTTGTTGGCGTTCTCGGGCTTGGGCCAGAAGTCGGGCACGGCGAAGCGCTCGTCCAGGTTGGTGCCGAAGTAGTACATGATGCCGATCGGGAACATGACGTACATGCCGAACTGGGGGGACACAGCAGTCAGTATTGGACGTCGGAGGGAGGAAGGGTAGAAAGAAGCGGCCAGGTAAGCCGTCGAAAAGGAGCGGTCGTAGGATTATGGGGTGGCGGCGTGGCGTGGGAGCGGCAACGCACCTTGAAGACTTCGAGGTTGAGACCGCCCATGGTGGCGATGGTTTTCTGGATGGAGGGGCAGCAAGAGCGCTGGTGGTTCTTTTCGGTAGTTCGATCACAGGCGCACAGCCGGTAGTGGCCTCATCAATTGGCCAAGAATATTGCAGCAGTTTCCGTCGGTCGCAATCGATTAACACCAACCCGAGCTGGAGTTCAAGGGGTCAA
Source organism: Apiospora aurea (assembly GCF_038362705.1). Classification (NCBI taxonomy): domain Eukaryota; kingdom Fungi; phylum Ascomycota; class Sordariomycetes; order Amphisphaeriales; family Apiosporaceae; genus Apiospora; species Apiospora aurea. The sequence goes on along the minus strand of NW_027117398.1, from coordinate 139,657 downwards.
GTCGTGGTGGTAATAGTGGTAGTGGTGATGAATCGATGGGCAATCGGGAATCCCATCGAAAGTTTTCCCACTCTCGGCCGCCCAGTCAGCGGGTCCCTGATGCGCTAGCCAAGTCCCGCGCCCGCGCTTCCGGGGAAGCGAGCTTGGAATGCTCCGAAGGTCCCCCCAACTGCGTGGATGGCTGGCTGCAGCTTGCCAAGGAGAACGTCAGTCACATGGGATACTGCTGCAGGACCAAACGTCATACAGTTGGCATACCTACTTGCATCTATTGTCATTGATACCCGATATGCCAGGAGTGCTGGTTTGTACCAAAAGACGGACATAGACAAGAGTGGGAAGAATTAAATAATGGAATTCATCGAACCGAATTATCCAGGGGTATCTCGATCTACATACATAACATTACACACATAACAATCGCTTTCTTTCAACTTCATTGCGCGCTGTGCGCTGTGCGCCGGCGCTCCCACAACGCCTTTCCTTCCCTCCCCTTTCCCGGGGATTCCAGCTTTTCGAACCTCCCTTTGAACACTGAAAACAAAAAGCAACTCACGTTAGCTAACAACTCCTCGTAACCCTCCAAGCCGCCAAACCCCTCCTCCCCACGACCCTCTTGATCGTGGGCAAGAACCCATCCTCGGCCCAATCCAAATCATCCAGATTGAAATGCTGCCGGTACCGCCACACCTCCCGAAACCGCAGCCCCTCCAGCCCCTTGTTGGGCAGGTACGGGTCCAGCCACGTCGCCGACAGCGGCGCCACCAGGTACGTCCCGTTGCGCTCCTTGAGGTACTCGTTGTTGCGCCGGTCCGCGGGCGTGTCGCACGTCGCGAGCTTGCCGAGCTCTTCTAACAAGCTCGGCCCCTCAATGTTCATCACGTCCCGCGTCTTGAGCACCTCGTTCTTGCCGTTCAGCAGCCAGATCGGCGGCATGTACGTCTTCCACCAGATCGCGTGCGTCGCGTCCGGCTGCGTACTGAGGAACACCTGTCCGGGGACAATGCCGCCCTGGTGGTACGTCCCCATCAACAAACCCAGCACCACATTGAACGCGATCCAGCTGCCGACCCAGACCTTCATGAGCGTCGGGTTTTTCGGCAGCTGCACCGACGACAGGATCAGCGGGATCACGGGCTGCAGGAAGCGCGCCTCCTGGTGCTGGAAGATGGACAGCACAAAGATGCCCGAGATGGCCGAGTACAGGCGCAGCGACAGGTGCGGCTGCACGAACAACAGCGCCGCCGCGGGCCCCACCAACAGCGGGATGTTGACCAGCAGGTGCTGGTACCACGGGTGCAGGCCGTGCTCCGCCAGGTTTGTCGGCGACAGGTTGTACCGCAGGTTGTTCCAGGGCGTGATGACGGGGTGCCGCAGCAGGTCCGACCAGCCGATCGAGTGGGGCGTGTAGAACGAGGTGTCGAGCGAGATGGCGATCGCGACGGTGAACAGCGCCGAGGCAGCCAGGGTCGCAAGCATCAGGGGCCTGTAGTAGATAAGAACATGCATGCATTAGCGATCAATCCCCGTGCAGAAAAGAACCAAAGAACCTGGACATTACGCCGCAGAGAAAACCTACCTGTTCCAGAAATGGGGGACCAGTCGAAGCCCCGGGATCAGCAGGAAAGCAGGGAACGTGATCCGGTTGAAGACGCCGAACACAGCCACCACGCCCAGCACGGCAGGCGACAAGAGCGACGAAGACTGTTGCGACTAGAAGAGCCAAAAAGTCAGCAAACGTGTTTGCGCCAAGGTCATACGAGCTTCTCTTCCTCTTACCGTCGTATCCAGAATGCGCTCGATCAGCACCAAGCTCCACGCGACCACGAGCGTCTCGACCGAGTTGGAAAACGTATGCGTCTGAAAAGTCCAAGTGACGTAAGACGAAGCGACGAGCAGGACCGCGACGCGGCGGTGGCGGGGCGACTGGACGAGCTCATGGATGGCCCAGTCCTCGAGCACAAAACTGATGACGAACATGAGCAGGCGCAGGGTCCAGAAGACGGCAATGGGCGGGATCTCCCCGTGTCCTTCCTTCCCGTCGATGCCGCCACTGTTACTAAACCCAGACCAGAGCCAGCGCAGCAGCAGCATCGGCAAACCGTAGACGGGCCACAGGGGGAAGACGCTGCGGATGGGCCACTCGCTCGTGAACTCCCAGGTGCGGCGCACGGGGTAGCTGAAGATCTGGCCGGCGATGACCTCGGGGCCCTGGAAGTTCTCGTCCGGGTGCAGGTAGCTGGGCGACAGGGCGAACCAGAGGCGCACCAGCACCAGCAGCAGGTAGGCTCTCCTCCACATGCTGTAGTTTTTCTCTGTGTATTTCCCGTATTCTCTTTTCTCTCTTTTTTCCCTCGCTACTTTTTGCTGTTGTCCTTGTTTCAAGTCGCGAATTGTGGTTTTCCCAGGTTTGGGTAGTGGGGGGCGCGGGTTGCCAGCGAGGGCGGGACATGCAAAGAATTGTAGGTTCGGCGCACAGTGAGTCGCGCAGGTTGTTGTCCGGCACTTCTTCTTCTTCTTAAATATTTCTCACTTTCTATTTTCCGTCGCGGCCGCAAGTGGGAAAGGGAATGCGTTCGCAGGTTCGGAATTCGGGGGGAGTGACGGTGGTGGCGGAAGGTCGCTTTTCAGGAATGTTGCGGAAGCGGTTTGGGTCGCTATGACGCGGGCACGGAATGTCGCATTCTTGGAAAGTTACGTTGGTTGGGGTAAGATGGGCGGACGGCGACGTCGTACAGCTCCTTCAACAAACCGGGGGAGAGAGAGAAGAAAGCTCTGGTGAGAGTGTCTCGGTGGTCTTAGATGTAGGGGGAGGTGATCGCAGGCAGGTATAATGGGGATTGGGCCAGTATGCTATTAATGATATTAATCAAAGGTGGTATTGTATTAGTCGTGGATTTGCGACAGATGGAGTACATGTAGAAGTATGCAGGCAAGGAGGGTCAAGGATAAGAGGAGAGGGGTGGGAAACAATGGAAGATCTAAAAAGTACATAGCACAACAAAGCAAGCCCAGAAAGCACAAGAGCAGGAACAAGAGTTATGGCGATGATGATGATGATGATGCTGATGCTGATTATGATGGACGCTGTCTTTGCTCGTTTGCTGGATCAAATGACTGGCTGGTCGCATTTCTGTCGACCAACAGCATTGTATGCAATATTCGCCAGCCAGCCGTTGATTAGCGGGCGCCATGTCTCTCTCTCTCTCTCTCTCTCTCTCTCTCTCCCTCTCTCCCTCTCTCCAAGCTTACCTCTAGCCCTCCCTCCCCCTTTCAATCTCCCAAAACAGTCACCACATATAATAGGTCTCTGTGATAATAGTAGAGCTCACACGCATGGGAAGAAGACTGGACCCCCCGCTACATACACCACATCCCACCCGTCACAATTCTGGTGTACATAATTTAAAAATCAAAGTTTGGCCCGAAGAAGCCGTCGATGTGTCCCCTTCCTTCGCTACACCCCCCTCGAGCCTCGAAGTCGCAACGAAGCAAACCCAGATGGGGTGATCTCGCCAATAGAAAAGCAACATTGTTGACAGAAACCACTTGTTTGCTTCTCACGTCGAAGAAACCCTACAAAAATAATGCGCGGATGACACCACCACCATCCCACAACCACATGCCCATCTTGCGCCTGTCCGTCCCCAGATCAAGTGACTTTCTGCGAAAACGTGTCCGAACTGCTAAAAGCTTAAAGCATTCCGTCATTTGGCGTCGGTTCAACAGCCGGATGCGATCCCGCGCGCGCCAGGCGCCCAGGAATCTACCGTGGTCCGTAGCGTGAAGGGCCCCCATGAAATAAATGGCAGGCTGCATGGATTCGAGTGTCGGGATAAAACAAAGTCTTGGCAAAGTCGTTTGCCCTCTTTTCCGCATCGTCCCAATCTGCCAATCCGGCCCATCCCTGCTTCGAAGCCCCAGTGAATCAAAAGCAACGAACGACGCTAGAGTCCGTTCTAGGTAACTTCTAGAAAGCCCAGCTCCACGCTCCTTGGCCAGCTCTCGGGGGACAGCTTTCTGGACAGCTCTGTTGCTCTCCAACTGCCAACAGCCCCAACCCCTGACTCCGAAGCTGCAAATGGAAATAATTTCATTCCCTTCTGCGCCCTTTTCCAAAATCGTCACTCCATGCTGCTAAGATGGCGCAATGGGCATCGCAAGATAATCTGCCGTTCGCAATCCTTCCATGTTACATAATCATCCCATTTCGGCTTCCAACACTTGCTGAGGTTATGCGCGCAATTTGGACTGTCAAGCATTCTGGCATGTTATGTGGGTATAAAGCGGTATGCGGTGACTTCTATAGAAAGCGTTTAATGCCGTCTAGGTATCTAGCTTTAAATGTTGTACACTCTACACCAGCTGCTCGGAGATTAAGTAAGTAGTAGGTAGTTTAGGTACCTAAGTGACCATGTATAAACCTCAAGAAACCTCACCTCGTCCCAAGCCAATACAACACCCCTCCCATCCCAACATTCACCAACAAATGCTGCCCCAAGCTCCACCCCATGCTATACAGATACTTCGGCGAAAACACCGTCCAGATGAACAAATGTGTCCGCAGCGCCGTGCACGCCGCCATGACGAACCCCAGGCTGGCCGTGACGAACACCGTCCACAGCGCAATGTGCTGCTGGTAGTAAACACCGCCACCGCCGCTGGTGCCACCTCCTTGTTGTTTCTCACCGCTGCTACTCGTGCCTTCGCCTGCTGCTGCTGCTGCTGCTGCTGCTGCTCTTGATACTGCTGGTGCTGCCGGTCCTGATGCAAGCCTGCGCCGCAACAACAGCACATTCACTCCCGAAGCCCACCAAATCGGCCCCGCAAAGTTGCCCACAAACGTCAAGATCCCCACGGCCACGACGCTGTACCCGCTGATGCCGTTGTATGCGTTGCTCAGATCGACCGACGAGATGGCGTTGGTCCCGCCCATGGCGAAGAACGACGCCAGCTGCAGCACGAGCGACGTCGTGCTGATCTCGGCCGTCTCCAGCTTTGGCTCGTCCAGCCGCTCCAGGAAGAACTGCAGGGTCTGGAACAGCAGCAACAGCGGCAGGTTCGTCACGCGCGATTGCGTCAGGGCCAGGACCGTGTAGAGGTGATGCAGCGTCTTCGTGTCTGTAAGGGGTAAAAAAGGTAAGCGATACTGGACCAAAACATATACTTGCTTCCTGCCGTGTGTATTCAAGGTCATGAGTGCGGGCACTTACGGTTTAATCGGGACCTTCCGTAGGGCTGAGTGAGCAGGCAGTACACAGGATAAACCATGCCAACGGCGATCCCAGCAAACACAGCCTGAGCCCGGCCGACGAGCGACGCCTCGCCCAGGAATCCCAGCACCGTCTTCATGAAGCCCTCAATCAGCTCCGGCGAGTCTTCGCTGCAGAAGGCCACCTTGAAGGACAGGGCCAGCGTGATCAGGACCGTGACGAACGGCACTGTAATAGCTCGCGGCAGTCCTCCGCGTCCGAGTCTGTGACGTAGTTTGACGGCGGTGGTCAGATACGTCAGGAACGACAAGGACCAGAGTAGCTGCGGGTTGCTCGTCATGAAGAGCTTGACTATGTCGGGCTCGCCCGCGAACTTCTGGCCGGTCTGGTTCCAGCCTCGGATCAGGCGCATAACTACCAAAACCACACTGGCGATGACGGCCGGTGTGCGCTTCGTTCTGTTGGCTCTGTTTTTGTTGTCAGCTAGGTTGAGAATTTTTCCTCCTTTTCTACTGGGTGGGTAGTCCTTACCTTGAAAGTGTAACATAGAACAGCCAGGCAGAAGCAGACCAGTACCAGAAGTGGTGTTCCTCTTCGACGTAGCTGCTGGCAAACATCATGATGCCGTACAGTATGGTGATACCGGCGAAGGGGATCAAGTTCCACCGGATGTCGCCGACCATGATCAGTGATGCCATTGCGAGAGCAAGGGCCACAACGGCAGTTGCGCCTCCTTGGATCAGCTTCGACATGTCGTAATTGCTAGCCGTGCTGCTCATGAGTTCCTGCGCCCTTTGGAGCCACTTTTAATGTGTTAGCAGGGTATATCCCCATCTACTTCTTGGTCAGAATTCGACGAACCGTAGATATCCGTTCCTTCAGATCGTCATCGCTTGTTTGAGTGTTGGCCAACTGACTGATCTTCTGCAACTCGCATGCGAGGTCTTCTGCCACGGTGGCTAGGTCTCCACATACCAAGCCCGCGTATTCAGTCGTCAGCGATACACCTGATGCAGCAACAATAATGTCGAATATCTGCTTGGCGTTGCTAAGTAGCAAATGCATTTGGTCACGTCCTATATCCCATGTCAGAAAAGCTCTACTCAGAAAAGATCTCATCTGCGGTTCTTACGATTCGGCCAAAACGGCAAGAAGTCCAGTATGAATGCCCCGAGATTGTTCTTGGGTACCGGAAAGCCAAGTAGCGCGCCCAGAGTCGGCGCCAGATCCGACTGATCGACCTTGGCGTAATACTGGAAGTCCTCGTCGAACGGAGCCGGCACCGTTGCTGGCTTTGCAATGCTCTTCAGCTTGGGCGACATGAATACCAGCGCCGGGGACGTCTCTCCCGCCGACGAGGCGCCATGGTTGCCGGCGTCGTTCATGCCGTGGTCTCCGCACAGCACCAGCAGCGTCGACTGGAGATGGGCTTGGCTCTCCAGGGCTTCGTAGATTTCCCGGACGATGCCGTCCATCTCGCGCTGCTTTGGTACCATGTTCACGCTGCGCGGTCCGGATTTGTGGCCGATGTGGTCCAAGCCGAGGTAGTGCAGAACCATGGTGTTCCAATCATCCTGGCGGAGCTCCGACGTGATGTGCCTCGTCACATTGTTGTCCACTTCGGTGAAGTCCTGATATTGTGCCTGGTCAGCCTGTTGTTGTCTGCATCCAGCCTATGTTTTGCAGTGTCATCCTACCGAAACGAAGAAACTCGAAGTCCCGTCGGCCCGATCAAAGGTGTCGGGGAAGAGCTTCAGCCAAGTATCGTCGCCGTAGAGAAGCAGCTTCCCCGTCTTCTTGGCCTTCATCTGGGCGAGCCAGGAGTCTTGGGTCGAGAGGGTGGAGCTGGTGTCGGCCTCGTCGAGGTTGAGTATGACGTCGAGGAAGGAGGGGATGGAGCCGGTGGTGATGGCCTTCAGCCGGGGCATGGTCACGGTCGGGGAGGTCGCATGGGCGGTAAAGGGCATGGCGGCGCCATCTTTGATCAAGCTGGGCCAGCAAGTTAGAAGGCGGTTAAACAAGTATAAGGCATGGCGCATTGCGCACGGCTCACCTTTGGGTAAACTGAAAGCCTGTTCCGTCCGTGTAAACGAAGTCGCTATACACCTGTCTGTCAGCGAAGGAGCAAGGATGCCGGCGCGTGCGAAACCAAAGTTGCCTACCTCCTCAGCGCGTCGACGACCATGAAGACCAGGCGGTCGAAAGGTGGCGCCGGCTGTGGCTCATCCTTCGGAGCTTCATACTGGGCGAGACCAGGCAGAAGAGGTTTGTAGGGGAAGAAACCCTTTGCGAAGATGTAGATGGCGGCTGGGATGAGCAGGTTCGCGGCGACTAGAAGCGCAGTCGACAGGTAGAAGCCATACTGGCTGCGGCGCATCTTCTTCTCTTTGGCGGGTTCGGGTCGTGGCGTGATTCTGTCGCGATCAACGCTCCATCGCATACAAGGTGGGCAGTGTTTCGGGCTGGCGCAACGGGTGTGGGGAGGGAGAGAAAGAAGGACGTGGCGCGATGTTGTACACGTTGTACAGCGTGCACAATCGACGAGAGATCTTGGATGCGATGCGGGAATCGGTCAAGGAGTGGTGGTATTGGCGATCAGGTCCGGGCCGTCAGTTTCGTCATTCGGATGTGGCCCGCAAGGTACCAACCAGGTCAGCTTCTGGTATGTAGAGAAAGGGGTTTCAATCGAGGAAAGTTCCCTAAGCCTAAGGCTGAGCTGCAGCGTGGCATGGGCTCCGTAGTGCGTACTAAGAGTGGGGTTCAGCTGAAAGCTCCAATTCCCAATGGCCGGTGCCAGCCCTGTAGCTGTAGGTTAGCCTGTAGTGGCACCTGCCTGCCCTGCATCTACAGTACTTGATTTATGGCAAGACAACTGCTGATCTCAAAGAATGGGCAGCTCTTCGCAAGATGGAAGCTGTCGCCATCCTCCCCAGCGTTTGATTTCGAGCTGAAACCAAGGGAATAATGTTTTTACCTGAATTAAAAGTGCTGCACGCCACCAGCCATGCGAGTTCGGTGTTTGTGTTACGCAGTCCGGAGGAGATGCAACATGGACAGAGAGGTACGAACTAATACAGCGTCCAGCTCTTGACGACGGTTTGACCCCACCTCAGCTGCTTGTTATTCTACTAATACAAGTACCTCGCCATCCCGGATCTTCCAACTTCCATGTTGCCAGAGCTTTCCATCAACCTCGTGGTCGTTCTATCATCATACGTAGCCTGATTCATCAGTCAATTGATCAATTCCACTTCTCGTGCGTCGAAGCTAGCAATCTTTTGAAGCCGCTTCTTCAGTTGTACATGGCGCTTGGCAGTTTGCAGTTCACTTCATCACTGCCACTGCATCTTCTGAATACCCGAGCACTCATGACCACAAGTAACAGCAGCCCACCTTGAACCTCGAACCTGACGACATTGAAATCTTCTTGCACGCGGGCCGTCAACCACCGCCATGCCGAGTGAGCCGGATTCCACCAACCCCTTCGTGCGCTTCAAGCACCGCGTAGACGACCAGATCTCCCAGACCGTCCGCAATATCTGGTCCTCGCCATCCTCTTCATCGAACAAACCTCAAGATGAAGCGGGAGGAAGCCACGCTTGGCGTGATACATGGCCGACGACGTCCAACTCCGACGACAACATCAACGGTGCATTGACCAACGCTGTCGACAAGAGTGCCAACAACGCCAGTCCCAACTCGCAAGAAATGGCGACGCTCGAGTCGGCCATCTCCCAAAGCCTCCGCGACGAGACAGTAAAGTCATGGGTCCAATACTCGTCCTACTCCCCGCTCCACCTCCAGTACACCCTCCCAGCCCCTCTCCCAAAGGACGTCCTCTCCTCCGGCGGCTACCACCGCGAAGGCCAGTTCACCTTCCGCGACGCCTTCGAGGACCTCCTGGCCGTGAGCTCCGACCAGCCCCTCGCCGACCCCGCCGAGCTCGCGTTGCGGACGGAGACGCCCAAGCGGCTGGTCCCCGGTACCAGCGAGGACCTGCGCACGGACGGGGACATGCAGCTCTTCGCACAATCGCCCTTCAACGTGTGGGCCGACCGGATGCTGCCCTGGGACGAGTGGGCGTCCGGCCTGGACCGCCGCGGCCGCCTGTGGGACGCCTACTTCCCGCCCGCGTCCTTCCGGCCCGCGGCCCGGCGCATCGCTACTGTTGCTACCAGCGACCTGTTCCGGCGCGAGCTCACGGCGACGCAGGCCGAGGGCTTCATCCGCAAGTACATCGGCGACGCCGCCGCCTGCGAGGAGGAGCGGGCGTGGAGGCGGGTCCGGATGTTACTGGGGTCGCCCACCCTGCAGGGCCTGTTTGGCCAGCTCCGCGGCCTTGGTGGTCCCTCGTCTTTGACGTCTCCCTTTCCGTTCTTCGGCCAGCTGCTGGACGAGGATGACAGTTTTCCCGATCTGTTGGCACAATCTCTCGTGTCGGGCACTAGAGAAGCCCTTGACTCGGCTTTCGGAAAGAACAGGGAGTGGGAGGTCGTTAAACGCCCCGGCCGGGACGCCGACACGGACGAGGACTTATACCGCAACGTCGAATCGGATTACGCGCGCAATAACAACAGCAGGAAACCCAGAAGCGGCTTATTGGGTCTGCCGCCGCCGCCGCCCATGGATGACACCCCAGCAGTAGGTACCCGTGATGTCACAACGACGCAGAAAGGAGAGGCAGCCGGCGGCGACAACAACACCAAGCCCAACGAAAATGCGCATTGGACCGAGGAGTTCCCCGAGCCGGACGGAGGCAAGACGGTCAGGTCCGTGACCCGCAAGGTCGGCCCCTTGATGACCCACGAGACCGTCAGGACGACGCGCTACAACGCCCAGGGCGTCGCGGTGCAGACCACGACCCAGAGTCAGCACGCGGCCAGCAAGGCATTCAACTGGTCGTGGGGGTCAGGGGCAGAGGACCATGAGGGCGCAGATAACGATGAAGGTGGGAAGAAGAAGTCTTCATCTGGATGGTTCTGGACCAAGTAAAGATGATACATATAATAAGGGTGGACGGATAGGGAAAGTTTGCGATTGGAAGATACCCCCCACCCCCCCCACTCATACAACATGCGATTTTAGGATTATTGGTTCGCTTGTTCTTTCCTGAAGGACTCAGTCGTGTATTTGAATGGCCAACAGGTCTAAAATACGCGTATAAAGCTGTCGTTGTACACGTCTAGGTATCTCCCATCAAAAGGGGTTACGAGTAGGTGAACACCGGGCGACTCACGATTGGGTGTATGGAGAACCATGCTAGTAGTCACTCTTTCAATTCAATAGAAATTAGAAACAGACTTTGATGCAAGCAATGAGTAAGTAATGATGACCGAATTCAATTACGCCAGAAGCCGTGAAGGGAAGCCCATCTGGCAGGTTCTAGGGGGAAATTGACCGTCCGGGTACAGTATTTTACACTGTGTTTGCACAGTAAAAGCTTGGACCTTCAATTCAGTGTTCCCATCGCCATTGTTCATTCACTACAAGCACCTGCACTTTTCTTTCCTAAATGCGCCCATCTACGAGACTTATACCAAGTTCTTGAATGCAAACCTTGAAGTTTTTGATATGATGGGACGTTGCATCGCCAACAATGTCGTCGTCCAAGCAGGGGCAGAAGTCATCGCGTGTTCCCACGTTCTCGTCGTTCAAACCAAAGACGACTGAGGCGGCAGTGGTGCCCGCCAACGACCAAGGCCGCTCGGAGAGAAACACCAAGGAACAAGATAGGAAAGAGAGCCACCAACCCAAGGAAGGAAGGTCGCGGAGTCATCATCACCGCAGTGATCGACACTCAAGTCCTAGGCAGCATGACGAGCATGGCGGCAGATCCGATGGGAAGCGATCGCGCCACCATGACGATGAACGATCACCGCCCAGCAGGGAAAGCCTGGATCTCCCGCGGAGGTCAACCGCCGTGGCTTCTTCTGAAGCATCTTCCAGGGACAACTTCGTGGTCGATAAGCGCGGGGACCCACTGATCAGGCGATACGGTGGCAACAATCGCTACGACGTCCCGGCGTACCGGCGGTACGGGCGCGGTCACATCCTGGGCGCCGACGGGCTCATCCGCGTCGAGCAGCTGGGGAGTCGGGACGAGTTCACCATCCGGGGTTTCTACGAAGGCGGCGGCGGCGGGTCCGCACTCAATAGTGGGCGCAAGCATCCGCTGGCAGGTTCTCGTCGCGCCGGGGCAGAGGTCGTCAGGGTACGAGCCGAGAAGGCGGCGACGTACACTGGTTCCGAGGATTTCCTTCCACTGGGCGGCGCCGGCTCTTCCAAGAAGAGGAAGAGACCCGAGTCAGATGCTAGTGGCGCATCTTCCGACGAGGAGGGGCCGTCGTACCGATCCATCCATGGGAAATCCAAACCGCACGAGTTCTCCGACAGCGACGAAGAGTACGGCAGCGACGCTGCTGGAGAATCTCGGGCGAGGGATCTAGACGACCCCATCAAAGCAAGGACCGTGCAGCTGTCGCAGCATACGAGACAACACCCAGAAGACATCGACGCCTGGCTGGCATTGGTAGACCACCAGGATACCCTGCTGCACATCAAAGACCGAGACGGCCGGAGACCAACGCCGGCCGAGGTCCGGAGCTTTGCCGACATCAAGCTCTCCATGCTGGAGAAGGCCCTGTCGCACTGCACATCGCCCGAACAGCGGGAGACCTTGCTCCTGCGCACCATGGTGGAAGGGGCCAAGATATGGGACGCCAAGGCCCTGGCGAGGCGCTGGGAGGATGTTGTTCGCGAGCACAGCTCCAGCTTTGCCATCTGGAAAGCCTACGTGGATTTCAGGCAGACGAGCCTGTCGGGTCTGCGGTATGAAGACATGAAACTGCTGTACATCAGCAAGATGCAGCAGATAAAAGCTGCGCTGCACGCACAAGGATCGGAGCCTGTCGATCAAGATCTATATGCCCAGCTCGTCATTGTCTTTACTAGGTTGACCCGCTTCGTCGCCGAGAGCGGCTACTACGAGCTCGCAGCCGCATCCTGGCAGGCGATTCTCGAGCTACACTTCTGTCGCCCAACAAGCATGGCTGAAGGTGACAACACCAACAATAACACAAGGACAGTGCCCCCGAGCTTCCAAGGCTTCTGGGAGAGTGAAGTGGCCCGGATAGGCGAGGACTCCGCCAAAGGTTGGGCAGCTTTCGATACGAACGGTGGTACGGAAGAACCCCCGGAGCCAATCGCCTTTGACAACGGCACTACTTTGCATACCCGGGACCCCTACAAGGCCTGGGCGGCGGCGGAACAGCACCGGAGCTCTCATGCCAGAGTCCCAGCCCGGACTATGGATGAAGGTACCGAGGACGACCCGTACCGAGTGGTCATGTACACCGATATAGAGGATTTCCTCTTCTACGTGCCCCACAGCGCGTTGCAATTCGCTCAAGAACAGCTGATCTCTGCCTTCTTGATATTCCACCAACTCCCGCCTGCGCCAGGCTCCGGCAGTTTAAGCGATCTACTGGTCCGAGATGGACTGCTCGACACGAACGGCCTGATTCACTCTGGCGGCAAGAAGCAAGATTTGAGCGAGACCCCCGAGACCGAAGGCGCCGCAAACAAACCCCTTGAATTCCCCCAGAGCCACCAACGGATCAGCCCGAGTACCGAAGTGCTCTTCCCTCCAACGGCGGCGTGGTTCAACTACCTGGGCTCAGCCGTCCGCGCCCTCACCAACGACGGCCAGCTTCAGCTGGTTTCCAACACCTTAAAACAGCTCGCTCGCTCCCGTGGCCGTAGTGACCTGGCGGCGTATCATCTGGCCTTTGACATCTGCAGTCCCAAGACCGACGGGAAGAAGGCGGCCAAGGCCTTGCTGACGAAATACCCGACCAATATCGACTTATACATTGGGTATGCCAACTATGAGTTCCGTGCGGGCAACCATACCGTTGCTTCCAACGTCATTACTGCCGCGCTCCAGCTGCCAAGTCTTTCTTACGAAGAGAAGCTCCAGCTTTCTACTGCCTGGACATGGATGGCACTCGAGCACGGCGATCTGGCTACGAGTCTGTCCAGACTCTGTCTCGCCGGCCAAGAGACCCAATCCACTGTAACGGAGCCGACTTCGCCAGCATGGATTCTCAAAACCCGACAGACCCTGACCTCGAACTGCGAATACTCAACTTCTCAAGGGAACGCTACCGTCGCCTCGCTCTACGCCAAGGCGCTGGTTCTGCTGCAATACTTGACCCAGCAGAGCGGCAAAGAGCCGCGTGGAGAGGGCCAGGGCGATATCGAAACGGCCATGGCGGTCGTCGCGAAGTGCTCGGACGAGTTCAAGGCCCGGGGGCTTGCGGCCGATGCTGGGCACGAGCGGCTGCTGCAGTTCGCGGCGCAGCTCTTATATGTGCACATCAGCCATGGGTAAGCATCTTTTTCTATCGGTTCGAACAATTCCTCTGTATTCTGTATAATGCTGACAAGGAGTCCCAATTTAGACCATACCGCCCCGCCTTCCTCCGCGAACAGGCCGCGGCCTTCCTGGGCTTCTTCCCGGACAACACCCTATTCCTCACCCTCTTCGGCTGGAAGGAGACGCGGCTCAGCATAGACGACCGCGTCCGCTCCCTGCTGACCGACGTCGTGCTAACGAAACCGCACGACGGCGCCTCGGCCCGGGTCTTCGCCATCCGGCACGAGATGCGGTCCGGCAACGCGCACTCGACGCGGGCCGCGTTCGAGCACGCCTTGGAAGATAGTCCTGGGTCTAAGCACAATGTAGGGCTGTGGGTCTCGTACACACGGTACTGCCGCGAGACCAAGGAGCTGCGGCCCAAAGCCAAGGAGGTTTTCTACCGGGCCATTCAGCGGTGCCCGTGGTCCAAGGAGGTGTTTATGGAGGCGTTTGGGACGTTGGTCCGGGATCTGGATTCGGCGGAGCTGCGGTCGGTTTATAGCACGCTGTACGAGAAGGGGGTGCGCGTGCACGTTGAGATGGACGAGTTTGTGGGGAGGTGGAAGGAGGAGGCCAGGCAGCGGGATCAGCAGCGGGATCAGCAGTCACATAGCCACAGGCCTACGGCGGGTCGTAGTCGTCGGTAGATGGTTGCTAGCGGTTTGGGGCAATCTCAGAGAAGGCCAATAGCCCAGCGGGGGGGGGCATTTTCGAGTGTATAGTGAGTGTAGTTTTAATCGATACTAATTGTTTAAACCAAGACCTTGTGGTTCAGTTTACTCGTTGTAATTCCTTCTCGTAGGAGAAGATTCTTATTCTTTTTTTTTTTTTTTTCTTTTTTTTTTTTTGATAATTGTAATGGTCTATGGTGGTATCACAAATGTCTATATGGTTCTTTTAAAATAATTATACACGAAAGTATAGCCCGGCTAAAACAACCAAGAAACCCATTTTCATCGCTCATCGCACATGTGCATTCCATGGAATGCCATTTTTAAGCCCTGTAGGGTAGGCCCTTTAAGCCTTAGCCGAGGCCTTGATCAGGTCGGAAGCACGCTCCGAGACGGCGTACAGGGTCGAGACCAAGTGCCCGCAGACCTGGAAGGGCAGGATGGAGGCGTCGACGACGCGGACGTTGGCGGTGCCGTAGACCTTGAGCTGGGAGTCGACGACGCCGCCGACCTCGCGCGGCATCATGGCCGCGGTGCCGACGGGGTGGAAGTTGGAGCGGTAGTTCTGCTTCAGCCAGTCGCCCATGGCCTTCTCGTCGGCGTCGGCGGGGACCGTCTTGAGGCCGGGGGTGTCCTCGGGCCCGACGACGTCCTTGAAGGGCGCGGTGCCGTACATGCGGCGGATGAAGTTGGCGGCGCCGACCTGCTGGGTCACGTCCCAGCCCAGCATGAAGAAGTTGGGGTTGATCTTGGCGCCCGTGGCCGAGGTGGTCGACGCGTTGGCCGCCGTGACGTGCAGGTTGCCGCGCGAGAAGGGCAGGAGGCCCCAGTACTCGGAGTCCCAGACGCCGCCCTGCTGGTAGAGGAGGACCTCGGCAATGGGGTTGGGCTGCGCCTCGTCGAAGATGAGGTCGTACTGCATGTTGAAGAACTTCTCGAGGTCGGCGGCCTTGGTCACGTTGCCGTTGACGCTCGCGACCTGCTGCGCGTAGCCCGGAAGGGCGGCCTTGACCTTGGCGGCGACGGCGGCGACGTTGTCCTTGCCGAACACCTGCTCGGCGGTCGGGTAGGCGACGTAGGCGTTCTTGTCCGTCTCGGTGAAGTTGTTGGCGATGCCGAACTTGAGGCCGTTGTTGGCCTGGTCCTGCAGGTTCTCGCCCACGGTGGGCAGGTCGACGACCGACTTGATGCCGGCCGCGGCCAGGATCGCCTTGTTGCCGACGCCCGACTTCTCGAGCAGCAGAGGCGAAACGAGGGCGCCAGCCGAGAGGATGACTTCCTTCTTGGCCTTCATGACCATGGTCTTGCCGTCCTGGGTCATGATCTCGACGCCCTCGGCGGTCTGGGCGGCACCGGCAGTGCCGTTGCCGGCGGCCGTCTTCCAGGTGAGGCGGCGGGCCTCGGTGTTGAGCATGACCTTGAGGTTCTTGGCGCTCTCGCGGATGGGGAAGTAGTAGGCGCGGGCCGCGTCCTCGCGGATGTTGAGGTCCTGGTCGACGGTGGAGGGGTAGACGGTGTAGCCGGCCATGCTGCCGTCGT
Organism: Apiospora aurea; assembly: GCF_038362705.1. Classification (NCBI taxonomy): domain Eukaryota; kingdom Fungi; phylum Ascomycota; class Sordariomycetes; order Amphisphaeriales; family Apiosporaceae; genus Apiospora; species Apiospora aurea. Next base: position 123,815 of record NW_027117398.1, on the reverse strand, counting down.
TGGCGTCGGCGTTCCAGGGCACGCCCATGGCGGCAAAGGTGGTGTTGAGGGTGGCGCCGAGGGTGCTGTTGGTGGTGCCGTACAGCCAGCCCGTCTTGAGGGGGCCCTCCTTGCCGTGCACGGCGGCGTCAAAGGTCATCTTGCCGCCCTCGAGGCGCTCGGCGTTGGGCACGTCGAGGTGCTCCGACTTGACGTAGTAGGGCAGCAGGTTCTTCCAGTTCCAGCCCTCGTTGCCCATCTTCTCCCAGAGGTCGATCTGGTTGGACTCGGCACGGGTGTAGGCCAAGCCTGTGTTTGTTAGTCACATGTTCTTGTGTCTATATACTCGGTGGTATAGTGCTTGCAGCAGCGAAAAAGAACTTACCATTGATGGTGGAGGTACCGCCGAGACCCTTACCGGCGCGCAGCGTCTGGGGCTTGCCGCCGGCGTACTTCTGCTCGACGGTCTGGTAGGCGTAGTCGATCTCGGTGCCGAAGGCGAGGCCGTAGCCGAGGGGGTTGGTCACGTTGGCGTTGTTCTCGAGCGAGCCGCCGGCCTCGAGGACGAGGACCGAGACTTTCGGGTCCTCGCTGAGGCGCTTGGCCACGACGAGACCCGAGGTACCGCCGCCGACGACGATGTAGTCGTAGGTGCCGTCGGTGCCGTCGACCAGACCGCCGGCGGGGGCACGCTTGACGCAGCCGGCCGCGGCAAGGGAGATGAAAGCGAGAGTCCAAGATGCACGCATCTTTGTGGTTTGTGTGGGAGCTAGCTGGAGCTCACGGGAAGAACGAAAGAATGTATAGCTATTTAGTAAAAAAGACCTTGTGAAAAGGCTTGTATATAGTTAAAGAGGGACTAGATGGCTGGGCCTTGGGGAAAGAACAACCGAGGGAGTCCTGGAGGGAGACCGACTTATATGTCTTGTCTCGCTCTCACTCGCTCGCTCACCTACTCGGCCAGGAAGACCAGGCTCCTCCGCAACAACGACATGAACCCGGCTCGCATCCCAAACAACGATGGGTTTGGAGATCAGATACCGAGAGGATCCCTGACGGGCGACTAAAACTCTTTCCCAGGGGGGCGGCGAGCCTCAATGCCTCCGTCCTTCCACACACACACACACACACACACAGACAAACAAACACATCCCTCCCTCATCCCGGGAGGAGATCCCCATCGAATACCACGGCAATGACTGCCCAGTCTATCATAGGGCGGGCCGGTACGGATACAGGACGGTAGGTACCAGGTAGGCAGGCATCTTCTAACGTTTATTTGCCCGCCTGCAATCTCTTCATATCGTTAGTCAGTATGTACCGGCCAAGATGTGACACCTACTTGTACGCACTGCACACAGAGTGGTGAAATCCTTAGACGGGGTGGAGCTTGGTATTGTTTGGTCAGCGTTCTGGTAAGCGAAGGCGTTCAACAGAGGTGGAACGCTAGGCAGGGCCAAGACTATATCTCGGCCGACGGGGGCATGGCATTGGCATTGGCATCCATCCATCTAATCTATGCCGAACCCGCTTGGGTTTTGGGCTTGGGTCTCCTTGGCATTGGCGTGGGATCTGATATGGTAGCTGGCAGCTGGACAGGCTGGATAGCACATAGGGCGGTATGCGTGAGGCGTGGGTGGGTGGATGTTGTGACAGGCTTGGGGGGGGGGTCTTGAGGCCGGCCACAGCCTGCGCAGCCTGGAAACAGACCGGTTGCAGGGCAGCCAGAAAGTTGAAAGGGTGGCATCTGGACCAGGATCTGAGGTTCCGGTAATAAAAGTACGGGTCCAGTACCGGCGAACGCCTACAGGGGTAGACCGTGTTTGAACCCATTCCTTGGGGCGATGCGGAAACGCCGGTGCCCGTCACGGCGTTAGTAGTCGCTGCTTGGTCACCGTTGGTAATGGAGAGAGGCTTCCAATTGTTTGGGAAATCCCTGGAAGTTTTGGGTTTTTTTCTTTTTTCTTTTTTTTTTTTTTAGTCTGGTCTGGTCTGGCACACACACACACACACACACACTGATCCACCAAAAGACGCATCGACAAAAAGCCAGCACTTCCAAGCTCGGCTATCTGCTTGGCTGCTCTGCCCGTTTGCTTGTTGTCACTGTGGCATTGTCACCACTTGAAGTGTCAGTGTCATTTGTCTGTCAATGTCAACGGGAGAGTGGCCACCACACACACAGACTTTTTGACATGACCTGGAACATGCTCGACAACCCGGACTTCTGGCAACTGGAGCCGGGTTGGCGCACCCTGAAGCCTTGGCCGACGACAGGGAAGGCCTGCATCTGCTGGGTAGACACAGAAATCAAGCATCACCAAGCTGCAGGCATCACCGTATCGGGACAACGACTTTGGCTTTGACTTTGACATGGGCAGCGGGCGAGGCCCGGAAACAAACTTTAAGCTGTTTTCTTCGCATGACTCGCGGACGGCTTTCTTGCCGAGCCATCGGATATCATTCGCATGACAAGGAGAAGGAAGATCATTCCTGCCTCTCTCGCCTCTCGCCTCTCGCCTCTTCCAAGTTACACGTTTTTTCACAATGCTACACACACATCAAGCAGGCGAGATTCCTTTTCTCTCTCAATTGAGGTCCCATCTCCGTCCCTGCAGCCATTTGTCGTCATCGCCAATCAACCATGGACGGAAAATAACAATACCCCGTAGCAAAAGAGTAGGTAGCATCCCATATGACGGAAGAAATATGACTGTGGCAATTGCCCTGTATTGTGTCAAAAATGCTACTCGAAACAGCAGAAGAGGAGCCGAAAAGGAGGGGCCATCGAGGCCGCCGCGAGGAGCAGCAGTTCATTCACTTCATTTCACACCTGCAGCGTTCTCCCTCGAAGAGGCAAGGCTCAAATCTAAGAAGCAATAAGCTATTAGTAGCATCGCGAGCTCCTCTCCTTCTGGGCTCCCTCGAATCGGCCCGGCCTGTCTCCATAAAGTGGTTCCCGCGTCCGCCGTCCGGTATCAGAAGCCACCCTGCCCATGCCAACCAGAGACTCTGGCCGGCATCCACCTCATCTAATCTCGTCACCTTTCTTATCAATCAGTCCGTCGCGGCAATACTTGACTTCTTGCACACTGATTTCTAATCTCTCTCATAAGCAAGCAAGCAGCGGCACGCCAAGCAGGCCAAGTCGAAACGGCCCGAGGCCACTAATGCAATACGCAACGGACAAACCCCACCACAAGTTGGCCCGTCTGGCGGGAGATTCCATCTCGCTCGACAGCAAGGTACGGGAAGATCACACATGGATTTTCACTCCGGCAACCAACGGCAACGTTGTAGAAGAAGGTGTATTGTCGATTACTACATATGCCCAAACAACGAGTTGTACAAGTGGCCGTGTTGTCTTGGCGGTCGTCGTAGTAGTCCCTCGCTGGTCCAAGGTGGGCTCCTTTCTGCTGCACCCCGTCCATGTCACATCCATCCATCCTCCATGCTGGCTGCATGCATGGCATGACTTATAGCCCGAGTCTCCGTTTCTTCCTTCTCTTCTTCCCTTCCATCCTAAACGATCCCACCCACTTCTTTCCCAACGAGACGCTCTGCTGCTGCTGCTGCTTCGGCTGCCTCTCTCTCCCCCAGCCCCAAACTACCTTTCAAACCTCCGGTGGGTGGGTTGAGGTTGCAATCATGGAATTTCGTTCTAAACAAAGAAAAATATGGTTAAAGCCGCGCTGCCGAGACTTTAAATCCGTGGTATAGTTGCTGTGCTTCATATCCCGGGAATGACCGGTGCGGTCTCCTGCCGAACTCCAGCCAGTGTGTGTCCGTAAATCCCCAGACGCCAGGTGTTGGTCGCGAAACAGAAAACTGAAGAAATGAAAAAGAGAGACAAAAAAACAAAAAAAGGGGGTGGCCGACGTCATCGTCGCTTAAGACGGTCCATGCACGCCCTGTAGAGGGCTCCAACCAACCAAACAAAATGGCTTGGGCCCTCCCCGTCGCTACCTTTGCGATGGGTGCTTGGGTGTCCATCATCAAAGTAATCCATCATCGGGTTGGCGGCTTCTTCGATGTGGCACGGCTGAATCGTGTTTTTCAGACCACGCAGATGGGGAAGAATCAAAGTAGGAAAAAGGTCGGTCATGACAAACGAGCGAGTATAGGCGTAGATCATGCAGCGCCCCGCAGTCGCTGTTTTCTGGCCAGCCAGTCGCCCAGCATGTTGTCCAGTTGCTGTTGTCGAGGTTAGCATCGTTGCCAATGTGAGTTTTGTAGGGAAGGCATGTGAACACTTACTGTGGTGATTTCTGCCAGTTTGGCATTCTGCTCACGGAAGAGGCTTCCGGCAATCGGGTGATCTGGCTCCGGCGGGACATCCGTCTTGTCGTCATATACAACAACCAGCAGATCCCGGATGTCCGTCCCGGAGTCGAAGAAGGCCCGAAGGCTGTCATCGTTCCATGTCGGGGCCGTGGCCGAGGTGGATGTCATGGAATCCTGGGGGTGGTGGCCGCGGCTGTCGACATCCGCCACGTCTGGTGACGGAGACGAGATGGGCGACGATCGGTCTTCCTGGCTGGAGTTGTCTCCCATGAGCGCAGGCGGGTTGTTCGACGCGATAGGCGACACGTGCACAGGCGACTCGGACAGTCGCTCCATAGGCTGTGGTGCATTGGCACTCTGTATCGTCTGCTGTGAACCTGTCGTTTGCGTGCTGAGGTAGCTGTCTGGGTAGGAACCTGGAAGAGTAGGTCGTGCTTGCTTTTCCTCGGCTCGCTGCTGCTGCTGCTGCTGCTGCTGCTGCTGTTGCTGTTGTTGCTGTTGCAGGGGCGGTTGCTTTTGATGCTCTGGAGTACGCGCCAGTGCCGATGGCGCCAGTGCCGATTGCGGTGCAGGCGCAGACTTGTCAGGTCCTGGTTCGCCAAAGTCGTCGTCATCGTCGTCCTCCTCGGACGTGTCGAAATCATCCAAATCGAGACGACCCTTGACCCGGTTGAGCTTCTGCGGCTTGCCGTAGCTCGTCTGCAGTGCCGCCGCCTTCTCGCTCTCGGCCGGGTCCACATCGACCATCCTCAACCCCGTAGGTGGTACATTGGCCACATTGTTAGGCGGTCTGCTCTCGGAGTTGATGAACTGCGCCAGCTCCATCGTCGTGGATCCCGGCTTCCTGGTGGGCGAGGGCTCCGTCCTGGCCTGCTGCTTCTGAAGCTTGCTAATGCTCCGTTGTGGGCCGTTCTTGTCGGGTGACTCCACCTCGGCCGCACGCGAGGAGTTGTTGTCTTCGTCGACAGTCTCGACGCTGTTAACGTCCATGGATCTCTTGCCAAACGATTCGTCGTCATCTTCTGTGGACTTCTTCTTATCCTTCCGCGAAAAGAAACTGCGAATCGCGCTGGGCTTCTTCTCTTTGTCTTTCTTGTCCTTCTTCTTCTTGTCTTCCTTCTTGTCGGCCACGAGCTCCTTCTCGAAACTGGGTCTCTGCCGCAGCTCCTTCGAGATCGAATCGGATGATTCTCGTGCCTCGGTACCATCATCCCGCAGCAAGTTCGGAGTCAGTGTGATCTTCTTAGTCTCCACTGTCTCGTCCTTGAAGAAGGAATCCGTGTTCCTGACCGTGCCATTCTTCGTGGTTCGCGTCACCGACTTGTTATCGAAGATCTCATCGCTGCCCCTGCCCTCATCATCGTCCGCCCCCATGTCGTCTCCGTCTTCGGCATTGGCTTGCTGAGATCGGGGCTTGAGCGGCGCTACTCGAGCGCTCTCATCGTCCTCCATTCCACCAGCGGCTGCTGAGGCCTGTTCGTCCTGCGACTTGCCCTGTTGGCCAGGTACATCGCCGTCGGCATCCTCTTCCTCTGTCGAGTAGTCAAAGTCCGAGTAGTCGACATAGGTGGGCGCCGTGAAGGTCACGTTTTTGGCTTTGCGTTTCCGCATTGCCGATTTGAGGGAGCTCTTGGTCTTGTCCACTTGATCCCCAAGCATCGTAGCCGCAAGCTGAGATTCTCGTTAGTAAACAAAAGGCGCCATATGATGTGTGCATAATCGCTGCGACTACGTACATCGATGTTCCTGTGCTTGTTCAGACGCGCCAGCCTCTCCGTCGGTGTCTCGATGTGTTCTGCGGGCAAGTATCCTGATTTCGATCAGTACAGGACGCGCCCATGCCAGCGCCGAGGGGCGTCTTACCTATGCTGCTATCCTTGACAACTCTGACAAGCCACCAGTAGCTGTTGCTGTCGTCGAGCAAGACCATGGTGTCACCTTTAGTGGCGTTGGCCTGTCCTTCCACGGTGGCGACGAAGGTGTGAAGGGCGTAAACGAATTCGAAATCAATGTCCTCTGTATCTTGTAAGCACTCGCCACCCCAACCCGAATCGACAAATCTGGAATCATCAGGCAAAGAAAAGTCATCATCATCATCCTCGGAGCTGTGGTACGGAACCAGAAAGTCGTACGGAGAGATGATACTGTCATCCTCTCCCACCCCCAGAATGGCGCATGTATCGGCACCTGCGCAATCGAGAATCGGCGAGGCGACATTGGAAGTCGCTGGCGGGTTGGTAGTTGATCCCACTGAGTGTTCTTCTTCCACATCTTCCCAGTCCAGATCATCATCTTGCTCGTCCACTGGAACAGCGTCCTACACTGGTTCACAATGCTGAGTCTGTATGCCCATAGGGTGGTCTTCGTAGTCGCATTTGTCACGGTCGTCCACATTGTCCTGGGAGTCAGTCCTTTCCGGTCCGGCATACTCGCCTAAGTGATGATGATGATGATGATGATGCGATTCGACGGTATCGCGGGCAGAAGCCTTGCTTGACTGCCTCTCTTGGGGGGTTTGTTTGTCCAGCGGCAAGTAGTCAGGATGCTCGAGGTATGGTGAAGAGGACCTGGCCTCGCTGAGTACGGGGGAGCCCGGAAGCACATGAGGGGGTGCGAGAAGCGACTTGGCAAGGAATCGACGCGTGCCGGCCAGCAACGCGGCGGCAGCTCTGGGGGGCACCCACCATCTTCGATCGAGGGCGAGCTCGAGATCTTGTCCATCATGTCGTCGTCGAGATCGCCATCTCCGTCGGTATCCATATCGCCGTCGTCGGAAGCGCCGCTTCCTCCATTCTGGGCAATGGCCAAGGCGTCCCGCTGCTGGGCCTTGGTGTCGTCGTCGGCGTCCATCTCGGCTGCTTCCATTTCTTCGGCGTATGCTTGAAGATCAATGTCTCCATTGGCCCACGAAATCCTCCGTTCCTCTTTCGTCTCGGCGGCGACCTCGCGCAACGTCTCTGCTTGGTGAGGAGCTAGTTGCGGCTGGCCGTTTGCCGTCGCATTCTTGTGGTCTTTGGCAGAGGGATTGTCGGGGTCTTGGAGGTCGATCGAGTCTGTTTGTTTTTTTGCGAAAGAGCAAGTTGGTCAGTTGGGTGCGAATGTTGTCGGGGGAGAATAATAAATGACAAGGTTGGGCTCTGGTCCCTTGCTCCCTCCCCTTCCCAGGCTGTGGCTGTGTGACCTTGGCAAGGGACGCGAGAGAGATAGAGCGAGATGATATGGAAAAGCGACAGGCTGGGTTCCCCAGACCAAAATAAATTGAGGCAGTGCCGCAGCTGGATGCCGAGTCAGGGAAGTAGCACTCACCGGCACGGACAATAGATGGCCTCGTCATGCTGGGCAGGCGGGTTCGGGCTGGTGCCTCTGGGGACTCGCAGGTTGAGGCGGAAATGAGGGACGAGCCAGAGCCAGAGGTTGGACGAGGGCGGATCGAGCGAGTCGGGCTGGTATTGGTTGGCAACAGCAGCGGTGACGGTCACTGGGAGCCGGAGACGAGGCGCGGCGGACCGATTGTTTGGGATAGAGCGAATCCAACATGCAGAGAGAAGAGGACGGACGACGATGACAGGGACCGGCAGTCGTACCGTTACTGGGTGAGATTGAATGAATGAATGAGTGAGTGACATGCAGTTGTCTCGTCGAGGAGTGAGTCGTAACTTTTTTTTTGTTTGGGTGTTACAGTAGTACATACAGACAGTACAGTAGTAGGTACAGGCAGACAGTACAACAGTAGTAGGTACCGGTCTGGCCTGGGCTGGTTAGTCGCAAGGGGGATTGGATTGGGGGTGGCTTGCTTGGGTTCGGGACGGGTCAGGTCTTCAATGCGCGGGAGGCTACTGTAGTCCAGGAATTTGGACTTGGGATCGAGCTAGAGGTCGGTGCTAGGCAGGAAAGACGAGAGACCAGACGACTACCTTTGCTTTGCTGTTCCTTGCTTGCCTTACCTAGTAGTCTGTCTGTGGTACGTAATGGCAGGGAGACGAATCGAATTGGAAACGAGAAAAAGAAAGAAACAGAGGCAGAAATCGGTCGATATGGTACAGGATGGCTGGGCTTCGTTAGGTACAGGTACAGGTACAGGTACAGTGTATATTACAAGGTGCCATCATCAAATGGAGGAGGTTAGGAGGTTAGGAGGTTGTTCGTTGTGTCGAGGAACGAATGAATGCTGCACAATTTCTTGCGAGATGACTGGAGCGCAGTGAGTGCATCGCCGCGCATGCAGACCACAGACCAAACCAGACTGCCGTCCCGAGGTGGTCTGGTTGTCAAGCAAGCAGACGGGGTCGGGGGTCCATTTTGGTCATTGGTCATTGCATGTCCCTTTAGATTGAGCCGGCCTCAGCAAGTGGCAGGCCTGGGGTGGGATCTCAGCGTGTCCCGTCCCGACCCTTGCACCAACCAGTCCCTACTACTAGCCAGTCCTACTACTACTATAACCTAGTCCAAGTCCCCTACTCGCCAGTCTGGTCCATGGACCATGGATGGACTGGCAAGCAAGCAATCCCCCACTGCCCTTTTGCATTCGCGCTGCACTCTATGTACTTCTAAGATTGAAATGCCAGGGATCATGCAACAAGACGTCAGCATGATCTTTTCCGTCTGTGTTCGCAACTTCCCACCCACCGTCATTCAATCACTGCTTTCTGCCCAACTACCTAGGTACTGACTGACGTGCTGTCCTGTCTGTCGTGCTGTTCCGTCATACCACATGCACTGCTCTCTCCAAATCCAATCCATACGTAGCCCGGCTTGGGTGGTCACAGGTTGCAGGTTGCGACACATGCTAACCTACATGCTACGATGCCCGCAATGTGCTCACCCTGCAGCTCAGCTTCCATTGATGATCGCATGGGTGGGGTTTCATTCCGGCTCTGCTCGACCAAGGTTTCCAGCTCGCCTTGCACTTGCTGCTGTTTCTGAAACAAAGCGAACACACACCCGTCGCAGCCAATCAATTGGACTGGTCGTTGGCCTGCTGACTTTGCTATGGCTTGCTGGGTGCAGGTGGAGGGCGCCATGGTGGGGTTCATCAATTGACTTGTTGACTGGCCCCCCACCCCCCTAATCAGAAGCCTAATTGGCCCCCGACACAGATCCTAGGGCGGGCGGCCGGAAAACAGCGCCCGTGCAGCAAAAGAGGGAACCTTGCTCGTTGGAAATCTCCCATGTCTGGGTGCCTGGACTTTTCTCTACCCGTAAAAAAAAAAAAAAGACTGATGCGAAAATGATGAGTTACCAGAAAATTGAAGATCTGCGCATTCAATTGGCCGAGCAAACACTCATTATTTGTGATCATCATTTCCTCGAGCATCCGGGAGGAAGATTACAAACTAACCCCCGGCCTTTCTCGTCAATCAACCTGACTGACATGTGTAAAGAGGATCCAAGTCCAAGCCAGAACAAGTTACTTGTCCGCAGTGAGGATAAAAAAAGAATTTAAAAGAACGAGACCTTCTTCTTCCCCTCCCTCCCCCTGAACTATGAATGCATGCATCTATTTTCTGTGTCGTGTCGTGTCATGTCGTGTGTCTGCCTGGCCTCTTTCTTTCTAGGCCACTTCTACGTGTAGCTTTGAATGGGTTATTCTCAGAAAGAGTGTCATCTCCTCTCTTTTCCCTCCTCCCCCTTCCACATGGGACCCCATTGGCTCGGCCACGATCATCCAGGCCTGCGCATGACTTGCATTTTCTCAACCCACTCTGAATACACCCGGTTGGGACCTTGGCTTCCTGGAAGGGAATATATAATTACAGTTCTAATTATGTGTACCCCCTCCCCCTGCTGATCTTGCCAATAGCAACTTGCGTCGTCGTGTTGGTCGACGGGCTCGATGATCACCAACTTTACCACCCAACTCAATCTACATGGATAGGCATCGTATATGGAACCCCCCCCCGTATATGCGCATGAAAAAAGGCCACGAGCTTCTGTGTCGGGTTAACGAATTCTCGATCCCGGCGCTCGGCGTGGACGACGAAGAGGAGTGGAGAGAGAGGCTTCGGAGGGTGGCACCCCAATCTACATAAGATCTCTCCCCATCTCCGGCATTTTTGCCAGTAGTCTGCTTCTATGGGTGGGTGGTTTACCTGCTCAAACATCGTCGCATCTTCCGTGGCCATTATGCGTTATGCTTATTAATGAAGAGGAGCAATAGGTAAGAACAACAACACTTCCTCTGCTAGCTGAGTGAGCAAGATTATCTTGGGTTCATCGTAACTTGCAAGTTTTGCAAATTCTGCAAATTGCTATGTTATGCCATGCCATGCCTTCCCTCAGGGTCGTTGGTGGTTGTTGATCATCTGCCACCATTCCAATACCTAAGTACGTGAGATATTTTTTTCATACACCGACCGAACCTAGGATCCGTTGGCGACTTGCGCGGGATATTACACTGTTATGTGTCACCTCCACCACACGCAACCAGGGAACCAGGGGCTCCCAGGCTCCCCCAGAGAATTGCGTGCAGCTGCCCGTATGCCGTTCCTGCGTAAGCGCAGACCCAGAACTTCTTCTCGTCTTCTCCCATTGGAGGGGGTTGGAGGAGATGAGCAAACTGAAAAACAGCTAGACTTTCTTGGTGCCTTCTTCAGAGTTGTCGTTTCAGGGCGACATGATACACGCAGCTTGGCAAGCCATTGCAGCCAGTCCCCAAAGCCACCAACTTACGGAACATGAAGGGAATACCAATGGCGCTGTCAGGTAATCGAACCTAACCCCCCTCATGCAGTCTCCCACCCAGTCTTGCCTAGTTGTATGCACGTATGTATCATAAGGTCCAGCCAAGTATGGTGAGCAGGTCTACCACAAGGGCTTCAGGCGCAACACCGGTTCCCTCGAGTTGTTGCCGGATGTCAATGGACAGTTGCCTTTCCCATCATCTGCTGCAAGAAGAGTAATAAAGCATTGCTATCGACTCTGCAACCAAAGAGCTATTCGATTTCCAAGAGGTGCATGGCACTACTATATACTATTCCGTACTCGTAGACCCAAGCTGGTGTGGCTGAACTGCTGACATCATGGACTCGGCCGAGAAACTAATATGCTATTAGTCCGGCATATCGCAGCATTGAACCTCGTATCCAGCGACAGAAAAGTCGCGTCCTTAATCTTTAATTACCTGTATGAACACGTTGTATATACGAATTCCGGAACCATGAAGGAAGCACGAGTCCTGTACTGGTTCCGCACCGACCTACGCCTCCACGACTCCCCGGCGCTTCAGGTCGCTCTGGACCTCAAGCCCGCCGTCTTATACCCCATCTTCACCTTCGACCCTCACTACGTCTACCACTCCAAGGGCAGCGGCAACCGATGGCAATTTCTGTAAACTCAAACTCTCTTCTCTTTATTCGGGGGAATGTTCTATGAGACTGACTAGCCCCCTAGACTAGACTGCCAAATCGACCTCTCCGCTTCCATCACCAAACTCAACCCCAAGTCCAAGCTCTTCGTCCTGCGCGAGGCGCCCCAGACCCTGCTGCCCAAGCTCTTCACGGCCTGGCGCATCACCCACCTCGTCTTCGAGCGCGACACGGACGCCTACGCCCGGGAGCGGGACCGGGTCGTGTCCGCTCTAGCCCGCGATGCCGGCGTCGAGACCGTGACCCGGTCCGGCCGCACCCTCTGGGACAGCGACGCCGTCGTGGTCCAGCACGGCGGCAAACCCACCATGTCCATGTCGCAGCTCCAGGCCGCGGGCAAGAAAGTCGGCGCCATCCCACGGCCCATCCCGGCGCCCAAGTCGCTGCCGGATCCGGGTGAAACCCCCTATCGACTTTGAGCAGGAACTGCCGGACGCCGACCCGAACTTGAACGCCTCGGTGAGGGAGGGCGAGTTTAAGCCCTACAAGACGGGCATCGCGGGCCCCCACGGCGACTTCCGCCCCGAGGTCCTCGAGGAGCTCGGCTTCGCGCCCGCGACCACACCCCACCGCGGCGGCGAGACGCGCGCCCTCAAGATGCTGGACCACATCATCGCCGACGAGGAGTACGCAGCCAAGTTCCAAAAACCCAAGACGAGCCCGGCCGCGTTCGAGCCGCAATCCACCACTCTCTTGTCGCCGCACCACCACTTCGGCTCCCTATCCCTCGCCTGTTCTACTGGCGCGTCCAAGACCTGGTCTCGCGCTATAAGGGCGCCTCCGCGCCGCCCGAGAGCCTGACGGGCCAACTGCTGTTCCGCGACATGTACTTCGCCGCGCAAGCCGCCGTCGGCTCGCCCTTCACGCAGACGTACGACAACCCCTATTGTCGTTTTATCCCCTGGCACCTCCTCCAAGGTCGAGCACGGCACCGAGACGGGCACCAACGCCATCAGCGGCGAGTACCACGTCGACTCCCCGCAGGCGGAGCGCTGGTTCCAGCGCTGGAAGCACGGGGTCACGGGGTTCCCCTGGATCGACGCCCTGATGCGCCAGCTCAAGCACGACGGCTGGATCCACCACTTGGGCCGGCACTCGGTCGCTTGCTTTTTGACAAGGGGCGGGTGTTATGTTCACTGGGAAAGGGGGGCCGACGTCTTTGAGGAGTGGCTGATCGACCACGAGCCGGCTTGCAATGCGGGGAACTGGCAGTGGTTCAGCTGTACTGCGTTTTTCTCGCAGTACTTCCGGTGCTACAGCCCCATCGCCTTCGGCCAGAAGTGGGATAAGGAGGGCCACTTCGTGCGGCGCTGGGTCCCGGAACTGAAGGGTCTGGATGCAAAGTACATCTACGAGCCCTGGAAGGCGCCCCTGTCGGCGCTCGACAAGGCCGGTGTCCGCATCGAGGGCGACGGCGGGCTTGGAGCTGGTGGCGATGGCAAGGCCAAGCGCGAGGAAGGGACATATCCCGAGCCCATGTTCGACTTCAACGAGCGAAGGAAGGTATGCCTGGACGCCATGAAGACGGCGTACCAGGTGGGCATCAATGGAGATGACGAGAGGGTCCAGAACGGTACGTGGAGGGAGCTGTTCGAGGCAGCCGGGCCGGGGGAGATGCAGGAGGAGGACCACGCCTTCAGTGACGCGGATCCAGAACACGCCGATGATTCGGAACATGCGTCGCATAAGAGGAAGGTCCAGGTGAAAAAGGAGGGGCCTATGGACCGTCACTTCAAGAAAATCAAGAAGGAGGAAGAGGTGCAGGGCGCGAAGGTGCAGTGGCCGATTATAAATCAAAGTGATCCTGACCTGTTGACAATCGCCGAGCTGGGTCAGTCCAGCAAGGAGCACTTTCGTTGATGTCTCCTTTCCAGGAACCACAACGCAGTATTTATCTACAGAAAGAGAAGCCATACCTGATACCTCTTTCCTCATTACCAGAGCTGCGTTGTTGGCAAGTGATCACTAGCACGATTAACACCTGCAGTTAATACCAAAAATTTCTCTTGGGCATCATCATGCGCATTTGCAATAGTTGAGCGCTGACACTGAGTGAGCATTTGGTTCGCTCCTGTCTCCGTATCTGTACAAAACACCCTTCTGTTCAAGTTTCCGGCGCGCCTACCCTACCTATGTATCTACATCGAGTGCCAAAAAAAACAAAAAACAAAAAAAAACACGACGTCAGCATGTACCTACCTCAGCTACACGCCATCCCACCAGCCGCCGCCATGAGCCCTACTTACCTCCCAGAAACCGACAAGCGAACGGCAAGGACGTTTGGCCGCCCTGCGCCTGACGACGTCCCGGACCTGGGACGCCGTGCTACCCTGACACCCCCAGGAACTATTTCCACTACCTCGCTTCACGCCCGTCGTGTCCGAAAACTTCCCAAGTATTTCCACAACCGTCCAACTTACCGCCCACTTCCAGAGCATCTTAGAGTCCACCAGGAATGCCGGCGTCTTTTCAATCTCTTATACCCCAAGCCATCATCGCCACTACCAGATTCTCATACTACTCCCCACCAACATTCACACTCACTTCCACATTCCCATTCAATCATTACAACAACACAGCCAGCCATGGACAACATGACCGTGCCAAGCACTCTCTACACTCCCCAAGAACATCATTCACACACCCATTTAATCACAACAGCAACAACAACAAGGCCAGTCATGGACAACATGATCCTACCAAGGCAAACGCAGCAGCAGCTTCTCTGGAGCACCGAGGCCACCCCCCGTGCCGGAGAATCCAAGAATCAGGGCCTTGGCGCAGCCTACGCTATAGCCGGTTTTGTTTTCATCGCCATCGCCTGCCTGGCCTACAAGTGGTTCTGGACGCGCAGACAAGCAAACAACCAACTACCGCACGCGGACCCGGCAGCTGTCGGCGGCGGCGGGTTCAAAGACAAATTTGTCCACACCGCAAGCAACATCTGGCAAAGAATGGTGGCGTGCTTCAGGTCGCAACCGCAGCAGCCTCAGCCGGGACAGCAGCCGCAGTCACCGAGCGCCAATGCCGAGGCCGGCAGCTCCTCGTCCCCAGGGCACCACCACGCTCTTTGAGGAGCGAGCGAGCGAGACACTTGTCTGTTTGGACTTGTGCATATACCAGCGTTGTGGACAACCAGAGGAGGTTGGTCTGATTATCCCCTTAATGGCGATAGCGCTGCCCTCGCCAAACCATACCGTCCTGTATATACTTGGTTGGAGGAGTTCAGGGACGATTTCCCTTTTGAGGGACCATCAAGCGTATCATCAGGATAGCATCATTTGCAGCGTCTGCATCTTTCGAGTTTGCGTCAACAAGAAAAAACCGTCTATTATGTTAGAAATACAGCTCCAGGCCATCGTTGGCCCGAGTTGCCCCATTTCCGTTCCACACGCCCACTCTGTGTGTCTCGTCTTGTTCGGTCTAGCGGTGCAGGTATGTACAAATTGACAGGTGGTTGATGGCGATGGTCCCGTGTATAGATAGCCAGCCCTTGAAGCAGCTTCTCCCCGTCGATCCATCCGTCCATCATCATCCTCGGGTTCCTTCGCTCCTCGGCTGTGGACACTGGGCAGCATCTGGTAAGTGATGCTAGTCCATGAACTCTGGCATGCCTTATCCAGCCCTCTGCTCCTGCTACCTCTGCTGCTTCCAGATGTTTCCCTTCTCCTTGTTTGTGCAGGCAGTTGGTTGTCTATGCGGGCGTTGTTCGCTTGAGGTCGCGCGAGGCCTGCTTGAGGCTCCAGTTGCACTCCTCGTAGGCGCGGCCGGCGCCGAAGCCGACGCCGACAAAGGCGGGCCATGCACGGCGCTTGAAGAGGAGGACGGAGAAGACGACGCCGAATCCGAGGCCGAGGGTGGACTTGATGAGCATGTTGGAGAGGCAACGATCCCACTGTTGAGAGGGAGGAGACGAACATTTGGTTAGCAAAAGCTCGAGCTACTACTACCACCCCGCCCGGAAAGGTGTAGCCAGGTATCGTGCAAGGTGCTCGAGGGGCAGCTGGGCAGTTTGTAGTCGTGCAGGGAGAGCGTTACCTTCTCGTTCAAAAGTGCCTCGCTGACGGGGCGCGAGACGGCGCTCGAAGGCCGGGGAACCGAGGTGTCAGACATGGTGGGTTGGGTGTGCTGTAGATGGCGGCGTTAATATCAATTGCTCGCTGTCGGAAAGATTGTTCGTAGGAACTGACCTGGGGTGGTGTCGGCGTGAGGTGTGGTGAACAAGAGGTTTCTTGTGTTGACGTCGTTATGTCATGCGATACAAATTGAAGCTCTCGCCCTCCAAATTCACAAAGCTCGGCTGGCCGGGACTGGCTGGGCTGGCAGACTGGGGGCCCTTCAATTGGGCCTTATCGCTTTAGGCGAGCCCCGGCTGCTGGATTGTGCCTGTGCCTGTGTCTGTGCTTGGTGCTGGTGCTGGTGCTGGTGCTGGTGCTGTGGCGAGTGCCCACCCACACCCACACACAGGCTTTGAGGCTACAGTGAGTGAGTGAGAGCTGGGCAAGCTGGGTCAAAGGCGGTGAGGCGCTAGCAGCATGGATTAAGTTTAGCGTCCCCGCCTGCGATTGAGCCGGCAGAATCCCCCCAAAAAGTTGCGATTGAAAGGTCCCGTCTCTTATCGCGGGGAGCTTTGGGAGGCGATAGCAGACTGGGACTGAAAAAGTGACAGACTTGGATCCAAGGCCCCGGTTGATGATTCACGAAGTCGCATGCCTGTCATAGGCCGCCCAACAATCGCCATGGCCAAGGGAGAAGATCAAAATGTAATTATTCCCCTAAGCTCACCACCATGCAATCAATTCTCGGAGAACATTCCCCGACTAACCCGTGCAACTCAACTTTCTGTAGGAGAGGTATCTGGCCCTCATCAAATGCGCCAGGTCGCTCGACCAGGACACCACCCAGCCTCTGAACGACAAGATCGACAACCTATGGCGCCTCATATCCGCCGCCAAACCCGCTTCTTTCCACGCCGCCGAGGAGATCGGCCTGCGATGGCTGCTCAAGCAAATGGACGGTCCCACCGACGCCGCCGAGCAAGTCCGCCGATACCCTTTTACCTGGACCATCCTCGGCTACCTCTTCGACCGAATCCCCCTCTTCTCCCTGTCGCGCATCTTCCTCGAGAGGCGCTTCCTCGCCGTCCTCCAGCAGGCCGCCAAGGACCTGGCCGCGCCGCATAAACAGCAACCCAACTCGGATGTGGTAATGGCCGACGGGGACAGCAAGGCAGCAAAGAAGTCCAAGAAGAGAAAGAGGGAGAGTGTTGCTGCGGCCACTTTCGACCTCGAGCAATTGCGCACCCCCGAGCTATGTGTCAAGTCGGCCGCCGAGCTCTTTGGCGCATTGGCCAAACTGCTCTCCCTCCTCGATGCTGCGCCCAGCCAACTCGCCGAAGAGGTCACCATTGGCGCCGAACATGTCAAGTCGCTGTTCCGAGTACCGGCAAGCGAGTCGAGAGAGCTCGTCGCCCCCTTACTCGCCATCTGCCGAAGGGTCCCAGACGTCTTGGGGGGTAGTATTCCTTCGGACTATCTGAACTGGATCCAGGTTTCGGCAGCTGTCTGGGAACTGCGC
This sequence comes from Apiospora aurea, assembly GCF_038362705.1. Classification (NCBI taxonomy): domain Eukaryota; kingdom Fungi; phylum Ascomycota; class Sordariomycetes; order Amphisphaeriales; family Apiosporaceae; genus Apiospora; species Apiospora aurea. The sequence goes on along the minus strand of NW_027117398.1, from coordinate 106,611 downwards.
GCTGCTCGCAAGGAGGACGCCGTCGATTTCGCCAGCACCCTGTTTTCTCCCTGCTGCGCTCTTATGAACAAGCTGGAAGGCCTGGCCTTGGACGAGCAGAGACAGCCCATCGACCCCGTGGCCCACAAATGGCTCTGGGAAGCCTCCCAGCTGGTCATGAAGAACCTCGTCAGTCCTGCCAAGGCCGCCTTCTCCAACTCCGACAACGGCAATCTCGCCATCCCGACTGTTGCACTAGCTAGCGCAGGCCGAGACATCGCCATCGGTGCCGAGGTGCTCTGGGGGCTTGCGGCTGAAACCCGGCACTCCGACGATCCTCTGAGCAAGAAGGATTTCGCGCTGTGGACACAGGGCGTCTTCGCCTTCTTGCTGCAGGCCCTCGAAGAAGCCGAGGCTGCCGATAAGGCCGTCATCTCGCGCATGCTGAACCTCGCCATATTTACAAAGTCTTCCATCGAGAGCGCTACGACACGCCGGATATGCACAGAGTACGCCTTGAAAGACGGCACAGATTGGCCCCTGGTGGCCAAGACGGTTCAGTGTGAGCCCGACTTGTTTGTCATGGACACCCAGCTCCGTACGACCCTCTTGGATCAGGTCAAGACCGTGTCGCGCTCGGATGGGCCTGAAAGCGATGTCGTCGTGGCCGAGACTCTTGCCCCGTTGATGCAGGCATTCTCTAGGTTGCGAGACTTGTCCGGGTTCGTCCACATATGGCATGCGCAGTTGACACAGCTGGAGAACGAATCAAAAGAGGCTTTAGACAAGTCCATCTGGGCGGATTCCAGACTCAGGGATGGGTTTGCGCAGATCATGCAGAGTTCGCTATCGACGACGCAGGTGCTCAACTTGATCGACTGGTTATCCTCTCAGGATGCTGGCCCAGGCACGTTGCTTATTATATGCGATGCTCTGGCCGAATCTGTAACCCAAGAGGCATTCACCAAGGCGGTTGGGTCGAAACTGGTCGACCTGGTCTCGAAGAACTCAGTCGATAAGAAATTTTCTGCGGGGATTCGCGCTCTCAAGTTCCGAGTAGTCGGTACGACGATCACCTGGTTGTCATCCGAAGATGTGCGTCGAATCTGGACAGACATCAGCACCGAGACCAAGAAGGTTCTCAAGAGTGGTTCCTTTGATGCGGCGCGCACCCTCGAGGCATCCAAGTGCCTCTGTCAATTCTGTCTAGCCATGCCCGACGAAGCTAGGTTAACCAAAATCGGATGCCAACCACTGTCAAGGCTCAATGCCGAGGTGGAAGATCACAGTGATCTGGCCACATTTCCGTACTTCCTTGATTATGTCGAGGCTATACTAGTGGGGTTTGCGAAGCTCTCGCCATCCTCCGAATACAAGGCCAGTGGCCTTCACACAGAGATCTCCCAATTACTGAAGACACTTCTAAGATTTCTGCGTGCTGGAGTGAGAGAGTCTCCCTCCATAACTTCTATTCTCCAGCACTTCGTAAGAATCTCAGACAACTTGGCCCTCCAACCCTTCCTTGATGAGATCCTGCGCGACTTTGACGAAGCCAGCGATGTCTGTCCGTGGACCAAGGATGGATTTAGGATCGACCTTTCTCTGTTGCTCATGTTTCCCATTGAGTACTTATCCAAGAAATGCCGGAAACGGGTCATGTCGTCGTGGGCGAAGTGGAAGTCTCAAGTGGCAGATCACTTTTCGTCGTCCAACGAGTACGCAGATCTTGTGATGAGCGTCCTAATCCATGTTTCAATACAGCCAACATTCTACAATGTAAGCCTTGATCTGTCGATGCTCAAATGATGCATTGCTAACCGTCATATAGGATATGAAATTCAGTGATATTGTAGACTTCGGCCTGAGGTTATCCTCGCAGCCTACCAATATCCTTACTGACCTTGGCAAACTGACTGAGCTCACTGTCGGGTAAGTCATTCCCTTTGCACCCCAACTTGCGGTTTGGTTCATCGCTCACAAGATATAGTCACATGGTTGATACTGCAGGCCCGGCAGCAGCTACTTACATCGCAGCAATCTCTGCCTATGCCCAGGACCTTGATGTCTCTGAGACTGAGGATAGGAGGGTACATTTGGTCCTGCTGCAAAGTGCCATGCTTGCTCTCAAGCGTAGAAACCAAGGCAAACCGACCAAAGCGATCAACGCCGATGTCCTGGTACAAAAGCAACGCACCATCATCGAGCAGAGCCTGACCCGCTTCGCTTCGGACTGGAAGAAGAAGGAAGACCAGATTGACAAGGGCAAGCCCGCCGAACTCGACTTGGCACTTGATGCTTCGGAAATGATCAGGGAAGAGATTGCCGCCCAGCCCATCGGACTGCCCTCCAAGACCCTCAAGCGGCTCAGCGAAGCGAGCCAAAAGCTCTGCGTCGATGGCAACAGCACAGGCTGGAAGCTGAGAACGTTTCTCACCTGGAACCACAATGCCTCTGGGGATATCGAGGAGTTTGTCAAAGAGCAAAGGTCTGCTGCCGCGGGACTCGGCGACGATGAAGAGGCCGTCTCTGCTTTTGTCGACGCTGCTACCAACGGCTTCGATACGGCGAAGAAGCTGGAGCTGCTTCAGCATCTTACCGGCAACCACGACTTGTGGAAGGAGTCTAGCGCGGTGTGTCTCATCGTGCATAGAATCGTCAACACGATACCATGTAAGCAACATCATTTGGACTTCTCCCTGACGCATCGTCCTAACATTCATACAGCTTCGACAAAGTCCATAACTTCCGAGTCCGGCTCTGCTTTCGACCTCGCGACTGTCCACAACTCACTGGCGCTTCTTCTGACCAAGACGACGTCGCTGAAACAGTTTGAGAACATCTCCAGGACCATGGTCGACCTGCTGGAGAAGGCCGCAGCGGCGATGAGTCAGTCCAACATCGACTTCACCTTGTCCAGCATCGCCAGGATCTGCTCCCCGGAAGGCCCCCACTTGGAGAAGGGCCCCCATGCCACCGGCGAAATCTTCGCACACCTCTACGACCTCGTCGCCGCCATCATCCGACGCCACCGAACCCGGTTACGAGGCCACCACCACCTCCTCGTCACGATCCTGCAGACACTCCTCCGCGTGCTCCTGGCCGACCCGGCCCTGAGGTCATCCTCCAAACAACCTACCACCACCACGACTTCCTTCCTCTACCCGCCCTGGCTCGACGAACCTCTGCGCGCGCACCACGCCGCCAAGCTGACGCGCCTCCTCACCCTGCTGTGCGAGCCCAGCAACGCGACCCTGGCGTCGAGCTCGACCAAGAAGCACAAGAGCGCGCTGGACTCGGCCAAGGACACGGCCAAGCGCGAGGTCGGGCAGCACGTCTTCCGCGTCGTCCTGCTGTACATCAAGCTGCAGCTCGAGCGGGGCGACGTGCCGCGCGACGTCCGCGCCGCGCTCGAGCCGGGCATGTTCTCGGTGCTGAGCGTGACGCCCGACGGCGGGCGGCGCATCCTGAACGAGTCGATGGATGCCAGTGGCCGTGTGATTTTCCGGAGGATGTTTGCGGAGTACTCCAAGTCGGTGAGGCGGAACCAGAGTGTTTAGGAGGTTACCGGTATGTCACCTTGAGAAGGCAAATAGTTGTCAAAGCAAGGAAGGTGTGGTTAGTTCAATGTAGATAAAAAGATTTGGCGGCGTTCAGGGGGGGTTCATTGCGCGAGGCTCTCTACTTATATATCTATGCACCTTTAGGTGGAGGTCGTCATAGCAGGATAGGTAGATACTCAAGAGACTTGCATTTTCCCACCATATCCACGATGTCTCAGATCTATGCTATGCGTTGCACGGAAGATGAGCATGCGATTGCTAGCTGCGTATGTGGGTAGGTGAAACCTAATAAAGACTTTATCGTCTCGCTGACTAGGATCTCAAATAATTATCGGTCGTTCCCAACTCGTGCAAGTAAGCCTTGGGTGTTACGCTCATCTAACCAACCCACGTAACTCCCTACTACTACTCAGATGATGAGCAACAATGACATGGTACACACTACGTAACACTACGCAGGCAACGAGGAGCCTACGAAACTTTTAAACAGTACAATGGTGACCCCGTATGAAGTAAACACCTAAACAGCTGATACATCAAACAATCCACGCCCGGCAAGGCCCTCCATTGATAACACATGCCGTCCCCTCCCGATCAAGCCTTCTTCGGCCGACCCCTCCCCCGACCCGCCGGCGAAGCAGTCGAGGGTGTCTTGGCCTTGCTGCTGCCATTCGTAACCGCCGTTCGCTTCGTCACCCGTCCCGTCGACGCCCGCTGCGGAGTCGTGGTGGTGGCGGCGGCTTTCTTGTTGGGAGTAGCAGCAGTCTTTTTCTTGGCGGAAGTAGCCCCGTTGACCGCAGTAGTGGCAGCCGGGTTAGAGTCGTCTTCTCCGCCCTGAAGCGATTTCCGAGCAGGGCGACCGCGGCGTTTGGGGGTGTCGACAGCACCCTCTTCGGTCGCAGGTTGCTTGGCCTTGTCCGTCATGGACACCGCAGCGACAGCAGGTTTTCCCGCCCGCCCGCGCGAGCGAGAAGTCGCGGTCTCTTCAGATACCGGCGTCTTGGCGTTTTCAGCTGCAGCAGTTGAAGCTTTGCTGGGCCGCCCGCGCCGGGGCGTAATGGTAGCGCCCCCTTCAGTCGTATTACCCTGCTGCTTGCTCTTCTCCAGAGCCGCCGTCGCCACATTCGCGGTTGTCTTCTCCTGTGCCCGGGCTTTGGATGGCCGCCCGCGGCGCGGGGTAGCATCTTCCTCGGGCGCGGCTGCCTCGCTCTTCTTCTCTGCTGTCGCCGCCGATGCGGCGGGTGTAGTAGTCTTCGCGGGCCGACCACGTCGTTGAGGGGTGGGGATCACCTCTCCCGATGCGGCCGCCGCAGTCGAAGCTCTCGCTGGTCGTCCGCGACTACGGGGAGTAGGAACCACCTCCTCTTCAGGCGCGGTCTCCTTCTTGTTCTTCTTCGTTGCCGACGCCGTTGTACTAGCAGCTTTCGCCGGACGGTCGCGGGTGCGAGGCGTGGCGGCAGTTTCTTCCGGCGCAGCTGCTTCGCTCTTCCTCCTCGTCGCCTTGGCACTGGTGGCCTTCTCCTCAACTTCCTGGCTCTGCACCTGTGCCTTGAGAGGCCGTCCGCGCCGCGGTTTCGGCGGCGTCGCCGCACCGGGCGCACTCGACTCCGCCACCGAGGCGAGTTCGTCAGCTGGGGCGCCCTGGCCCCGCGCAGGCCGTCCGCGTTTCCCAGGGACCTTCTTAGCCGCCGCGGCCCGCTGCTTCGCCCTGGCGACCGCGACCGAGGGCTTCGCCGCCTTAACGATCTTGGGCGGGCGTCCGCGCCGAGCCGCGACCGCAGCCGGCTCCAGCGCGGGCACGGGCGCGGCGGTCTTGCATCCCTTGGCTAGTTCCACGGCCATTTCCTCTTGGGTCTGTTCCCTTTTGGGAGGACGTCCGCGGCGGGCGGCGGGGGTCTTCTCCGGTGCGTCCTTCTTCTTCTTCTTCTTCTTGGCGGCGACGGCTTCCGCTTTCTTTTGCTGCAGCAGGGCTTCGGCCTTCTGGTCCAGGAGCGATCGGGGCCGTCCGGCTGGTCGCCCCCGCTTGGCTCCAGCAGGCAACACTACTTTCACCTCTGTGGCGGTCTTGACCCGTCGCGTTTTCTTGGGCGGCGATGGGTCCGGGAGGGGCGCTTCGGCTTCGCGTTTCCTTGAGGCTGATGCCCGGGCGCTCTGTCGAGGTGCTGGCAGTTCGGCGTCATCGGCGCTTTGCTTGGACGACGGCTCATCGAGATCCATTGGGTCCTCCGGGTTTTCTGGCTTCCCTGGCTCGCCCGTCGACTCTTGCTGACTTGGCGACTCATTGTTTAGAGCACTACCAAACAGCCCGAGTCCCGAGGCGGAGGATCCGGTTCCGAACATCCCAAAGGTGGGTTGGGCGTCCTTCTGTCCATCAGCGGCCGTGGACTGCGTCCTCGAGAAGTGCAGGCTCAGATCCCGGTCCTCGACATCGCGGTGTACCTGTCCCGGAATAGGCGGCTGATCGAAGTCCGCCAGCCCGACGATCCACGAGTTCTCGGGCCTTTTGTCCATCCGCCGCTCCAGCACCTCAATTTCGTCAAATTCCGACGGGGTGAAGTGGAGGTCGTTGTGGTAAGTGCGCAGCCCCACGCTCTGCAGCGGCTTCGTGATGCAACTCAGATCCTCGGGCTCCGGCGAGGGCGACTCGTGCCGCCACTTCCAGGACGCGACGCGCTCGACCTCGAACCCGGCCGCGAAGTTGAACTCGCGCCGCCACTCGCCGCGCGCCTGCCAGCGCTCCTTGACCGTCGGACCCAGCCGGCCCTTGTACTGGATGCGCGTCGCACGGTCCAGGCGGTTGCACCGCACCGTGTCCTCGAAGCGCTCGAGGCGGAAGACGAACCAGGGCCGCGTGATGAGGAACGCCTCGGCCTCCTCCTGCGACGAGTCGGGTTCCAGATGGGCCTGCGGCGGGCCGGGGACGTGTTCGGCCCTCCTCAGATTCTGGCGACCGCGCAGCGCGCGCAGGACGAGCCGCTTGCGGTTCTCCTCGACGGCGTCGCGATCCTCGGCGGCCTGCGGCTCCCAGGGCCACCGCCAGTCCCGGTAGCGGTCGGCGGGGGTGACGTTGCGGCCGGCGAAGCCCCAGGCCGGGTTCCAGACGCCCAGCTTGCGCCAGCGGTTCTTGAGGACGTGGCGGACCACGAGGCCCTGGCGGCGCGTGCCGACGGCGGCCTCGCGGAACGAGTTGGAGAAGGGCATGCGCTCGTCCTCGCGCAGGGCGTCGGCGTAGAAGACTTCGGCGGGGCTCAGCAGGACGTGGGCGGCGGCCGCGATGCTCTCGAGCTCGGCCTCGTTCAAGGGGCGCTCGAGGGTCTGCACGACGTCCTCCGGTAGGTCGTCCCCAAGGTGATGATGATCATCATGGGCAGCAGGCGGTGGCGGCGGCTCCAAGAATTCGTCGTAGCCAAAGTCCTCGGGCTCGGAGGACTTGTAGGAGGGAGGCGCATCGGCCTCGAAGCGGCGGAGCGACTGGTCGCGCAAGCCGTCGTTGGCGGCTAAGGCCTCGAGCGCGGGGACGGCGTCCTCTGGCACACCTGGCTCGGGCACGTCGCCGCCATGCTCGCCATGATTGAAAAAGAAAGGCGGCATCCTGAATGTGTGAAGCTTATCCACTGCCACGATTTGGTACCATCTAAAACGACGATGGGGAGAAGAAGCCAAGGAAAAACATTGATGACAGGAACAGAACGCGAATGGCTGGGGGCAGGAACGAGAGAGCGCGTCTCCGGGTAAGCACTTAGGTTAAGTTAAAGTGGCATGTACTTACTTAGGACGTGTTTACTTTTTGTCCGCCAGCTTAACTTTCTGCCGCGCACGTCCCCTTAAAGGGGCTAGAAGCATATGTCCGGTGACGGCCTCCTTTTTCTACATATCAGCCGACAGTTCAGCAGTGTGTTTACTTCGACCCCTTGGCTGAAAGTGAAAAAAGCCGGCTGACCGTCGTCTTGTCTTTTTCGTCTCGTTTCGGGACCGGCCAATCGTATTTAATTATATCGACGAATTTTGGCTGAATAAAACAGCCGACCTTAGTCCGGCTGATCCAGCTTTTCGACTGCCTTACAGGGCCTTACAGGGCGTAGGGGGGGGCGCTGTAAAGGGTACTGTAAAAGGTGCTGTAAAGGGTGCTGTAAGTGCTGTAGCTTATGAAGGGTGCTGTGGGAGTGAGTGTGGCATTGCTCACGCTCGGCCCTTAACGTACGCTCGATCTCCCGAAACGTTGATTCTTATTTCGAATAAGATTCGAATAAGCCAGCTGAAGAGGTGCGTGCATCGGAAAAAAAGTTAAGCTGGCTGACAAAAAGTAAACACGTCCTTAACCTACTTACCCCCGGCTTTCGCTTTCTTGGACTTTTTCTTTTTACAGTTGGTACTTCCTCAGCGCGTTTTCCCTTCCCTTGTCCCGCACTGGCCAGGCCCAGGCCCAACGGCCAACGCCACGGCAGGTCAAGTGGACATGCGCCAATCACACACACCACCTCCAGGTTTGAACGTCGCATGAAACCAACGCCTACTACAAGATCTTTGTCCAGCCCATTCCATCCCTATGTTTGTTCTGATTGAACTGATGCCAGGCCATTTCATTCCTAGCCACCTGACTCTATGCATAACGACCTACGCTGGGTAAGAAGGCACAGCCAGGGTAGTTGTGTGGAGGTCAAGGTCAAGGGGCATGTTAGTCTCGTAGCATTAGAGACGATGCATCAGGTGGCAGCAGAAAAAGAAAAGGCCAGCAAACCGTTTTGTGCTCAAAAGACCCGACACAAGATTGCCTCCTGAATTCAACTCCTACTTATATATCACTTGTATTCCATGGGACACTTCCGAGAACAATTCCTTCCTATACCAAGACTTCTCCGCACACTAACTCTCCCTTGTCATGCATAATGTCATCTCAATCGGAGCAACCCAGGGAGTTTAACTCGTTCGATTCACCTGACACAGAAACGCTGTTCCACTTGGTCCCTACCAACGAACTCGGCTATGAGGCTTTCCCCAGAACTTCCGTTTTCTGTCAAGAAGCAGGCTGAAGGACAACACCGGACGCTCCAGACTGGGTTTGGAATCGGCTATCACGTCCCCAAGACCGCTCAGAGCCATCTCATTGCCGAGCTTGGTCGCAATGCTGATATCGTGCTGCCCGATGATGATGCGCTGTCATCCATCCACGCTGTTTTCGAGTTCAGTCATAGTCCTTGTCGTATTCTTATACGTGATCGCTCCGGGCAGGCGTCCTCTGTCAAGTGTGAGCCCGTCTCTGCTCAGGAGATGCCTGCGGAAGAAGAGGGACACATTAAATTTAGCAAAAACTACAGGCTGATAATAGGACCATATACTTTTGATCTAGTCTGGTATATTACTAACGGCACACAGGCAAGGGGGAAGGCCATAGACGGCTACGAAGGGACGCTACGAAAGGCCACGCTGCGATCGTTCCTTAACCACCCCACGGAACAAATCGAGCCCGAGAAAGGGTGCAGGTATCCCCCAAGAGTGAAACCAGAAAGTAGCCTTGACTCCGGTGTCACCGCAACTGCCGAAGAGCCCAAACTCCTTGGACGAAACAAATCCGGCCAAGTTCGTCTAGTCAAGATCCTAAACCCAAAAGGGGGGAGACTTGCGCAGCAATCAAAGGGTTTGCGTCTGCTGTTGGCCCAGTAGAATCCCGAGCTCTCATAAAAAATGAGGCCAAGATGATGAGTTATCTAAATCACGTTAGTCATCTTTGACCATTTGTTTTCATCCAGTCCGATCACGGCTAGTTCCTGATACTACAAGCAGAAACATATCATAGAAATAGAAATACTGGTATGCCAAGACAGTAACGAGCTGATCCAGATAAAGATGCCGCAGAGGCACTCTTTGACGACACTGACGAAACTCTGGTTCGAATCCGGCGGTATTGGGTCCCGCGATTGGAATGCCATCTGCTATAAAGTTGCAGAACACCTGCTGTCTGCTCTCGCCTACCTTTCCGGCAAGAGCATCATTCATCTGGATGTGAATCCCGACAATATTTTGTATTACCTAGAAGAGGAAGAGCGATCAAATGACTCGGGCGGCAGTCCCCGTGGCGGTTTTCAATTTCAGCTCGCCAACTTTGGTCATGCCACCTACACGTATGCAACGATGATTACACCAAGGCGCGGAACGATTGACTACTACCAGGCTCCGGAGTTGCATCTCGACACCTCCAAAGGCGTGATCCACCACAGCCACAAGAGTGACATCTACTCGCTCTGCGTAACCCTTTTAGCTGCCCTCGAAGGGCTACAAACCTTCTGTTCGCTTGAAGGCACCCCCAATCACCAGGATATTCTGTTACTCATCCAAAAGAAGATCACACGCCACCCCTTTCTCCAAGACACGGGCAAAATCAACCCCGACGAGAGGTTATCAGCAACAGACTTGCTCGAGAAGTACTTTAACAACTCCCGGTCAGGAGAGCCAACAGCAGAGGCGAGGAAAGAAGAAGTAGCAGTAGCAATGATTTGCGATATTGATATGCAAGATACCGAAGCCCCTCCGCCTCCCGACCCGCCGTCACAAGAACTCTCTTCGATGCAGTGTATCATCCACAGTTCAACGAGGATGAGGCATCCTGCCGAGCGTTCAGCCGCATGCCGCATGCCACCTCCGGCCAAGTTGACTCTCGAATCCGGAGTTCGAAAGAGTGGCCGGGCAACTCCAAAAGAACAAGCCGTCGAACATCCCGATGCCCCACTCCGAGAATTCCAAGGGACTCCGACTTGTTTCACTGAGGCCCGCCGTTGGACTTTATCAACCAGGCTCTGGTCGACATTGCGGGATAGCAAATACTTATCCAAAAAAGCCCATCTGGAATAACCAGGCGTTATATGTTAAGCTCCACCTTTTTTCATACGTTCTCTTCTCTTCAATGTAATAGAATTATATACAGATAAAGATGGGGACCACCTTTGACACAGACAACAACGTGGAAAGTCTTTCACCTCAATTCGGTTAGGAACCACGTCACATCTGAGACGAAAGACAACTGAATCGAGAAAGTCCCCCACATTGTATAGAAGTAGCCATTATATGTGAAGAACCCGCTTGATTGGTACACTTCGGACCTTTGTGGCGTAATGCCTGTCGCCCAGAAGGAGTTGGGCAATGCACACGTATATAGACACCCAAGGGCCCGAACCTGAGTATTTTGATCATCGTAGCCCCTAGCTAGCTACAAGCATTGCATTTTACCTCCCTTTCCCAGATAAGAATATGAAGTCGTGCAGCTCACCAGTTTCAGCTGACACTTTCCGCGCTATAGTACTAGTATAGCGTCTAGATCCAATAGTGCGGATGCCGGGGCTTGCGCCACCCATGCGCTAGTCCTCGCCGGCCGGCTCTCCAGTTCCAGAACGGGATCAAGAGCAGAGACGTTCTTGGATGAAGCAAGTCTGGGGTTCTCAGCCGCGGCAGCTGAAGTGCGTATTGTCTACCCGGCCCTAGGACGATTGAGCTAGAGCTCGGCAACGACTAACAGCCTGTACTAGACTATAATGGCGTCAAGTAATCTTAAAAGATAACACCGAACAAGTGTGCAGCGAGGTCTTAAGCAGCGAAGATATCTCGGATTGCAGCCAAGAAAAGGTCTACTCTCTTTGCCACGCTCCTTTGCTCACAGCCCACCACACTCGTTATCCTACAACCCCCCAAGTCACTCGTTTTACCCATCCATCCCCATGAAGCAGAACATTGCCTTGTTGTCGGCCTTCGCCGGGCTTGCGGCGGCATCGTGTTGCAGAAGCAACCAGTGCTTGCGAGGTGAGTGAGACAGGACACAAACATCCAAATGAGGTGTCTCATTGTATTGGATAGCATGAAACTAATCCTCCGCGACAGAAATCGTGGCCGACACTTTCCCGGGCCGAAACGGTGTACAGGACTGCTCGGCCTATCTCGCCGTCACCGTCACGCCAAGTGTGTCGTAAGTGGCCCGACTTGCCCCCTTCCTCCACGTTGATCATCATCACCAGGATAGCCAGCTAACTGACGAAACCACAATACAGCACCGTGTACGAGACTATCAGCACCACCCGGCAGGAGGACACCACCCAGGTCGAGTCCCAGTTCCTGACTGTGGCTGAGACCACGACGGCCTCGACCGAGACCGTCTACACGACCGAGACGGTCCCCACGACGGCGACCGAGACCAGCCAGGCCACCGCCTTCTCAACCACCGTCGCCTCCACGGCGGTAGCCACGACGACGACCACGCGCCGCACCACCATCCCCTACGCCCAATACACGGCGGGCCTCGGGAAGCGCGTGGCCGTCGCGTCCGCCGTCGCCCCCGTCATCCCGGACTACGCGACGGCCGCCTGCAGCGTGGCGAACCAGTACGCCGCGGCCTGCCTCTGCGCCGGCGTGACGCCCGTCACCACCACCGTGTCGGCGCCCGCCGCCACCGTGACCGCGACCGTGTCCATCCAGGTCGTGTCGACGGTCCTCTCCACCGCCGCCGTCACGGAGACGACGCTGGTGCCCGTCACCGCCACCGTGGTCGGGACCACGACTGAGTTCGATGTCGCGACCATTACCGACACGGCCACGATCACGGATGTCACCTCTGTTGCTACTTCCACCACTTCCACCCAAACATTAACCTGGATTATCATACAGCTATAATCTTATTGTATTTTCATTAGATACACATATATATTATTTCATATATAATCATATATAATACCTTACTGCTAAACTGGGTTCCGCCGGACAAGAAGATCCTTAACAGGTCCTATGACGTAAAATGGGCATAGACAGATGTAGTGAGTGCTAGGAACAGTTGCGAACGGCAGGCGAATAATAATACGTCGGCTGCATGGTCTGGCGTGTACTTGGCTGTGGGTGTTAGAAAATCACGAGTTGTCACAGTCAGGAACGTCATCGTAAGCATATTCTTTTTCGTCTGATAAATGCCGTGGTGCCAGTCCGCTCAATCCGGACAATCCCTGGTAGCGGCGGCGGGATGATGCTTGCGGGGCACTCGTGGTGAAGCTGCCGCGCCCCTCGGACGGCATCCAAAAATAGCAACGTGGGGTTTCAGTGGTGTGGCATAGAACGCCAAGTGACGATATAAGAGGCACTTGACCTGCATTTACATATGTATGAGAGCTATTTTGGCCCGAAGCCGAGTTGCTCTACTGCCCGTATCCGTACATGCATGCGAATTTCACCGACTGTCGTGCTTTCATAAATAGCTACCTGCGACTTAGAACCCAACCCCTCTCTCCTCCAAAAAGGCGGTGATCCCTCCTCGACTGATCTCATCTCCAGCGCGTGCCGGGGGGGGCAATGCAGCCTGAGTAAACAACTCGCCCGCGTGCATTGGAGCAGTCGTCGAATGCCGAGCCCAACTCTTATTGCCAGTGCAGCTTTCCCTGAAATTGAGAGGCAACCTATTGGTTGGTCCAAGTCCCCCGCGACGATCGACAATCGACATACTACGCGCAGGACGACGGAATCCCCGCAGCGCCGTTTCAAATTGGCGTCGCCCACGTATCGCAACCGCAACGCAACGCTGCTGCGGATCTGCTTTGTCTCGGGCATCGGAAATTCGAAATTCGAGCCTGTTGAGCCCAATTTCCATCTCATACACCACTACATACCCTCTTTTTCTTTTTTTTCTTTTCTCTTTGAGCCGCTCCGACTTATCGCAGCCAGCAGCAATGTTGGTGACGGACAACAGCAGCTACACGTTGCGCAAGGCCGGCCAGCCCTTGACCGCCGACCACCGGATCTGGTTCGAGCGCGACGGCCAGCCCATCTCGCCGTTCCACGACATCCCGCTCCGCGTGCACGATGGCGAGGGGTCGCTGAACATGGTCGTCGAGGTCCCGCGATGGACCAACGCCAAGTTCGAGGTGAGCCGCCCTGACCACTCTTCCTCTTCCTCTTCCTCTTCCTCTTCCTCTAATGGGCACGCGATGGACCAACCAACCACCTGCGTGCGCAACGTAGATGGAGACGCACGCTCACCGCTTCCCAACATAGATCACGCGGGATGAGCGCATCAACCCCATCGGCCAGAACGTCAAGGGCGGCCAGCTCCGCTTCACCAACAACTGCTTCCCCTACCGGGGCTACCTGTGGAACTACGGCGCCCTGCCGCAGACCTGGGAGGACCCGCACCACGTCCACCCGGACACGGGCCTGCCGGGCGACAACGACCCGCTCGACGTGCTGGACATCGGGCGCGCCGTCGGCGTGACAGGACAAGTCAAGCGCGTCAAGGTCCTCGGCATCTTGGGCCTGCTCGACGGCGGCGAGACGGACTGGAAGGTCATCGCCATGGACGTGCGGGATTCCCTTTCGGAAGTGGTGAATGATGTCAGCGACGTCGAGACGTACTTTCCGGGGCTGCTGGATGCGACGCGCGACTTTTTCCGCATTTACAAGATCCCCGACGGCGAGGAGCCCAATGAGTTCGCGCTCGATGGCAAGTTCATGAACAAGAGGTAAGTTCTCCCTCGGAAGGGTTCAAGCGACGACAACTCACACTGACTGGTACCTGAAGGTATGCGCTCAGCGTCATTGCCAACTGCCGAATGTCCTGGAAGCGGTTGATCACCGGGACAGCAAGCCGTGGGGACATTTCAATGTGAGTACATGTATTTACCTACTTAGGCAACCCCCCCCTCCGAGATCGCCGGGCTGTTGGCGCAAGCCGTGCTAACGAAACGCGCCCACGGTGAAAGTGAGAACACGACCCTGAGCGGCACGCCGGGCAAGATCGACCCGGACGAGCTGGACCTGCCGCCCAACGAGGACCTGCCGCCGGCCGACGTCGCGCCCAGCGAGGACTGGCATTTCATTTCGCGCGAGGAGCTGGCTCTGTCGACGGGATGGGTGGCGATTGAGGATGGGGAGGGGACGGGGAGGCTTGTTAGCTAGATGAAGCAGCTGCGGCGGAAGACGAAGAAGAAGATGGGGGTGAGCCTCCCTCCTTAGGAGGGGCAACTGTGGATAAGATCCGACACAACTCTTCTAACGAACGAATGAAGGGGCGGGCCATCGATAGACAAACGACAAGCGGCAAACGGCCTTTGACCATCTAACGGATCAGAGCCATGGGGACATGCCGAGCATCCGGCAGCCTCCCTTGACACTAGGTTGAAAGGAAGGATATCAGGAGGCAAAGCGTAAACGAATCCAGGGTACGCCCATGGAAAACGATTGCAAAGGCCAGCATGCTGTTCCAAATCCGAGAGCGGGCCGCCGGAAGCGTTATGAGAGACGAGAAACAGAGAGAATGACATCAATTGAACCTGGATACACTACACGCATCACCATTCACCGGCGTATGTTGCTGGAATGCCACATTTCTTTACGCGGGCCGCTGAAGCTACCAACTCGATGGCACAAGCACTTGGAGTGGTGTTAGTTAGTTGTGCCGTTTCCTCACGCGCGTAGATGTATGCTTCGGAGCTTTCACGTTGTTGCCTGTGAGTAAGCCCCGGGCTCTCGGCTGCGAACGAGTGCAACGACTGTGGCCTCCTCCGTTAGACAGAGGCGCCTGGGCAGCCAGGATAGGAGGTAAGTAAGCCAGACCGGGAAGAGGAGAAACGGGCGTACATGATGGCAACCCAACGGGTAGCAGCCGTCCAAGCTTCAATGAAGCATCCATCATCGGCCGTCCAAAGAGCATGCGTAGGCACGTCGGACAGCTTCAGAGCCCCAACACCGGAGGGCGTTCACCATTGAACCATCTGTCCACGCCGTCGCACCAGGAGCTGGGCAAGGCATCCACGGCGACTAGAGTTGACAGATGCCACATCCGAACTCGATAGACACTTGGCTACAGCCAAGGCGGTAGCTTGTCATCCGAAGGCGCTGGTCTTTGACTCCATTCGCTGGATACGAGTTCGCCTAGGGGACTCATAGATCCTACACAGCCCACAAGGTCAAAAGGGGACGATGAGGAAAAATCTACCCTAACCCAGTCCAGTAGCGGCGTACAGTAAGCGTTAATGGTCTTTGTCATCTTCTTGTCAAGTATCGAACCCCCTTTTTGACGGGATGTGTCCGCTCCCAAGTGCCCCCTTACTACTTGAGCACCTAGCCTCCCGGGAAGAGGGAAACTAACTAAAGAGATCCGACAAGCCACCACCACAAGCTCGCGACGGGGCGGTTTCCCCTCGCGTTAGCGATTTTAGCCCAAGTTGACAGCGACCCTCAAAAAAGCAAATTGCTGAAAAAAAAAAAAAAAAAAAAAAAAAAAAAAAAAAAAAAAACCGACATGTCGAAACGGTTCAATGTCCGGAAAAGCAGGAAGCAGAATGAAAGTCGGCTTGTGTCCGATCCGGGAGGCAGGGAAAACGTGCGGTGTGTAAGTAGGTATGTAGGTAGAGCGCGCAAGCCGTCACAGTGACCAGTCAGACGGCGCTCCATGGTGCGACGTACGTCACGCTGCATTCTTCCCCTCGGCGGGCGCATACCGAAGGGGGGAAAGAATGAACAGACTCGGACGGTGGTTTTGGAAGGTCTTTCTCGCAGCTCGCCCTCTCTTCATCGGTCGGCCGCTGGATGTTTTGTTTTGCGCCCGCCCAAGCTGATGGCCGACCGATGATGCTGACAAGTTCCCCCGTAAAGCATGTGTGTGTGATGGTGACGGAATGCGATGGGTGATCCTTATTGGCCGCTCATGAGGATCTGCAAAGCGCAGTCCAAATTTAGACAGACCTGGCCTTCTGGGCCTCTTTCCGGTAGCCAGTAGCTTCACTCCGACCTGAAGCTCCGACAGCTCTGGCTGGTTGTTGGCTCCCTCCCTTCTCTCTCTCTCTGGACAACCGCGCGCGCGCGTAATTAGAATCACGTTATGATGCACTGGTAAAGAAGGACTGGCTGACTCCTCAATGGATGCAACGCATGAGATAAGCGCGGGTTAAGGGTTCGGGGAAGCGAATAGAACTAACGCTCTCGGCAGATCTCGAAACAAATTTAGACGCGGGTCGCGGGACGCGGGCGCGAAAAAATAAAGTATATAAAAAAAAAAACGACAGGCAGTTTATTTTTTTGACTCTTTTCCCCCTTAGTGCAACTCGCTCGGGAGATGAGCGTACGACAGGGACGATCCGGCCTTGGCATCCAGACCGGCCGATCGTCTGCTCATCACTCTTGTGTCTGGACCTGCGGCTCAAATAAGATCGCTGAAGGCTCTTTCCTGTTCCTGCTTATACGTACATATACATCATGATTGCAGATCGCATACAGACATTGTTCGTTTCTGGTTGTCAGCCTACATACCTAGGCTAGGCAGGTACTTCGAGCCGATCAACGTGCAGCTAACAGAAGTTACCGAGGGGGCGGACGGGGGCCTTTTGCCTCCCTCCCGCCGGTGTTGGGGGCAAGAAACAGAGAGCTTGGCACTATCGAACTCGTATTGCTCACTGCCTTTGAGACTCGTCCGTCATCCAGATATCAACGACGTGAACGATCACGTAGAGGGTTGTTGGATACTCGCCGGACCAGGTCCGTCTCTGCTGATTGATTGATTACTGAGATCCAAGGGGGGGCAGATCTCGTTATCTCGCCCGCTGCAGAAGGCAGAAAAGCAAGCCGAACCGAAGGCGATTTTCGCGGGAGGGACCAATCAGTGCTCCCAGATCGAGGCTTTCTGTGCAGCGCGACAATGGCTAGGGGGAGAAGGTCGGCCTGTACTGTACTGCACTGGTCTGGTCAGCGTGTCTGCCCCCGTCTGCCCCTGGCGCCTGGCATTGGCCTGTCTGTCTGTCTGTCCGGCTTTCGGGAGGATCCACCGCCTGCTTTAGCCAACCCCCGTTTTAACCTAGTCCGTTTCACATGCAGGGGTAGGGACCAAATCGACGCTGGCTCAGAACTCTGGCTCCCAAACCCACCCGCCCAATGGACGGTGTGCAGTGTGTGTGTGCGTGTCAGTCAGTCTGTCAGCTGTTTTCTTTTCCACCTCGTTCCTCGGAAGAACCAATTGAGTGATGCTCTTTCCAGCGAAAGCGTGGGATCGGATGTTGAAGCGGTGCAGCATGGTTCGTTCTGGCAGGGGTTCGGACCTGGACGATGGAAACAAATAAACATTGGACGAAATTAGGGTAGGTGAGTCTACAAGACTTCGCCTCGTTCGTTCGCTCGTCCGCGTACATTAGTAGGCTGGGCAGTTAGTTGACATGCAACGGTGGTGATGATCATGATAACGTTGAATTCGTCTTCGTCGGAGAATGGATTGGCCTAGGCAGGTATGTAGTCGCGTCGAGACGAGCCGCACCCAGGCACAAAGAGCCGGCCGTCGCTTTCCCTGTTTTATTTTTGTTGTGCCTCGCGCACAGTCGCGCTGCGCTGCATTTTCGCATTGAGTCAATCAACCAACCAATCTCTCCCTCGGGGCTGTTGCACGGCTCGAGCGCCCTCCCGTAATCTCGGGGATACGAATGCACGCCCACAATCCCATTCCACGATTCCACCTACAGTTCAACCTACCGGCCAACCTGCTACGGCAACTCGAAATCACCTTGGATACCTCGGCCACCTTGGCCACTGGCACAAAAGCCAAAGGGCGGTGCAGAGCAAGCGGGCGGGCGGTGTCTCTTGTTCCCCAGAGCGGGCCGACACACGACAACGCATAGTTCGTGTCATTTCCAGAGGCCAGCTGCTATCCCAATCACTCATGCCGGCATCTCCCAGCAAGAATCGGAGAAAATGGCAAGATGCTTTCGTCAGCACAAACCTAATAATACACCCCCCTACGTTACGTCTTACGTGCTGCATCCACTGCAGCCAGACACTCGAAAACGAGTTGGAGAGAGCGCGACATACTGGGCGACCCGAAACCTGCCCAGTAGGATTCTGGGCATATGCAAGCAAGCCAACGTGAAATGCTACTTTTGACAGCCACACACCGGACAGCGCATCAAAGCGCTAAGAAACCCAAAATGGACCCGTGTGTTTCTGGTTGAGAAATCCGACGATTGTTGCTTTTTTTTCTCTCTCTCTTTCTCTTCTTCAGCGCAGCCTCTTGCCTCCACGCTGGCTGACATATCCCAGCAGCGCTGACCCGAGCTTTGGAGAATAGATAGGGCGTCCTGCCATTTCCCTTCAACGTCTCAAGTCACGCCACAGGAGCCGGACCCTGCAAGAATTGGCGGCCGGTTCCCTACAATACTACAAGTAGCGAAATGTCAAGTGAAAGCGGCCGGCTCCAGCGACGAGCCTACACCCGTGACCGGTTTCTGTTCCGGCACCAAGGAAAATGGAAAGTCAGTCTTGGGGGTTGCACCAAGAGAGGACCTCCTGCCTGCTTGCCTGCCTGCCAGCCTGCCAGCTGCTGCGCTCCCTTTTGGGGGGGTGGGCACTCTCGCAGGATTCTTTGGCCGTCTAGAATGCCTTTCCGATCTCTCAGAGAGGGCCGGAGAGGGCCAGAGAGGGCCTCGTCTCCCTTCTTCCACTGAGCGTGCTTGGTCTCGAAAAAGCTTGGCCGAGATAAATAGTCGTATGCGCGATCGATCTGTCTGTACCGCGATGGGAAACAGAGTGCAGTCCCCATTAAACATCGCCTGTCAATTTCATTTCCGCGTGTCTTTCTCTGCAGCGAACAGCGGGGTTCATCTGGGTTCTGGTCTACTTCCTTGCTTGCCAGCCTGCCAAGTTTTTTGCTGTGCGGCTGTTTAGATGTCAAGCCTCTTGGCCCCTTTTTTTTCCTTCCCCCCAACTGCCAGGCGAAAAGGATGCTTGGCTGCTTGGTGGTAGGGCCCCAGGGCGACAGGAGAGCTGACGACTCCCACCCCCTGGGCTAGCGCGCTGGATGGAGAATGGGTACGAGGGCACGAAAAGCGAAAAGCCTAGGTTTGTTTTAGGCCCAGTGACGGTGTCTCTGCTTGATTCTCATAGGGTGCTTGACCCCCTGTTCACCCTGCACTGTACCTGGCCCTAAGCCTGTTTTTCTCTTGCTGCCCTCTTTTTTTCCTCTCTCTTTCTTCGGACGAGCCAAGCCTTTCAGCCCGACCCTCCGAGCGCAATGCCCCTGCACCCACAATCTGCAGGCCGATGCGATGGGAAGGGGGTGGGCATGGGTGAGGTGTGGTGTGGTGGAATTGGCGCTCGCTCGCTCGCGGGCCTGCATCGTTCAAGCGTCTGGCCCCTGGGCTGGATTGCGCGCCCATATTCATTCAACACCCGCTCCTTAGCGTCAGTGGCGCGTACCTGGCAGAGTGCCAGTGCCCTGATTGGACTGATGCACACCCACACCACCGGCCTGGGTGCTAATGTAAGCCCCCCCTCGGCGTGTTCGAGTGGATGGGAGGGGACGGGGGACTGGCCCTGGGCCTGCTGCTGGGCAGAGACACAGAGAGACAGGACAGAACAGCGAGAGACTAGGGTCGGCCTGTAAGTAATACATAACAGCCCGGCCTGCTCGCTGCCAGCCCTCCTTTTCTCCCTTCCCTGGTCTCTTGCCTCACCGATCTACATATCTCCTTGTGGTTCGCCCAGCTGTTTGTTTGTGTTGTTTCCCGCCCACGCTCTTTGTCTTAGCAACTGCAATCGCTGTGTCGGCTGAGCCCGTACTCTCATTTCAAACCCAAAGTGAATACTCTTTGTGTGTGCTGTCATCCATTCTTTAGGACATCACCCCCTTCGAGTTCCACTCGCTTCAAAGCAACAATACAATACCTGTCACTTGACTCGATTCCAAGTCAACAATCGATCGTTTCTCTCTTTAAGGTGCTCAGGTAACACCTCGCGACACATCCCACCACATTCTTTCAGAGGTTCAAACGCAAACACACACAACTCTACGTTTATCCACACCCACAAATCAAAATGAGATTTTCCAGAATCGCCTCGGCCGCCCCCCTGGTGGCCCTGGCCGCCGCCGCCCCCAACGAGCGCACCTTTGCCGTCCTCCGCTTCAACGGCGATGGCTTCATGACCGAGGGCCGCGTCGACCCCATCGTCAACCCCGGCGAGCTGTCCGCTCACCACCACGGTATCATGGGTGGTAGCAACTTCGGCAAGACCGTCAACAAGGAGGACCTGCTCGACTCCAAGTGCACCACCGCCAAGATCGCCAACGACAAGTCCAACTACTGGGTCCCGACCCTGTGGTTCCAGTCTCCCACCAACGGCACTCTGTACAAGGTTCCCCTCTGGTACATGAACGTCTACTACTTGTAAGTCTTCATCGATGGCCTGTCACGTACCGGGTATGCCCAAAACAGAAACTAACGTGCAGCCTCCAGCTTCGAGCCCACCGACGACAAGGTCGTGGCCTTCCCTCCTGGTCTGAAGATGCTCGTCGGCGACCCGGCGACGCGTGATCCCCCCGCGTTCGGCGGCGGCACCAACCTGGTCAAGAACGACAAGCCCATCCAGCCCATCCAGTTCACCTGCCCGCGCGTGGACAACAACGCGCCCTTGTACCCGGCCAACTCGAACGGCAAGACGGCCGGCATGGCGGACCCCAACAACAAGGGCGTCGGCGCCGGCTTCCCCATGGTCGAGTGCGACGGCTTCGCCTCCCCTCTCCGCCAGGACATCCACTTCCCCTCGTGCTACAACCCCAAGGCCGGCCTCGACGACTACGAGAACAACATGGCCTGGCCCACCGAGGAGAACTGGAAGCAGAACTGCCCCGAGGGCTGGATCCACGTCCCCCACATCTTCTTCGAGGTCTACTGGAACACGCCCCTCTTCGTCAACGAGTGGTCCCACGACGGCACCAGCCAGCCCTTTGTCTTCTCCAACGGCGACGCCACCGGCTACTCCTCGCACGGTGACTTCTTGGCCGGCTGGGACGTCGACACCCTCCAGACCATCATCGACACCTGCAACGCCGGCGACATCGGCATGGACAAGTGCCCCAACATCCCCGGCGGCCTGAACACCGACAACGACTGCCACATCACCCTCGACGACGACTCCGGCCTCGCCAACTCCCGCGTCGCCCACGACGGCTTCCAGAAGCTGCCCGGCAACAACAAGGTCACCGGCTGGGGCAAGGGCGGCGTCAGCGGCGGCAGCGTCGCTCCCCCCGCCGACGAGTCTCCCGTTAACCCCGCGAACCCCGCCCCCAGCAAGGCTTCTTCCGGCGGTGCCGCTGCTGCCGTCCCCTTCAAGGCCGCCGTCGCCAAGGAGCCCAAGGCTTCCTCGGCCTCGCCTGCCGCCCCTGCCACCACCGAGGCCCCCGCTAGCCCAGCCGAGGGCGGTGCCGACGGCGACATGAAGACGGTCTGGGACGTCGTCACCGTCACCGAGCTCACCACCGAGTTCGCGCCCGAGGCCACCGCCCCGGCCAAGCGTGAGGTGCACGACCACATGGCCCGCCACATCAACCGTCGCAACCGCCGCTCTTCCTAAGCGAGAGGAGGTAATGGAAGGCAACACTTTTTCTTGTATTGCAATATTAGGGAAAAGGGGGGCGCAACTTTATAACTAGACCGGGTTTTACTACTCTTTTCCCCAACCCCTCAAGGAGGTCTTTCAGCGGGTCAAGGTTGGATGGTTGGTTCTTGTTGATTATATATATCTTATTTTTTTTATTTTGCAAAACACGCTGCTTGTTTTTGGGTATGCCACGACGTCTCACGATTAAAAAACCAAGCTTCTTTTGGGCAGATACCGGTTCGGACACTGCCCGTCACATTCTATATCGCTTCTGTACTGTATAGTCTTTAGTATCCTTTTGTTCTCTTCTGCCTTGGAGCTGTCTACATACATTTCGACATGTTCCCGGCTTCAATTTGGGGGATCGCCTTCTTCGCCCCTCACTTGATGGGATGGATAGATGCGAGTCTCAATCAAATCAATAAGCAAATTCAAACTACCACTAGTCTTTCTTCTTGTGAAGTCTTCCATGTGAACTATGCTCGTCATTTCCTGATACGGACGCTCCGTAGTAATGCTACTACTAGATATACTGATTGAACCCAGGCCGTTGTCGGAATAAGCTTTGGACGCATGTAACACCCGCCGCCAGGGATCTCAGCATATGCGACCGCTACGGGGACGAACCTAGACTCATGCATGTGTGACGAATCCCTACTGCATCTTGAATGTTTATTGCTCCTTGAAGCCAACCTCTGGGGAGCAAACTGTCGATCTTGTGGTACGTGGGTTGGGCTGACAGGTGCTTACTGTGAAAACGGGATTCACATAAAGCAAGGGAGAACGGGAACGGGCGGGACGGGAGTCAATCTGGCATCATTGCACTCCTACGATCTGTGTACCTGACGATCGTTTCATCTTGATAAGCCAACAATTGCTTCCAATCACGGGCAGTCTACCGACCCTACCAATGACAGTAGAATGCCATCGCGCAGACAACCTGTGCTCATGAGTCTGCGATGCTCGGGGGGGGAGGGGTGCCTCTGCCCCTGCCCCTGCAGAACTGGGTCGCCCGCTCAATTTTTCAACATTCCTCCGGCGAATTGACATCGACGGGAAGGTCGTCATTACAAGTTTCCCCCCAGCAACCAGCAGTCTTTTCAATTCTTTGAGCAAAAATAGTCCAACCCCTGTCTTGTCGTGCTCTCCCGCCTGCATCAAGGGGATCAATCCGAGCTTTCCTCCGGTCCCCTCGCGATCTGCCGCGTCCCCTACCGCCCACAACGTGCACTCGCCCACCCCGCCGGACCTCCTTGCTTCAAGCTCGGGACTTCGGCCGCAGAGAGCCGATAGTCCGGTCCGGGATTATTTGGATCTCTACCTTGAAGTTCCTGCCACACAGACACTCTCGCGCGTTGACCCGCGGTTTCCGTGAAACAGCTACAAACGCCACGTCTCGGTATAGCGCTACAATCATTGCGTGTCACTGCGGCTTATGCCAGTCCAACCCAGGGGCTCGGTCACGCGTAGCAGTCAGTCAATGACTCAGCAAACGCTTTTCAGGCACATCCGCCGAGGACAGACTGCCTACCTAACAGTCCCATGCCGGTGAAAGGGCGCTGCTACGGGTCACGTAGTGCGTCTCCGGCGCCGTTTTGTCACGCTAAGGGGTGTCTGATGCCAATGTTATCCAACTGGTCCGCTTCATAACGTCTGTATCGCTATATGACCACGGTGTATACAAGGCAATCTCACATGGCTTCTACTGTTTGCTCCTACGCACTAGAGTTTCCTTCCCCTAGTAGAGTATCCACTTCGGGATGACCTCCGACCTCGCCTCCTCCTTCCTTTCTCGTTTCCGACCATTAGGTATGCCTACCCGCACCAAGCCACAAAGCCGTCTTTGATATGGGCGAAATATATACGACCGCAAGGAGGGATCCCGTCACCAACAAACTCACCCCAGCGGATTTAGCTCAGTTGGGAGAGCGCCAGACTGAAGATCCAAACTTCATCAGAATATCTGGAGGTCATGTGGTAAGCAACCCATTGCTTACAACCGGGAACAAACATATCCGAGTCAGTTATCACTAACAAGACTCCGTAGTTCGATCCACATAAGCCGCATTCATTTTTTTTTTTTTTTTGTTTCTGTTTTGCATCTCTTGCCTACCGGTATCTGTTAAGCACCCTATATATTTGGTTATTTGCAAGTTAACGTCGCAGCGTCGCCGCGTATCGGACGGTGCTCACCCATCCTAGGGGTATATAGCGTGTCCGCTACGGGTAATCCGTAGACTGTCGATCTAAGATACATGTTAATGTCCATACCGACCGGGAAAATTTCTCAAGCATCACGGAGGTCAGCCAGAAGGCGCAGAATACACTTCTGATCTCAAAATCACATGTATACAATTATAAAATAGATGGATGGATAAGTAGCACGTCTCATACCCCTCGGGAGGTCGGAGCGGCTCACGTCGCACCCCAGACGTTGAATAATACAATAACGGCAAATCTGCCAAGCATCTTCTTGTTGTCGGGCAGAACCCCTTTTAGTGCTGTTGCTATACTCCTACCTAGATACTCACCCATCGTGTTAGTTGCTCCACAGACCAAGGCGAGAGGAAGCATCTGCTGCTTATGTTTCTTTCCTCTCTCTCTCTCTTTCTCTTCTTTTTGCCCCTTTGCGGCCGAAATAGGCCAGCATTGTCTGACATACATGGTGCAAGTGAAGAACAACCACTATAACAACATTTGGAAAATTTCGTATCCAATGTAGCGCCGGTCAAGTAGACTTTCAGGTAAAGCACAAACTGTCATCCGACAAGATGCTCGCATAAGCACGTGTCTTGATGCACTTACAAGTACGCGATCAAGAACTAGAGACGCATGACTCTTCAGAGTAAGTCATGGGGATAGCCATGGGGCTTTGGGGCGCATCAGCTGTCCGTTCGTCTGAAATGTCGGCAGTAAGAGGGTGCCTTTTATTGTTGGGCTACGGAGCAATGTATCACATTACACGCGCGGCTGTGAGACGGGTTTTTGGAAGGGAAAACGGGAGCCTGCCGTGACGGGCATGGGAACTTTGTTAGGGACAATACCAAAAAGGGGGGTGGTCAGGGCAAAGAACGTGTTGGCTGCTTATGTTTTGGGGCCTAGGATAACGAGGAAGACATCACTGGGATTTCTCAGTGTCACCATGAGCTACTCGATGAATCCGACAGTCCACCTGCGCATTTGTGTAACTTGTGCAGTCACTCTAGGATCACGGCTTAGCACGGCTATAGTCCTGAAGCTTCATGGTCGTCGTTGTATTGAAAAATCCGATGGGTAACATAAACCGATCCCCCCCAGTTCTTCCAATAATGTGCGACCGCCATGCAGCGCTGGAGCCATTCGTCCATCTGGGCGAGTATGCGATGGCACAGATGAACCTCGACCATTTGGAGGGCTCTATTGAAGATTTCGGGCGTGGCTTTTGTCCCCAGCCCAGATCTCGGCTTTCCCTGCACTCTGACAGACAGAGTTGTTGAAGGAAGATGCGAGAACCTGTGACGAGGTGGAAGGGAAAAACCCCCCATGAATGATCATGAGCGTCGTGGGCATGGGCCGCTCATGGGTTGCCCAGGCTCAAAGGTTGTAATCAAACATAAGCATCTCAGTGAATGAGGTCCACAACGGGCTGGGTCGAATGGTTGGGAAACCGTCATGTCCGGCAGCTCGTGGCAAGGACTGACCGAAACACAGCAGGTGATGCGAAAGAGTATATCAAAGGCAGCCCCCCGGGGAAAGATGTTTGCCGCCAATATCTGTCACCAGCGAGTCTCTGGCTCCCTCTCGTCTTCGGCTCCAATTTCCTCACGCCAAACGTTTCGGCTCGAGTAGCCTATGAGGCAACCGAAAAAAACCCTGTCGTTCTTCATTTTTAGAGCAACCGATAGCTGATGTCTCGTTTCAGGACATCTCCGAAACCCAAACCGCGTCTCGGGAAGGGCCGGATTCCCACTCGGTACGAGGCCAGCATCCCGGGCATGGGGGCGCTGGACAAACACTCGATTAAGCATCTCGCCGTCCAACCTTATGCCCGCCCGCCTCATCTTCGTCTGAACTTCCATGCGGGTGCTAATCAATGTTGTTTTCAGCCCGCAAGACGCAAGGTACGCCGGCCAATCAGGGTTTGCATCGCGCCCATGTGACATCACTGAGCCGAGCTTGGACTGTCCCGCACTTTTTCCCTACTGCTGCAGTACTAAATTCTAGGTTAACCTATCATTCACTGCCTCAAGGCGATGCCGCAGATGCAAATGCAATGCAATGAAACTCTTGACCTCGGGGCCCCATCCACGAGGACGAGTCAAGTGCCGTCTGCGTGTGGAAACGGCATCCCACAATGCAAGCAAAATGCAAGCAAGATGCGTTTTATTCCAGCCTTTGTAGACGACGGAAACAAATCACAACTACGCAAGCGAGAACGTGCCTCCTGCGTCTGTGGCTTTAGCGCGTCAAATGACGGGCGCCACATGGCTGATGCTTTTCCAGTTGGTTCCCGGTTTCTTGTCGTCAAACGTCAGCGTCAGCCCTGGAATTTCGATGTCGAGCTCGGCTTTTATGTAGCTCTCGCTTCCCGTGTTGACATTCCTCGACTCCTCTCTCCTTCTCTCCATCCTGCTTCTTTTCGGCGGTTGCCCCATCATGCGCATCTCTCATCCCTCCACAGTCACCGGCGTGCTTGCTGCAGTCTTGGCAGCCACGGCCGCTAATGCGAGCGCGCCCCAGCAAGTAATCATGAAGGCCAGGCCCGATGCAACGCTGGCGGCGGCGCGCCCCAAGGAGACCGGGGTCGGCCACTTCAGCGAATGGTCGCGCGAGAACAAGCGGCAGTTCCTCATCGACTGGCAGAAGGAGCGCTCGTCGGAATGGATTCTGGTCATGGGCAACGAGGGCGGCGACCTCGACTCGATGACGTCGGCCCTGACCTGGGCCTACCACCTGCAGCACTCCACCCAGAACGACACCCACCCCGTCAAGGCCATCGCCCTGCTGCAGACGCCCACCGACGCCCTGGACCTGCGCCCGGAGAACAAGCTGGCCCTCGACAACTCCAAGATGAGCTCTGGGCACTCGGACCTGCTCACCCTCGACGAGCTGCCCGAGGACCCAGACACGCTGGCCGAGGCCATCAAGGGCATCGTGCTCGTCGACCACCCCATCCCGCTGCGCAAGTGGCGCAAGGCCCCCATCCTCAGCATCTTCGACCACCACAAGGACAGCGGCGCCGGCCAGGACGCCCAGCCGCGCGTCTTTGAGAAGGTGGCCAGCTGCACGTCCCTGGTGGCGCGCCAGATGCTGGACGAGCTGGAGAAGCTGCCCGAGGAGTACCACATGCCGCACGAGCTGCTCGAGCTCATCCTGTCGGCCATCGCCATCGACTCGGGCGGCCTCGAGAGCGCGACCAAGGAGGACGACAGGATCGCCAAGCGGGTGCTGGCGCGCAGCAACTGGCGCGAGTCGGACCTGCACGACAAGATGGAGGACTTGGCCAAGACGCTCAAGGACGCCAAGAAGGACCTAGACCACCTCGGCCTGCGCGACCTGCTGCGGCGCGACTGGAAGGGCGACCTGGTGGACACGCCGAGCCCGCGCACGCCGACCGTCAGCCTCGGCTTCTCGTCGATCCCCTACTCGATGGACGAGCAGATCAAGAACAAGACCGAGTTCGGCGAGCTGTTCGACTGGTTCGCCATCGAGGCCGCCTGGACGGCGCAGGTGGGCGCCGACATCAGCATCGCGCTCAACAAGTACAAGACGCGCGACGCCAAGGGCAAGAAGCAGAAGATCCGCGAGATTGTGCTCTGCGTGCGGACCGACGTGCGCATCAACGCGAACCAGGCCGACTCGCTCTTCGAGACCGTCTCCCGGGCCATCGAGGCGGACCAGTCGTTGGATGTCAAGCGCTGGCACCGGGCCGACGAGCTAGGCACCCGGCAGATGGTCTGGACGCACGAGCAGGAGGAGGCGGGGCGCAAGGTCATCCGGCCCCTTGTCGAGGCGGCGGTTGAGGCATGGGACATGTAATTACTTGAGCTCTTCTTGGGAGGCATGATAGAGTGTTAGCTGCATCCGATATCCGTGTATGTGATTTATAGAACACTGCGTTATGAACTACAAATTTGCTCAGTCATGGTCGTGACAATGTGACGAAGGACTACGCGGGATAAGCAGCTTGGGGCCAGGGAGTCTCAGGGAGGGCCAGGGAGGTCGGAAAAGACATCCGCAGCCCCGCATTCACAATGCCTGTCAGCATCGCGGCCACTTGCATGACAAGCATGGTGCGCCTCCTTCCAGTTGTCGTTAGCCGTTACTAGGCAGCAACTGATCAGCCGCAGCCCTGCTTTGCTGGCCCCAGGCATTCGGAATCGTCAATGGCCAGTTTGGTTTCCCCCTCACGGCCGCCTAGCAACCGGAAAGCAGGTTTCCATACACTGCTTTAACATGGCTTCGGCTACATTTGCAGACCTCAATGCCGACGTGCTCCACATGTTAGTCGACGAACTACTTGATCCGTACCGCCCGAGTTTGCCTCCCAACATCGCCATCATACTGCAAACCCGCCTTTTGGAAATCGTCTGCCTTAACAGAAACACGTACAGCGCCTTGCGAAACCGGCTGTATCGAGACATCCATGTCTCCACCACCCGGTCCCTCGCTCTGCTGGCGAGGACGTTACTGGAACGGAGGGACTTGCGGGCGCTACCTCGTTCTTTCACCTCGGTGCCCAAGAAATGGAACAAGAAGGTATCGGGCATGGATGAGGCTCTCTGGGCCGAGATGAGGCGCCCTTTCATGGGTGATGATGCTAGCTATCGAGTACTGGAGGTCATCGCCAACAGCCCCTGCACAGACGGGCACGGCCGGGTGCCCATCTCGAGCCTGTTCATGGCGGCCCTCCATCTTATGACGGGCCTGCAGTCGATCGTTATCAACCAGCCTCTCGCGGTGGACGTAACGACAGCCGAGCAGCACGGATGGCTGTCCGACCTGGCGACATCAATCCGGCAACTAGCAAACGGTGATGATGACTCCGGGGACAGCCACCAGCAGCCCCGTCGGCCCCTGCGGCGTTTCGCCCTCACCATAAAGAAGCTGAGCCCGCGCGTCTCGCTCCAGATCCTCCTCATCGACAACATGGCCGCGACGCTCGAGGACCTGTCCCTCGACTTCGGCAAAGACGACAACTTCTGGGCCATCCAGCTGAGCCCCGAACTCGTGTTCCCGAACGTGGCCCGTCTCAAGCTCACCATGGTGGACCACCGACATCTCAGCATCTCGGCCCGGATTCCCGAGCTCTGCAAGCGTTGCCCCAAACTGAAGGAGCTGTGGCTCCGGCAGGCGACCTTCCCGGCGATCGTCGAGCAGGCCTTGCAGAATTGTAAGGGGACGCTACGGCGGCTCCGGCTCGACATCGTGGGGCGCAGTTACTCGTTTCCGCTGCCCTCCTGCCTGCTCCAGCTGTCGAGGCTCGAGCACCTCAGCACCGACGTCGGCGTGCTGTGGCCGGAACTCGTGACCGGGCGGGTCAATCCCGAGCCCGACGTCCCTCTCGATGACGTCTTGCCGCGATCCCTCAAGAGCCTCCACCTCGCGTACGGGTGGCGGTGGTCGGACCGCTTTTGCGCCGAGGGGCGGGTCCTACCGCGGATAGCGGCGGATCTCGTGCGGTTCGTGGAGGATAAGAGTGCCTGTGTTTCTAGGAGGAGTCGTCTGTTCCCGCGCTTCGAGGAGTTGGGGTGGCGGGAGAAGGAACGCTGGAAGCAGTGGAGGTGCTGCTGCTGCGGTGGGCAGGATAAGGCGCTCGCAGGGCTGGGGCCGGCGTGCGAGGAGAATGGGATACGGTTCGCCGTTAGCTAGATTGGAAGGCCGCTTCGTCGAAGAAATAGAAATACCCATGCCCATGCTCATTTGTTAAAACGTACCTTGGGGAGTCGAGTCCCAATGGCATTGCCCTTCATTTCCACATACATAGGGAGATCACGTCAGCGGAGACCAAGCGTTCTCCCCCTTCCAGCAAATCAACACTGCCTACTCCAACATGGTAACTTTCAGGATCACGAATTGCTCTTCAAACTGGCTTGTTAATAATGCTATTAGGTTCATGATGAGAGTTTCATTCAGTTCCGAGCTCGGACGTCTTCTACTTGGACGATCTCATCGTCCATCACGAATCGACCAAGTCCGTTCCCCGCTTCTTCTACAGAATCGGGTCTAACAGTATCGTATGAGGGGATGAGGGGAAGTGTCCGAGGTGCTGGACCGAACGGGTATGTGCCTAGATTGCTGTGTTGGTGTTGGTTGTTCCTACGGCGAATGCTGCCCCCTGAATGCAAGGGATGATGCCAAGCAAATCCTCCTACCCATATGCAGACCTATCTGGGTACACAAATACCACTCAAGATGGCAGAAGCAACCTAAAGGCGTCGCAGGTATGGCATGTTTGTCCCCGCCGCCGAGAGCGAACCAACTACCAACGGCGCGGGGTTCCAAGCCCCTGGATACTCCGCTGTACAGCAGATAAACACATGGCAGCAAGCCGTTTTGTAAACCCTTTCAGATCACAACCGCAGACCTCCCGGACAGACAATTGTGCCCACTTCCCTTTCCAAATTTCCTTGTATCACTAGTTGCACTTGCTCATCCCACACCAAGGCCATCTTCTGATCTGCCATTATCCGTCTTTCGCCGAGAGAGGAAAAATAGAAGCAACCTACAATAAGACCGAGCATCCGCGCCAGAACACGACCATCTACCTGGCCGAGCGACCAGAGTACGGCATCGTCCCCGGCAAGACCTTAGGCAGAGGCGGGTTTCCACTTCATGGTACATTGTTGTCCCATTCAACGATGGGCCATATGATCTACGAGTTTATACTGACTATGATCCCACTGCATACTAGGGAGACAAAAAAGAAGAAGAAAACCAGTGCATCAAAACCGGCAGCGGAGATTCTATGCATTGAGTCATTGCCACCAACCTAGAGACTGCCAGGTCTGAACCTGACATAGCAGGTTCAGCAGGTCCCGAACCAAATGTCACAAACTACCAACTTGCAGAGCGTTGAGATCATTGCCGGGCCTATCCGGAGCAGACTCCTCGCTCCGAATGGCCGTCGCGGCTACCAGACTCGGGATAGCACGACGCTCAGAGAGGCGGTGCTGTGTGACTCTACTAAACATCGTCGTGAGTTGATATTGCAATACCAGGGTATACTAGAGGAAACACCGGTACCATCGCCTCGATGGGCTCGGATCTTGCGCCAGTAAACGGATTCACGTCGAAATCATCCACCAACACCCAGAGCATGATATCTGTTTTCGCAAGCAAGAGTTCTTCCTCGGTTCCGAGACCCCTGCTTGCTAAACACGACTTCCTCTCACGCAAGTACAACAGGGCAGAAGTGCGCAGTCGCGACGAAGGCGGCCGCCTTCCATCGGCACCCGGATCACGGCACCGCGTCCTGGTTCTGGAGTGATAGTTACCCGCAGTACTGCAGCAATACGAACCGTTCGTGGCCGTTGGAGCTGGCAATGCATCGGGAGGGCGACCTTGGAATTCGATAAAGGGCGACTGCACCATAGACAGCATGCCAGGTTCCGGTGCAGCCACCGTCCTGTCGCGAGGGGATGTCGTTGTGTCCTGTGCATTGCATGGGCCATGTCACTCGGCATACATAGTTGCCGCAGTATCCGCCATGGCGGGTAAAAGCAGGGAGGTGAAGTTCGCTCTCCGCGGCATTATCCCGCCACGATTGAGATAGTCCACAAGGAGAGAACGTGGTCGCATGATGTGGAAGCGATCTCGACCAACTTTCTTTTTCTGGTATCTCTCAATAGTAGTATGAGGTAGCTCCGTCTGTCTAGGGATACGTGTGATCCTATTCGTGCGATTAGCCAGGCACGGATCCAGCCCCGCCGGCCGTTGAACAGGGGCAGGGGCTTGGACAAGGACGGCTCTGCCGGTATGCCTGCCCTCTCCACATTCCCTGCATACACGGGATAGGCCAGCGCCATTGAGCGACGTTTTCTCATCACGTGAGGCCAAGACGTTCCATCGGGCCATTGAATACGAGATTTGCCCACACCCGTCTCCGCTTCCACGCCGTCATGGACCCCACCATGGTGGCATTCTCGCCAGGGAACACAGCGGCTCGGCTTGCCGAGGCCTTTTGTTATGCGGTCATCACAGAAAAGTAAGTAGCAAGCAGCAAGCGACAGGTGCGAAGTAGGTATATAAGGCGCCCGAGGAGCGCCCCCAACGGAAGGAAAGATCAGCTCTCTCCTCACTCACTCGCCCATCAGCTTATCAACTCTACCTACATACTTCAGTCCAATCACCAAACAGTCAATTCAAAAACCGTCAAGATGAAGTTCTTCGCCACTGCCCTCGCTGCTGCCGCCGCCGTCTCCGGTGCCGCAGTCAAGCGCGACGAATTCACCGACTTCCGCGTGTCCAGCTTCGCGGCCGAATGCTCTCCCCACAGCGTCATGTGCCAGTAAGTCCTTGCCATCCTCTGTGTCTCAAGTCAGTTCACAAAAGGTCAATGCACTAACCAACAACAACAGCTACTCCTTCGACGTCTACCGCCCCGGCACCATGGAGACGGCCCCCGGCGCCCACTGCTCCGCCGACGTCCTGGGCAACCCGGACGGCACCCTGCCCGAGGTCCGCGACGGCAAGTGCGAGAACTCGGGCCGCACCTGGGACATGCTCCGCTTCGGCTCCGGCATCATCTTCTCCATCTCCACCGCCGTCAGCCCCCACAGCAACACCACCGGCGCCTACCTGCTCGTCAACTCCAACCTCAAGATGCAGGACGAGAAGACCTCCATCGTCCAGAAGTACATCGGCACCCCCCGACTTCGACCTGAAACGCCTGTAGAGGACCAGTGCACGAGTGCGAGAGCAAGATAAGGGGAGGGGAAATCTTACGGAAATGATGACTATGTACACGAATGCTATGTAAACCTAAACTAGTAATCTAATGTCAAATCACAATATTCAAGTCTCTGCGCCTAGGAGAGCCGGTGACGTTGATAAAAGTGCAATACCGCTTTCGCAGAGCTGGAACATCGGATTCCTGTAACAGCCCTCAACCCCATCTTCGAAAAACTATCTGTATGTCGAGTTCCTCCCCGTCATTGGGCCCTCGGGTGTTTGGATCTCTACTTCCGGCCGCCCTCTTGAGTCCCTCTGGCCGCGTTCCTCGTTGTCTTCCGTCACCAAGGCAAAAGTCTTCTCCGACGGGTGCAAGTTCACAGTCCACTTCACGTCGCCATCGAACCCCTCGCGGTTCGTGATCTCCACTTCCACGTCGTGGTCCGGCTGCATGACGACGGCCGCGGCATTGCTCTTCAGCGTCGAGGGATGCGTCCATACGCTACTGCCGCTCCCGCTGCCGCCGCCCCCCGCGGGCCTCATGTCAAAGCGCGCCACGAACAGGGCGACGACGGTCAGGATCTCGTTGGTGGCGAGGTGGCGGCCGGGGCAGAGCGTCTTGCCGCCGCCGAAGGCGCGGAAGCACGCGTCGCCACCGGGCCGGTTCTGTTTGTTCTCGGCCAGGAACCGCCGGGGATCGAACTCGGCCGCGCCGGGGCCCCAGAGCCCTGTGTCCTGGTGGATGACGCGGCTCGGCATCTGCAGCATGGCGCCCTTCGTGAGCAGGTAGCCTTCCAGGTAGGTGTCCTCCATGACCTCGCGGACCGACGTGCCGATCGAGGTGTAGCGGAGACCCTCCTGGTAGGAAGACAAGAGAAGAGGGCATCGCTCTTTCAGGGTGGTGATGTCGAGGGTCTTGAGGGTACTGGTACTGCTGCCGCCCCCTCCACGCTCGCGCTCGCTATGGATGTGGTCTCGGTGCAAGCATCGATCTCCTTCCTGATCTCCTCGACAAGGCCCGGGCTCGAGTGGAGCAGCAGAAGGGTCCAAAAGGCCGAGGGGGCAGTATTGACCAAGATGGCAATCGAGCCGCCGACCTCCCAGCGGGCCATGTCCTCGAGCGGCACGTGGTTGTCGACTTCGGCCTGATACCGCATTTGCGCCAGCGCCGAGCCCTTTTGTACGCCTCCTGCCCGGTAGTAGGCCTCGAAAGCCTCGGCGACTCTGTCCCGAGCCGCGATGGGCTTCCGGGCGGTGAGCCAGGGGAGAACTCCGACCAAGATTGACATGATGCCGCTTTCAAACTCCCTAAGCCGCCACGTCAACGGCCAGTCGCGGTCTTCCAGAATAAGGGTGTAGACACATGAAGAAGGGAGAAAAGGGGCAAAAGAAAAAGAAAACCAGATTAAAAATTAAACGAATTGCAAAGTATCGACATACCAGAACGCGTCGGCAATGGACTTGTCTTCGTATGGGCTCAGGGGCCCGTATACCGACCGGGTGGTGGCCGCGGTGATGGACTCTCTCAGCCACGCGTACAAGCCCAACTTCCGGGACTCCCCGCTGGCCGGCTGCAGTTCGTCGAGCGACATTGCGATCTCGTGGATCATGCTGCGGTTCATGTCGTCGAGTAGCGGGCCCGGCTTCAGGGCCTCGTGCATGGCGGCGTACGACTCCATCATGAGGCCGTGGCCGCCCTCGTCCCCGTTCACATTCCTGGCCAGGATGGCCTGCGCCGCCTGGCTGGCCCCGCAGACGGTGGAGGCGAACTTGGCCTCCACCGGTAGGAAGGCCAGCACCCGGGGTATCTTCTGCACCTTCTGGATGATCTCGGGCTTCGTCACCACGTACAGCTTTCGGCCCGGGAGCGTCAGGGTGAAGATGGGCGCATCAGTCTGCGTACTTCCGGAGAAGATGAAGGGTGTGTTTCAGCTCGGGCCCTGATTGTTGGTGGGTTGATTGGTACCGCTGAAGAATCAATGCATTTGGCATCTTACTTCACATGTGGATGCATTTCGATTTGTTGCAAAAAAGGGGGCGTCGGGCCAGTGGCTTACCTAAGTTCCACATAGTAGTTAAATTTGCTCTTCATCATCCCCAACAAATGGCCAACGATTGGCAGTGACGAGGGAGCCAGTGGCGGCTCACGGGGGTCGTGACCACCAAACATGTTTGCGCCAAAGAATTTCAGAAATTTTGGAGTAGGATGATGCTTTCGCCAGCAGGAGTGAACAGGCAGACGACAGTTGCCAACGTGGAGAAAGACATATCGGAGCAATGTCGCGTGGCGGGAGAAGAAGAAGAGCAACTCGTTTGCTCTCCAGTGAAACATGGGGAGTTGTGCTGCAGAATTCGTAACCTGTGTCACTACAAACTCTGTGTGACGAATCGGCAAATAAGCGAGAGGAGGGCGGGGGCGGGGAGGCTAGAACCCGAACTGACGGTGACAGGTGCCGGCTTACCTCCCTCACATCGAGGCTCGGCAGCTTTTTGCGTGTACGTGTAACCTGAAGCAGCCTGCAGCAGCCAGGGTGTCCTCATCCAAGCTTCGTTCGGCATCCCTGAGCCGGGACCGCACCTGGCCCTATGGCTGGTCGCGGCTCTGGATTGCCTGGGCTTTGGGGACGGGGCGATCGCACGAGATCGGGGTGGAAGTAAACCGAGAATAGAATACGGTTGACCAACTCTCTCCTGCTTACTTCTCTATATTTTGTCTCTTCTTCGTACTGCCGTGTCTCCTCGTCTTTGCACAAGCTTGCATGCGCATCTGCAGGGTGTTATTGACATGGTGCAAAAGGACCGGTTGCCCGGATTGGGCCTAACCATGTCATTACCGGCGACCCGGAAATCACCCGACGGATCCTGGCGGCCCGACCCGGCTACGTGCGCAGCCCCTGGTTCGACTCGGCGCGCATCGACCCCCATATCCCCAGCATCGTGTCAGAACGCGACCCCAAGAAGCACGGTCGCATCAGAGCCAAACTGGCACCCAATGTAAGCAGAATTAACGCGACCTCATTGCGACTAAGCGCCCTGGGCGACGAGACCGGCGTGGGTCGCCTCATGGGGGTATGTGCTCTATCTATATCTATCTCTGCCTCTAATGGTGATGGTTTCGACTGACTCTGGTCTGCACGACAGATCGTCCACCAGGTGGCAGAGAAGCGCGACAAAGAGGAGGAAAGCTACTCTAACGACATCACCGGCAAAGACGGCATTCGCCTCGTCGTTCCGTAACGGGCTACTTGGTATGCAGTGCTCTTCCTGAAATCATATTTATTCTGACTCTTTGTATCTCACTGACGCTGTTCGCCACTCAGCATGACCGCACCCGACGTGATTTCTGGAGTTGTTCCCCAGATTCAGTGGTGGGGCAGTCTGCAGCCTCAATTGTGGGGTGAGGTTCGGACAATCGAGCAATCGAGCAATCAAAACGCACAGACCACATGATCCAATCACCTTTCCTGCTCACCTATTTGAGTACTCCACTACCCCCCCCAACCAACCAGCCTTCCAATTGTCAGCCTTTTTTTCTGCCTCAGGCCCTCTTTTCTTTTTCCCTTTCGCATCCATTCAACCAAGCAATCCACCAACCTTCCATCCTTCACATCCATCTCCATCTCCATTTCATCAACCCAACCTCGGAGTCGCAATCGACACCAACAACAACACAACACAGGGTCAGTCCTAATGGAACGTCACGCGAAAGTGGACTTCCGCCGTACCTGCTGGACCATCGCGGCGCGTCGCTCGTCCATGTAGTTTGGTCTTCCGCAACCAGGGCCGTTTAAATGCCGCTTTCTACCCAACGAGTGCGCTCGTTGGAAGAACCGGGGCTCTGGGAGGCTCTCGTCACCGTCAACACGCGAAAGCGGTTGGCACCGTCGGCACGCGAAAGCGGCCGGCGGACGACGAGACGCCGGGCAGCGGGAACTATCTACTGGCAATGGCGCGTGTCCGTGGTGGGTTGGCTAGGGAGGGGGATGCAACATGGCCGCTGTTTTTCTCTCTCTCTCTTCTTTTCCTCCCTGTCGTCGTCGGCACCCAAGTGATCAGTGCGGTCCGGTTCAGCGATTGATTACGGATAAGGCGCGAGGCACGGAGCTTGTGTGGTCTGCCAATTGCGAGTTGTACTACTAACCTGCTACCAAACGATCTAGGCACCTGCTATGGACCTGTCCACGGCCTCCGAGGCCTCTGACGCTCCTCCTCCCGAGCCCGCTGTGATCCCCGACCAAGACATCAAGGTGGAGAATGCGCCTGCAATCGTCAGGTGGCGCGATAGCAATGGCGCAAGCAAGCGGTTGACCTCTCCAGTCGCGACACCGTTAGGACTTGTCATCGATTACGACGCCGCGAAGGGCTCTGCCTGCCTCAAGCTCCAAGCTGCCATCAAGATGAAACGATCCGCCGCCACGTCCCGCATTTTCCTGTCAATCAAGCCCAGTCAAATAAGAGCAATAACTTGCGACTGCGACGACGACGACGACAAGGACCGCCTGGAAGAAGAACAGGCCCATAGCCGCGACGCGTCCGACGATCTACAATGTCGCGTGCAGTCTCTCCATCTCGAGCTCGACAGTCCACCCACCCTCATTGCGCCGATCGAACATCCCTTCCAGAGTTTGCGACGCAGTTCACAAGAGTTATGGACCGAATGGAACGAGTTCGCAAGGAGCACAACGCGCTTGGTCGTCTACTTTTCGGTGGAAGCGCTACCTCGGGAGCGCCTTTTATATCTCTGCGAGAAGGTTCCTCGACTGGCGTCACCACGCGACGATCTGGCCAGTCTCTACGGCGGACGCGGTGGTTTGGTTGTCAACAGTGCCCAAGAAGTTGCCGATGCACCTCCGGCCTACACAGAGCAAAGCACGAGTAGCATTTGCAAGGCCCAGCCGCCCCTCGCCCTCTCTCCTAGTGAGTAGCCCGGCGTTTCCCCCAACCCCACCATGATTCTGACCCTAGCTTCAGGACGAGAAGCGTCACCCTCGAAAAAGCGACGTCGCGCGCCGAGCAGCTCCGATGCCGAGGCTGCCCCAGAAAAAACAGCAATCTGCTTCCCGGCCCGAGCGTCCACCAGAAACGGTTCTCGAGGGCATTCAACGTTCACTGGACATGCAAAACATGATGCTCGCCAAGATTCTCGAACGCGTGGAAAGAATGGAAGGGCGACTCGAGGCGCTTGAATCAAGGGACCTGACCGATGACGTTCAGACGTGCATGGAGCCTCTGCTAGAACCGCTCTGGGACGAGCTGGACTCTCGGATTGTGGCGAGCGAGGACAAGACGCACGACTACGTCAAGGACACGGTGGACGAAGCGGTGAACGAGAAGGTCGGGGACTTGCCGGAGCTTGTGCACGAGTACTTCCAGGAAGATGAGGGCCGCGGTCTGCTTCATGACGCCATCAGCGAGGCTGTCGCGGAAACGGTGGCCGACGTGGTCAGCGAGCGGGATGAGCGGATACGGGAGGACACGATGAACTTTCTGAGGAGTAGGCCCTTCACGGCGCAGTTTTCATTCAATGACATCGGATGACGACCAAACCCGTTCCACGGCTAAAGACTAGGTCATATGATCCGTGACGACCGCCTTCTGCCACAGACTATCCATTCATTCGAGTAAACGCTCAATTTCCATATACTCGAATGAGCAAACACCGACGTATGTAACAGTGCATGTACCAGCACAGCGAGGGCAAGCGGCCAACCAGAATAATAATAATAGAGAACTTGTAACGGTAAAGTGAATGGCAAGATGGTATTCCACTACTCGCCTTTCCCCTTCGCTGCAGTTCTTCCTCCATTGACTGTACTGTGAAGGTCTCACCCCAACAATATCCCACAAGCTTCACCAAGTGCCAGGACAGCTATCCACCGCCCATGGTCTTGCAAATCAGCTTCCCCTGATCATCCATCTTGACCCGGCCGATTAAGGTTTGGGGCTTGCAGTGCTCATTCACGAGGCGCATGGCCGCATCGAACTCGTCGCCGCGCCAGCTGGTTGTCCTTGCCGCCGAAGTCGTGAACGTACGAGACCGAGCCGCCGACCTTGAAGGCCCAAAGGGGCGCTCCCGGGATCATGCCGCCCAAGTCGTAGGTGCGGTTGACGGAGTCCTTGCTCATGGGTAAGCTTGGTTCCCTGCAACAGGAAATGCCTCTTCAGGTTTAGGTTGGTGAGAAGCCATCTCTCATCAATCAATCCGTCGTCGCTTACGCCGCCGCCTACTACCAGTCATGCGCTTCTGCTCGCAGGAATGTACTTCCTCGCCCACGACATGACCCGGCTCTGGTCACTGGCCATGCGTCGCCATGAACTTCTAGTAGCAAAAGAACCCTGGACAGCCTGGTACTAGATGGACGCTGTGGATGTCGAAAGTCCAGGATCCCTTCAGCAAGCTGGCAAAAGAAGTAAGTTGGGTTACCATATCTAACTCATAACTCATTGTACTTATCACAAACGCGGAAGCGATGAATTATATGCCATGTAGAAAGGATCATGATGAGATGGTCCGTCATCGAGTGCATCTCACGCCATAAGAGAAACCCGAGCTCAATCGAGACCGAGACAACATTTGGAACACGATAGCATCAATGGCCAACGAGGTAAGAAAGAACGCCATTCCTCATAAATGCGGTAGAATGGCACTGGAAAGCCCACCAACCACCTCCTTCGCCGCCCGCTCGCCACTCCGCACCGCCCCCTCCATGTACCCCTTCCAGTCCCCGGCCGTCTCGGTCCCAGCGAAATGCAGGTTCCCCAAGGGCTCACGCAGCGACGCAGATCCGAGCGTATCCAGCACCCCCGGCGGCAAGCTCGCGCAGGGACAGCCGTAGCCCGCCCATCGGTCGTCAGTCCAGTCATACTTGAGCACCTCGACGAAGTTGCTGTCAACGGCCGCCCGGTCGGCGTAAATAACCCCGAGCTGCTCGAGAAGCTTCTCGTTGCGCTCGGCCTCGGGAAGGGCGGCCCATGCTTGACCGGGAGGCCCGCTCATGAAGCATGTCAGGGCGTACTTGTCGTCGGCGGGACTGCTGGTGTCGCGTATCACGCTGGCAGGCCCGACGAAGGACTGCGCGAGGCCGCAGAGGCCCTTGGCGACCCAAAAGGGGGTTTTGAAGACGACGATGGCTTTGGTGTAGAAGCCGTAGCCGGCAGATTGGGACCAGGCTTCTTTGGCGGGATGCAGTCGGGGCGTGAAATCGATGTGGCCCAGAGCCGGGCTGGGGACCGTGGTGATGACTTTGCGGACCCTGTACGTCGCACCATCTGTATCGCCGATTTCAACGTAGCTCGGTCCATCCTGGACGACGCGCGCGACCGGCTGGTGGAGCCGCACCGTGCCGGCAGGAAGGTCCCTCGCGAGAGCCTCGGCGAAAGACTGGGTGCCCTGGCGGACACGCAGGTGCTGGCCCCCGCCTTTCCGATCGGAGCGCATCTGCAGCAGGCCGCCGCCGGACCTGCAGTAGTTGAGGAAGAACAGCGCCGACATGTCGGACGGCTCCACGCCCAACATGGCGCGGGTCCAGACGGCTGCGGTGGCCAGGCTGGTCTCGCTGGCGCCGCGCGACCGCAGGTACGCCTCGAACGTCAGGGCGTCGAGCTCCGTGCTTTTCGGGGCGAAGGTGTCGAGGGCTTGGCAGTCTGCTTCGCACATGTCTCTAATGCGAGCGACGTCTTCCAGAGTGGCCTGGTCGAACTGGAGGGAGAAGCTTTTGGTTAGGTTTGACCGGCGTGGTTCTGGAAATTCTCGGGCTGACTTACTTGTGGAAGTTCGCCGTAGGGGAATGTGGATGCTTTCCCATCGAAGCCCTGGAGTACGCAATTGCCAGTGGTGTTCTGCTCTATGAGTTCCAGCTTGTACCGTTGGGCCAGGGCAATCATCTTGGTCTGGTTGACATCATTGATCCACGCCGCCCCCATCTCGGCGATACCTTGGCCACCCGAAAGAGGCTGACTCCACGTCTTGCCGCCCACGCGGTCGCGGGCCTCTAGAACGACACAGGACAGTCCGGCGCCAAGGATTTCATGGGCCGCAGTCAGACCTGCGAGGCCTGCGCCGACGATGGCCACATCAACGGTCTCGGGGGGTTTTGACTAGTGGGAGCTGGCAAAGATGCGGACACTTCAGGACACGCGATGACGGCGTCCACCTCGAAGAGCAAGCCGGGTGCGGCCAACTGGGTGACTGGCACCAACGTGATGGCCGGACGATGGCCCTTGAGGAAGCGCTGGATAGGCCGCGCATGCTTTCTTTGGACCGGGTCGTAGTCGACAATGTAAAGGGTCAGCTTCGCGATGTCCTGCACGGCGGCGCCGGCGGCGATGAGGATCTTGCGCAGGTGCAGCAAGGCGAGGTGGATCTGGGACGCGTAGTCGGCGGGGACGGCGCCATCCTTGGCAGTGCCGACCTGACCGGAGACGTGGATCCGGCGGGAGCTGTTGCCCCGGATGATGGTGGCGGGGGCGTAGTACGCCTTGGACGTGTTGGCCTGATCAAGGCTTTTGATTCGGGTTGCCATTGTCGTAGATTTCTAGCATGAGGGAGATCCGAGCTCCGAGTAATTGAATGCCGTCTAAGGGTGCATGGGGTTCCAGGCGGCAATCAATCACGAGCATAGATCACCTGGTCCTGAGCGTAAAACCCGATATAAATGAAGATAGCAGACTCCGACACTCGGTGAACGAGCGCCGCTGCCGGCTCAGCGAGGCATGCCAAGGGGTCAAAGTAGGGGAGGATGGGGTGCCTGGGGTGCCGGAGGTGAGCCGTCTCTGGAAACTGCCAAATCCGGATAATATAATCAGCCCGATCGGGCCCAGCGCGATGCAGCGCGATAACATCCGTCCGTCCTCCACTGCGTCTGCGCGGGGGGGCGGCAGCTCCGATCAGGCGTCACAGACGGAGCACGGTTCGAATGGTTGAGGCCATAAGCAGACCGGAGGAGTCACTATCTGTCGGCTTGGAGCCAAGGTGGGATTTTGGGGCAAAAGACATAAGAGGAAACCCCTCCTGAGCAGCATCACCCCTCCCCCCCTCACTCAGACCTTGGATGCAGGTCGCTCGGCACTTTCCCGTAAGTTCACTAGCGCCGCCACCATCGTACTCTATTGTAACCTCAGAGTATTCAACACGTCAGCAGGGATGGGGAAACACAAGAAGGAAGCGATAAGAATGGAAGATAAGGGATAGCAAGTCGGGTGCAGCATAGTGTACCACGACCGCGAAGAAGAACAGCTCTGACATCATGTAGTGAGGGTGGGCCATTGAAAAAAGGACAAGGAGCATTGCGGATCGGAGATAAAAAGAGTCGGGCATGGTTTTAGTGTGTCTCGCATGCCCGGGCCTCGGCCAGCTTATCAGTCGTTGGTTTTCGTGAACCCCCGGCTTGGACGGGCTTGGCAACACAAACGCCATGACAGGGGTCCGAGCCCAAGTGATACCGTCGGGCGCCCTTTTGTGCATATCTACCTAGGTAGGCAAAACAAAGGAAGTTGGAAGAAGCATTCCACCCAACGGAAAACCGCCATTGCATCGCTTTCTGACCAAGTCGAAAACTCCTTTGTTCTCCCCACATCTGCGTCCCTACGCCGAACCAACATGGGCAGTCTCGTACACCTACAGAGCTGGGAGGAAAAGGCCGGATGGGCAAGAGCACAGCGAGATGCCTCCCTTGCCAAGGTCGAGCCGGAACTCGGCGGCGTTCCGGATGCGCACAACATGCCCCTAAGCTCCCAGGACCTGCCCAAGGCCGTCTTGACGCCCCGGGAAATCGAAATAACGGAGCAATACACCATCACGAAGCTGTTGGGACTTCTCCGCAAGAGGAAGATCAAGGTGGAAGAAGTCGCTCGCGCCTTTCTGCGGAGAGCGGCGTTGGCGCAAGCTGCTGTACTTATACCCCATGACCATCAGAGCAACAAAGCATCGCGGCTGATCTGATCCTAGACAAACTGCCTCACCGAGCTCCTCTGGGACGAGGCCATTGAGCGGGCAAAACATCTCGACTCCTTGCCCGAGCCGCGCGGCGCGCTCTTCGGCCTGCCCATCTCGACCAAGGAGCACCATGGCATGGTGGGGGCCATGGGCAAAAACAAAGCCGTTACCACGTCGGCCTCGTTCGTGGCCTGGGTCGGCAGGGAGCACGGCGGCTCCAACTTGCTGTACGACACCTTCTGGGACCAGGGCTGCGTCTTCTTCGCCCGGACGACGCAGCCGCAGACCATCATGCACTTGGAGACGGAGAGCAACGTCTACGGGAAGACGGTCAACCCCTACAACCGGGAACTCACCTCGGGCGGTAGCAGTGGGGGCGAGTCTGCACTGATAGGAATGCGCGGCAGCATCTTGGTGAGTGGACTGTCTTCTTGTTCCTTGAATCCGATCTGTGCATTGCTGACCCCTAACTAGGGCGTGGGAGGCGACATAGGAGGGAGTATCCGCTGCCCAGCTGCACATGTTGGCATATACGGTTTCAAGTAAGT
Organism: Apiospora aurea; assembly: GCF_038362705.1. Taxonomy (NCBI): domain Eukaryota; kingdom Fungi; phylum Ascomycota; class Sordariomycetes; order Amphisphaeriales; family Apiosporaceae; genus Apiospora; species Apiospora aurea. The sequence goes on along the minus strand of NW_027117398.1, from coordinate 63,343 downwards.
GACAGGGCGCGGGGTTTTCCTTCCTTTGGTAGTTGCCACGGGTAGCTGACATTGCGTCCGAATGCGGACCGAGTATCAAACGCGTCGGCACCACCGGCTTCCGGACCCCGGGCGCCGGCAAGGAGACCATCTCGGGCTGCCCGGGCCCCATGACGGTGGACCGCGACGGGCTGGAGCTCTTCATGAAGGTGGCGCTGTCGGCCAAGCCCTGGCGGGTGGAGCCGTCGCTCACGGTCAAGGAGTGGACGCCCTACACGTTCACGAGGCCGCCCAAGATTGCCGTCCAGTGGTGGGATGGCGTCGTGCGGCCTCATCCGCCCATGACCCGTGCTCTGAGAGAGGTGGCGGAGGCTTGCAGAAAAGCAGGGATGGAGGTGGTCGATTGGGACTGTGAAGGGTTGAGTCACCAGAAGGGCTGGGACATCTTGTCGGCTCTGTATTGGCCGGACGGCGGGAAGGAGGTTCTAGGCTTGATCAAAGAAAGTGGCGAGCCCATTCTGCCGCTCACCAAGTTCATCATACACGAACAGCCGACTGTCAAGGAACTGACGCAACACGAGCTTTGGCAGGTAAGTCCTCCATCCACCAAGTCCTCCTTGGGCTGATTGAACGGTCTTGCTAACCTATCCCAGCTCTGCGTCAAGCGGGACGAATACCGCGCCCGGTACGCCCAGGCGTGGTCCCAGACTGGAGACGGCGGCAATCGCGAGGTTGACGTGATCCTCTGCCCACCGTCCTTCGGTGCTGCTACCCCCCACGGACAATCGCGCTACTGGGGATACACAGCGCATTGGAACCTCTTGGACTATCCCGCCGCCGTATTTCCTGCCACCAAGGTCGACCCTGCCCTGGATATCAAGGATCTGAGCTATGTCCCCAAGAATAGCCAGGATAGGTTCGTGTACGACATGTATAGCCCCGAGAGGTTCCGCAATGCGCCGGTGAGCTTGCAGGTCGTCGGCAGGAGACAGGAGGACGAGAAGGTCCTCGCGGCGTTGGTCGAGATTGAACGGGCGATGGGTCGGGCATGAAAGGGCAGCATGGTACAGTCACATATCGAATAGGACGAGGGAATAAGTAGAATGACTGGAAAAGAAGAGAATTCACGAGTCCAATCTTTCTCTCATCACCACAGATTGCATGTACGACAGTAGCAGGGGTTGCGACATCCAATCACTGACCGAGGATTTGAAATCCGAGCAGGCGACTGCAATTGGTCGAGCAGGAGAAACCTGGGATCGTCGGTCGTTTGGGCCGTGCCATTGAGAGATTCCAAGTCGATACCAAACGTCTTCTCTCCCTTTGCACTCCATCCCAAATGCGCCGAACTACTACACATCTACGTCTTTCCCGGATATGCCGCCAACTCACACCAGAGCGACGGCTCGCTGGTGGAACCATGGGACAATATACAGGCGGGTGACGGGTGTGCCGCTTATGGGCGGACCCCCCCTTATCTCGCCATTGTCGGGGTTCCCCGCTCCAGGGTTCCATTTCCGTCCGATCTGGAGAAAGTGCCAGCCCACATTCTCGGCTGGTAGGGAACTGATTATCTCGAGATAACATATCGCCCTCTATCGCAGCCCCAGAGATTGATGCACTTGGCATCCCGAGTAAAGAGGCAAAGGGATCCCGATACCCCGTTGATACGGGAGCCAAAGAGATACCGGATGTTCTGGGCCACATTTTGTCCTCGGGTGATCCAAACTCTACCCGACCCTCTGTGCTGACCAACGGCGAGCCCGGTTCGAGGCAAGGGACTGATCAAGGTGGCCACCTTCAAGCAAACAGGTTCTTAAGACACTCTCAGCCAACGCTCATTTTCTTTGCTTTTTTTTTTTTTTTTTTTTTTTTTTTGAACTTTACCCCTCCGGTCAGAACTGCATGATTTTGTCCTGTCTTGTCTCATCATGTCGGACAAGACCGTCAGCCACGAGATGACGGACACCAGCGAGCGCCTCCCGCCCGGGACCGTCCGTCTCATCGACATCGATGGCCACGTCGTCTCCAAGCACGCCGAGGGCAAGGGACAGACCGACATCCTGCTCGTCCCCCGTCCGAGCGAGGATCCTGAAGATCCGTTGAACTGGACGTTCCGCCGCAAGATCCTGGCGACCAGCTGCGTGGTCGTCTACACCATCATGGTGGCCATCCCGGCCAGCGCCGTCTATTCGATCGTCACTCCGATTCGCCAGGATACGTCCTTGACGTTGACGGACATCAACAATGGGACAGGCATCATGGTAAGTCAATTAACATTCCTGAAATCTGCACATCCTATTACAACGCTGACCGATGGTGTCCAACCAGTTCCTGTTCTACGGCTGGGGCTGCATCTTCTGGCAAGCCACCGCGCTGCAATACGGCAAGCGGCCGGTTTACCTCTTCTCCTGCCTGGCCAACATCATCATTTTGGCAACAGCGCCTCTCTGCACCACATCGGGAACCTATACAGCCAACCGCATCATCCTGGGCTTCTTCGGCTCACCCGTCGAGTCCCTGTGCGAGATCTCCGTCGTCGACGTCTGGTTCGCCCACGAGCGGCCCAAGTACCTGGCCTGGTACGGCTGGTCCCTGGCCCTGACGGGAAAACTGGCCCCCATGCTGGCGGGCTTCATCAACTATGGCATGAACTGGCAGTGGACGCTCTGGTGGTGGGCCATCTTCATCGCCATCGCCTTCGTCTACTGCTTCTTCCTGATGGAGGAGACCAACTACGACCGGAAGCACAGCGGCGGCGGCGGCCAACATCCCCCAATCCCACCACAGCAGGCGAGCAGCCCAGTCGTGTCAGAAACACAGGCACGGCCTCGGGATGCGGAGCCCAAGACGCCCGCCCCGGCCGCGCCAGAAGATCGCGAGGCGGGCGAGATCGTGTGGCCGCGAAAATCCTACCTGGACAAGCTCGGGATCAAGGACAAGAAGCGGCCGAACCGCCTTCTCAACATTGCGGTGGCTCCGTTCAAGGGCTTTACGTACCCTGCTGTGGTATATGCCGGGTAAGTTTGCCGAGGTTGATGCATAGCATCGTTCGGGCCCCTGAAAGCTGACATGTTTGCCCGATGTCGTGTAGTCTCATGTACGGAGCAAACAGCCTGGTGTGGCAGGGGGTGCAGAATGCGACGATTGGAACAGTCTACACCTCGCAATACGGCTTCAACACCGCCACGGTTGCCGCCGCCTATTCCGGCGGTGTCCTCGGGTCCATCATGGGGTAAGCTCAAGCACCTCAAACCTGTCGCGGCATGCTTCTCTAAACTAACTATTACTTCCCCCCTTTTTTTCCCCCTCCGCAGTGGATACTATTGCGGCAAGGTCGGCCGCATCCTGACCGTCCGCCTCGCGCGCCGCAACGGCGGCATCTCGGAGCCCGAACACGTCCTCTACGTCTTCTGCGCGAGCCTCTTCCTGGTCCCCTTCGCCATGGTCCTGTACGGGCTCGCCGTGACCTACCACCTGCACTGGTTTTCGCTCGTCGTGACCCAAACCGCCATCGCGGCCAACGGCACGCTGTGCGTCTCGGCCGCGTTGGGCTACGCCATGTCCAGCTACCCGGAGCTGAGCGGCCAGATGGTGACGACGTGCGTACTGATCCGCAACACGCTGTCGTTCGCGATCAACTACGGCATTACGCCTTGGCTCAACGCGAGCGGGTACCTGAGGGTGTACTGCATTGTGGGCGGGATCGGGCTGGTGTGGAATGCGAGCTTGTTCGCCATGACGCGGTATGGGCGCCGGTTGCGGGAGGCGACGGCGGCAAGGTATTATCGCGAAGTTGACTATGCTAGAGCCAAGGGGTTGAGCCATTGAGTAAGCAAGAGTAGATACTTCCCTTCTCGTGTATGCCCTCAGGGGACCCCTTCTGTAGAATCGAGTACTCAGCGCTCCGGAGTTTCGGACACACTTGATTGAATACGTTTAGGTACGTTAATCTCAAGCGTTGAGTAAGATACGATCCTGGTAGATACATACATAGTGTATGGTCCATGCATCAGTTGTCTTCCAGCTGATCTGGTCGCTGGAGTAAGGCTATCTGAACCGTAACGCCCTTGCCAAACTCCTTGGTTTCTGTGTATTGAAATTGGCTATTTCTTTCCATTAGTAACCGCACTGCCCCTTTGGTCTCGGAAGGCGGCTGTGGACTTACAGCCCCAGTAGATGGCATGGGCCTCGGCGGTATCAGGAGCTCGTGTGATTTCTGTGAGCTCGCCCTCAATTCCCGGACTGCCTGCTTGATGAGCATTTCCACGTCATCATCAGACCAGGCTTTGGGCCTCCAGGTTCCATCCTTGATATCATCTTCTTGGCCCGGAACCCAGGCCTTGGGATTTATGCCGCCCTCAAGTTCCATGCAACAAAACTCCGCCCCGCGCCCAATTGTCCCTTCTCTTGCGGAGAAGAGAATTGGTATGCATTCCCGGTTCTTTATTTCACCAAGGCCATTGACTGGGAACTGAAGGCCCATCACGCCATATGAACAATTTAGTTCTTCATCCCACTCGAGACCGAGGAGACTCCGTTCATAGTCCCAGTGGCAATGCCAAATCCTGCCGTCGTTCGAAGACCAGTACGTCAGCCAGCGTTTAGCACCTGGAGGAAGAAGGTCGCGGATCTCGCGCGAAGCCCATTCCGGAGTCCACTCGGTGTCTCCCAAGAACGGACGCAACGGCGGCTCGTTCCCGAGGCACCCAGTTCAAAAGGAGATTCATTCTGTCTTGTGCTCAATATAGAAATGTTGTGTTTCTCTGGTATGATCGGGGACGGGCACGGGAAAGGGCGGAAACGGGTAACGCGCAAAGGTGTTTTGTCCCGGTGAGATTTTGATGGGAACGGCTAACCGAGCGGAGGAACTGCACGTTGCCTTCAGGGTAGCAAGCTGATACCAAAATGTGAGTATGATCGGTAAGCGGATGGAAAGCCCCGCGTTTGCCATGGACTATGTCGATATCTCCTCTTTGGCCTGCGCGGGTGTCTTCTCTATGTGCCCGGACTCTTGGAAAACCTCGGGTGACGGTGCCAAGTCCTCGATCCGTGCAGTAGTCCTTTTCGACAACCAAGACATGCGGTGGGCTACGCTGGCTCCCGAGATTGGGCGTCCATGTAGGTACTCTTCCTCTATGCCTGTGATTATCGAAATGAAATGCGCCAGTTCGGTATCAGAAGGCCGGGAAATCGGCCCATCGGAGTCGTAGGCTTATTCTGGGTATGTCAAATTGCCTAGAGAACGCCAATGAACATTGAAGGACTGGACATTGTTCGGGGCGAGGAGTTCTTGCAACGTCCAGCCACGGGAAAACCATCGGCTGGAAGGAATTTTCTTTTGCAACGGAGAACGCATCTTCCAGGTACGCATAGCAGATCGTGGACTTTTTGTACCAAACGAAAATGGAGTTGATCGCTTCGCTTAACTCGCTCGAGCTGGCCTTGTCGATGCAGCATGTATCGCACCAGAGGTATTGAAGCCCGTCCCGTTTCGTCTGTTGGCATGCATTCCAGATCTTTTGAAACCCACGCTTCCCACGGCAGCTGCCCACGTCCTTCCAGTCCTCGAAGGTGACCTCCGGTCCCCCGGTGTGGGAGAGGATTGGGTATGCGGGAATCTGGTCGCCAATGAACTCTTCCAACAGCCCTGCATGGACATTGATAAGTCGCATTATGCCGGGAGCTGATGCCCGCGCCAAGCCACCCCGGAGAAACGGGTTCGGCTGGGGATGTGTTCGTGCTAGATAACCCGACGGATAGAATCGTGGTAGCAATCGAGATGGACGGGGACTCTGGCAGTCAGCACTACGCAAAGCCCCCGCACTGTCTGATATCACGTGCCGAGACCTGCGTCTCCTTTTATTGGATGCCCTATTTATACTAGCACGTGTACAAGGCTCTCGAATCAGGACGCATTGCTATAGCATGTATAGGGATGGGAGGTTAAGATGGTTGCCTGTATTTTCGTGAGTATCTGGCGCCCAACAAGAACGCCCACACAATTCGAAAATGAGTGTTCTCCTGGATTAAAACACAGAGTACGAGGCATTGATCCCAATTAGACTCGTAGTAAACTACCTACATACACCCTCGACACCGCATCCAGTACTTTACTGTGAAAGCAACCCTCATGTCGAAGCACCCATCCCCACCGCTTCCGGCGCATCTTCAACACAGTGTTCACTGCGGCAGCAACACCAAGTTTTAGAACATGATCGACGGCTTCTTTTCGAACGTCCACGAGTAGCGGAACGACTCGTCGAGGGCCGAGTTGACGGAAAAGAGAGATGGGGCACGGGAAACAGGAGATTACTTCGACAATGATTCCATATAGCCTCTAGCCCTGATATCATAATAAAGGGAGCAACCTTTGCAGAGAAGATAGTAAGTAGACCAGTACATACGAAAGAAAACTTTGTACGCCGTCACCCATTTCCGTCGCCGCTGAAACAGAATCTCGAGATCCTTGTCCACCCTCCAGCCTTTGCAGTCGATCTCCTCCTGCCTCATCCGCTTCTGGACCCCCGGGTCCTGCAACGGCGCGGACATGACTCTGAGCTGGGACCGGGTCTATCGGGAGCGGTTCCCGGCCGTCCAGATGCCCTCGGTGGACATGTATGAGAGGCACTTGGCGCACATTCGCGCCATCGTCCCTCCAGAGAGTTTCCTAGAGTTCCCGGTGGGATCAGGTTGGAAACCGCTTGCGAGCATGATATTCTGTTTGAGGCTGGTGGCGAGGCTGGTGGCGCGGGCGCGGACGAACCTTTGCGGTACGTACATTTTCTATGTGGTTCGGATGGGTGGACTTGATGCGCCAGTGGATCATATCGCCAGAAGAAGAAAAGTTCTTCTCGGCCCCTGACGATCCCAGCATTACGAAGAAGTGCAGTACACGATTCAAAGGGGCGACCGCATGCACGCGTGTCCAGAGTGTGGCTACAATGACACGAAAGTTTTCTGTTCGGACTGCTTCAACACAGCCGACCATAAAAACCATGGCGTAGAAGTGGTAGTGCCAAGGGATGACGGTGAGGCCTACTGTGCCTGTGGTCACTCCCGCGCCGTAGAAGGGCCCACGACGTGCGAATGATCCTTGAGCAGTAGCTACGTATATATTGGATGGACTACCAAGAGCAACTCATGGAAGAAGCCAGATAGCGTGGTAAAACATGGGAAGTGCTCTAGCCAACACGAGGAAGTTAGTGTGGAAGAAGTCAAGCTCCGCCCCCGGTAACTTCATCATCCTACTCGTGGAATGAGGAGCGACTTGCATTAATGTTTTTGCCCATCGGTGCTGGCAACTCTACCATCTGGCTATTGAAACGGCACAACGTGTGGTCATGATACCGATCAACAGGCGCCCCGTTGTAGGTGCAGGAGCCCGTCACGACGCCCATTGACATGGACCTTGGCAGCGCGAGATGTCGGCATTGAGCGCTTCTCCTTTTACTCTGCACTCATCATCTAAGAGTGCTTCCCAGCACGTCCTTGCTATTGCTACTGCGCGCCACGACGGTCAACCCTGGTGCAGCTGGACCTGAGGACTGTAGCTCAGAGCCGGATGAGTATCGAATCTTCGGAGCCGACAACAGATTGGATATTATTTACGCGATAGCCCCGTTATCCTCCGAGGTGGTGGGTAGCTCGCGCTTGGGCTGCGGTCTGTGCAGGCCCGGGAGACTCCTGGGCTTGGCTCGGCGTCCGGCCTGCCGTCCGAGCGGATAGGGCAGACCAGAGAAGACAAAAAGGAGGCGCTGCAAAACACAACGAGAATAATGGAGCCCCCCAGCCCCCCTGAAACCTTTTCACTTTGGCGTGCACAGCATCCCCCCCCGGACGGGGTTTTTATCCACATCCTCGAGAGATTCGGATTGGGGATATTATCTTGATTGATCCCTTACTCGCGTAGAAATGGGCTTGAGGGCGCGGGTGGAGTTTGCTGGTCGACATTTCCGCTCTTTTCATCTCGCTACGAGATCTATGGTACTTTTTATTTTGAGGTCATTTTGGATGTCGCCGCACGAACATTGCCATGACTCGCATTATTAGTATACGATACGAAAAGGACCAGCCATCGTACGATGTCACACACATAAACAAGCATTGCTATGCACGGACTCCTTTCATACCCACTTTTCCCCTTGCTATATCGGTTTTTGAGTTTCTCGTTTAACGAGGATCAGCGATGCATTCGCTTCTTACGTAGTAGGCAACAAGATTCTCGGCCTCCTGCCAAGAACGGACCGTTGAAAAGGAGAAGGCCAGGGGGATGTAAGCTACAGCCAAGTATCGTGATACTCGCGGCATTTTCCTGAATATGACTCGAAGAGAGAGAGAGAGAGCCAATGCAACGGTATTCTCCTAATACGCCGACGTTACTGAACCAGACGGCGCATGATGTAACGACGTGACCTTCGCTCCTCGAACCAGGCTTTCGGTATCCCACTGCACACTCCAGAAGTTCCTACTGCAGGAGGTTCAAGCGGCTGCCTAAGAAATTCCCACCTGGCGTTCCGGATACCGACGGGCGAGGGACTTGAAAAGTCTCGTCACGAACCATCCATTGCCTTCTGTTACTTGCACTCCGCATCTGTCTTACTAAGCAACAGTAAGCACAGTAAACATTCCGGTATATGCTGAGCGCAAAACAGGCGTGTGAAAAGTATGTACGTTTTTGCATATCGAAAGCGGGTTGGTCGCCTTTGGATGACTGGCTTTGCCTGCATACTAGGTTATTTGCAGAGCTGACGGCTTGGCGCTTTGTTGCTGATAGTGCTGACAGTCCCCCGTTGAAGAAGTGATTGACCGTGCAGGGCGACGTTGCAGTGCAGGGTGGGCACAGGGCAAGACTGGGAGAATATCCGCGCGCGCTTGTACTTACTTGTACGGGATAGGCAGTTGAGCACTTGGCCCCGACCGCAAAGTGGCGCTGCTTCTTCCCAGAAAGAGTGGTCAAGAGTGCTGCTGGGGAAAACAGGGCGAGCGCCATTGTCACATCGAAAAGTCCCTCCGCGGAGGATGCAAGCATGGGGCGCAGTCTTGCCAAGCCAAGCCGACCTTGGAACAGACCAAATGAAGAGAGCGCTTACGTAGGTCTTGGATAACACAATTGCCAGCAGAGTCGGGGATCCGGGGGCATTCACTCAATAGAGGAACCTGGTTCCCTGTACTGGTCCAGCCCTTTCCCTCGGCGAGACAATGTACGAGGATAGGATAACTGTCGGCCTCAGACGGGTGAAGTCCTTTCTCGATGACAGGGCAACACAGGGTGCACAGGGTGGTTCTTCCGAAATTGAGCAAAGTTGTTGTCCCGGCGGTTCGGGTCTCTGACAGGGGTCGAAGGCGATCTTTTGCCAGATGCGGACAGCGCAACAGAGTGGATTATTGGCACGGATCATGGGACCCAATTCGAGGCTGTGCCGGGTTATCGCAATTTCTGGCTGGGCTGCTGGCCCGGGCATCACCGGCTGGCTGGGGGCCGGTTCACCGGAAACCTCCCGGGGTGAATACTTGGCGACGACCAAGCCGTCGATCATCAAGGGGGCCGTTCTATGTACCGTGGAGTCCTTTTCCTCTTCCGGGGATCCCAGCGGCCGGTCGACTCCAGCGACGAAGGTTTAGGTGCATCTTGGATGCAGTCGGCGCCGGTGTGGGTGTGGCTCGTGTGCAATGACTACACGGCTTGAGCCTCCGTGATAGGGAATGCGCGAATCCCGACACGTCCCGCCGTCAGTCGTCTACCATCGAACCATGTGACACGATAAACGAGACCACCCGATGCTACCAGGATTCCTTGGCTACCACTTGACCCTGCATGACACGACCCGACGATTGGGTGCTGACGTTGACGTATCTCCAGTCACATTAGACGTAAACGGAATCATCGTACCTAAGCGAATGGGTGACGTGTGATGACTCACCGGCCTGTCCACCATGCGTCTCATGAATGGGCGGTGAGAGTGAACCATGCATGTACTGGAGACGAGCACGCAGATAGATATCAACAAGCAAGCGGTTGGAGCTGTCACGTCGCAAATCACAATGTAGTTGCTTCATTTCTGTTCTGTTCATTGGAATGCAAAGTTCGCACGAGTTTACTATTACTTTTTTGTCCACTGCCACTAATTAGATAATCTTTCTTATTCGATATAGGCATTCGAAAAACCAGAGAGGCCAGAGAGGCCAGAGAGTTCTCTAGACAAGCTGCTTGGGCGCCTCGGCATACTTCGTCCACACCGGGTGCTTCAGCAGCGCCCCGATGGCCGAGTTCTCCACGCTGACGATAACCTCGATGCCCGGCTTGTCGGGGCGGTCGGGCAGCACGATGTGGAAGCCGTGGCAGACGCCCACCGAGGGTGCCCGCATCGCTTTCATCTTGCCGCCCAGCGCGGCGCCGAAGTCGAGGCCGTAGTACGCGTTGTCGCGCCAGTTGGACGTGATCATGTTGCGGCCGGGCATATCCAGGAAGACCTGGGGCGCGAGGCGGTCCAGGTTCTCGACGCCCTCGAGCATGGCCTCGAGCTTGTGCACGACGTCCGGGTCGTCCGTGCGCTGCGCCACCGACCGTCGGCACAGGACGGCCAGGTCGGCGAGCGAAGATTCGCGCACGACCGACTTGAGGTCGCAGAAGACGGGCGCCCACGCCAGCAGGTTGCCGAGCGTGTGCTTGTGCAGGCCCGCGCGCCGCCGCTCGTCGAGCGCGATGATCATGTGCGAGGGGCGGTCCGGGTCTTCTTTGATGGCGGCCTCCAGGTCCGGGTGCTGCACCTCCATGATGATCTTCCAGAGCAGCGCGTTGAGGGCGTCGTTGGTGGAAACAAACGCGGGCAGGTCCTTGTCGCCCTTGAGCGTTTGGAGCTGCTCCGGCGTGGGCCGGCAGTCCTTCTTGAGCTGCTCGAGCGCCGCGGGCGAGAAGTGGAAAATGTGCGACTGGGAGATGGGCGCCAGCAGCTTGGGCGGCGGGGCGTCGGGGGTGAAGGGCAGGATGATGTACTCCGGGTGCTCCTCACAGATGCCCTGCTGGGCCACGGCCTGCTGAGCGAGGTGGGCGCGCTGCGACTTGTGCAGCTTCTCGCGGTCCTTGAGCAGGACGGCAACGTCGACGGGGTCGGCGACGGGCAGGCCCTGGGCCTTGGACATCTCCTCGGCCAGGACCTTGGTCATGACGTAGGCGGCCGTCTGGTCGGCGGCCGAGTGGAAGATGCCCATGCACAGGATCAGACCGCCCTTGATGAAGTTGGCCTGCATCCAGGTCGTGTGGAACCAGAGCGCCAGGTCGTTCTCGTCGACCCAGAGCCCGCGAGGGCAGAACTTCTCGGGCAGCAAGGGCGCCATGGGGTACTCCTTGGCCTTGAAGTCGGCAAACGTCATGAAGTCCTCGCGGTAGTCCTTGACCTTGAAGTCCTCGATCTCGCCCTCGGGGAAGCGCCGCCACTCAAACCGGCCAGGCTGGGCGCTGCCGTCCATGACGGGGACCATCTTGTAGCCCGCAGGGGGGCAGCGCGCCTTCATGGCCGCGTAGGCGTTCTTGATCAGGGACGTCACATTCTCACTGCGGCCTGCTGTCAGTAGTTGCCCGCGGCGGAAAGTGGAGGGGAGGGAAAGGACGCCCAACGTACACATCGTAGTGCTCGGGGAGCTCGAAGCAGTAGAACTGGCGAATCCAGCCCTTGGGGCCCATGTGCTCAGTGCCGAGCAGGTCGTTGTGGGAGTACACGTCGGGCGACGACATCTTGATCTGGCTAATGTAGGTAAAGAATGGACTTGCGGTGCGGTGCAAGTAAGGGTAAGGAGCGAGGTTGGTTTTGCAAAAGAAGGTGAAGAGGTGTATGCAGTGCCGTTCAGAAGCGGTCTGGTTTGGTGTGGGAATGAAGCGCAGAAAGAATCACGCATGACACGCACGTGGCTCGGGGTTATAAAAGACGAAGGAATCACCTCCTGAGCCCGAGTCTGGTCGTATGATGGATGTCGCTGCCGAGGATATCATGCTCAGTGTAGATTGATTTGATTCCGATAGTGAGTTGCGCCCCAGGCAGGGTCCAGCTCCAGGCCCAGCTCGCAATTCGCAATCCGGCCAGCAGATAGGTAGTTGGCCCCTCTTGGACCGACAACCACAACCAGTAGGCATAGTTGCCCGGTACCGTTCTATTGGGCGGCCCACCCACATGATTACCAGAGTCGACAGCCGACGCCGCCAAGGCTGTTGGCTGCGCCGCACGCAGCCGGAGGGGCCTCGATGGAGTCTCATGCAGGCAGGCAGGGGCAATGTGAACAATCTTAGTCCCAGTGGATGCGTCGAGCTCGTACGAATGCGGCAACTGGCTTGTCTCTCCGAGAGGTACTTATTAGGCACGGCAGTTGGACCTGCGTTCGTCTCATCTGCAATCCCCCGCAAATCGACGTGGCGATATTTTTTTAAGTGCAATTGTAATAAGGCTGATCACAGTAAGCATCGGAGCCTGAAGAGGAAGAGCCAAGACAGCCACATCGCGATGCAACGGTCGCGGGACGGCCCTCGGACCTGGACCTACAAGTAGTAGTACACACCACCACAGGCCGTCACAAGCCACCAACAGCAGCAAAAGCCCACGCTCGAACCAGGGATGCGGGTTTTCCAGCACATTGGTTTGGCCGCGGCCTCTCGGTCCACCAGTCCGGTCCCACTGACAGTCCTTGACAGTCCTTGTCAGACCCTGGCAGCCCCTCCGTGAGCCCCTCCGAAGTCTCCACGCAGTCGGACCGGTTGAAGGTTTGTCTGCTTGTCGAATCCTGAGCGACATCCACCCCCGCGCCGCCCTAAAACGGCCGGGGAGATGTCCTCCTGTCCCAAGTTCTTCTTGCTTAAACGCCCCCTCGCTCGGATGGGGTTACTGTTTTCAGCGGGCAACGCGTTTAGGAGCTTGGTACCCTTACACTTTTACACTCTGCACTTACCAAGGGACAGGAGTTTTGATAATTACTTTAGTTGACAAATGTCCCAAGCTTCGATCCACTTGGGCTCATCGTTCCCACCCATCAGGCCACTCCTCTCCCTTCGTTCCCTTTGTTGCCTTTGTGTATGTATCAGCAAGAGACACAATCACCGGCCCAACCAAGATGATGACCGATGATGCTAATATACGCCGTGGTTGGCAACGTCCAACACGATTGCATGCCCTGCAGTCCCCGAACAGACAAGTCTGGTTCATCGAGCTTCATCGGCCTCTGTCTCGCAGCAGGGAGCCAAGGTAATTGGCAATAATACACGCCGTGTCGACTTGGTTTGCCGCGCGCCGTTCGTCATTAAGCGAGCCCGTGGGCGTCGTACCACCCCCTTCATCATGCAGGCGGTACGGGGGAGTGGCCAGGGGCTGCATGCAATCCCCCGTGCCCTGCCACCGGTAACGTGGGTGCGACTTAGTCAGACAAGTAGTAGTAGTACTGTAGAAAACATCCTTCAAGTACAGCCGACCCCATCTTGTTGTGGCCCTCGAGCGTTTTACCTACCTACTCTTCGGCCGATTAATTCGTCGACGACTTCCAGGACAGGAGGAAGAGGACAGGACGACAGCGACAAAGACGACGACATAACACCGTCCAAGGAACGTCTTCACCATGGCGGAAATACAGGTCGACCCGATCATCGAAGCGATTTATGGCCCACCTCCTCCCGGCTTGGACCTTAACGACGATAACTACTTCATCTACAATGTCGTCGCCATCGTATTCTTCATCCTCGCCGTTCTTTCCGTCATTCTCCGAGCCTATGTTCGCATGACGCGAGGTGCCGGTCTCGCCATGGACGACTACACCATTGTCGGTGCCATTGTAAGTCGGGCTGCCAGTTGTGCGTGCATTTCGATGAGCGATCTCTAACCTGGCCTGGCGTGCGGCGAATATAGTTCACGGCTGGCGCGACTCTGTTCATGACCATATACGTGGCGAATTTCGGATCGGGTCGGCATATATGGGCCGTCCATCCGGACGACTTCATCATAGTTCTCAAGGTAGGTGCTTTTCTCCGGTTCCACGCCGTCCCCCCCGTTTTAATGACCACAATACCCAAAGAGAGGCAATTTACTATCCGTTTTGCATCATAGTAACTAACTCGTGCGTCATTGCCCGACGAGCAGATGGTCTATGCCGAGCCGTGGATCTATGCCACCGCGGTCACGGTGACGCGGGTCAGCATTCTCCTGCTCTACCACCGCCTGTTCGACACCAACACGACGAGCAACATGGTCTACATCTGGCAGACGCGCTTCGCCATCGGCCTGACCGCCGCGTACCCCTTAGTCATGTACATCGTCATGTCCGTCGCCTGCCGGCCCATGTCGTTCTACTGGACGCAGTACCTCGGCCAGGGGAAGGGCGTCTGCATCGATGTCCTGAACTTCTACCTCGCCTTCGGCGTCCTCAACCTGATCAACGACGTCGTCATCCTGGCCCTGCCGATCCCCACCATCGCGAAGCTGCACATGGACTGGAAGAAGAAGCTCTCGATCATGGGCATCATGCTGCTGGGCGCCTTCAGCTGCGTGTCGAGCTTGATCCGCATCTTCTACCTCGCCCGGCTCGCGGGCTCCAAGGACGTGACCTGGTGGTTCGGCCCCGGCATGGGCTGGTCCTGCATCGAGCCGTCGACCGCCATCATCACGGCCTGCCTGCCGACCCTGGCGCCGCTCTTCCGCAAGAACAAGCCCTCGACCGGCGGCAGCAGCAGCAACTACTACCGCAGCGCCGACGGAGGCACCAAGGCCGCCCGGCGAGGCGGCGATACGTGCGCGGCCGAGCGCGGGCAGCAGGAGTGGGATAAGATCGACGACGACGACGAGATCGAGCTGACAGGTGCCCAGCGACGTGTGCGGGCCTCGTCCTATTCGCCGAGCGGGATGCTGGACAACGACATGACGCACCCGGACGGCGGTATCACGGTCGAGACGCAGGTGGACGTCTCGAGCTCGCATTCGCAAGTGAGCAGCGGTCAGGTCTGGCAGGACAAGTCCAGCTGGTGAAGCAAGCTACCTACCAAGCCTTCGCTCTTCTTTTCAATGTTGATACTTCTTTTGCCATCCCGTCACCAGAGCGAAATGGGATAGTTTATGTTTTGTAAATATTTCACTTCTAGACATCAATGTAACATGTCCATGTACAAATAAACAATAGCAGGGATAGAGGGAAAGTTTGCTTAATAGACTTTAATAGTTGCTATTTTACTTTAAGAACCCAGGCTGCCTCGATATGGTCACATGTTCTTTGACCGAAGTGACGGCGCCGGAGACTAACAGACATTTGCTGTTTTAACGCGCGGTGGAGTGGACTTCTTTTTTTTTTTTTCAGCCTGCAGTATGTGGGCGTCTAGCTTACTTGATATCGGAGAAAGCATTTCATTCTATGATGCTGACCACACACGGTCATGTTGTCCCATGCCAAAGAATTGTGTGCTGGGTAAACCCCCATTGGCAAAGGATGGGAAAGTCCACCTCGGGTCAACATCTAAATATCCCATTCCTGACCGTTCCCGGTATCGATTGTCGGTTCTTGAGATGTAGCCTGGTCCTTTAAACGCCACTGATCGAATTTGCTCAGGAGGTGCCATCCATATCGCAACAGCACCTGCACGATGGCATCATGGCCCCTTTCCCTAGCGACGTCCAGACACTGCATCACGTCGTGCCCGAACTGATGAGACTGCTTGTCGACGAACTCGAACAAGATCTCAAAAGCCTGCGGGTTCCCGTACTTCACTGCCGCGTTCCAGGCTTCTCTCGGCGGGAACCTCTGATTCAATAGGTATACCACAGCCTCCGCGTGACCGTGCCTCGCCGCGCACCACACGCAGCCCTCGAGGCGGTTTTTACCCGGCTTTACCGGGCTCTCCGTGGCGATTCCGGAAAGCTCGGGGGTCGCCGCGCCCAGCTTCATCAGGTGGCGCATCAGCGGCAGGTTGCCTCTCTTGGCCGCCCGGCACAGGGGCCCCGGGAAACAATTCTCGCTCCAGAAGCCGGGGCTGTCGTTGTAGTAGGGGACCAGCCCGCGATGCAAAAAGTGGCGCGCGCGCGCGCGCGCGTACAGCAGGTCGAAAATCTCGACGTCGTTGGCATACTCGAGACGGCCGAAAAAGACGGCCGTCAGCTTCTCGCCGTCCGGGTCCCGGACGTCGGGCTCGAGCGACAGGGCCAGCTTGGCCGTGGACACGTGGTTCCCCTCGACGGCGCCCTTGAGGACCATGTTCTTGGCGAGCCAGACGTTCCACCGGTCTGGGTCCTGCAGTTTGTAGTCGAGAAAGAGCCGGAGTACCTCGCCGTGGCCCGTGAAGGCGGCGGCCACGAGGGGCTCGTCGAAGAGTGTGCCCTGGGCAGTTTGTCAATGACAATGAGGCGATGAGCTAAATCCGCCGCAGACGTGCTTGCTTACCGAGGTTTCTCAGTGGCGTCTCTGCCAATCAAGAGCAAAGGGCACTGAATATCTGAGAGGAGATGCCGGGCGAGCGCCTGAGTCACAGCTACGAGAATCTCATCGAAGACTTCAGTAGGCAGGGACAGAAAAGACATGGCTCGTACGACCTTTTCAATGAAGGTATTGATGGTACATATCATGCCGGGCAAGTCGCTGGTGAGCGGTAAATCCAGTGACGAAGCCAGGAATGCGCGGGGGTGGGGGGTTGGGCGGCACAGTTCTATATGCAGCCAGTACTCCCCGCTTGCGATAGATGGATAATACCATTCGGTTTGATGCAATGTGACGTCTGTTTGCATGTCGACAGTACTAGACCGCACCTAAACTAATGGGAATGCCCAGAGACAGCTCGGCCATCTTGGCTGGAGGCCGGCCCTTCCGACCTCCCGAACCGATGGCTCATCCAGGTGCTCATCTTCTCTTTCCAATTCGCGTCGGCCCTGCCGGCGAGCACCTCGGCCACGTCCGGTGCCGATGACCGCTTGCCGCCGTCGAACAAGGCGTCGATCTCCTCGAGCGTCTTGCCGCGGATCTCGATCCAGTACCACCAGACGAAGGCGAAGAAGAACAGATTCCACGCGCCGTTCATGATCCACAGGCGCCACCCCAGATGCTGCAGGGCCAGGGGCATGGCGAAGTTGCCCCAGATGCCCGTCACGCACACCACTAAACTAAACATGCTCATGCCCAGGGCCCGGATGCGGAAGTAGAGCATCTCGGCCGGCAAAAGGAAAAGCACCGGCACCCAGCCGAACGCGTAGCAGGCGGCGAACAGGAACGTGCAGAAGACGGCCGCGTAGTCGTCCGACGTGGTGTCGGTGTGGTCGTTGAACTTGGACAGCACGCCCAGGGCGAACAGGGAGATGGCGCAGCCGCCGGTGCTGACCAGGGTCGCCGACTTGACGCCGCGCTTGTCGACGTAGAAGGTGCCGACGATGGATGTGACTAGCGAGGTGGCGTTTAGACCGAGGTTCTATCGCAACATCATCTTGTCAGCCAGTCCCTTCAAGCTGGGTGTGGAAACAGCTAACCATGACAAGCTGGAGCTCCTGGTCGTGGATCCCGGCGTGGTCGAGCACGTCGCCGATATAGTACATGACAATCAAGTTGCCGGCCAGCATCGAGAACAAGGCGCACGTGGCCGTGATGATGAGCCGCTTGCGCGCGCCGCGGTTGGCCAGCATCTCGCGGTACTTCATCGGGTTGCGCTCGTATTCGATGGTCTGGAAGATCTGGCGGAACTGCAGGCGCACCAGGTCGTCGTGCACGTCGCCGTCGGGCGCGTTGATGCGCGCCAGCACCACGAGCGCCTCGCGGCCCCGGCCCTGGTCGATCAGCCAGCGCGGGCTCTCGGGCATCCACGGAAGCAGCGCGATGCACACGGCGCCCCAGACGCACTGCAGCAGGGCCGGCAGGCGCCAGGCCCAGGCGCTCGGAAGGCGGCACGCGGCCAGGGTGGCGGCGGCGGCGACGAGGGCGCCGACGTAGAAGAAGTCGTCGAAGAGGGCGAGGCCCCAGGCCCGCTGCTCCCAGGGCAGCGTCTCGGCCAGATACGCGGCGCCCGTGATGACGGAGGCGACGTTGCCGAAGCCGATCAGCACGCGCGAGAAGCAGAACATGGCGATGTGGACCGAGGCCGCTTGCAGGATGGCCGCGACGATGGTGATGGCGGCGGCCCAGAACAGACCGACCCGTCGGCCATAGGTGTCGGTGACCCAGGTCCAGCAGAAGCACTGCAGTGAAACATCAGCCCGCCAGAAGACATCAATAGTAAGTCCGCTGCCTAGTTGCAGGGTGAACAGGTAATGGAGACTTTGCTCTGGGAAATAGTATCTACTGCGACAGCCTTACCGCAAGAGACCCGCCGGTGTAGTTGATGGCAATGTTCAACGACCGGAGCGAGTTCGTGAGATGAAAATACTCATGGTACTGGGGCAGGATGTTCAGGCCGCCCATCAAACTGCCATCGTAGCCTTGACACTGTGTTTTCAGCGAGTGTGAGTTGAGTCAAGTGGGAAGCAGCTCCATCGCAGGACTGGCCAGGCCAGGCTTACCGCGGCCGTGAACACTTTGCAAGCCATCAGGACAACGATATTGTTGAATCTCGTCTTGGGATACCGATTCGGGGCTTGGAAGGGCAGGATGTTTCCTCGCCCGATCCGGGGCAGCAGAGGCCACGAGCCCATCGTGCGCGGGGGCCGAGCTAAGGTTCGTGGCTGACACGCGTGCGTAAACACGGGGGTTAAGCGTTGTATCTCCCGCTTGTGTGTTTGTAGTTGGCAAGATTCCGTTATTGCAAAGGGCAAGGGCCTGAATCCCCCTCTGGTGGACTCGTCATGGTGGATTCGGCTGGAGGAGGAGGAGGCCGGAAGCAGGCAGGCCAGCCAAGGCGGGAATGGCGGGGAGGAGGGAAGAAATCGTACGAGCTTCTACCTTCGTTCCTCGCTACCGGGTCCCGAAGAAATTGTGGATGGCAGTTGTGATGATCCCAAACTTTAAAGTTGCAACAGGCGTCCCAAAGTTGGTCCAGCACGAGTCAAGAACTGGCCCCCAACTAAGTCAACCGGGGGCCATGGCGCACATGGGTGTCCGGACGTTTGCTTCCGGGACACTCCATCTCCGCGACACTTTCTGGCAGAGAGGGGAAACAACAGCGAACCAGATACAAGCTACGGAAAATGCTTTGGTGGTGAAACCCCTGGCATCTTCAGCTGCGATCTGGGCATCCATCACAAATACTAGGTTTGAAACCGCCATCCTCCATCCTGTCACCCTATTTGTAATAAACAACTCACAGGCTGCCTTCAACGGGAAGCATCCTTTAGACAAGTGTCAATGACCGCTGCCACGGCCAGACATTCCTCATCGCGCATCCCATTGGTAAACACCTGGGTCGAACAAGGCCCACCCGACGCGACATCTGGCCCATCTGAATACAAATCCCGTCAATATGCGAACAGCTATGCTTGAGAATTCATGAGTAAACTTACACGCAGGAGTGCCATGGCAAGGGCCCGTGGCGAAACTAGCCTCGCCTTCTTTTGCCTGGCCGAATGGGATGATGCTTGCTGGAGTCGGATCGAGTGCCAGCAGTCGACCGCCAATCTGGTTGGCCGCGGCGACTTGGCATTCCGCCGCATCTAGTCGCACGACCTCGTGCCCGTGAGGCTCGAGGATTCGCACGGCATTCTTGCTGGTTTCTTCAACAGGAGGCTGCAGTGGGAAAAGGGGGTCTTCGGGCAAAAGCCCCAATCGGAGCTTCTTGGGTCGAGGTGGCCCGTTGGTCCTGCGCCAAGGCACGTCGATGGCCGTCGCGTCGTGGACAAACGGCTTGGCGTCGACGACAGCCTGCATGAAGATCTGCAAGGCCGTCACATCGTTGGCGAGCGCACCGGCGGACGGCACGATGGCGCGCCGATGCCTACATTGAGGGGCATCACCTGCCGTCCGTAGGGGAGTCTCCTGGATGAAGGCTGGAATCCGTAAGTCCCGCAGCTGAGAGACGGTATCCGAACAGACCCTGGGGCGCCGTTGTCAGCATGTGTGTCCCATGATTCCAAGTTGGATCAATCCACCAAATCACCTGCGAGATCGGTGCCGACACCAGGCGGTGATCCTCGAAACGCCACCAGGGCGCCTTCTCCGCCGCTGGATCCGCCGGCGGTGAGACTGGTATTCCAAGGGTTCAATCCTCGGCCAAACGCATTGTTGTCAGACTCTAGGCACTAGAATGCTGCTGGCGTCTTGGGGGATAAGGGTATGAGTAAGCCGACACCTACCATCAGGACCTGGGACACATTCGTCTTGACGTACAGGACCGCCCCGAGATCGAGCAGGAGGTCCACCATCGCCGAATTCTCCAGGAGCGCGACGGCGCCAATGCAGGCCTGGGCGGAGCTATTGGCAGCCCACGATGCCGCATCAGTTCGACAACTCCTTTGGCGGCACGGGTGTCGCTCATATGCTCTGCCAGGCGCAGGCCACGAGGCTGGCGATCCTCTTGGTACTGCATCGCC
Organism: Apiospora aurea; assembly: GCF_038362705.1. NCBI lineage: Eukaryota > Fungi > Ascomycota > Sordariomycetes > Amphisphaeriales > Apiosporaceae > Apiospora > Apiospora aurea. The sequence continues at coordinate 42,908 of NW_027117398.1, read as the reverse complement.
TTCGGCGCCCCTTGGGCACTAGGGACGGCGGTGTAGCCCGCTTGCTGGCGACGGCCATCTTGACGCAGTAGCACGTCCGATGCACCGGCTTGCCACTACTAGTCGCGTGCCTCGAACTGACGGGCGCGGAACGCGCCAAGTGGCTCCAGGATATCGTGGCTTTCGCGGGCTTCTCATCAGAGCATGGAGATCACATTCGCGAGACACTGTCCTCATACTGTGTTGAGATGGTAGTCACGTGCCTTGCCTGTACATATATATAGCCACATCTCTGAGCTTCTCTCAGAGACTCTCTTCCTTCCTCCTTCAATCAACTCATTGCTCATACTCCCAGAGTCCTATGTCAATATACTGGATTGCTCCACCGCCTCATGGGGCCATTTGGTCCAGGCCGGGGCCCCTTTTCTTCGCAACCCACTGTGATGGATGCGCAACAACGACTGAGACTGCAAACGAGCGGCTTTTTGTCACGATAGATAAAGGAAGTGGTCAGATGGCCTCGTCGACTCGGAAGACCCAACTGCTTTGAAAACAGAAAGTAAGAGACTATTCCCACGTAACCCAGTTCACAAAAGCCCGCACCAATCCCAAGACGCCGCAACCAGGGGTCCTCAACAAATAACCCAGACGAAACCGCAAAAGCTGACCCAAACTAAAAGAAGTTCTTCGTGACTCCGGGCTGGATCTTCTCCAGCTTCACGACCAACTCCTGCCACAACCGGTCCTGCAGCTCCTTCCCCTTGGTCACCGTCCCCGATGGCTGGTCGATCCTGCAGTCGCTCATGTACTGCCCGTGCGTCTCGGCACCCTGCGTCGCGGCGTGGAAGATGGTCCGGCTGCCTTGCTCCGTGGTGCGGGCCAGCACCCCCTTCATGACGAAGAACATGACGGCCTGCATCCCCGCGGCCTCGCGCGCGAGACCGGACTCGCACAGGCCGGGGTTGGCCAGGTTGATGGTGACGGGGTAATCGGCGGCGGCGGGCTGTTGCGTGCGCTCGGCGATACTGCGGACGTGGTAGATGGGCAACAGCTTCGAGGCCGGGTACTGCTCGGCCCAGTGCGCCTCGGCGAACGCCTTGTCGTTCAGCGTGGCAAAGACGCTTCCGCCTCCGGATTGTCGTGCGACGTGCGCGTGGGGGAGCTGCGTGTGCGCGTGGGCTCCAGAACTGGTCAGCGTCAGCGTGGGGCGGATCCCAAACGTCGCAGCGACCTCCTTCAGCTTGGGCAGCACGAGCGCCGCCAACAGCATGGTCGATACGACGTTGACGGTGATCTGGGTCTCGTTGTCTTCGGCCGTGGACCAGGCCATCTTGGCGAGGCCGGCGTTCTCGATGAAGATGTCGATCCGGTCCAGCTCGGCCGCCACGCGGGCCGCGAACGATTTGACGCTGGCGTAGCTGGCCATGTCCAGCTGCCACACCTGGATGTCGGTGTTGGCCCGAGTGCTCTCGAGGATGTCCCTCTTGGCCGCCCCGCCGCTTTCTACATTTCGGACGGCGAGGATCAGTCTGGCGGCGCCCAGGCGGGCGAAGTGCCGTGCTGCTTCTTTGCCCAGCCCGGTGTTGCTACCAGTGATCACGACCGTCTTGCCAGATTGGTCGCCTTCTGGATAGGGCAGTTTTCGGCTTTCGACCAGTTGGCTGTAGAGAAAGCCCATTTTGAATAGAAAGGGGTCGTCGGTGAGGCGAATGTGGAATGTGTCTGGTTTGCGAGGAATGCTCAGGATGTAAAGATCGTTCTTGGCGGACAGGCTGCCTCGATACTTGTATGTCGGGAAATCACATTCTTTGTTGCCCTCAGCGGGCATAGTCGCAATGGAGTTAATCATTAAATCCGGCGGCCGGACAAGTATGCTTGTCCGGCTTGTCTGACCAACCAGCGAGCCGTTTGGCCGACGAGCTGCGTGACACAAGTCAGGATACCGACGTCAGCATTTTTCTTTTTCTTGCCTCCGCTCGATGATTCCATGGACGAACAGCATTCTCATTGACGAAATACTAGGCAATCCTACGATTGATTCCCATTTTCGGAGCCTTCGTTGGCTCATGTTTCTGCAATAGTGCTTTTTGAGGTGGTGGAATTGAACGGCCTCTCAGTCCCCGAGTGCCATTGCAGAACAACCCGAGGCAAGAGAGAGCAAGGTGCTGTGCGACACAGCAGGCCTACCTGGCTGCGTGAGGAAGATGTCCTGCCGTCCCCCAGGGAACGGCGATGGTTCCGGGTCACCCCTAATTGGCTGAAGAACACGAGGGATACTGAAGTGACTTGGCACCATCCCGCACCTGGTCCGCTTCAGTGCAGCAGCTACTTTTGAGCTGTCTTCCTCGATTGTTTCCTTCTTGCATATGACCGGTTGGATGGAACCGCATCAAGCCAAAATGTCTCCCCCTTGCCGCAGCGACTTCTGCTCCGACCGCCCTGCCAATCACATCCTCACAAAGCACGTCCTCTCGGGTCCCGAGGAGAAAAGCATCGCCATCCTGCAGTACGACGAGTACTACCGTCGATGGCGCAAGTCCTTCCAATTCATCCTCGGCCCCGCCGACATCAAGCGGCCCCTGCCGCTCTTAGAGTCGGAAGCTGCTTTGCGACGACGCCGACAACTACCTCGTCGGCGCTAAGAAGACGTACGCCTAGACAGAAAGGGACCCCGAATCCGTCGTGCTCGACAGCCTGCTCCCCAAGATCATGAAATAGCTAGCGGCCGCGCGGGACAAGGACAAGTTCACCGAGACGGAGCTTGCCTCTGTGGGCCAGGCCGCGGTCGGGGCTGCCGTCGACACGACATTGGCCACGTTCAAGAACCTCATGGTGGCCTTTGCTGCTTTTCCGGCCAAGCTCGTCAAGGCTCAAGAAGAGTGGCACAGGGTGGCCGGTGGCGAACCTCTTCATGGCGACAGAATCGACGAACTGGTATCTCTCAAGGCGTGCGTGTCTGAGGTGAGTCAACCACACACAGCCCAACCACTATTTTGCAGCGCGGTGGCGACAGGGATTAGCACGGATCGGTGACTGATCAAATCTCTAGGTCCTCCGATGGCGTCCGACCACCCCGCAGGCCTTGCCGCACGTGCTGACCCGGGATGAACACGTCGGAGAATACTGAGAATACTGAGAATACTGAGAATACTGAGAATACTGAGAATACTGAGAATACTGAGAATACTGAGAATACTGAGAATACTGAGAATACTGAGAATACTGAGAATACTGAGAATACTGAGAATACTGAGAATACTGAGAATACTGAGATTACTGAGAATACTTCTTCGCCAAGGGCACAATGTTCATCGCCAACGCCTGGACCACCCACCGCAACGAAGAGGAGTACGAACAGCCCCATGACTTCATCCCAGAGCGCTTCCTGGACAACACCCTCGGCCTGCGCCCTTCTGTCGCGACAGCGGACAGGAATCTCGAGAACAGCGGGCGTAGGGCCCTCTACGCGTTCGGATCCGGCCGCCGCCAGTGCCCCGGCGAGCAGTCCGCCTTCACGTCCGTCTTGCTGGCCGCCGCCAAGGTCGTCTGGGCCTACGACATCCTGGTCCCGCTCGGGGGGCCGCTTCGACTTCAGCGTCGAGACGGGTTTCAAGGATAGCACGGTGACGGCGCCGGTCCACCCCGAGGTGACCTGCCAGACGAGAAGCGAGAAGAAGCGGTCCGGGGTGGTGGCCGATGCACAGCGTACACAAGACATCGCCAGAGATTTGCTGGGCTTGGAGTTTTGAAATTCTGGCATGTCCCTTGATTGACGCGAAAGCATCTTGCTTCCGTGAAATGTTGTGCACAGGCATACTTAAGCACTATCAACTCCCTATAGAAGGCTCTCTGGGAGTGACACTTGGTGAATATTAAGAGACCTCTTATGGGCAAGAGGTCGTGGGCAATTTACTTAAGGAGAAATTCAAGGCACGGATTGTCACGTGTCATGGGCAATGGAAGATCTGGCATGCATTTTCAATTTTTTTTTTCCCTTTCTATTCCGGAGCTATCTGTCTCATCACCAAGGCCACTCTACTTACCAGGCATAACTTACGCTTTGGGAAACAAATAAACAAGAGCGTGTGTCCAAAAGACGCCACTTCGCGAAAACAACAAGCTGCGCTCTAGACACCACTTACCTCAGGGGATTCGGGCTGGAGACTGCTACTTGGCAAAACAGAGCAGATCAGTCTTGCCTCATAGAGTAGACTTACCTTATTGGCGACGCGGGAGAAAGAAGTGGAGGGAAAAGGGGGGGGGAAACCCCTTACTCCTCAATGGGGTAGGTGTTGGCGTCAACGGGGTAGATTTCTCCACGCGTTGCGAACCACACCGCAGCCTGGATGATGTGCCGGTAGACCGCATAGTGCTCTGCAGTCCGGGGCGCATAGAGGATGACCAGGTATTCGGGCACAGGTCGTCGGTTGCCCTCCATGTAGTGGTGCGACCATTTCCAGAAAGGCGTCGCAATGGCGAGGGGTGGCGCTCGCCCCAGCCGCCCTCGATGACCGTGCGGACGTCCTCGGGGTGGAGGACGACGTGCATGGATCCGTCGAGGCGGTGGGGGTGCGCGATCTCCCCGCCAAACTCCCAGTCACCGTTCCTGTCGTCGCGGCCGAGGGGCTGGCCTTCGGGAACCACCTTGCGCAGAGCCTGCAGGTGTCCCTCGAGGAAGGAAGTGTTGATGTTGAGGTGCTGGGGGTGGGCCCGGGCCTCCTCGGCCAGCATGTTGCTGAGGCGGAAAAAGGTCGAGGGCGAGGCCTTCTGGTCAGACTGGCGCTGCGGCGCGACGCCCTTAACGGTAGGACGGGGGCCGGTGCGCTCGGGCAGGTTGAAGAGGCGGCCGCGGTAGGGGTCCATGAAGGGCGGGACGCGCGGAGGCTGCAGGACGTCGAGGCGGGCCATGTACTTGAGGCGCAGGGTGCGCAACCAGCCACGGACGGTGGACGGGTGCCGCTGCGGCCGAGATCGAGGTAGGCGTTGTAACCGTCGTCGAACAGGCGGACGAGCCGGTACAGGACCCAGAGGCAGAGGAAGGGGAGGAGGAAGCGCGTGAAGAGGCGGGACTGGAGGAATACCTTGTCGATGATATAATATATCATCGAGAACAGGCGGAGATGCCGTCCAACGTCAGACCGTTGTACCAGATGCTCATCACATACCCCCAGAGAAGGTCGAGGAAGGCCCGGGTGGAATGGAAACCATTCCCGGCAGCATGGGCGGTGTGGGTGAAGAGTTTGGCGGCATTGTCGGACAATGCCTCGGGCACCCAAGGCGCCGGCGGCGGAGCCATCGGTGTGGCAGCCACATTCACAGTCGTCGGGACTGCAGTCATCGTTACAGTCGTAGACGCTGTGACTGTCGATAGAAGGCTCGTCATGGTGCTGGTGCTGGTGCTGATAGCAGCAGTGGAACTCGACGCACTGATTTTCGATCCAAAATAGGATATTGGGCTTCCACGGGGGCGATGTCCTGGTAAGACTCAAGAACTCCAAAAACTTTAGACAGGAAAGCCATTGTTCGATTGCAGTTTGGCGGGGTCGGGTTGAGAAGCTGGAGCTGTTGAGCTTGGAGGAGTTGGGAGTTGGGAGGTGGTGGTGGTGAGGATGCGATGGATGATGAAGTAGAGCCGGGCCATCTGATCCTATATATACCCGTATGCTGTCGAAGGCTTTTGAAACCCCATTTCGGCTGTGGCCGATGACAATGGCGGTCTTTCTCAACTATCCCATTGTTGCAGAACAGTTCGCGTCGTGACAATACAGTGGAGTGGGAATGACAATGAACCTCATCCACGACCAAGGGTTGTTTCCTTGCTAGCCAGCATACGTTGTTGAGTAACGAAGCAGGCTTTGTTCCTTGCTCGCCTTACAATTGATTGAGTTGTTGGACGGCATAATACCCAAAGTCCTAGCATCGGCTTGACAAAGGACCAGGTGGCTACGACCGTGGTCTACTTCGTCTATCTGCAGAGACAAGATGCGTGTATTGGCGAGGAGGCCTTCCAACTCCCGATGTGCCGCCGCGGTCGCTACCAGATCGGGATTATGACATTGACGATGATCCGGATCTCGCCTCAGGAACGGGTCCAGGTAGGCGTTCAGCATGAACCGCGCCTTGGCCAACTCGTCTTCGGTTTCTTTGAAGTCCCATCCCCTGTCGACGCCGAGCGCACCGCTGCCGTAGGTACTCGGCTAGCCGAACGTCCTTCCAATGGACATCCTGCTCAAGTGTAGCGCGCCGCTCCTCCATGACCGCCTCCTTCGTGCGCACCACCTTGCCCAGCGCCTGCCACGCATGCTGTCTAGCACCGTCTTGTCCATCTCGGCACGCGTGCCGCTCAGCAACGTCTTCGTATGCGGGAAATCGCCACTGTGCTAAATCCCTCTCGTCAATTCGCTGCGATGCGGGTCGGCCGGTGCTTTGAAAGTGGCGGGCGTTGGCCAAGGAGGCATCGGTGCCGTTCGGGCGACGAAAGAAGAATCACTTGGCGGTGGGTTGGAGTGCGTGATTGTTCGAACTTCGACTGCGTCGGATCGATCGGAGAGTGTAGTCGACCGCATGCAGTCTCGTGCAATTGCGAAGCTGACGGGTGATGGACGCGATGCCCTCGCTCGACTGAGGGCGGATTGCCTTGGACACTGGTGGGAGGGGAGCAGAGTTTGTGTTGCAGTCGCGACCGGGATCGCTGACAAGCAAATCGCCAATGCTTCTTCGGCAGCGCTGGGCGGGCCAATGGGATCGGGCTGCTAGACTGTCGACGTCGCGGCGGGCGAGGGCAGGGCAGGGCAGGGCAGGGCAGGGCGTTGGCTGAGAGATGCCGACGAGAATTCTGCAATGAAGGCATGCGACTACGCCAGGACTGATGAAATGATGGGCGTGGCAGCTACAGGCAGGCATTGCTGTGTCATCCGTTTGATCCCGGGCGGCGCGCGATGGATACCATCTTGATGGTGCCCTCCTGTCGGTTGATGGCGTCGTCGTTGCTGCTTCGAGCAGTTGTTGCTGCAGCCGAAAGTCCCGGAGTTGTCCGAAGTTGCGCGTTGACGGTCGACTCGATCGACCGGGGCGCTTTGTTGGTGGACCAGCGGGGAGAAAGGGAGTTGGGTCGGAGCTCGCAGTCGTCAATACGAATAGACAAGTACATATACAAACACACAGTGAACCCTCCCTCCAATGAAGCCGAAGAGACAGAGGAGCAATTCCCACGACTAGCCTACAGCAATTCAATCACAGCTATTGGGGCTTTGAGATCATGTAGGCAGTTTATTTGAACAACCGCCAGAGAGTGTAGGCAGAATTTGGCTGTCGATCATTTGCGCCGCGCTCTCGGTTCAGTAGGGCTTATCGTCTCGGAACTGGCGCTATGACGTCGCCACGGCTGGGATCTCTTCAGGCACATGAGACAGTCACACTCAGCCGTGGCAGCGAATCACTGGGGGTACATGGGGGGTGACAGTGGTGCATGATATAGCGAGAACAGCTCTTCTCGGATATGGGCAAAAGCTTGCTTCCATTAAATATTACTCTGCCGCACAACACTCCGAAGTTGTCCGTGAGTAAGTGCTGGACATTACCCCGAGACACGGCCCTGACCCGTGCCTCTTACTTCCCACCACTCCGACATGTGCGTGTCCTGCCGTTTAGATGGTGAAGATGGAGAAGGTGTTCTTTCCACCACCTGCAGAGAGAAGAAGAAGAAGAAGAAGTCAGCAACTGGGCAACAACAGGGGCAGGAGGCAACGTACATTTGTCGCTGCCGAAGCCGGGGCACGGCGTGTCGCACAGCGCCTCGTCGACAAAGTCGTCCTGGTCCGGCAGCTTGCCGCAGTGGCACACCTCGCCCGAGATGGCCATGGCCGTCGGGGAGCCGCATGCCCGCTTCTTGCAGCCGTCGGCGCATTGGCCCCAGGACATGAACTGGCTCGTGAAGCTCATCGACGACACCGCCTTCGAGGAGCACCCGACAAAGGTCTCGGCCTGCGCGACGGCGCAGGCGGCGGCGAGGAGGAGGGCGGCGGAGAATTGCATCTTGAAAGCTGGAGATCGAGGTAGCGAACGTGTGAGTGAACGAGTGGATGGATAGTCGAGGGTCGGGTGGCAGGACTGTGATGGTAGAGCAGCGTGTCGAGAGAAACGTGAGAAGCTTGTCGTGATCGCAGCGCCTATTAGTACGAAGGCCTTGACCCGACTGGAAACTGGAACCCGAGACCAGCAGCCAAGCGCCGACTCAGGGGCCGTCGTCTCTCTCTCGCCTTTCGCCCCACTCCGACCTGCCGCTTTAGTATAGATTCCACCTCGTATTGGTTGGGGAGCGAGATGACAGGTCAGGTACGGCGACCACCGCGGCGAGCCGAGATGGAGCCTGACCATACCCGATCCAATGAAACCCGCGCCGTAGCTGCTGCCTAGAACGACCCCCGCGGGCAGCTGTCAGCTGAGAACAGGTTAAGAAACGTCACTGACAAGGCCCAGTCTGCCAGCTCTCCCGTCATATCCGCTTCAGGGGGGGCGGCACAGCCCACCGGCCCACCAGCTGACCGCCTCACCGGGTCTTCCGGCACGCTAGCCAGCTCGTTGCTGGTCCTGACTTGGCCGGCGGGAACTCTCCCGATCGAACCCACCCATGATCTGATCATGATCCCAGATGCTTACTACACCGAGTCTATCGGTTGACATGCTGATCAGCGACACCCCAACATACGCAGATGCAGCAAGATATGCCACTCTATGAGAATGCCAACATGTGCACCCGTCTAGACGTCATCGGTCAACCTTGCAGCTTTTGCAGCTTTCGCAATCATTCTAGCCAAGCATCGGCCCAGACAGCCACTGACCCCAGAGACAGATGAGTTCACCGTTTTCCGAATCCTTCGGAGCCCACTCCTCCTGCGCGCGCTGGGGGTACCAGTCTCACCAGTCACTAGCCAAATGTTGGCCCAGCTCTCTGCTTTGATAGCATCGCCCGTCTGCCACGTGGGAGACAGGTAGGCCGGCCCAAGGTCGAGGTGTGTCGGGCTCGTAATCTCCGTAGGCAAAACTTCGCCTCCTCGTTCTGGAACGAGTGGCTCCACGACGCTGTGGCCTGTTCATTCCGCGAAGAAGCCTGACCTGACTCGCATGTCGGGATGCAGCGACCCCGTCCTCGAGCTACTCTGGCTTCTTGCGACATTAGCAGTCATGCCGTTCTTCACATGGTCAATATGAAGATGGCTTCCGGGCACTGTCTCGATGCTCGTAGCAACAGTCTTTAGCTTCTTTCTCGTCCGAAGTCAATCCAATGACAACGATGCGGGTCTTCGGTGTTGACCTCGACCTGATCCAGTTCTGCTTGTGAGGTTTTGTTTGTCGGATTGCGTATGGTCTGCTACCAGAAGGATGTTAGGATTTATCACAAGCACCACCACCTGACGGATCAAAGGCCGAGTTAGCAAATGCTTGCGTGCGCACAACATCACTCGCGTTGCGAGACGTAGATAGATAGACCAACCATAAAAAGTAGACAACGAGCCACTCGTGGCCAGCTCGGTTGATGGCGAAATGGGAATTCCCCCAAAAATACACGTCGAGCGAAAAGGAAAACGAGGCAAAAGAAACAGCTCGTGCCCTGGATCGAACAGGGGTTGCCAGAATATTGACGGTTCATCAGAATCTGGAGTGATAGCCACTACACTACACAAGCTTGTGTCCTAGCTGGATGGCAGAACGGCAGTTTATCGGGCCTCATATTGCTGGCGCACAGATCACCAACATCGTCGCCCACCGCGTGCGTCACTTGAGTCGGCGCCTTGAGCCCAGTTTTGTCTTTGCGGCAGCCGCCAACTAGCCTGAGATGCTCACTCGGAAGGGAGTTTGATGCGCTCACTCTCCTTGATCCTGTCGGACCCCCAGCCCACTGGGCCGTAGCCAGGCGTCTGCGACCTGAGATGGCTACAGATCTAGTGTCGGTTGACCGAGATGTACGTCGGTGATTGTCAGACACAACAGCCTCTTGCGGCTCCAGGTCAACAGCGGCGGTACGAGATCCCGAGTGCTTTAGGTTACGCGATGACCTTGCCCATCAAGTAGTGCCGCCTTGGACTTCCAGTTGAGTCTACTTTGGTTGCAGGCCTACTTCCTCATCGGGCAGGTCGCGACGGGAGATGGCGCTCTGATTGGACGGGCATTGGCAGATCGTTTTGCAGGACAGGGCGGATTGACTGCCGATCTTGGCTTGCAGCGTGTAATCAAGACTTCGTTGTCCCTGGAGAGGTATCGCATCATGTTCCTCGGGTTGCAGCTGCAACTAGTAGGGCGTCTAGAGATGGAGCAGCAGCTATGCTAATGCCTTCTTCGGCTCGTTGGGATCAGGTGTCTCGTAGCACTCGAGATTGAGTATCAGTGGTCGAGCACGAGGGCCGCTGTAGGAATTGCTGCTTGTTCGCAAGGACGCCTCATGGATGGCTGGTTGCAGCGTGATGCATCCTCAATTGAGGTGACTTGAACACCTGCAACCGTTACCAATTCCTGTCCATTCCTGAGGCGTCCCGATCTCCCCCCCCCAGGCAGACAGAACTGACAGACTCAGTTGGCGGGGCACCAAGGCACCTAGAAAGGCCCCCGCGAATTGCGACGGGGCCCCGCCAACAGCTCCAACCCGCACGCAGCCACTGCGCCGCGGCAACCTTCTGTCAATCAACCACTTCAGTCCCGGCCTGCCTCGAGCTGGAGCACTTCCACTTGACAATCAACATCTCAACTTCCTCCAGCCTTCACCACCATCGTTTCCACCATCGCGCGACTTATTCCACACCCTTCGTCGCGTCTTGCCACGGCAGCTTCCTCTCCCCTCGTGCGATTAATCAATCATCCGGCCTTGCGCCAGCCCATCTCACGCAATAATGTTCTTCATTCGATCCTCTATCCCCGACAACGACGACGGCTGGCTGGTTCTGGACCGTGGTTTTGGTGCTTCTGCTCCTGTTGCGACATCACCAGTTCCGTCCAAGCCGCCTGCGACTCCCACTCCCGTCATGCAGCGAAAGCCGCAGAAGCCGCAGAAGCAACTGGGCCGACTCCAGATCGTCTAGTACTCGATCCGCCACTGGCTCCTCTTCTTCGCCAACCTCCTTCTCTTCCTCGGCTTCGAGGTCCTCTTCTACACCCTGGTCGCCTGCCACAAGCCCTTTGTCTGTATCCGCGCCGTCATCCGCAGTATCACTGCTGGCCTTGCCCACCTCGCAGCCACCTGCAACATGCTTCTGGCCCGCGCTGGTGCCGCAGTCACCCAGGCCAAGGCCCTGGTTTCGCCCCGGCGAATCGTCAACATGGTAAGTAGTCGCCGCTTGCCATTGTTTCTCTGCTCCGACCATGTGGCTGGCCTTTGTCTAACTTGCTCTGCCACGCCACACAGTCTCGCCGGTCTTGGTTCCGCTCCCTTTGCGACGTCTTTGCCCGATCCCGAACGCGAGCATCGACTCTCCTCGCCCAATTGTCCGACCTGCTTCGAGCGCCCGATTTGCTCCGAGCAGTTGCCTACGCCGGCCTGGCCGTTGTTATCGCCGTCGCCCTTCTCGTCGGCCACGCGCTGAGCAATGTCGTCCTCAATGTCCCGCAGCCCCCCGCCTGCGCTGGCCCCTACAAGAAGCTGTCGGTGGACATCTCAGCCGACTACAAGAGCGGGGGGTTTGAGCGACCCCCTCGATATGATCGTCGCGCCCACGCAATCCGTCCACTATCGGGAGGGAGCTGCAGCCGCCGTCGCCGCCGCCAGGATCAACCCTACCACCACTGATGGCGCCAACATGCCCATCCAAGTACCCTTGCGCCTGGATTTGGGCCAAGTTCTCGACGGCAACCAGGTCAGCTTTCATGTCAGCATCCAGTGCCAGGCCGGACCTCTTACGTTCAGTCGCCGCGAGCACCATTACCTGCGAAGTGGCCTCGTCTGGAACAGCTTGAGCTGGCGACCTCCTGTGCTCGACCCCCTCGACGACGGCCGTGGATCACCAGCCACGCCCGTGACCCGTCAGGACGGTCGTGGTCCTTTCTGGTGGATCTTGAGATATTGACCTTGAACCATCTCGGTTCGTTGGTTTGCCATTGGACGCATTGGCGATTGTCATTTCTGGTCAGCTGTTGCGCAGGGAATACAGGCATGGAGAACCTTCAGGTGGGGGTGTCACGAGATCAACTCTGCCGTATGGTCTGGAAAGTGCCGACCGTGGGCAGATCACACGAGATTACAGAGTCATTGGAGTTTCTGTTTGCCCAGGTACTGAGGCGGCTATGCGAGGTTTTCTGCAGACAATTGATTGAGACGTGAGAGCACATTCACCACGGATCATGTGGGGAGGGATTTGTCGGTTGACAAGCTGGAAAGTAGATACGCGAATTCGACTGGACTTGAACCTGGCATACCGCTCGCATGTGCACCCGTGTTGTTGCATTGATGCGTATGCCCTTAACCAAGAAACACGGTAAGATTAGAGATCACTGGTGGCCTAGCTCGCGGCTGCACAATGCTTGTTGCTGCTAGGGGTCCAGACGTAAGGGGCGAATTGATGTCGGACAGCCCCATGCAAGACGGCACCGCGCAATTGGTATTATGACTTGGTTCGTGAGTTTCGCCGTAGCAAAACAGTATATCCAAGCATGCCGTCGAAACTCTCTTCGACCACCATTGGGAGGATGGCGGCCCGCCCTACGATAAGGCCACCGGCGACCCTAACTCTGACTCGGCCGGCGCCATCGGGCGACACAACGTAGTCCTGGTCCATATGCCGGGCATGGGCAAGATAAACGCGGCAACGGTTTCGGCCGATTGCCGAGCAAGCTCCCCCAATATGCGGCTCGCCTTGGTCGTGGGCGTTTGTGGGGGTTTTCCCCATCGATCGGGAAGGGCAAGACATTATTCTCGGGGGCGTCATTATCAGTGATGGTGTTGTTCAGTATGATCTCGGGCGGCGTTTACCTGAACGCTTCACGCGCAAAGACACTCTTCTCGATTCACTCGGACGGCCCAACCGTGAGATGCGCAGCCTACTAGCGAAGCTGAAAACCCTCCACAGCCGAGAGACACTCCAGGACAAGTCGTATCGCTAGTTAGCCGCCATCCAGCAGCGACGGCCCAAGCTCTCCGCGAACTACCCAGGGGCTGGCCATGATAAGCTGTTCGATGCAGCGTATCAACACGTTACAGACGGGGAACTATGCGATGAGTGCGCAACCTGTTGTGCACTTTGGTCATATTGCGCCAGGCGACAGCGTGATCAAGTCTGGCGAGGATCGCGACATCATTGCCCATCGGGACAGGGTGATAGCTTTCGAAATGGAGAGCGCCGGCGTTTGGGACATCTTCCCTTGTTGTTTGGAGATCAAAGGGGCCTGCAACTACGCGCATAGCCATGAGACGAAGCCATGGCAGCACTATGCCGCGGCCACGGCGGCAGCGTGCATGAAGGCCCTCTTGGACTCACGGGTTCCCGCGCAACTATCGGCTCCAGGTGTGTCGCGTTCGTGGATTGGGATTGCTGCAAGGCCTCGGAGTATTCACTCGTGCAGGTTAGAAACGAAGATCTGGCGCTTGCGTGGCCGGTGTGTATTACTAAACTCAGTATAAATCCATACAGCACGCGTTACCATGCTTCCTTTTCGTCAAAACTTGAAGTCCCCTGGGCGGGAGAGGGAAGCTTGGAAGAGCTCGAGCAGAGATTGTTCGTGCTGCACGACTGTCGCACACTTGCCATCACTGAGCTTGGTGGCGTGGGCAAAACCCAGGTTGGCCTTCAGTTTGCGTACTGGGTCAAGGATCACCAGCCAGACTGCTCTGCGTTTTGGGTCCCGGCATCCAGCCAAGAGGTTTTTGAACACGCTTAGCTCGAGATTGCGACAGACTTGCGGATCTCGATCAAGACCGACGACAAGAACGCTACCGTCTGCAGTGCGTACCTACCTGAGCTCGGCCGCGGCGGGAGATGATGCGGAGATGGTACTCACATCGCCTCGGAGACTTTCGGAGATACTTCCCAGAGAGCGAGTCAGGTTTGACGATCTGGACTACGCGATCCCCGGACGTTGCTGTAGCCGTGGCGGAAGGGAACGAGGCTCATCTACAAGGAATGGTCGTGCAAGATGCCACCAACCTGCTCAGGAATTCCCTCAGCCGCAAAAGCCTCCTGCGCGATACCCAGATGACAGTCATGCTTTTAGGCGAACTGACATGCCTGCCATTGGCCATTACGCAGGCGGCTCCCTATCGGAACCGAAATCGCCACGTATCTTTGCGGAGATACCTGGAGCTCTTGCGTGGCACGAAGCAAGACATAACAACCCTTCTGACAGCGAGTTTGAGGACACAACACGGTACTGGGGATCCCACAATGCGGTGGCTACAGCGTGGATCGTATCGTTTAATCAACTACAGGAAATGGATCCCGGAGCCGCCAGCCTACTGTCCTTCATTTCCTGTATCGAGCCGAAAGACATCCCCAGGCCAATTCTTCCCCCGTCGCAGTCCAACGAGATACTGGAACATACGATTGGGACGCTATGCGGGTACTCTTTCCTGGTGCACCAGGAGACGAGCGGCATGTTCGACATGCACAGACTGGTACACATAGCAACAAAATGTCTGGCCGAGAAAGCAGGGGCGTACCGTCGTGGCCGCCATCGCGGCGATTCGTCGCCTCGGGGGGCTGTTTTCGCAATGGCGTACGAGAGATCGCCGGGCGCGGCGAACACACTACCCGCATGCATTCAGGCTGCGAAGATCTGTGCTTCGGAGTCGGGAGGTCCCTTTACCTCGACAGACGTTTTGCGAATGCAGTGCTGTACCTTGAAATGGTATCGAGGTGGTGAGCACGCCATCTCCAGGACGCAGACGAAAGACGGCTCCAAGCAGACCACTGTCTCGGAACCGTATATATTGAGATGTACCGAGTCCCAGAGGCAATCCAAATACTCGAGCGTGTAGTCGACATATCGAGACGGTCGCTCGACGAGACGAATAAAAACCGGCTAGCATCAGAACATGAGCTGGTAAGAGCATATTTCGCCGGACGGATCCAAGAAGCCATCCAAATACTCGAGCACACGGTGTCAGTGGAGAGGAGGATCCTTCCAGATTGGGATGGCCATCTACTTGCGTCGCAACATGAGCTTGCACGGGCATACCTAGAAGACGAGAGAACCCAAGCAGCCGCCAAAATGCCGAAGCACGTCGCGCGAGTGAAGTGAAGAACACTCGAGGAAACAAACAGAGATCGATTGGCAACAGACTATTGGCTGGCAACGGCATATCTCAAGGACCGCCGAGTCCAAAAGGCCATTGACCTCTTCGAATACGTTTTGCGACGGTGTAGGACTTCGATGGACGAGGAAGACCCGGACCTGTTAGCATCAGAACGCCAACTTGCGAGAGCGTACCTCTGGAACAGACAGGCTTCTAAAGCCGTTGACCTCCTTTGGCACGTAGTCGGGGTAGAAGGCCGCAGTCTTGATACAAATCATCCCGACCGGCCGGCGTCGCTGATTCTACTGGGAGACGCAAGGGGACGGGGCAGTGACGAGCCACGGTGAGCTACCAACGCCGTATGGAGTTGTCTCAAGGTCGCCCCAAGACGACTGGGCTCTATCCGTTCTACCGATCCGCGTACCTGGGACCTCTGCACAGGACCGGCACGTGGCATCCAAATCGCTGTAGACTAGCTGAGCTACGCACTTTAGAATATAAGAATCCACCGAATTACTGACTTGTCCAAGCGGAGATTCCCAGGATTGGCTCCACGAGCTCGCGGCCCACCCTCATCGATAACCTAGATACCGTCGATGGCGGATGTGATGAAAGCTGGAGCGTCGACCGTGGCCCGTGGCCCGAGGCTCCGGAGAGTGAGATTAAGGCAATAGAGTTTCT
The DNA here is from genome assembly GCF_038362705.1 of Apiospora aurea. NCBI lineage: Eukaryota > Fungi > Ascomycota > Sordariomycetes > Amphisphaeriales > Apiosporaceae > Apiospora > Apiospora aurea. Next base: position 27,034 of record NW_027117398.1, on the reverse strand, counting down.
TACATGCTCAGATCGCACTTACCCAACCCATGTTCCCCAGCGTTTTCCAACCCCTGACCTGATGATAGTCTCAGTATGCGAAAGATTTCGAGCGCCACGGACCCACTGATACCAGAACTTACAAATCAATGTCGTGCTCATTGCAGCTTTTCATTCTTGATTCTAGACGGTCGTGGTAAGCTCCACGATGAGTCAGTTGTCCTGTGCGTATTTCTGCCGATTTATTGCATCTTCCTGCCAAATAAGGTTGAATGCCTTCTTTCTTCTCCCCAGCCTCCTACAATATTGTTCAGGCAAGTCGGCCTTCTAACTGCGGAGTTTGCGACATACCTCTAACCACTTTAAAGCAGTTCTGCTCATCGCAGCTCGTACAAAAACAATGGCGCCGAAACGAAAGCTGGAGAGCTCGGCGTGTGCACGGCAGCCCGAGCCAGGCGGAAACAGCTCTCAGCAGTTTCAGCGACAGCAACAAAGCCAACACGACCAACGATACGAATCACGGGAGGCCAACAGCAGCTCTAGCAGCGGGAGAATACGTACAGAAGAGAATGCTAGCCGTGCCATGGGATACGTAAATCCTTGGCCTCCGCATTACCCGTACCTCGAAGGACAGCCGCTGCCGCCGCCAACGGGGCCGCCAGGGGCTGCGTACATGAACTATCAGGGGTATGATGACCCAGCAAGAGTTGCGTTGCGTTATGCTAGACCGCCACCTTCCGACCATCCCTATGGGGGGAGACATGAGCCCATCCGCCAGCATATGGCGCAACACATGGCGCCACAGTCCTCAGGCTTCCTGGGTAGTAATGCTGACCCAGGGAACCTAGGACTGCCCGTTCGGCCATATCCGCCATATAACCATGTAAGTAAGTGACCGCCTCCTATCTGTGCCGCGCCCCCGGAAGTTTCCTCTCCCTTCTTCCGATGGTAGAGACTAATCAGACTCTAAAGGGTGGACATGGACAGCTCTCTCCGCCGTATGAGCCGAGCTTCGCTCAGGTACACGAGCCGAAGCGGCACCGACGACGGCCCGAGGAGATTGAGCGCATCTACAAATGCGGGTGGGAAGCCTGCACCAAGGGATACGGCACCTTGAACCACCTCAACGCCCACGTTACCATGCAAGGGCACGGAGAGAAGCGGAAGCCAGAAGGTAAGTGTCACTCGTCGTGCATACCCGGACAGGGCCCCGTTCCTATTAATAGACCAGCACGACGGTACTAACCACAGCGCAGAGTTCAAAGAGATACGTAGACAATGGAAGGCCCGCAAGAAAGAACAAGAGCAACAAGAACGGCAGAGAATAACCGATGCTGAGAAGATCAGGTACACTCTATGATAGAGAATACTTACCATGGTTAAATACAACTGTCTTAAAATTGAGACGGTGCTGTTGTTAGTATATCTAGCTTAAGGGCTGGCTATACTCGAAAAGGGGGATTATATGCGCTCCGCGTACGGTTTATTAAATTTTCGTATAAAGGGAATTTAAAGATTCTTTTTTTAAGTAAATAGAGTATACCGATTTAATATACTATATTTTATATTAATTATATTATACTATAATATATAAAGTAATTATATATTATTAAAAGTAATGAAACGGTTTCGCGTTAAATTTTCGATTAAGTAATCGTATTAAGCTTTTAAAAAATCCTGTATTAAAAATATTTTCTTTGAAAAATAAAACTATTTTATTATATAAAATAGCCTTTTTAAAAATAGTTTTATAAGAAAAAAAAAAGAGGGCTTTAAACTATATTAAAAATTAATCGAGCTATAACGTGGTTTATTACTACGCGACGTATATTACTTAGCGACGCACCTTAATTTAATTCTAATATAATTAAACTTTAACGCGTAATACCTTTATAACTATAATGCCTAATTAATCCTAAAAAGATCGGATAGTTTTAATAATTTAAGCGATACGAAACGGACCGAATTAAATAAGTTAAAAAGTAGTAGTAAAAGCTTACAATATACCCGAATTAATTTTACGCTATCGAATTTACGGCCGAACTTTAAAACGCGAAATCCGACCGAAACGATATAAAATAAATTTAATTAATTTATGTCGTATTTGGCGTTGTTTTTAGTGGTTTAGTGATGGACTTGGTTAAAATTCCATGGTCGTTTCTACACCCTATTTCCTATCTTTTAACGGCTGTGACGCGGCTATATTTACTTCTAGTATATTTAAACTCTACCTAGACACTTATAATACCGGTCCTTTTAATTCTATCTATTTTTATAATTCTTAACCGTTTCGACGTATACGAATTCTTTTTTTAAAGCCCGTTAGAATTTCGTTATACGTATTTAATAAGGGATTAGCGTGGCCGCTAGCGAGTACGGGTTTACCCCCGTTAAATAGTTATATAAAGGCCTATTTTACCGTATAAAACTTTTTATGCCCCACCTTTTTTATAAAAGCTTTAAATGTTATACTTTCTTTTATAAAAGCTTTAAATGTTACACTTTTATACACGTATAAATAAACCTTATTTTTCGTTAAACCCTCGTAACCCTTTTCTTTATTAACCTTATTAACCTTACTAACCGACCTTGCCGAATAGACCACGTTTTATATTTTTAATCGTGAATAGCTATAAAAAAAATACTTTAACCGACTAAGTAAGTATAATTCTAGTAAGTATAATTACGTTATAACTACTAGTAGTTAATCGAGGAAAAAGTTTCTTATTCACTGTTATAACGTAAGCTTAATATTATAATATACACCTTATTTTAACCGTATTTAGGTCTTTTATAGAGATAATATATTACCGAAAAAAAAAAGAAGTATTTTAAAACAAGGCAGCTACGGGTTTATTCGGCTCTTTTTCGTAGTTAATATATCGCTTCCGCCGGGCGATATTAAGAATAAGGCTTAGGAATATATTATAATATAGCCGTTATAAGAGGCTATTTATAAGGAATAAATCCGTATTTTAAACCTTTACGCCCTCGCGTTTATTTAAATCTTTTTTTTTACCCCGTAATATTTTTTTTATACGCTTAATAAAGCTATGTCGTTAAAGCCCGGCGGTATATAATTATTATTTAAAATCTATTTAAACTTTTCGTTTCGCGTTTTATCTCGAATTATTTACTAGGACTGCGATATTTATAGTATATTATATAATAACTTTTCGAGATTAGCTTAATTATAATCGTATTTTTTAATAATATAATATAGTTATAATTCGTTTTTAAGCGGCTATTTTTAACGGGTTTACGGTTTTTTTAGGCCGTTAACCGCCGCGCGTTATTCTGCCGTTAAATCTCGGCCGTATTATTAATGTACCGAGTTTTAACCGCGTTAAAAAACTGCGGTACGAATAGCCCGTTTAAAAGCGTCGACGTTTATCTCGGCGGTAACGACCCGTTTGCGTTTCGGTTTCGAAGGCCCGTATAATTAAAACCGCGTTCGTTATTATTATTGCCGGTTATTTATTTTAATAAGAGTAATTTACCCTCGTTAACATTTAAATTGTCCTCGTCGTTAAAAAATAACGAGTAATATTAAAACTTCGGTCGCTTATTTCGTATCGAGTTCGCGGCCTCGGGCGGGCTAAGCCTTTTACGCCGCTTAAAAGCTTTTAACCTCCCGACCCGATTTATTTTTAAAGGTACGCTTAAACTATTTAATCGGCGTTACAGTAAAACCCGGCGGCGTTTTTTTTTTACCGAGGGAATTGGTAAACGGCTCGGCGTTTATATTATATCCGAGTTTTATATAATAAAGGCCGCTTCGTTATTTATTATTTCCGTACCCGCCGGCGAAGTAACCGGGGAAATCGATATCGGTATAATAAGCGTAAATATAATAAGTATAAATATAATAAGTATAGGTATAATAAGCGTAAATATAGCAAGCGTAAATATAATAGGCGTAGGTATAATAAGCGTAAATATAATAAGCGTAAATGTTAAAAAAATAGATATATTAATCGAAAAAATTATAAGAAATACGGCCGTAAGCTCGTTAAGCGTAAACTTTTTTACTACGATGTAGTTTAATTAAAGGTTTTTTTTAATTCAAGAATTACGGGTAAAGCCGCGGCCGCCGGAATTTTATTACCGTAGAAACTCTCTTTAAATAGCGATTTCGATCCTGCCCTTAAGCTTTCTAAGTCCGCCTCGGGCTCGGGGCTTTTTAATAATTACGATTATTATTCCGTATCTTATCGGAATTATCTATTTAACCTATATAAGGCCGTAAACTCGTAAAACTGCTCGGCGTTAATTATAGTAATATTAGTAATTATAAATAAAATAGTACCGTTTAAAGAGAAAAACGAAAAAAATATAATAACGGAGAGGTCGGTTTTATTAAAAATAAGTATTCGTTTTTAACGGGCTATAGAATTATTTGTTTTAAATAAAGTATATCCGTACTATATAAATAAGTAATATGGCTACTATTTTTCCCGCTATAAGCGTTTACCTCCGGCAATTATTCATAGCGATTTTCTTTTTTTATACGTCGTTATGAAATTATTTAAATAAAAAAAAGCCAATAAATTTAGGACTTTTTCAACGAGAATTACTTTTTTAATTTCGGTTCGCAATATAGACTTTATTAAGACTAGGGTTCCGGCCTTTTTTAAATTAAGACCGTTTAATATAATTTAATTATAGGCTTATAAATTATATAAGTAAGCTTTATAGGCATAATAATAAGCCTTTTTTCTAAACCTTTGGGACTTTGGTATAATTCTTTAGACTTTGTTGTATTATTCCTTTTTATTATTCTAAATAAATTACTAATTAATCTAGCCGTTTTAAAAGGACTTTTTTTCCTTTTTTTACTATATCGTTTCCGCGTTTCGTTTTTTTATACTTTTTAGTATAGATCCGGCAGAACGAAGTAAGGAATTAAGGAAGATCGCATAATAACGGCGGCGATAAAGCCGCTAGGTTATTTAAGAAATCGATTTTATTACGCACGCTTGGCGCGCCGTATAGAATTAACGTTAAAAAGCGAGCCGGGCCTGGCGGCGAGTAGCCTTAATTAGTACGGACGTTGTTTTCCTTACGAACGATTTAATTCGAGAGCGAAATCCCCCGCCTATATTATACCCGTTAAATCACGTTTTTTTAAATTAAACTCTCCGCCTACGCTCAAGGCGTTAAACGAATTTCTTTTTAAGCTAGATTTTCTTATTAAATTAAATTTTCTTATTAAGCTAAACTTTCTTACTAAGCTAAATTTTCCTATTAAACTAAACTTCCTAGCTAGCCCGTAATCAACCCGCGGCTATACTAACGTAAATGGATATAATCGAAATAATTTTTTAAAACTTCCCCGCGTTTCGAAACGTTAAAGCGATTCGTAATTACTTCGGCTCGGTCTTTTCGCTTTACTACTTTAACGAAGGGTATCGCGGCCGGCATTATTAAATCCCGCCCAATAATTTATAAAATGCTACATTAACCGAAATAATTTACCGTTTCGCCGTTAATAAATAATACCCCGATCCTTTTTTTCCTTTATATAAAAATAGTACGCGTATCAAGCACCCGACCGATTACCGCCGCCTTTTTCGGTATACACGACGCGCTACGCCTCTTAATAATTAAAACGTAAACCGAAACGGTCGCCGACCTCCTTAATTTATATATCCGCCGCGTATATAACGTTAATAATATACTTTTTCGTTTACGCTTCTTCGATAATATAGCGTGCGACTTTACCGTTTTTTTTCCGCTTAAACGCGACTACGTTTATTATTTAAAACGCGCACTTTCGGCTACTTTATAACGGCGGTTTCACGGTATATGAACGTATTAATATATACTTAGGTATGTTCGTAAATAAAAGTAATATATACTTTATATTCTTATATATACTAAAGCGTTTTCCGTAATTAATAAACGCGTTAAAATGCCTCGAGGAAACGCTATTCGTCGGCGGCTATTTATTACTAGCGATTCGCAACGTAACGCGGTGTAAAATTTAGTAAAAATACCCGGGTAATTACGCTGACACGCACGTTAAATCCGAGGTGTTTTAAATTAAACCGTTAAATAACCGGCGGTACTATACGTAGTTAAAATATACGATTAATATATCGCGTTTTACGGCTTTTTACGCGGCCTTAATAGCGCGCCTCGGTTAATCGAAATACGCTATTTTTTATAATGCTACGCTATTTTATTAATATTACGGAATTAAAAATTGTACCGTTATTATCGATAACCTCGACGGACGTATTAACCGCTTTTACGGCGAATATTTACGAGGTTTCGCCGTTGACGCCGTTAACCCGTAAACGTTTTAAGTAAACGTCGGCTTTCGTGATTACCCCGTTGTCGCCGGCGGCGAGGCGCTAACCTTATTATACCGCGACGCCTACTTAAACTAAATGTTAACGCCGTAAGCCGAAGGCGCGCCGGCGTTACGAGCGGTGACTTAAAATACGCATTTACTAAGCGAGCTTGGTACGCGCAAGTTTTATAATAATTCGGCCGTTTTTTATTGTAACGCGCCGCTAATTATATAAATTAAAGCTTATAATAATTACCGGCTCGTTTTTATTAATAATGCTAAAAGGCAAGGGCTTTTTAACGAAAAACGCTTTTAAATATTAATTTATAATAACGCGTAAGTCAACGTTTTTTACGCGGCTTAAAAGGTTACCGCCGCGTTTAACTGGTGGTAATTAATTAAAACGTTTATTATTTTAAAACGGTAAATCTTATCATAATTAAACTTTAAGCCCGCCGATTATTACATTAATTATAATACTCGGCGCGAAATATAATATTTATTAACGGCGCTATAAAGTTTAAATATAAACGCTTTATTACCGCCGCCGTTAATACGGCCGTTCGCGCCGCCGCCAGGCCGGCATAACCTTTTTTTACGCAATATAAACCGCCGATTTATATTATTTTTTTGGCGTATTAATAACGCGGTACGCGCTCGCTTTAAAATAATTAACGCCGGCGCCGCCGTATAACGACGCCCCGGCCCTTTTAATAATAACCCGGTAAAAATAAAATTAAAATAATTATTTAACATAGTTATTCTACGCGTTTTTATACTTTACTTATTATAATACCTTGTTTACGAAAAATTATTAATTATAAAAAAAAGTATACGAATAGCGTGGCCGGGATTCATAAACGGCGGCCTTATTATTTCGCAGCCTCGGCTTACGCGTTATTTTATAAAAATATGATATAATTTAATTATTAAACGATTTTTTTAATTAAATATACCCGCGTTTTTTATCGGCGTAATATTTTTTTTTAAGCGTACCGCGGTAGGTACGTTTATAAGGGGGCTATAATGCCGTTAATACGGCGCCGCGTAATTTAATAGCGTTTTAAACGGCGTTATACTATACGCGGCAATAATAATACCAAAAAGTCATCGCGTATTAATTAAAAGTAAGGCTGGCTAAGTAAAACGGTTATTATATTAAACGTTTACAGTAAACTTATAACGTATTATAACGCTATATTATTAAAAACTATTTAATAATATAAAAAACTACTTTTAAAAGCGGCTATATAAATAACGTAAAATGACGGGCGGCGATTAAGCGTTATAAGTATTAAGCGTTAACCTTGACATAATTATATATAAACTTGGTATAATAAGAACGAACCGCGTTTACGCATATTACGCCTCGGTTTTATTAATATATATTTTCGACGCTATTTATACGCGGCTATAATCGCTTGTTTAACCGTGACGCCAAACGGTTTTATTTATTAATTTTTTAGCGATAAAGCGTATAAATACGAAATTTTATTGATATTAATATTATACGCAATACGTACCCACAACGTTATAGCCGGTTTATATTTATAACGTATTTATAGGATACCATTAATAAATAATATAATAAAACCGGGCTTTTGTATAACTATACGAAACATTACGACGCGAATAATAAACGCTATATAAAACGGAAACGGCGGCGGGTTTAAACTCGGTTTTTTAAAACGTTTTCGCGTTACGATATACCGGCTTATTTACGATAATATTTTTTTATTATAACGAAAACCGTTTTTTAATTAATAACGGCTTTTAAACCGCGGTTATCGCCGGGTTAACGTTTTTAAATTTTATCCTTTCGCGAAGAAACGCGGGCGGCGACGGCGAAAAGCCCCGAAAATTAAGCTCGCGTTTAACCGTAATAACGGGGGAAAAAAAAAAACCTACGGTTATTAAAAACTGGGCGAGCGGGCGCTCGTCGTTATCGAAAAAAAAACCAGTGCGTCGTTTAAAAAAGAAAAAAGGCGCTGTTTTTTTACGGTAAAAAAAAAAACAAAAAAAAATAATTAATAATAATTTAATAACCCTTTTTAATTTTTAATACTATTTATTACGGTAATAAAAAAAACCGGCCCTGAAAAAAAACGAACGGTACGCCCCGCTACCTTTTCGGGGCCGGATTTACCGGGCGAATTACGGCGAAATTTACGCCGCCGCGCTATACTTTTATAATAAAAACCCGCTTTTTTATCGGCGGTTAATTTAACGTAAGTATTTTAATACCGCGATATTCGATACGCGAAACTAGCCCCTAGGCCCTATTCCACCGGCCGTTCTTCGTGAACGTATGCCCATTTGGCGTAGGGTACGCGTCGCGCACGGGCCCGTTCCCGTAGGACGGCTTCACGTAGGACGGCGCGCGTCGATTGGCGCGCGCGCACGCCCCCGGGGGGGCCCACGTGGGGTTGGGGTTGGGGCGGCGTGGTCGAGCTGGTGTGGTTCTTTTTCTTCGGCTTGGTTCATTGGGAAAGAAAAAAAAACAAAAAACAAAAACAAAACAACGACAACAAGAACAAAGCCAGAAAAAAAAAAAAAGAAAAAAACGACATGGCGACCCCGAATGGAGACAACAGTAACGACGACGACGACGACGACGACGACGACGACGGCGCGCAGGCGGCGGTCGCCTTCGACCGGCCCCGAGGGGTCGTGCTCTGCCTCTTGTGCGGCGTGGGCGTGGGCGCGGCGGCGGCGCACTTCCGCAACCGGCACCGGTTCACGGGCGCGCGGCTCCAGCGGGTGCTGGCGCGATGCGGGTCGGTCGAGGGCGGCGCGCGCGATCCCGCGACGGTCGCGCTCCCAGCGGACGGGGGCGCGGCGGTCGAAGGGCTCGCGCGGCTCGCCGGCTACGCGTGCGCGCGGGATGGGTGCGCGTACCGGACGGTAAACTACAACAACATGCGGCACCACGCCCGAAAGGCGCCGCACGCCGACGCGGCGGACGGGCGTACGAGTCCCGGCTGGACGCGGGTCACGCTGCAGTCGTATACGCCGGGGCGGCACGCGCGGTATTGGATTGTCGCCGCCGACGACGACGACGACGACGACGATAACGACGACGACGACGAAGAGAAACAGGACGGCGAAGGCAGCGGCGAACCGGGCGACGGCTGGGAGCAAATGCTCGCGGCGTACAGCACGCAGCTAGCCGCCGAGGAAGCGGCGCAACGCCGTGTCGCCGAAGCGCCCGCGGGACTCGACGGCGACTCGGTCTGGGTGCGCGAGATGGGCTGGGCGCGGCACCTAGCCGGGAAGGACCTCGTGGCGCTGTACGAGGCGAGCGCTGGCCCGGTTTCGCGGGCGGTTCGGGCGAAACTACGCGACCGCGGCGCGCGGGCGGAGCAGGCGCGGCTGGCGCGGCTCGCGGGCGCGTTCGACGGCGAGGTGGCGCGGTCGCTCGAGCGGGTGGCGTGGGTCCCGCACGAGACGCTTCGCTGGCTCGAGAGCATCGACCCGAGCAAGCCGGCGGGCCGGCCGTTCCGCGCGAAGGAACACGCCGACACGATGACCCGGTACCGGGGGTACTGGCAGCGTTATCTCTGCTACTGCGTGCGGGCGCACGGGCTCGGGCGCCAAGAGGCGGAGGCGCAGCGGGGGGTCCGATTCGCGGACCGGCAGTGGGACGCGTTGGCCGACGTCGTCGACGCGCTCGAGGAGGAAGAGGAGAAGGAGGAGGAAGACGACGCCGCCGACGGCGAAGGCCGGGACGCGCGGGGGCTGTTGGGCCGCGCCGTTTTCCAGTTCTGCGTTTACTCGCTTCAGCAGAAACTCGGGGGCCGGATTTTCGAGAGCCCGCTGCTGCACTTCGCCGCCGTACTCGGGATCGACGTCGAGCGGCGGGCGTGGCGGGCGGCGAAGAACTACACGAACCAGCTCGCGGGGCTGCTCTGGTGCGGGCGGGTGTTGCTGCTCGAGGCGGCGTTCGAAGGCCAGCCGGACGACGCCGAGGCGGTTGACGTCGACGCCGTCGAGCACTTTAAGCAGGAGCACCGGGCGTGGCTCGCGGACGGCTCGCACACGCCGGTCAGCACGATCGTGCGCTGGATGGCGTACGGGAAAGGGTTCCGCCGGCAGGAGGGCGGGACGTCGGCGGTGCGGTGGGAAACGGGGCCGGAGAAGGAGATCTTGTACTACTTCGGCCAGCGGATCCGGCTCGGGGCGTTCCGGCAGGGGGCGTGCGCCGTCGTCGACGAGGCCGAGGCGCTGTTGGGCGAGCTTTGCTTCGGCGGCTGGGGCGCGCTGGCGGCCTCGCTGGATCTCGCACGCGTCGTCGATACCGTGATGTTCGAAGGGGCCGGCCGGTCGTTTGCGACGCACGAGGCGAACCGCTGGCTGCGGCCGGGCCACGCGCGGCTGGCCGAGCTCGCGCGCGCGGCGTTGTGGGACGGCAAGCGACGGCGGTGGCGGAACGGACCGGTACGGGAGTGGCTCGGCCGGCTCCAGGCCTTCCGGCGCGCCCACCTCGTGAACACGCACGTTTGGGGCGGACAGCCCGGCCGCGGCCCGGAGATCATGACGCTGCGGCACGGCGATACGCAGCAGCTGCTCCGGAACGTCTTCGTACTCGACGGGGAAGTTATGCTCGTGACGGACCGCGATAAGAACAAGGCGATCCGGGGCATCGGCCGGAAGGTGGCGCGGTTTCTGCCGGCGCGCCTCGGCAAGATGATGGTCGCGTACGTCGTCTGGCTGCTCCCGTTCGAGCGGTTCGTGGAGACGCAACCCGGCGTGCAGGGGGCGGCGCCGGCGCTCGCCCCGCTACTCTGGAGGGACGGGCGGGTGGGGGCGTGGCAGACGGCCGAGCTCAGCAAGCAGCTCGTGCGCGTGACGGGCCAGCACGTGGGGGTCGAGCTGTCGGTGGCCGATTACCGGCACGTGGCGATCGAGCTGGGGCGGACGGTCCGCGGGCTCGTCGTGCGGCAGCTCGAGGTCGATCTCGCCGGCGACGACGACCGGGGCGGCGACGGGGCGACGGTCGAGGACGCGGCCACGGGGGAGGCACGCAAAGGGGCGCGGTTCGAATCGGTATGGGATCTGCAGGCCACGCACGGCAGCGCGGTAGCGCGGCAGCACTACGCCGTCGACGTCCGGTTCCCGAACCAGCTCCAGCCGCAGATGGTAGCGAACTTCCGCGAAATCAGCCGGCTCTGGCACCGCTACCTCGAACACGGCAATAACGGCGTCGATTTTCACGGCAAGAACGGCGTCGATTCTCACGGCGGCCACGGCGAGGAAGCCCCGAAAAAGCGACGTCGCAGCACGCACGAGCAAGCGGACGAAGATCCTATTACGGCCACGACGCCGGCGGCGAAGCGGTCCGAACCTACGCCCGACCCCGCGGCCGAACGGCGGCAACAAAAAGCCGACGGCGCGCTTAAAACGCTACTAGGCAACGGGGCGCGTTGGCGGTCGGCGGAGCAGGAAGACGCGGCTCGTCGGGTGCTAGCGCTAAAAGGAAACGCCGTGTTAATCGTTGTGCTCCCTACCGGTGCGGGCAAGAGCGTACTATTTTTGTTGCCGGCGGTACCCGCTATGCACGCGGGGGTAAGTCTCGTCGTCGTCCCGTTTACCGCGCTGATTAACGACCTCGTGCGGCGCGCAACGGACGCCGGGCTAGACTGCTTACATTGGCAGCCGGCCGAGGTCGAAGGGCGCGACGAACAAGCCCGGGTCGCGCGGCTCGTCGTCGTAAGCGCCGACGTCGCGACGAGCAGCGAGTTTCTCGCGTACGCGGACAGCTTACGCGCGAGGCGGCTGCTTCGGCGTATTTTCGTCGACGAGTGCCATACCGTGCTGATGGACGCCGCGTACCGGCCGCGGCTCGAAGAGCTCCGGGAGCTCCACCGGTTCGACTGCCCCGTGGTGCTGCTCACGGCGACGCTGCCGGTGCGGCTCGAACGCGCGTTCCGGCAGGCGATGCTAGCTGAGGAGGCCGCGATCGTACGGGCGCCGACGACGAAGCGGAACATCCGATACCGCGTTACGACGGTTACGCCGGGCCCGACGGCGGTCGAGGACGAGGTAGTACGTACCGTGATCCGGCTACAGCGCCGCTGGCGGGACGACGAAAAGGGGGTGATATACTGCCGAACCCAGCAAGCGTGTGAGGCGTTAGCGGACAAGGTCGGCTGCGCGTTTTACCACAGCGGCGTGGACGAGGCAACGCGGCAGGCGCGGCTCGAGGCGTGGATACAAAGGAAGGCCGACAACCACTGGATCGCGGCTACGACAGGGCTAGGGACGGGGGTCGACGTCCAGGGGATCGTGGCGGTGGTACACGCGGGGCTACCGTACGGGCTAGTCGACTTCGCGCAGCAAACGGGCCGGGGCGGGCGGCGGGAGGGCGAGACGGTCGATTCGGTCGTCGTTTGGGACGGGCGGGCGGCGTGGCAAGCCCCGCAGAGCAGCGACGTCGAGCAGCTCAACCGGCAGGCGATGACGTGGTTCGTACAGAGCGTTGACTGCCGGCGGGTAGGGCTGGGGACGTTTCTCGACGGGCAGGGCCTAGACTGCGCGGGGGTTCGAGGAGACGCGTGCGACCGTTGCGAACGTCAAGGACAGGGTCCGGGTCAGGGCCCGGGCCTAAGTCTAAGTGAGGGCCGGCTCCAGCGGTGGTACCGGCAGAAGTACGAGGCCGACCGGGTATTACAACGTTGGCTAGACGAGGTACGGGGAGGGAAATGCCCGGTCTGTTTTATAAAGTGGCAACAACGAGGACGGCCGGCCGAGCTTAAAAAAAAATCTCGCACGCATTTACGTCGTGCCGTACGATCCCGGCGGCCGCGTATAGCGCGTGGCGAGAGAAGCTGCGATTCGGCGAGTATAGCTGCTGTTACCGCTGTGGGCTACCGCAGGCGTGGTGTACAGGAGCGGAGGGCGAAGGGGTGGCCGGGGGCGGGTGTCCGTGGATCGACACGGTGCTCCCGGTAGCGATGCTCGTCGGGACGAGCCAGTCGCTACAGAGGCTGGTACGAGAAGCGTTCGATATAGACGCGAGCGACGAAGCGTATACCGGGTGGCTTTGCCGAACGCGGCGGGTAGACGGGGTAGTTGCTACGAACGCTTTCGCGACGTGGCGAGCGATTATATTGTCGTGTTTTTAGCCTTTATTTTTCGAGTTTTATTTTTTTTCTTAGCCCGGTTCGATGAATTGCTTTCGTATTAACCTTGTGTACTCGTTGTTGAGAGCGAAATCTAGAGCTTTTATGTCGTTGATGTTAGCTTTTTTGCGGTCTTAATCCTGGTCCTAGCCGTGGTGGTCCTGGTGGTCCTGGTGGTCCTGGTCCTGGTTGTTCCAGGGTAGGTACAGGGTAGCTCCAAGGTAGGTACAGGGTAGCTACAGGGTAGCTATAAGGTAGCTTTAGTATTTTATGGTGGTCCTAATTGTGTTAATTTAATTCTTAGATAAACATAAGTGGTGTCATTCTGTCCGGAGTTGTCTGTTCCACGGACTCGGGCTATAAGCTCGTTGATGTTAGCCGTCGTGGTCTCGGCCGTGGTGGTCCTGGTGGTGGTGGTCCTGGTGGTGGTGGTCCTAATTGTTCCAAGGTAGCTCTAGGGTAGCTATAGGGTAGCTCTGATATTTTATAGTAGTCCTGGTCCTAGTAGTCCTAGTTATATAAAATCTACGATTTTTATGCCGTTGCTCCGTTTAACGTTCGCTCGAGGGCGATATCCTTTCTAACGATGGATCTTGGAATACGGGTTTGAGTCGGCCTTTGGGTTTAAAACGGCGCGGTGGTCCTGGCCGTGGTGGTCCTGGTTGTTCCAGGGTAGGTACAGGGTAGCTACAGGGTAGCTTAAATCTTTTATGGTGGTCTTATTCTTAATGGTTCTAGTTGAGTTTCTTTTTTATCTTAGCCCGGTTCGATGTATTCTTCTCGTATCGACTTTGTTAACTCGTTGTCGAGAGTGAAATCTACGGCTTTCATGTTGTTGATGTTGGCCTTTTTGCGGTCCTGGTCCTGGTGGTGATGGTGGTCCTGGTCCTGGTGGTCCTGGTCCTGGTGGTCCTGGTGGTGTTAGTCCTGGTGGTCCTGGTGGTGGTGGTTTTAGTTGCTCTAGGGTAGCTACAGGGTAACTAAAGGGTAGCTACAAGGTAGCTTTAATATTTTATGGTGGTCCTAATTGTGTTAATTTCATTTTTAGATAAACATGAGTGGTGTCATTCTGTCCGGAGTTGTCTGTTCCACGGACTCGGGCTGTAAGCTCGTTGATGTTGGCCGTGGTGGTCTCGGCCGTGGTGGTCCTGGTGGTGGTGGTCCTGGTGGTGGTGGTCTTGGTGGTGGTGGTCCTGGTGGTGGTGGTCTTAGTCGTGGTAGTCCTAGTCGTGGTAGTCCTGGCCGTGGTGGTTTTGGCCGTGGTGGCCCTAATTATTTTAGGGTAACTATATAAGAAGCTCGACTATGTCTAGATATCCTATGAGGGAAGCGAGCATTAAAGGAGTTGCTCCGTTCGACGTTCGTGACTCGAGTAACTCTTGTTCTCTTTACCGGTAAAAGAAGGGTAGTGCGGCGTGCGGGAGATTTCAAAGTAGTTACAGGGTAGTTACAGGGTAATTACAGGGTAGCTTTAGTTTTTTATGGTGGTCTTAATTGTGTTAATTTAATTCTTAGACAAACATGAGTGGTGTCATTCTGTCCGGAGTTGTCTGTTCCACGGACTCGGGCTGTAAGCTCGTTAATGTTGGCCGTGGTGGTCCTGGTCGTGGTGGTCCTGGTCGTGGTGGTCCTAGTCGTGGTAGTCCTGGCCGTGGTAGTCTTAGCCGTGGTGGCCCTAATTATTTTAAGGTAGCTATATAAAAAGCTCGACTATGTCCAAATATCCCATGAGGGAAGCGAACATTAAAGGAGTTGCTCCGTTCGACGTTCGTGACTCGAGTAACTCTTGTTCTCTTTACCGGTAAAAGAAGGGTAGTGCGGCGTGCGGGAGATTTCAAAGTAGTTACAGGGTAGTTACAGGGTAATTACAGGGTAGCTTTAGTTTTTTATGGTGGTCTTAATTGTGTTAATTTAATTCTTAGACAAACATGAGTGGTGTCATTCTGTCCGGAGTTGTCTGTTCCACGGACTCGGGCTGTAAGCTCGTTAATGTTGGCCTTTTTGTAGTCCTGGTGCTGGTGGTCCTGGCCTTGGTGGCCCTGGCCGTGGTGGTCCTGGCCGTGGTGGTCCTGGCCGTGGTGGTCCTGGCTGTAAATGGAGAATAAACGTCGGCTAAAGTTACGAAACTAAATAATATATCTAAAACTCGGTTAGCATTGCATTCTTGTAATCCAGGTACCTAAGTGTGGTGATATGTGGATGTTAAGGTGGATAGTAGATAGACGGGCATTAGTGGTAATGGGAAGAAGTGGCGATAAAAACGAACTATAAGAACTAACTTACCTCTCAATAATGTAAAACGCAGTGGGTGTTACGAGTGGAGTATCGAATGGGATAGAAAGGGCGTGGTGATCGTGGTGGTGGTGGTCCTGGTGGTGGTAGTCTTGGCCGTGGTGGTTTTAGTTGCTCTAGGGTAGCTACAGGGTAGCTACAAAGTAGCTTTAGTATTTTATAGTGGTCCTAATTGTGTTAATTTAATTCTTAGACAAATATGAGTGGTGTCATTCTGTCCGGAGTTGTCTGTTCCGCGGACTCGTGTTGTAAGCTCGTGGATGTTGACCTTTTTGTAGTCCTGGCCGTGGTGGTCCTGGCCGTGGTGGCCTTGGCCGTAGTGGCCTTGGCCGTGGTTGTTTTAGTTGCTCCAGGGTAGCTACAGGGTAGCTACAGGGTAGCTCTAGTATTTTATAGTGGTCCTGGTAGTGGTAGTCCTGGTGGTGGAAACGAACCATGAGAACTAACTTACCTCTCAATAATATAAAACGCAATGGGTATTGCGAGTGGAGTATTAAATAGGACAGAAAAGGCGTGGTGATCGTGGTGCCAATTGCGTAAGGAGCGGATTAATAGCCCTAGCCGTGGTGGTCTTAATCGCTTTAGTGTAGCTATAGGGTAGCTATATAGTAGTTTAAGTATTTTATGGTGGTCTTAATTGTGTTAATTTAATTCTTAAATAAACATAAGTGGTGTTATTCTGTCCGGAGTTGTCTGTTCCACGGACTCGGGCTGTAAGCTCGTTAATATTAGCCGTGGTGGTCCTAGTGGTGGTGGTCCTAGCTATAAATAGAGAATAAACGTCGGCTAAAGTTGCGAAACTGAATAATACATCTAAAACTCGGTCAGCATTACATTCCTACAATCCAGGTACCTAAGTGTGGTGATATATAAATGTTAAGGTGGCCGTGGTGGTCCTGGCCGTGGTGGTCCTGGCCGTGGTGGTCCTGGCCGTGGTGGTAGTGGCGATAGAAACGAACTATAAGAACTAACTTACCTCTTAACAATGTAAAACGCAGTGGGTATTGCGAGTAGAGTATTAAATAGGATAGAAAAGGCGTGGTGATCGTGGTGCCAATTGCGTAAAAAGCGGATTGAGGGCTACGACAGTTCCCTACCGAAGTTTATGAGTTTGTGTGGTACATGAAATTATTTTGGCGAAGGCTCCATTAAGCTTAAAGTCTATTGGATAAAGCTTATGTAAAAGGCGAAGGTAGTTGTAACTTTACCTAGGCTACCTCGGCAGGAGAGCTGTGTACAGGTTCACGATGCGATTCGAGCGCAAGGTCCTGTATACGGTAGGAAGACGGAGATGCGTGGTGATGAGAGGAGTGTTGCTCTAAATGAAGGAGGAGAGCCCGGTGACTCCCTAGGCCCTATTCCGCCCGGTTGGCGTAGGGTTCGCGTCGCGCACGGGCCCGTTCCCGTAGGACGGCTTCACGTAGGACAGCGCGGCCGGATTGGCCGGTCGCGGCCCCGCCCTACTTAGGGTAGTTTTATAGGGTGGTGGGGCCCTGCAATTTGCGGAGCTGGCCCGTCGGAAAGGATAATAACGACGACAACCCGTTGGTTTGCGAAGCTGGCCCGTTGGAGACGATAATAACGACGACGACAACCCGTCGGTTTGCGGAGCTGGCCCGTCGGAGACGAAATATTTTATATAGGGTGGTGGGACCCGTCGGTTTTGCGAAGCTGGTCCGTCGGAGACAATTAATAATAACGACAACGATAACCCGTTAGTTTACGAAGCTGGCCCGTCGGAAATAGAATAGTTTTTATAAAGTAGTAAAACCCGTTGGTTTTGCGAAGCTAACCCGTTAGAGGCGATAATGATAACGACGACAACCCGTTGGTTTGCGAAGCTGGCCCGTTGGAGACGATAATAACGACGACGACAACCCGTCGGTTTGCGGAGCTGGCCCGTCGGAGACGAAATATTTTATATAGGGTGGTGGGACCCGTCGGTTTTGCGAAGCTGGTCCGTCGGAGACAATTAATAATAACGACAACGACAACCCTAGGCCCTATTCCACCGGCCGTTCTTCGTGAACGTATGCCCATTTGGCGTAGGGTAAGCGTCGCGCACGGGCCCGTTCCCGTAGGACGGCTTCACGTAGGACGGCGCGCGTCGATTGGCGCGCGCGCACGCCCCCGGGGGGGCCCACGTGGGGTTGGGGTTGGGGCGGCGTGGTCGAGCTGGTGTGGTTCTTTTTCTTCGGCTTGGTTCATTGGGAAAGAAAAAAAAAAAAAAACAAAAACAAAACAACGACAACAAGAACAAAGCCAGAAAAAAAAAAAAAAAGGAAAAAAACGACATGGCGACCCCGAATGGAGACAACAGTAACGACGACGACGACGACGACGACGACGACGGCGCGCAGGCGGCGGTCGCCTTCGACCGGCCCCGAGGGGTCGTGCTCTGCCTCTTGTGCGGCGTGGGCGTGGGCGCGGCGGCGGCGCACTTCCGCAACCGGCACCGGTTCACGGGCGCGCGGCTCCAGCGGGTGCTGGCGCGATGCGGGTCGGTCGAGGGCGGCGCGCGCGATCCCGCGACGGTCGCGCTCCCAGCGGACGGGGGCGCGGCGGTCGAAGGGCTCGCGCGGCTCGCCGGCTACGCGTGCGCGCGGGATGGGTGCGCGTACCGGACGGTAAACTACAACAACATGCGGCACCACGCCCGAAAGGCGCCGCACGCCGACGCGGCGGACGGGCGTACGAGTCCCGGCTGGACGCGGGTCACGCTGCAGTCGTATACGCCGGGGCGGCACGCGCGGTATTGGATTGTCGCCGCCGACGACGACGACGACGACGACGATAACGACGACGACGACGAAGAGAAACAGGACGGCGAAGGCAGCGGCGAACCGGGCGACGGCTGGGAGCAAATGCTCGCGGCGTACAGCACGCAGCTAGCCGCCGAGGAAGCGGCGCAACGCCGTGTCGCCGAAGCGCCCGCGGGACTCGACGGCGACTCGGTCTGGGTGCGCGAGATGGGCTGGGCGCGGCACCTAGCCGGGAAGGACCTCGTGGCGCTGTACGAGGCGAGCGCTGGCCCGGTTTCGCGGGCGGTTCGGGCGAAACTACGCGACCGCGGCGCGCGGGCGGAGCAGGCGCGGCTGGCGCGGCTCGCGGGCGCGTTCGACGGCGAGGTGGCGCGGTCGCTCGAGCGGGTGGCGTGGGTCCCGCACGAGACGCTTCGCTGGCTCGAGAGCATCGACCCGAGCAAGCCGGCGGGCCGGCCGTTCCGCGCGAAGGAACACGCCGACACGATGACCCGGTACCGGGGGTACTGGCAGCGTTATCTCTGCTACTGCGTGCGGGCGCACGGGCTCGGGCGCCAAGAGGCGGAGGCGCAGCGGGGGGTCCGATTCGCGGACCGGCAGTGGGACGCGTTGGCCGACGTCGTCGACGCGCTCGAGGAGGAAGAGGAGAAGGAGGAGGAAGACGACGCCGCCGACGGCGAAGGCCGGGACGCGCGGGGGCTGTTGGGCCGCGCCGTTTTCCAGTTCTGCGTTTACTCGCTTCAGCAGAAACTCGGGGGCCGGATTTTCGAGAGCCCGCTGCTGCACTTCGCCGCCGTACTCGGGATCGACGTCGAGCGGCGGGCGTGGCGGGCGGCGAAGAACTACACGAACCAGCTCGCGGGGCTGCTCTGGTGCGGGCGGGTGTTGCTGCTCGAGGCGGCGTTCGAAGGCCAGCCGGACGACGCCGAGGCGGTTGACGTCGACGCCGTCGAGCACTTTAAGCAGGAGCACCGGGCGTGGCTCGCGGACGGCTCGCACACGCCGGTCAGCACGATCGTGCGCTGGATGGCGTACGGGAAAGGGTTCCGCCGGCAGGAGGGCGGGACGTCGGCGGTGCGGTGGGAAACGGGGCCGGAGAAGGAGATCTTGTACTACTTCGGCCAGCGGATCCGGCTCGGGGCGTTCCGGCAGGGGGCGTGCGCCGTCGTCGACGAGGCCGAGGCGCTGTTGGGCGAGCTTTGCTTCGGCGGCTGGGGCGCGCTGGCGGCCTCGCTGGATCTCGCACGCGTCGTCGATACCGTGATGTTCGAAGGGGCCGGCCGGTCGTTTGCGACGCACGAGGCGAACCGCTGGCTGCGGCCGGGCCACGCGCGGCTGGCCGAGCTCGCGCGCGCGGCGTTGTGGGACGGCAAGCGACGGCGGTGGCGGAACGGACCGGTACGGGAGTGGCTCGGCCGGCTCCAGGCCTTCCGGCGCGCCCACCTCGTGAACACGCACGTTTGGGGCGGACAGCCCGGCCGCGGCCCGGAGATCATGACGCTGCGGCACGGCGATACGCAGCAGCTGCTCCGGAACGTCTTCGTACTCGACGGGGAAGTTATGCTCGTGACGGACCGCGATAAGAACAAGGCGATCCGGGGCATCGGCCGGAAGGTGGCGCGGTTTCTGCCGGCGCGCCTCGGCAAGATGATGGTCGCGTACGTCGTCTGGCTGCTCCCGTTCGAGCGGTTCGTGGAGACGCAACCCGGCGTGCAGGGGGCGGCGCCGGCGCTCGCCCCGCTACTCTGGAGGGACGGGCGGGTGGGGGGCGTGGCAGACGGCCGAGCTCAGCAAGCAGCTCGTGCGCGTGACGGGCCAGCACGTGGGGGTCGAGCTGTCGGTGGCCGATTACCGGCACGTGGCGATCGAGCTGGGGCGGACGGTCCGCGGGCTCGTCGTGCGGCAGCTCGAGGTCGATCTCGCCGGCGACGACGACCGGGGCGGCGACGGGGCGACGGTCGAGGACGCGGCCACGGGGGAGGCACGCAAAGGGGCGCGGTTCGAATCGGTATGGGATCTGCAGGCCACGCACGGCAGCGCGGTAGCGCGGCAGCACTACGCCGTCGACGTCCGGTTCCCGAACCAGCTCCAGCCGCAGATGGTAGCGAACTTCCGCGAAATCAGCCGGCTCTGGCACCGCTACCTCGAACACGGCAATAACGGCGTCGATTTTCACGGCAAGAACGGCGTCGATTCTCACGGCGGCCACGGCGAGGAAGCCCCGAAAAAGCGACGTCGCAGCACGCACGAGCAAGCGGACGAAGATCCTATTACGGCCACGACGCCGGCGGCGAAGCGGTCCGAACCTACGCCCGACCCCGCGGCCGAACGGCGGCAACAAAAAGCCGACGGCGCGCTTAAAACGCTACTAGGCAACGGGGCGCGTTGGCGGTCGGCGGAGCAGGAAGACGCGGCTCGTCGGGTGCTAGCGCTAAAAGGAAACGCCGTGTTAATCGTTGTGCTCCCTACCGGTGCGGGCAAGAGCGTACTATTTTTGTTGCCGGCGGTACCCGCTATGCACGCGGGGGGTAAGTCTCGTCGTCGTCCCGTTTACCGCGCTGATTAACGACCTCGTGCGGCGCGCAACGGACGCCGGGCTAGACTGCTTACATTGGCAGCCGGCCGAGGTCGAAGGGCGCGACGAACAAGCCCGGGTCGCGCGGCTCGTCGTCGTAAGCGCCGACGTCGCGACGAGCAGCGAGTTTCTCGCGTACGCGGACAGCTTACGCGCGAGGCGGCTGCTTCGGCGTATTTTCGTCGACGAGTGCCATACCGTGCTGATGGACGCCGCGTACCGGCCGCGGCTCGAAGAGCTCCGGGAGCTCCACCGGTTCGACTGCCCCGTGGTGCTGCTCACGGCGACGCTGCCGGTGCGGCTCGAACGCGCGTTCCGGCAGGCGATGCTAGCTGAGGAGGCCGCGATCGTACGGGCGCCGACGACGAAGCGGAACATCCGATACCGCGTTACGACGGTTACGCCGGGCCCGACGGCGGTCGAGGACGAGGTAGTACGTACCGTGATCCGGCTACAGCGCCGCTGGCGGGACGACGAAAAGGGGGTGATATACTGCCGAACCCAGCAAGCGTGTGAGGCGTTAGCGGACAAGGTCGGCTGCGCGTTTTACCACAGCGGCGTGGACGAGGCAACGCGGCAGGCGCGGCTCGAGGCGTGGATACAAAGGAAGGCCGACAACCACTGGATCGCGGCTACGACAGGGCTAGGGACGGGGGTCGACGTCCAGGGGATCGTGGCGGTGGTACACGCGGGGCTACCGTACGGGCTAGTCGACTTCGCGCAGCAAACGGGCCGGGGCGGGCGGCGGGAGGGCGAGACGGTCGATTCGGTCGTCGTTTGGGACGGGCGGGCGGCGTGGCAAGCCCCGCAGAGCAGCGACGTCGAGCAGCTCAACCGGCAGGCGATGACGTGGTTCGTACAGAGCGTTGACTGCCGGCGGGTAGGGCTGGGGACGTTTCTCGACGGGCAGGGCCTAGACTGCGCGGGGGTTCGAGGAGACGCGTGCGACCGTTGCGAACGTCAAGGACAGGGTCCGGGTCAGGGCCCGGGCCTAAGTCTAAGTGAGGGCCGGCTCCAGCGGTGGTACCGGCAGAAGTACGAGGCCGACCGGGTATTACAACGTTGGCTAGACGAGGTACGGGGAGGGAAATGCCCGGTCTGTTTTATAAAGTGGCAACAACGAGGACGGCCGGCCGAGCTTAAAAAAAATCTCGCACGCATTTACGTCGTGCCGTACGATCCCGGCGGCCGCGTATAGCGCGTGGCGAGAGAAGCTGCGATTCGGCGAGTATAGCTGCTGTTACCGCTGTGGGCTACCGCAGGCGTGGTGTACAGGAGCGGAGGGCGAAGGGGTGGCCGGGGGCGGGTGTCCGTGGATCGACACGGTGCTCCCGGTAGCGATGCTCGTCGGGACGAGCCAGTCGCTACAGAGGCTGGTACGAGAAGCGTTCGATATAGACGCGAGCGACGAAGCGTATACCGGGTGGCTTTGCCGAACGCGGCGGGTAGACGGGGTAGTTGCTACGAACGCTTTCGCGACGTGGCGAGCGATTATATTGTCGTGTTTTTAGCCTTTATTTTTCGAGTTTTATTTTTTTCTTAGCCCGGTTCGATGAATTGCTTTCGTATTAACCTTGTGTACTCGTTGTTGAGAGCGAAATCTAGAGCTTTTATGTCGTTGATGTTAGCTTTTTGCGGTCTTAATCCTGGTCCTAGCCGTGGTGGTCCTGGTGGTCCTGGTGGTCCTGGTCCTGGTTGTTCCAGGGTAGGTACAGGGTAGCTCCAAGGTAGGTACAGGGTAGCTACAGGGTAGCTATAAGGTAGCTTTAGTATTTTATGGTGGTCCTAATTGTGTTAATTTAATTCTTAGATAAACATAAGTGGTGTCATTCTGTCCGGAGTTGTCTGTTCCACGGACTCGGGCTATAAGCTCGTTGATGTTAGCCGTCGTGGTCTCGGCCGTGGTGGTCCTGGTGGTGGTGGTCCTGGTGGTGGTGGTCCTAATTGTTCCAAGGTAGCTCTAGGGTAGCTATAGGGTAGCTCTGATATTTTATAGTAGTCCTGGTCCTAGTAGTCCTAGTTATATAAAATCTACGATTTTTATGCCGTTGCTCCGTTTAACGTTCGCTCGAGGGCGATATCCTTTCTAACGATGGATCTTGGAATACGGGTTTGAGTCGGCCTTTGGGTTTAAAACGGCGCGGTGGTCCTGGCCGTGGTGGTCCTGGTTGTTCCAGGGTAGGTACAGGGTAGCTACAGGGTAGCTTAAATCTTTTATGGTGGTCTTATTCTTAATGGTTCTAGTTGAGTTTCTTTTTATCTTAGCCCGGTTCGATGTATTCTTCTCGTATCGACTTTGTTAACTCGTTGTCGAGAGTGAAATCTACGGCTTTCATGTTGTTGATGTTGGCCTTTTTGCGGTCCTGGTCCTGGTGGTGATGGTGGTCCTGGTCCTGGTGGTCCTGGTCCTGGTGGTCCTGGTGGTGTTAGTCCTGGTGGTCCTGGTGGTGGTGGTTTTAGTTGCTCTAGGGTAGCTACAGGGTAACTAAAAGGGTAGCTACAAGGTAGCTTTAATATTTTATGGTGGTCCTAATTGTGTTAATTTCATTTTTAGATAAACATGAGTGGTGTCATTCTGTCCGGAGTTGTCTGTTCCACGGACTCGGGCTGTAAGCTCGTTGATGTTGGCCGTGGTGGTCTCGGCCGTGGTGGTCCTGGTGGTGGTGGTCCTGGTGGTGGTGGTCTTGGTGGTGGTGGTCCTGGTGGTGGTGGTCTTAGTCGTGGTAGTCCTAGTCGTGGTAGTCCTGGCCGTGGTGGTTTTGGCCGTGGTGGCCCTAATTATTTTAGGGTAACTATATAAGAAGCTCGACTATGTCTAGATATCCTATGAGGGAAGCGAGCATTAAAGGAGTTGCTCCGTTCGACGTTCGTGACTCGAGTAACTCTTGTTCTCTTTACCGGTAAAAGAAGGGTAGTGCGGCGTGCGGGAGATTTCAAAGTAGTTACAGGGTAGTTACAGGGTAATTACAGGGTAGCTTTAGTTTTTTATGGTGGTCTTAATTGTGTTAATTTAATTCTTAGACAAACATGAGTGGTGTCATTCTGTCCGGAGTTGTCTGTTCCACGGACTCGGGCTGTAAGCTCGTTAATGTTGGCCGTGGTGGTCCTGGTCGTGGTGGTCCTGGTCGTGGTGGTCCTAGTCGTGGTAGTCCTGGCCGTGGTAGTCTTAGCCGTGGTGGCCCTAATTATTTTAAGGTAGCTATATAAAAAGCTCGACTATGTCCAAATATCCCATGAGGGAAGCGAACATTAAAGGAGTTGCTCCGTTCGACGTTCGTGACTCGAGTAACTCTTGTTCTCTTTACCGGTAAAAGAAGGGTAGTGCGGCGTGCGGGAGATTTCAAAGTAGTTACAGGGTAGTTACAGGGTAATTACAGGGTAGCTTTAGTTTTTTATGGTGGTCTTAATTGTGTTAATTTAATTCTTAGACAAACATGAGTGGTGTCATTCTGTCCGGAGTTGTCTGTTCCACGGACTCGGGCTGTAAGCTCGTTAATGTTGGCCTTTTGTAGTCCTGGTGCTGGTGGTCCTGGCCTTGGTGGCCCTGGCCGTGGTGGTCCTGGCCGTGGTGGTCCTGGCCGTGGTGGTCCTGGCTGTAAATGGAGAATAAACGTCGGCTAAAGTTACGAAACTAAATAATATATCTAAAACTCGGTTAGCATTGCATTCTTGTAATCCAGGTACCTAAGTGTGGTGATATGTGGATGTTAAGGTGGATAGTAGATAGACGGGCATTAGTGGTAATGGGAAGAAGTGGCGATAAAAACGAACTATAAGAACTAACTTACCTCTCAATAATGTAAAACGCAGTGGGTGTTACGAGTGGAGTATCGAATGGGATAGAAAGGGCGTGGTGATCGTGGTGGTGGTGGTCCTGGTGGTGGTAGTCTTGGCCGTGGTGGTTTTAGTTGCTCTAGGGTAGCTACAGGGTAGCTACAAAGTAGCTTTAGTATTTTATAGTGGTCCTAATTGTGTTAATTTAATTCTTAGACAAATATGAGTGGTGTCATTCTGTCCGGAGTTGTCTGTTCCGCGGACTCGTGTTGTAAGCTCGTGGATGTTGACCTTTTTGTAGTCCTGGCCGTGGTGGTCCTGGCCGTGGTGGCCTTGGCCGTAGTGGCCTTGGCCGTGGTTGTTTTAGTTGCTCCAGGGTAGCTACGGGGGTAGCTACAGGGTAGCTCTAGTATTTTATAGTGGTCCTGGTAGTGGTAGTCCTGGTGGTGGAAACGAACCATGAGAACTAACTTACCTCTCAATAATATAAAACGCAATGGGTATTGCGAGTGGAGTATTAAATAGGACAGAAAAGGCGTGGTGATCGTGGTGCCAATTGCGTAAGGAGCGGATTAATAGCCCTAGCCGTGGTGGTCTTAATCGCTTTAGTGTAGCTATAGGGTAGCTATATAGTAGTTTAAGTATTTTATGGTGGTCTTAATTGTGTTAATTTAATTCTTAAATAAACATAAGTGGTGTTATTCTGTCCGGAGTTGTCTGTTCCACGGACTCGGGCTGTAAGCTCGTTAATATTAGCCGTGGTGGTCCTAGTGGTGGTGGTCCTAGCTATAAATAGAGAATAAACGTCGGCTAAAGTTGCGAAACTGAATAATACATCTAAAACTCGGTCAGCATTACATTCCTACAATCCAGGTACCTAAGTGTGGTGATATATAAATGTTAAGGTGGCCGTGGTGGTCCTGGCCGTGGTGGTCCTGGCCGTGGTGGTCCTGGCCGTGGTGGTAGTGGCGATAGAAACGAACTATAAGAACTAACTTACCTCTTAACAATGTAAAACGCAGTGGGTATTGCGAGTAGAGTATTAAATAGGATAGAAAAGGCGTGGTGATCGTGGTGCCAATTGCGTAAAAAGCGGATTGAGGGCTACGACAGTTCCCTACCGAAGTTTATGAGTTTGTGTGGTACATGAAATTATTTTGGCGAAGGCTCCATTAAGCTTAAAGTCTATTGGATAAAGCTTATGTAAAAGGCGAAGGTAGTTGTAACTTTACCTAGGCTACCTCGGCAGGAGAGCTGTGTACAGGTTCACGATGCGATTCGAGCGCAAGGTCCTGTATACGGTAGGAAGACGGAGATGCGTGGTGATGAGAGGAGTGTTGCTCTAAATGAAGGAGGAGAGCCCGGTGACTCCCTAGGCCCTATTCCGCCCGGTTGGCGTAGGGTTCGCGTCGCGCACGGGCCCGTTCCCGTAGGACGGCTTCACGTAGGACAGCGCGGCCGGATTGGCCGGTCGCGGCCCCGCCCTACTTAGGGTAGTTTTATAGGGTGGTGGGGCCCTGCAATTTGCGGAGCTGGCCCGTCGGAAAGGATAATAACGACGACAACCCGTTGGTTTGCGAAGCTGGCCCGTTGGAGACGATAATAACGACGACGACAACCCGTCGGTTTGCGGAGCTGGCCCGTCGGAGACGAAATATTTTATATAGGGTGGTGGGACCCGTCGGTTTTGCGAAGCTGGTCCGTCGGAGACAATTAATAATAACGACAACGATAACCCGTTAGTTTACGAAGCTGGCCCGTCGGAAATAGAATAGTTTTTATAAAGTAGTAAAACCCGTTGGTTTTGCGAAGCTAACCCGTTAGAGGCGATAATGATAACGACGACAACCCGTTGGTTTGCGAAGCTGGCCCGTTGGAGACGATAATAACGACGACGACAACCCGTCGGTTTGCGGAGCTGGCCCGTCGGAGACGAAATATTTTATATAGGGTGGTGGGACCCGTCGGTTTTGCGAAGCTGGTCCGTCGGAGACAATTAATAATAACGACAACGACAACCCGTCGGTTTGCGAAGCTGGCCCGTTGGAGACGATAATAACGACGACGACAACCCGTCGGTTTGCGAAGCTGGCCCGTCGGAAACGAAATAGGTTTTATAAAATAGTAAAACCCGTCGGTTTTGCGAAGCTGGTCCGTCGGAGACAATTAATAATAACGACAACGATAAGGTTAGGGTTAGGGTTAGGGTTAGGGTTAGGGTTAGGGTTAGGGT